>NC_135817.1:30898867-31498867 GCF_964213995.1 Mustelus asterias | reverse complement strand
CCAACGCCGGCATCTCCACATCATGTTGTAAGAGCCTATAGGCTTTGCTGTACACACCATCTTCCGTATTTCTTGATATCAGGTGGAATGAATTGAACTGGCTGAAGGTTGGCATCTATGATACTGGAGATCTCAGGAGAAGGCCAAAATGAATCATCCATTCAGCAGTTTTGGATGAAGATGATTGTCAATGTTTCCCATAGAATTATAGAATCACTACAGTGCAGAAGGAGGCCATTCGGCCCATCGAGTCTACAATCCCACCCAGACCCTATTCCTGTAACCCCACATATTTACCCTGCTAATCCCCTGACACTAGGGTCAATTTAGCCTGGCCAATCAACCTAACCCGCACATCTTTGGACTGTGGGAGGAAACCTACGCAGTCACGAGGAGAATGTGCAAACTCCACACACTGACCCGAGGCCGGAATTGAACCCAGGTCCCTGGTGCTGAGAGGCAGCAGTGCTAATCACAGTGCCACCATGCCGCCCCTCAATACAAGGTTTCAGCCTTGTATTTTGCACTGATGCATTGGACTCCCCAATTATTGAGGATGGGTAGATTTGTGGAGCCATCTGCTAGTCCTATTAGTTATTTGATTGTGAACAATCATTTATGACTGGATGTGGTAAAACTGCAGAACTTTGATCTGGTCCATCAGTTGTCAGAACATTTTGCTGTCTCTCTCTTGCATGCACGTAGTCCTGTGTTGTAATTTACCAGGTTGATATCTCATTTTTAGATATGGCTAGTGTTGTTCCTGGCATGCCTTCCTGCACTCTTCACTGAACCAAGGTTGATCCTTTGGCTTGATGTTAATGGTACAATGATGGATATGCCAGGCCATGAAGTTAGGTTGTGAATACAATTTTGCTGCTACTGATGGTCCCCAGCACCTCATGGATGCCTAGTTTTGAGCTGTTAAATCTGTTCCGAAGCTATCCGATTACTTTTGGTGGGTTGTGGCACAACCAAGTTTAGAAAGAACATTGCTTGTAACCCTTCAGTCAACCAAGCAAACCACACAGCCAGCTTGAGAAATTCAGGCTGCAGTTGTATCAGCATCAGATACCAGTTTCAAGTCCATCCACGTAATACTTATTCCTGTAATTACTTGTTCCTTTTTTCTAAGTCCTTCTCAGCACCAATTTTGTGCCCAAGATCTCATGACATTGGAGGACCTCAACTTTCATCCATTCAAAAGGCCCTCACCTGTTTATGGTGAGCAACTCAACCTATTTTAAAAGAAAAACAATTAACACAGCAGTCAAAGGGAATACAGAAGGGATGAATAGCAGAGATGCTAAGGCAAATTTAACAGTATATAATTCTTTTTTCTGTCATGAAGGACCAGTTAAAATCACTTCTGTTGACTTTGGTTTAAATGTTAAACAGAAAGAAAACCATCTACCTGTGCAGATCCCATATCTTTATCTGACAAAGTAGTGTGTGATCTTGACCAACATTTGTCACCCAATGATTTTTGCAACCTTGCAGCATTGAAAGTGGTTGTCACGCTGTCCTTTAGCAACAAGAATTACCCTTCAAATAGTAATATGAGTTTCACATTGCTTTGGAACATTCTACATACATAAAAAGTGCTATATAAATGCAAGTTATCTTGTTTTTCAATCTTGCTTCAGAAAAACAAGATGCTTTTGTTGAGATCCACAATTGTTATCTAAATATAGAAGCAAGAAAGAAATAATTTACTATAAAATACACACACAATGTTAGAATCCTGTTGAAGTTAGATGTGAGGGTATCCCAAAATCCAGAAGGGCAACTTGGAACACCTGTTCTTAAATGTATCTTTTGTGATTTGGTATAACGAGAGAAAAAATATGCAAGCCAATGAGGAAGGGTTAGTCTTACTGTTGCATTCAAATAAAAGAATATTAATTTAAAAGAAACACATAGAGAAAAACCACAATACAAAACAAAGGTACACTTAACTAAAATAATGGCCACACACAGAATCTTATGGAATTAACCCTGTTCCATCTATCTGTTTTTCTGAACTCTGAGAAAAGTCCCTTGTTCCAAATCAATATCCCACTAAATCCAGCAAATAGTTACCATCCATGAGTTGTCTTTAAGTTTAGGAAGTTTTCTTTGGTTCAGCATAGTATTTTTGTGAGGTTTTCAAAACAGCCACTTGGAGCTTAGACTTTTGTGGTCTGGGAGAGTTCCGCCTTGCAGCTGGGTGTGGCCATGATCCTGACTGCTCACCAGCTGTTGTCCTCTCCTGAACTCAGAAATTAACTGGCTACTAAAATGCCACATTTCCCTTTTGTTCTCCTATCTACATAACTCGTCCTGGACCAGAGTTTTAGCATATAAACGTGAATTGTATTCTTCAATCTCCATTTGAACTCACCTCTTCTACAGTTTTCATACCTAAAATTATTTACCCCATGTCACTTAAATAAACACTTGTTTCCCTGCTGCTAAGCTAATTTGCATATCAAAAACGCTCTATAGAATCATAGAATCCCTGCAGTGCAGAAAGAGGCCTTTCGGCCCATCAAGTCTGCACTGACTCTTTGACTGAGCATCCTACCCATGCCCTATTCCCATAACCACATATTTACCCTGCTCATCCCCCTAACCCACACATCCTGAGATACTAAGGGTCAATTGTGCATGGCCAATCTACCTAACCTGCACATCTTCGGACTGTGGGAGGAAACTGGAGAATCTGGAGGAAACCCACATGGACATGGGAAGAAAGTGCAAACACCACACAGTCACCCAAGGACAGAATTGAACCCAGGTCCCTGGAGCTGTGAAGAAATACTGCTAACCACTGTGCCACCATGCCACCAAGACAGCTGCACTCATCAGTTCCCCTTTTACCCAATTCTTTTACTTTATTTTATTCAAAGCTAAAAATCTTGACAATAAGGACAAACTAAAGTTGAAGTTTTGCTATGAATTACTACATTTTAAGTGGAATGGCTAACATATTTTTGCTGGAGTTTCAGATTCTTATCATGAAGGATGATTTGAATTTCCACTTTAATACTGAACAAATTTTGGGCATCTTAAGGTTTAGATCCTAACATAAACCAAATAAAATGACACTCAGGGTAAGTTATGAACAAAAATACTAAACAATTGATAAACTCAGTCTTGCATAATCTTCACAATATTTGGAGACAAATAATTTGTAGATTATGAACTTAATTTGTCCAAGTTACAAAAAGGTTGATCAAAAACTATTTAAAAATACAGGTGGCTGCTACATTTTATGTTTACATTTTACAGCTCTGGAGCACAAATTGATCCACTCAGAACACTGCTTAGAAACTAAATAAAATTTCCTAATTGCAGAACTAAGTATTAAATTTATTAAATCAAAAACTCACCTGTCAGTATCTTCTGGTGCACCATGTTTTTTATCACAGGGGTTATAATGAGTTCCTGAACTGGCGTAGCCTAAAATAAATAATTTACTTAGTCCTTGAGTGATCACTTCTTCCCTGGAAGTTTATTCATATATTTTGCTAACAATAAGGTGCAGAGAATAAACTTGAAATATGCAATACCAATACTTCTATGATTTCTGAATGGCCAAATTAAGAAAGTTACGTAATCCAATAGACTAGTACAAGTATGAGAATAGGGTGGAGTTCCTCTGGGTAGTGTCCTAGGCCCTAACATCTTCAACTGCTTCACCAATGACCTATCCATCATAAGGTCAGAAGTAGGGATGCTTGCTGATGATTGCACAATTTTCATCACAATGCCTAACTCCTCAGATATTGAAGCAGTCCATGTCCAAATGTAGCAAGACCTGGAAAACACTTGGGCTTGGGCTGACAACTGGCAAGAAACACCTGCACCACACAAGTCCAGACAATGAGCATCTTAAACAAACGGGACTCCAACCATCTCCCTTTGTCTGACATTCATTGGTATTTACTATTGTTGAATCTTTCACTATCAGCATCCTGTCGGTTACCATTGTCCAGAAACTGAACTGTACCAGCCATATAAATCCTGCGACTGCAAGAGGTCAGAGGCTGGGAATTCTGTGGCAAATACCTCACTTCCTGATTCCCCAAAGCCTATTCACCATCTACAAGGAGGAGTGTGATGAAATACACTCCATTTGCATTGATGAATGCAGCTCCAACAACAAACAAGCAGTTCAATGTTATGATCCTGAACCAGATTCCCAATTCTTGATAAGATCCAGCAACTTTTTATTTAAAGTAGATAAAGTCCCGACTATGGCTATGTCTGCAAGACATAACAAGCTACAAGATGAACGCATGTAAAATCGCCAGCTCCAACGCACCCTTCGCTGATGAGCTCAATGCATACTATGCCTGTTTTGAACAAGAGGTCAGAAAGAGCAGATGTCAGAGCAGCTTTCTTGAAGGTCAACCCTTGAAGGAAAACAACTGGCCCAGATGGGGTACCCGGACGTGCACTCAGATCCTGCGCGGATCAGCTGGTGCGGGTATTCACAGACACCTTCAACCTCTCTTTACAACAATCTGAGGTCCCTATCCGTTTCAAGACAACGACCATCATCCCAGTACCCAAGAAAAGCCAAGCAGCGTGCCTTAATGACTATCGGCCAGTGGCTTTGACATCCATCATTATGAAGTGCTTCGAAAGGTTAGTCATGGCACTAATCAATTCCAGCCTCCCGGACTACCTGGATCCACTGCAGTTCACCTATCGCCGCAACAGGTCCACAGCAGATGCCATTTCCCTGGCCCTGCACTCAACCCTGGAACACCTAGATAACAAGGACACCCATGTCAGACTCCTATTTATTGACTGCAGCTCAGCCTTCAACACTATCGTTCCCACAAAACTCATCTCCAAACTCCGTGGCCTGGGCCTCGGCACCTCCCTCTGAGACTGGATCCTGAACTTCCTAACTCACAGACCATTGTTAGTAAGGATAGGCAACAACACCTCCTCCACGATCATCCTCAACACCGGTGCCCCACAAGGCTGTGTCCTCAGCCCCCTACTATACTCCTTATGACTGTGTGGCCAAATTCCCCTCCAATTCGATTTTCAACTTTGCTGACGACACCACCGTAGTAGGTCAGATCTCAAACAATGACGAGACAGAGTACAGAATGAGATAGAGAATCTGCTGAACTGGTGCGGCAACAATAATCTCTCCCTCAAATGTCAACAAAACAAAGGAGATTGTCATCGACTTCAGGAAGCGTAGAGGAGACCATGCCCCTGTCTACATCAATGGGGACGAAGTAGAAAGGATCAAGAGCTTCAAGTTTTTAGGTGTCCAGATCACCACCAATCTGTCCTGGTCCCCCCATGCAAACACTGTTGTTTAGAAAGCCCACCAACGCCTCTACTTTCACAGAAGACTAAGGAAATTTGGCATGTCAGCTACGAAGCTCACCAACTTTTACAGATGCACCATAGAAAGCATGCTTTCAGGTTGTATTAGAGCCTGGTATGGCTCCTGCTCTGCCCAAGACCACAAGAAACTACAAAAGATCATGAATGTAGCCCAATCCATCTCGCAAACCAGCCTCCCATCCATTGACCTTCCTTCGGGAAAAAGATACAAAAGTCTGAGGTCACATACCAACTGACTCAAGAACAGCTTCTTTCTTGCTGCTGTCAGACATTTGAATGGGCTTACCTTGCATTAAGTTGATCTTTCTCTACATCCTAGCTATGACTGTAACATTACATTCTGCACTCTCTTGTTTCCTTCTCGATGAACGGTATGTTTTGTCTGTATAGCGCGCAAGAAACAATACTTTTCACTGTGTTAATACATGTGACGATAATCAAGCCTCTTGCTAAGAAAATAAAGCCACGGAATTCCACAAGTTTGGAACAAACAAAATAAACTTTACCATACAAGGTCAGAAAGATAAAAACAATTATATTCCAACATTTAGAGTTAATATTAGGTACATATGAAATAACAGGCAAATTACTTGTAGCCTACTTATGACTAATAAATAAACTTTAACTGTGGTCAAACACACCACACTGCACAATAAATGGAAGATGCAACCAAAGCGCATTCCACGATTGATTTCTCAACAACCTTTTTTTTTCATGAGGAATATACATATAACCTTTCTTTAGAAACATCCTGATCAGCCTGAATTTCTAGTTTGTACCTTGGGTTTACAACCTTTCTGGTACAATCGCAAGCCAATACTCATATGGTCTTCCCCTCTTCACATATGAATGCATGAGTCACATGATGTGATCCAAATAACTTTTGCATAGGTTTTTCAACTTTAATACAGGAGAACATGGGTTTTTCTTACTTTTCTTTTCTGTTATGGAAACATGCCTTCAATGGGTACTTTAAGTTTGCTACAGAAACTGTGTTTGATTGGCGAGTTAAAATTTTCTTCACTCACTCCATAATGTATTTTTTGTTTTGATTAACACCAATCACATAAAACTGCACCAAAGGAATTTTCCTATTTATTCAAGTCATTTTCGAGCCACATCCTTCTGCACACATTCATATTCTTCTCAGTGACAGTTGAAAAATGGAAGGTTCATCTCCACTTCTTTCACAATTTCATCCAAATATCTGTTTCCTATCATATTTTTCAATTATTTTCCAAATTTATTAACCTTTTCATTCAGTTCAGCAATTGCTCTGGCAAGTTCAGCTGTCTATTTCAAAAGTAATCCATAAAACCTTATACAAGCTTAACGACTTCACTTGTCTTTTCTTCACTTCAGAATCATTCCTCCATGATTACTAACTGCTCCTTATACTCTTTCAATTTATTAATTGGATCCTCGATCTGTTTATGATTTTTCTTAGCTGCTTTTGAAGTCTCGATCTCCCAGAATACACGTCATCCTTTTTGTTCTCCATACTGCATCGGAGTTCAAGACTTTCATTGTTCATTTCACGACCAAGTGCCAGGTTCACTTTTTAATTTGGCCTTCAACCAGCTGTTCTAATTCATCAGCGATTCCTTTCCTTCTTCAGAGCATTTCTCACGATGCTTAATAGACTTTTGATACTTGAAATTAATCAAATTTGTTGAAGTTGCTTCTATCCTTTCAATAGGTAAAATAGAAACAACTGCCACAGTAATAATTCAATTTACTGAAGACTTCTTAAGCACTCAAATTATTACCACCGATATACCACACAGCTTCCAACAATTGGCTACGGGATATCTTGTCTTATAGTAATAAATGCTTTCTAATTATTTTACTTTTATCATTTATACCGTAATTTATATTGAAGTGAACCACTTCCGCCTTCTCCTTAAGGTTCTTTTCTATTCCCCAACTTCCCTGTAGGTTTACAAATGGAGATCTACTGCCCCCCCCCCCCCCCCCAACTGCCTATGTGATATATCAAACCCTCCTGCCAGAACTTACCGCACCTTAGAAACCTTAGTCTTCCAGGTGTGACTTAATAGTTATTAGGATGCTGTTTCAAAATTCTAGTATCATTAGTTCTCCCACATTCTCAATATTCTGTTAAAGTTTCAGCACCCAAAATTACCGGTCCCGCAATATTTATTTCTCCTTAGTAAATTCTACAAACATTTCATTTGGTCTTTTCTTTAAAGTTTAATTTAAATGTTGACTGATAATGTTTAAGAGCTTGTTCCTGAAGCATAAGTACCATAGTTTTCGCTATTATATATTCTGAGGATTGTTCTTCCCAAAGGCTACTCGGCCCTCTTTCACCCATAACCTAAGCTTTCTGTAGCCAGTTCATGCTGTCTGATATATTTCACTCTTTGTAACTCCAAGCTCAAAGTTTCATATTTCTCTTTCTTTTCCTCTTTTTCAAGTTCAAGCTTTTTCATTTCAAGTTCAAGTTCCTAATTTTCTCTATCTCAAGCTGCTTCATCTGCAACAAAATCTAGCTAAGTGAAGCAGCATTATAGCTGTGTCTTGCTTTTCTTTCCATTGATTCCAAATGCTGTGCTATTACCTTAATATCTGCATTTTAGCCCCTGCTTTTAACTCCATTGGCATTTTCTGCCAATGAAATTAACCTATCCATGGTTAATTGGAGTAAATTGGATAAATCTTCCCTCTCCAGAAAAGCCCTAACAATTGACAAAGCCATTCTGTTCAGCAATCACAAAAGCAAAATTCTCTGTGGAAATCCCATCTGCCTCAACCTCAGCAAATACCATCCCTTGTATCTGTGGATTTAAAAAATCACAAGAGCTCCTAATTTATATGATCCAGGACTATGCCCCAAAGTTCTTAGGGACCAGTAACTTTTTGTTTATAGTAGGCAAAGTCTGATATTCAAGACACTTGTTAAGATAATAAAACCACAAGATGCAATGGTTTTTGAACAACGAAATAAACTTTACTACACAATTTTCAATATCTATCTTATACTCTAATATACAGGGTTAAAATGAGGTACACATGAAATAAATGTCAAAAAGTGGTTTAATAGTCCTCTACACAATAAATGGTAGGTGCAAAATCAGATTCCACAGATTTCTCAACAACTACTCAGATGTCAGTAAACACCAAGTCAACAAATCTCATTGAAACTCTGGGCGGAATTTTCCTGTCCCACCTGCCACGGGTAATGTAGAGGGCGGGATACAGACCATGCAAAGGTCCGTTGACCTCAGCTGGGATTTTCCGGCTCTGGGGCGAGCACGGACAGAAATTTCCGCCCTTTATCTTTCTCATGAGGGATTCAATCCTTTCCAACAGTCACTCCAATTTGGACGGTCTCAACAACAGTCCACTTTACAGCGTTCAAACTTGTCTCCCAACACTGTTTCCCTGGACTCATGAGTCTGCACTCCAGGGACAATTCATAAGCACAAATGCAGCTCTTTGGCTGTACCAAACAAAACACTATTGCTCCAAAGGGTTATTTTTGCCTCAACTGTCTGCAGCACGGAGTCACCAATCTTCAGCTGCCTCCTTAGACCATCAGGACTCCAAAGTTCCCATTACATAAAGTCTATTAACTGTAGCTTTTTTCAAGCTCCTCTCTCTTCTGAGCTGGGACCTCTCCTTGTCGTGTGTCTGGGACTCTTCTCCAATTATGGTGTCTTTTTCCAAGTTACAGAATCCAGGTTTTTGTCTCGTTTTCTTTTTATGCAGGCTCACTGGGCCCATCTTTGGCCTGAAGAGCTATAAAATGCCAGACTGCGCATGCACTTCCTGCTGCTGGTCCCTACATGCATGGAAACCCTGAAGCCTGTCAGGACTTGGAGTTCACAGCCCTGATTGCTGATAAATTAATTTGGATCTCGTAGCACTCAACACCATCCAGGAAAAAGCAGTCAGCTTCGCTGGCAAACACCCTCCACCTTAAACATTCACATCATCCACCACCAATGTACAATGGTAGCAAGTGTACATCATATACACAATGCACTGCAACAACTCAAAGTTTTGTTTTGACAGTACCTTGCAAACCCACGAACTCTATCACCTAGAAAGACAAGGACAGCAAATATATTGGAATACCACCACCGGCAAGTTCCCCTCTAAGTCACACCATCCTGACTTGAAACTACATCACCATTCCTTCACTGTCGCTGGGTATTGTTGATGACTTATCAATCACACAAGCTCCAACCCATTATATCAACAGTGGTAAAATCTGAATTGAATAAAAATCTGGAATTCGAACCTGGATCCCCAGAACATAACCTTGGGTCTCTGGAATACTAGCTCGGTGGCAATACCACTGTGCACTGCCTCCCCAATTAAACCAATGCCTATATTATCCCTGCAGCTGTCTCATTTAAAACTTAGGATTAAGGTTGTCAGGTCTAGGGAATTTGTCACCAATGACACACTTTCTCCAATACTATTTTCTTTACTAGTATTGACTCCTTTGGTAATTATCTTGCTCAGTAGGTGGTAGTCCTAACTCTAAACCAGAAGCTCCGGTTTCAAGTCTCACTTGTCTTGTATGTCATGGAAGGAGAATTTTAACACAGTTTAAAACAGGTTGATAATCTATCTGCTAATCCTTCCAACACTTGCCCACTATTCTCCAAAAGAAAAATAATGTATGAAATAATACAAACAAATTAATTTATTTCAGTTCCTCATTCTCACTAGACTCTTGATTCCCTATTATTTCGGGAAGGTTTTTGTGTCACCTACTGTAAAGAACTAGCAACCCAGTAATAAAATGATCAAAAAAACCCTCCCTCTTCAGATGCAAATCCAGAAAATGAGACCCAAAACAATATATGATCAATAAGACCATCACATGCCATGAGATATGAAACAACAAAAACTTCAAATTATTCAGGTTTATTTGCCTTGCATAATTAACACATTAATTTATATTTAAAACTATAGCTATTTGGAAACACCGTGGTTGTACAGTACGCACCATTAGTAACATTTCCCAAAGCACAAACATAAAGTCCATGCTTTCCTGGTTTCAATCCCTCAATGGTTCCTTTTACAAACACTTCTTCAGTTTCCTACAAAATAAAAATTGCATATTCAAGCAATCAAACAGACTCTTATAGTGAAAAACTAGTTCAGTTGAAGGTTGTACACATTGCTAGACTGGGGAGGGAGAAATGCTGTTGCCACATTGTAATACAGAGAAAAGGAGATACCAAGGCCTGTTTTCACTCTTGTCACTCTGGGCAAGGTAATTAAACTTCTTGGATATGGAATCCAGTTCCTGGAGGTGACAAGACTTTACTAGCTCTGCTCTTTCTCACAGCCCTGAAGCTAGTTAGGTTTGGTAGATTTGTTTCTATCAAATAGCAAGAGAATCTCTTTCATGCCCTCACACCTTGAAGCATGACCTCCAGAGGAGTGTCCTAGAAACTACAGGCATGCTGATAACTTATTTTCAATGTTAAGATGTCTCCTTCAAAGTCAGACTTGTTTTTTTCAAAGGTACATTCACATTTTAAATAGCTATTGGGAGGTCCTACAAGTGAGCAGGTTGCCCATCGCCAAGGAAATTGGGTGGATAGCCTATCAAATGCTAATGAGATTTGCCCATTAATATCACTTAGACCTCACATTAGTCATGATAGGTACCCAACCAGAGCATCCAAAATCTAGTGTGTTAAATCCTACCCCCACTTTCTGTCTACAGCTATTACCACTTCACATTTTAAAACAATGCTTTTTATGACAAAACAAAATTTAATCTGCCTCGAGAAACATTTATAATGAAAATCCATGTTAACATTAGGTTGACAAGTTAAAAGTTTGCCTGTCCTACTGTAGTCTTTAAATTTGCCCACTAAATAGGTCGATGGCATGAGTGTTTCAATTCTGCTTCCTAATTCCACAGCCGTTCCCAATTGTCCATTATTTCTTTTTTAATTTACATTGCGTTTAATATCCAATTTTTGTTCTGGTTTCCAGGCCTCCCTAATTTACCATCAGCTACTAAAATTTGTGCCATTATCAATTTAAATCCCACTCACCATTTAATTTTCCTGATGTTAAGCATACCACCTTGGCGTCAAATCTTGTTTCTCCTCAGATTGTGATGCCTAACTTCTGTACCCATGACTCCTCAAACCCAATCCTTATGCCGCAACTTCTGGTCCTGCAACTTCTAATTCTCATTTGTTTTGAAAACTTTTATCTCAATGAACTTTCTTCATTGTAACTGAGACACCATTGGATTCATAAGCAACATTAATCCTTTAAAAACACTTACACTAATTCTATTTTGCAAATATTCAGATGAGCTGGTTAATTACCTCAACAATTAAAAAAGTTTTTTTTCGTGGAAAAGGCATTACTGTAAAAGAAAATACTTGATTTCTCACAGTATTTCAAAATATCCTGCCCATATGACAGGATGAAGTTCCAGCCAACATAGGATAGATAAGGTCATAACTCACAGTTGACAAAGAATGTAGAGGAGGAGGAACACTACTTTCTACCTACAATTCTGTATTCACACAGGTTTTTTAAAAAAAGCACAAAAAAAGTTCAAATGCAAATAAGGCCCTCCCTAAAACTGAAAACAAGCCATCCATGGTCTATTGTAAAATAAATCTCTGAAACATGTGTAGATCTTGAGTTAATAGTGCAAAACAAATTGCAGACTTGCTATCATTCATCTTACCCCCTACTCTATGAAGTCAAGATCTATTCCAGTGTTTGGAGAACTCTGGTCTTCAGTACCTAGCCCTGCCACCAAGTGCAAACATGAGAGGTCACATAACACCAGGTTATAGTCCAACAGCTTTATTTGAGACCACAAGCTTTCGGAGTGCTGCTGTTTCGTCACGTGAATTGACTTCACCTGACAAAGAAGCAGCGCTTCGAAAGCTTGTGATTTCAAATAAACCTGTTGGATAATAACCTGGAGTCATGTGACCTCTCATCTTGTCCACCCCAGTCCAACACTGGCATCCCCACAAGTGTAAACATGAGAGATATTTTAAAAATACACTGATAATCAGTTTTTCTTTTAAAAAGCCATTAAGAAAGCTTTTATCAGGTTTTAATGGTTAGAATGGATGAAATTTTTTTAGAAGTTGAAAGCAAAATACTGTGGAAGCTCAAAATCTGAAATAAAAATGAAGTGCTGGAATAACTCAGCAGGTCCAGCAACATCAGTGCAGACAGAAAAGTAATAACCTTTCAAGTCCAATAAAACTCTTTTGAATAAGCCATATTAAAATTGAAGTGTTAACTTACTGCTAGATTTTCCAACACTTTGTTTTTATTTAAGGTGACCCAATTATGTGGGGAAGCATAGCATTTCTTCATTTTATATACTGATTAAATTAAAATAAGACAATTATATTTAGTGGTGAAAAGTGGTGGCACAGTGGTTAGCACTGCTGCCTCACAGCGCCAGAGACCCGGGTTTGATTCCGGCCTCGGGTCACTGTCTGTGTGGAGTTTGCACGTTCTCCCCATGTTTGCGTGGGTTTCCTCCAAGTGTTCCGGTTTCCTCCCACAGTCCAAAAATGTGCGGGTTAGGTTGATTGTCTATGCTAAAATGACTCTCGTGTCAGGGGGATTAGCAGGGTAAATGTGTGAGATTACAGGGATAGGGCTTTGTGGGATTGTGGTTGGTACAGACTCGATGGGCTGAATGGCCTCCTTCTGTAGTGTCAAATTCTATGATCAAAACTAGATGTTCAAAATCTGTGAAATGCAACTTCATAATTTGTACTTCGCTTTGTTTACCAAGTATTTTGTAAGTCTGCCTCCAAGCAGATTGGAGTGATAGGCACATGAACATTCAGTCCAAATCACAACTAATTTTCACACCTCTGGATTATCATACTGTAAATATTGCACAGAATGGGCACTCCCCTAAATATAACACACTCAAAATACCTACAGAAGTGATAAGCATTGATGTATTCTGAACTTATAAAACAGCTTAAACAGGTTGAAAGTAAGAGGGCCCCTCAAGCCTTTTATCATCCACCTCGAGCACAGCACTACTAATTACGGGTGGGATAATTGAATGCACAGCCCGGCAGAGTCAAGGGTACAAGTATGAGTGAGAGCACTGTTGCTTTGAAGTTATGCTAAAATAGATGGAATTTGTCCACTTGCTAAAGGTGGCATTGGTGAGTTGGCAAATCTAAACTTTCATGATTCCCTGAGTGACATTACAGAAGTTCCCCACTGCAGCCTAAAATAAGACAATGTCAGACATGTTGATAGCCACGTGCAGGGCTGTTTGGATACTTGATTTGGACTACAGGTTTACGTGCAAGAGTCATTCATACTTTTCTTTATAAATTAAAGGCTGCAAATATACAATTCAATTCTTTAAATTCTTCTGGGAGTACAGGTGATTACCATCCAGGTTGAATCTGTCCTTTTTTTGTGGACAGGAGAGACCTGTGCATTTTTTTCTATTGTCAGGTAAAGGCCAGTGTTGTAGCTGGGTTGCAACAGCTTGGCGAGAGGTATGCTGAGTTTTTGAACATAAATCAGCAGGACTGCAGCCTGGTGAATACAGTGAGTTGATAGGAAATGTCAAGTGTTTCGACGAATTATCGTGTGAGGAATTAAAAGCAGAAGTACAAATTTTAATCACAAACATTTAGGTATTTTTTTTAAAAATCAACAAGTCTGTACTGATAGATTATTGTTCATTTTGCTTTTCGGTCTCTGCCAACGGACACTGGAATGGTGAATTTGGCAGAACAGCTGTTCTAATGGTTTACATGCCAGCCTGTAGCCTGAACCAAAGTCAGGCCTTATTTAAATACTAGCAGGCTGTCAGTGGTTTATGGACAACTTGCTGCAGCTCCCCAGTTAGAAGGTGAGATTGTGGATGTAGAAAGTTGTGGGCCCCCTAAATGACCAACAACACAGACTTCCAACAAAGGTAGTTTATTTCTGAACTCAACAGTCATATGCAACACTTGTGCTCTGTCCTCATTCCCAGAAATAATTCCCACACTCCTGCTGCATGACTTCTTTTGTTACCCTGTTATTTCCTATACACAAGAAACAGGGTAAATCCAAACCAACCAGTTACTGCCCATAAGTCTACTTTTGATCAACAGTTTCATCAAGCGCTTACTCAGTAATAACCTGCTCAAGGACATTCAGTTTAGGTTCCACAACTGTTAGCAATACAGGACGTTTCATCTGTGTTTGTCTGCGCAGGCAGGAGTCTGTATATGTGTTGTGCAGGGGGCTAGTACCATAGGTCAGATGACTGAAGTGCTGTGTCATTTCTTGATGCTGGTTCCCTGCTACTAGCAGAAGATGACGGTGATTGCATACATAGTGGACACCATCTGAGGTTACCACATAACTGTTTGGTTGCAAGGCATTACTGTGTACCAGCACCAACTGATCATAGTCACGCGAGGTCTGAATCTTGATGGTTTGACCTGGTATTAGAGGGTCTAGTCTGTGGACATCTCGATCATAGTATATTTTCCTTCTTAATTTGCATTAGTTTCAAGTTTAGGCCTCAGCAGAAGGAATCATTGTCCTGATCACCTGGAAAAATATCACTGTTGATGAAGGCAGGCCCTGTTGTTGTAGATTTCGCAGGCTGAGAGGTGCATCACGGTAGTCTGTGCGATCCGTGTGCTTGGCTGCGTGAACTGCCCGTTCCACCAAACCATTTGATTATGGATATAAGGGGTTGCTTGTGATATATTCAAAGCCCCATACACATACAAAGTTGCAAAATTCAGTAGAGATGATTGGCAAGCATTGTCTGTCGTAAGTTTCAGTGGGATACCATCTGTGGAGAAGTGTCTCTTAAGCTGAATGATTATTGTTTTATTTGTTATGTTTGGCAGGTAATTGAGTACAAACCACCCAGAATACAAATCAATCAGGGGAGGCAATGGCGCAGTGATATTGTTGCTGGACTAGTTCGATGAGTTCGAATCCCACCACGGTAGATGGTAATATTTAAACTCAATTTTAAAAATCTGGAATTAAAAGTGATTAATAACCACAAAACCATTGTATAAACTCAATTCGTTCACTTATGTCTTTTAGAGAAGGATACCTGCTGTCCGTACCTGGCCTATATGTCAATAATTGTGTGGTTGATTGACAAATGTGTTTGACTTTTAAATGTCTTAGCAAGCCACTCAGTTCTCAGTTGTAAGAAAACGAGGAGGAATAAAACAGGATGATAATGGCAAACTTAACCCTATCAACCTTGTAAAGTTCTCCTTGCTAACATCTGGGGGATTTTCACAGTAACTTCATTGCAGTGTTATTGTAAGCCTACTTGTGGCTAATAAATAAACTTTATAACTTTTCTTTGGGTTCTTGTGCTAAAATTGGGAGAGATGTTTCACAGACTAATCATAGTCATTCTCACAGGATCATACCTTACAGATAATTCCTGCAGAAGTGGCGGCAGTGCTATAAATCGTGAGGAAGTTGTCCTGGCAGTCATCAATGTAGACTCCAATGAAGTCTCATGGTACCAGGGCAAGGAAACCTCCTGCTGATCATATACCATCTCCCCTCAGCTGATAAATCAGTACTCCTGCATGTTGAACAGCAGCAGAAGGAAGCACTGAGGGTGGCAAGGGCACAGAATGTATTCTGGGTGAGGGACAATAACAATCACCAAGAGTGACACAGTATTACATAAGAACGAGGAGCAGGAGTAGGCCATCTAACCCCTCGAGCCTGCCCTGCCATTCAATAAGATCATGGCTGATCTGATAGTGGTTTAGTTCCACTTACCCGCCTGCTCCCCATAACCCTTAATTCCCTTATTGATCAGAAATCTATCTACCTGTGACTTAAACATATTTAACGAGGTAGCCTCCACTGCTTCAATGGACAGAGAATTCCAGAGATTCACTACCCTCAGAAGAAGTTCATCCTCAACTCTGTTCTAAACTGACTCCCCCTTATTTTGAGGCTGTGTCCTCTAGTTCTTGTTTCCTTTCTAAGTGGAAAGAATCTCTCTGCCTCTACCCTGTCTAGCCCCTTCATTATCTTATATGTCTCTGTAAGATCTCTCCTCAGCCTTCTAAACTCCAACGAGTACAGGCCCAATCTACTCAATCTCTCCTCATAAGCCAATCCCCTCATCTCCGGTATCAACCTGGTGAACCTTCTCTATACTCCCTCCAAGGCCAATATATCCTTTCGCAAATAAGGGGACCAAAATTACACACAGTACTCTAGTTGCGGCCTCACCAGTACCTTGTACAATTGCAGCAAGACCTCCCTGCTTTTATACTCCATCCCCTTCGCGATAAAGGCCAACATTCCATTTGCCGCCTTGATCACCTGCTGCACCTGCAAACTGAGTTTTTGCGATTCATGCACAAGGACCCCCAGGTCCCTCTGCACAGTAGCATGTTGTAATTTTTCACCATTTAAATAATAGTCCATTTTACTATTATTCCTTCCAAAGTGGATAACCTCACACTTGTCAACGTTATACTCCATCTGCCAGATCCTCGCCCACTCACTTGGCCTATCCAAATCTCTCTGCAGACTTTCCGCATCCTCCACGCAATTCGCTTTCTCACTCATCTTTGTATCATCCGCAAACTTTGTTACCCTACACTCGGTCCCCTCCTCCAGATCGTCTATGTATATGGTAAACAGTTGAGGCCCCAGCACCGATCCCTGCGGCACGCCACTAGTCACCAACTGCTAACCAGAAAAATTACAACACGGACTGAACTAGTTGGTCAGAGCTGCTAGACTGGGACAGGTGGTGAAGGAACCAACAAGAGATTAAAAACATACTTGACTTATCCTCACCAATTTGCCTGCTGCAAATTATCTGGCCACGACTGTATCAGTAGAAGTGACCACCGCACAATCTTTGTGGAGACAAAGTCCCAATACCCTCCAGCATGTTAAGTGGCACTACCACGGTGTTAAATGGGACAGACTTCGAGCAGCTGTAGCCTCAAGACTGGGTATTCATGAGACACTGTGGGACATCAGAATTGTTCTCAACCACATCTGCAACTTCATGGCCCAGCCTATCTCCCACTCTACCATTACCACCGAGCAAGGGGATCAAAGCTGGTTCAATGAAGAGTGCAGGAGGGCATACCAGAAGCAACACCAGGCATACTTAAAAATGAGGTGTCAACCCGATGAAGCTACAACACACAAGACTACTTGCGTGCCAAACTGCATAAGCAGCAAGTAATAGACCAACAGATCAGATCTAAGCTCTGCAGTCCTGCCACATCCAGCTATGAACTGTGGACAATCAAACAACTCATTAGAGGAGGAGACTCCTCAATGATGGATGAGCCCCGTCACAAACCATGCTGATGTTATCTGTGAGGGTGTCACGACTTGAGACACCAGTTCGTGGTGGTATATAGCTTTTTGGAATATTGTGATGAGTCACATAAAACCCAGTAAAGAACCAATCCAATCTTCGAATATACAATTATTTCTTTAAATTTATTAAATTAAGAAAAATACACAACAAGGACTACAATATTCTAAGACACTTTAGTACAGGAGTAACTAAACACATCCACCATTTATTACCCATTGTTCCAGAATATATCTGCAATTCCCTTTCCCAAACAGCATCCAAATGAAATAATTCGAAAGTCAAATTCATCTTATAGTTACCACACAATATAGGGCTGATTATGGGAAACTTCTTATCCTGGTCCAGCGAAGATATTTAGCCTTTACGAAGGTTTCCTGCAATGTCTTGGCTCTAAGACTAAAAATGCAACATTACAGCATCTCTGAGTAGTAAATTATGTTACAGGATCCCTAGGCTGTGAAATGGATCCTAACCCCCTGGCTGAGAGGTGTTAGATAGATAGATACCCTACAGTGCAGAAAGAGGCCCCTCGGCCCATCGAGTCTGCACCGACCACAATCCCACCCAGGCCCTATCCCCATATCCCACCCACTAATCCCTCTAACCTAGACATCTCAGGACTCGAAGGGGCAATTTTAGCATGGCCAATCAACCTAACCTGCACATCTTTGGACGGTGGGAGGAAACCGGAGCACCCGGAGGAAACCCACGCAGACACGAGGAGAATGTGCAAACTCCACACAGACAGTGACCCAAGCCAGGAATCGAACCCAGGTCCCTGGAGCTGTGAAGCAGCAGTGCTAACCACTGTGCTACCGTGCCGCACCGTTGATTATCTGTTTTTGAAAGGGGGGGGGGGGGGGGGAGGTAACAGATATATTTTTTACCCTTTTGTCATTTCAAACTCAAGAGTCGGCTATCTACATATCTCAAATTATTTTCTTTTGTGAAGCTTAGCGTTTCTGTAGCCCTGGATCACTCAGTCATTTAGATAAACAGTTTTTGCTTGTGGAACTTAATATTTTTATACCAGTCATCTAAATAATCAGTTTCTACTGCTAGAACAATTCACACCTGATCATCTTCAAATGCTCTTATGCCTTTGGAATGCCCTGGTAACTTTTAGAGGCCAATATACTCCTAGAAATGCTGGCTGTTATTGCTGATAAGCAGATTTGGATCTTTCAGGCTTAAATTATTGTTACTGTTGCTGCTAGGCAAAACACTGAGCCTAGTACATCAGTGCAAAATAAAAGGCTAAAGCATTCGCAACAATCTTCAGCTAGAAGTGCCGAGTGAATGAAATATTTTGACTCCGCCAGAGATCCCCAGCTTCATAGACGTCAGTCTTCAGCCAATTTGATTCACTCCACTTTATATCAAATTGCTGAAAGCACTGGATACTGCAAAGACATTGGAACCTGACAGCATTCCAGCAATAGTTCCGCAAGATTCACCCAGTTCCCGACCTCATTACAGCCTTGGTTCAAATATGGACAAAAGAGCTGAACGCCAGAAGTGAAGTGAATGTGACTGCCCTTGACATCAAGGCAGCACTTGACTGGGTATGGTATCAAGGAGCCTAGTAAAACTTGAGGTAATGGGAATGGTGGAATCATACCTGGCACAAAGGAGGATGGTTGGAGGCCAATCATCTCAGTTGCAGAACATCACTGCATGAGTTCCTCAGGGTAGTGTCCTAGGCCCAACCATCTTCAGCTGCTTCATCGATGACCCTCCTTCCATAAGATCAGAAGTGGGGAGGTTTGCTGATGACTGCACAATGTTCAGCACTATTCACAACTCTCCAGATACTGAAGCAGTCCATGTCCAAATGCAGGAAGACCTGAACAATATCCAGGCTTGGGCTGACGAGTAGCAAATACCATTCGTGTCACACAAGTGCCAGGCAATGACTATCTTCAACAAGAGAGGATCTAACCATCACCGCTGGACATTCAATGGCATTACCATTGAATTCCCACACTATCAACATCCTGGGGGTTACCATTGACCAGAAACTGAACTGGACTAGTTGTATATACTGTGACTACCAGCTCAAAAGCTAGTGAGTAATTTGCTTTCCCAAAGCCTATCCACCATCTACAAGGCTCAAGTCAGGAATAAATGAAATACTCTCCACTTGACTGGATGAGTGCAGTTCCAACAAACACTCAAGGTGGTCAAAGAGGCCTACTTGATTGCTACCCCTTCCATAAACATTCAATCCCTCCACCACCAATGAACATTGGCAGCTGTGTGTACCATCTACAAGAGGAACTGTAGGAATTCACCAAGGTTCCTTACATAGTGCCTTCCAAATCCATGAGCATTAGCAACCAGAAGGACAAGAGCAGCAGACACCTGGGAACATCACCACCTGAAAGTTCCTTTCCAAGTCACACCATTATGACGTGGAAAAATATCACCATTCTTTTACTGTCGCTGGGTCCATATACTGGAATTACCTCCATAACAGCACTGTCTGTGTATTTGCACCTCAGAGACTGCAGCAGTTCAAGAAGACAGCTCACCATCACTTTCAAAAAGGCAACAAGGAATGGGCAATAAATGCTGGCCGAGACAGTGACACCCACATCTTGTAAATGAATATCTTAAAAATTATCATTCCACTCAAAGATGTCAGCTGCTGTGACCATGAGGAGTCCAGGATCCCATGAATATGCAACAGTTCCTTTGTTTGATGCACAGTGCGCATCTGGAGATTTCCCTTTCCATGTTTGCATACATGGACAGCCAGAAGGGCGATTCCTTGGCCCTTATTTGGTTGCTTCCAACCCAGGGTGCCCATTGTGCAGTTGGTGTATGTAGTATCTCTGGAGTGCCATAAGGATGACGAATCACTGGCCATGCAGCATTAATCCATCCTGTGCAGATATTTCATCTCTGATGGTAAAGAACGTGCGGAGCTTGTGGGGAAGCTCCCTTGAGGATTCTGGCCAGCTTGTGATGTTGTGCATTTGATGTCCATCTGTAACGCCTGTTTGAGTTCCTGAATTTAACGAGAGAACAGTATCTCTATTGCTGCAATGTCTAAGTTTTCCTCATGATCTGCCTGATTTGTGGTGGGTAAAAAGGCTTTGGAGAGGGCTTCTGCCAAGTACAGCTTCTTGCACGTTTGTGGATGGCATGGAGACTGTAGCATTGCAACATTAGCATCATGCATTGCAGCCACACAGAAGTAGTTTGGAGAGGGTTCTTTAAAATAAGTATGAGTGGCTGGTGGTTTGCTTCAACAGTTGCCGGATGACCATAAATAAAGTCATGAAATTTCTGAGAAGCGAAGACTAAAGCATAGCCATTTCCTGTGACCATTTCGATGTCCTGGTGGAGAAGTTGACAGGGGTCCAGTAACCTCACTATAACACGGGATAAACTTAGAAAAATAATCTGTCATACTAAGAAAGCGCTGTAAACTCTGCTTGTCCACAGGAAAGGCTATCTGTCATAAAACCACAGTCTTGTTTGGGTCAGGTCAAACTTTGAGGATAAGGGAGAATGGAGGAGAAATGTCTTCACCCAGAGGGTAATGAAGTGCGGAATTCAATACCACAGAATGTAGTTGAGGCCAAAACATTGATTTCAAGAAGAAATTAGATATAGCTCTAGGGATTAAAGGGATATGGGAGGTGGGGGAAGGGAGGATCAGGATATTGAATTTGATGATCAGCCATAATCAAAATGAACGGTGGAGCAGGCTCAAAGGGCCGAATTGCCTACTCCTGCTTCTAGTTTCGATGTTTCACCAGCGGCTGAGACTAAATGAACCTGGTTGACCCTGAATCTGAATTTCATACGGTTAAGCTTTAATTTGATGGCCCTGATGCTCTCAAAGACTGGATGAAGATATGCATCATGTTCTTGCATACAATGATCCCAAACAAGGATGTAACAACAATGATCTTGCAAGATTGGCTTGCAAAGAGTTGCTCCACACATTGGTGGAAAACCTCACTGCCAATGGAGATCATAGAATCTCTAGTGCAGAAAAAGGCCATTTGGTCCATCAACCACCAACCTCAACCACCCCTCTATCTTATCCCTGTAACCCCAGGCATTTACCACGGTTAATCCACCTAACCTACACATCTTTGGCAATTTAGAGGGTTGCTACACCTTTGGTGTAGATTGCCTGTCCACCATAAACCACCTGGTGCATCTGGGTGCTGGGATCTGATGCTACATACAGGTCTATTTCTCATAACCTTTGGCTGAATAGTACATCATCCTTCCCTCCTGTGTCTAAGTCTGGCATTATTGCTAATTACGTTGTCAACATTGTCGCAATAGTGTTGTTGGAGACTCTGCAGCTTCACTGCTTGGTTGAACTCTAATTAATTCACCTTACTGATGCTCCTACCCCAGAGGATCGAATAGCTGCTATGTTGCTGATGGCAGGAGGGCTGTTGTGTTTTGGATCTGCAGAAGTTGGCAAAGTGGTTCCATTTCCTCCATTTGTTGCATCTTTCACCATATGCAAAACAAGTTATGTTCAGTGGATGCTAGCCACTACAGTTGAAACAGGTGCACCTTGTGTTGCAAATACCTTGGGTTCTCGCCTAAAATCTCTGCTTCGTTACCGATTGTTCATTTAACATACAGATCTTGATGGCTGCTTGTAATGTTAAGTATTTTTCTTGCAGCAGCCGCTTGCAGACTAAATTGCTATATATTTCATAAAATATTCGATCCCTCATTAGGTCTTCAGTGAGTTCAGAACACACATTTCTTTGCCAATATTTTTATGGTTGCCATGTTAGATTGTTGAATTGGATGCATTCTATCATGGATTGTGTTTTTTGCTAGGATAGGTGTTTTCCAACTGTTTCAGGATTATCTCAGGGTCTACTTTTTCCTCCTCTGTCTGGAAAACAAATCAAACTTTTCAACAGCGGTGGGGTCCACGTGGTTTAATAGGGTACAAGTCTGTACCCTTTTCGATTTGCCAGAGTGCAGCACCTACAGTAAATACACCACTCCTTCTAGAACTTTTCCCAACAATCTGCAATATTTCATCAAAAACCAGTGGACCAATGTGGCAAAGTTCTTGTGCCATATTGCCAACTCCTTGCACCGACAACAAGGATTTCCAACATAAGTTGTTTCTACCTGAGCTCAGCTAAATACACTTGTGCTGTGCCCATGCTCCCAGCCCACTCCTGCCATGTGATCTCTTTTGTAGCCACATCAAACTCTCATGTGATCACAGTCTAAAGTGGGAAATCAGCTAATATGATGCTTAGTGCACTTTCTGTGCAGCTCAAGCCCTTTTTGAGTGTAAAATGTGTTGCCATTAGTTGAACTTCTTCCTTGTTTCATTTCGATATATCTCTTCATCTTCTATAACTTTGCAAAATTGCAGAAATAAATGTACATTGCTCTAGGACATACAGCTCTTTCTTAACCTTATGGGGATATAGCACGATCTTGCTAATATTTAACTGTACATTTCTTGGTTTTCTACGATCCTAACCCCACGAATTTTAATGATTGGGCACAGGAGAGGAGGTTTCCACGCTCAATTCCAGTACCCAGGTCCAAGCAGACTGGGTGCAACTCCCATGGTGGTGGAGGGAGAGCGCCTCATTCTTCTTTCCCCCAACTGGCATTTGAGGCCTCATCGAGATCCGTTTTGCACGAGGTCGGGGGGGGGGGGGGGGGTGGAGGGAGCAGATTTGCAGATTTCCCGTGACCATACCTGTTCCACGGGCACTGATCTCCCATTCATTCAAAGAGCGGTTGCCAGGATCTGGCGCCAACACCCGCGCGAGAAGCACCGCCGCCGTTATCCGCCCGCGCGCAGCTTCGGAACCGTTAAACTGAGGTTTAACTCGACTCATATGCGCACCCAATAACACCCGACTGAGGAAACATCCTCGTCCCCTTTCGATAGAAATATCAAATATTGTCCAGTTAATTTTGTTTGGGAGAGTTTCTAGACTGAAGTAATAGTTTAGACAGTATTCACTGGACCGTGTCGCACCTCACCGGGGGGAACAAACGGTACTTTGGGCAGAATAACGATTCAGCGACGTGCATTAGAATTAAAGGAGTCAAAGGGCAAATCTACGACTATTTATAGCTAATGCTTACATCCCATTCAAAAGTGACCGATCCACGGATATTCCCACCGTCCTCCTCAGGTGGATCACCCCTCATCATACAGGTTCCTGTTGCTATCATCCTTTCCCCAGCACTACCTTCACCGACGGCAGTGTGTAACTGAGCATGCGCCTCACGCTGCACCGCCCCCTCCCGCGCGCGGCGCATGTGCGTTTCAAACTCTCCTCCTGCCAGCAGGTGTTTGCCATGTGACAAAGTTGGCAAGTTTGAAGCTAGCCTGCAAACTTGAATATAAATTACAAAAAGATATTTACAACATGCACGTGAATATCTTTTTCTTCCATCCATGCAAAATACAAGAAGGTGAGGGGAATTGTATGAAGATGATGCTCAACTACCGCATCGCAGATGACATGAAAATTGTTGGTGTGATAAAGAGCAAAAAGGAAAACCTTAGACTATGGGACGGTATAGACAGGCTGGTCAAATGGACAGAACAGTGGCAAATGTAATTTAACCCTGAAAAGTGTGAGGTGATGCACTTTGGGAAGACTAACAAGGCAAGTGAATACAAAACGAACAGTAGGATTCTAGGAAGTAGAGGACTGAAGGTGGCAGGAGAGGTAGATAAAGTAGTTAAGGC
Source organism: Mustelus asterias (assembly GCF_964213995.1). Taxonomy (NCBI): domain Eukaryota; kingdom Metazoa; phylum Chordata; class Chondrichthyes; order Carcharhiniformes; family Triakidae; genus Mustelus; species Mustelus asterias. Next base: position 31,474,412 of record NC_135817.1, on the reverse strand, counting down.
GGCATATGGAATACTTGTCTTTAATAGACGAGACATAGACTATAAGGGCAGGGAGGTTATGATGGAGTTGTTTAAAACACTTGTTAGGCCACAGTTGGAGTACTGTGTGCAGACTGGTCACCACACTATAGGAAGGATGTGAATGCACTGGACAAGGTACAGAGGAGATTCACCAGGATAGTGTCTTGGGCTGGAGTGTTTCAGAGAGGCTGGATAGGCTGGGGTTGTTTTCCTTAATAAGAAGTCTCACAACACTAGGTTAAAGTCCAACAGGTTTATTTGGCAGCACAAGCTTTTGGAGCACTGCCCCTTCATCAGGTGACTGATGAAGGGGCAGTGCTCTGAAAGCTTGTGCTGCCAAATAAACCTGTTGGACTTTAACCTGGTGTTGTGAGACTTCTTAATGTGCTTACCCCAGTCCAACGCCAGCATCTCCACATCATGTTTTCCTTAGAGCAGAGAAAGCGGCGGGGGAGGGGGCAATTATGAGGGACATAGATGGCGTAGATAGGAAGGAATCTCTCTTTGGTAGAAGGGGTCAATAATCAGGGAAATAGATGTAAGGTAAAGGGCAGGAGATTTAGAGGGATTTAAAGGAAAACCTTTCCATCCAGAGGGTTAAGTATGAAGAGACCGCATAATCACAGAAGGAAATGGTTCCTTCTGGCTTAACAAGGATGGGTTGTTATCCCTTAAAACATTACTGCAAATATCTAATTGCAATATGCAGCTTCCACACTAAGAGCTTGAATAAATATCTTACCCAGACTTTACAACAGTGAAACAAAATACATTTCTATATTCTGCTGCTGTTAACTGCCCCAGATCTGCATTACAATGCTTGCCATGATGTAAACCAATGTAATTTTTTTTGTCTGTTAAGTTCCAAACAATTGGCAAACTTAAACTGTTCCTTAAATTTTTTAAAGAGGAAAATTGGACTAATTGAGCTGCTAACTGCACCACCAAAGCTGAGCAACTAATCTTCATAAATGTGAGAAATATCACGAGATCCACTAATTAATTGGTTATGTTAAACATCAACATAAATAGTGCATTCAATAAAAAAATGAAGGTCTAGATTTCAAGAATCAACTTTAATAATATTTGGTAAAGAGAATAAGGATACAAATACAATATAAAGAACACATCTCTTGAAAATAAGTTTGAACAAAAAAACTCAAGCTAACAAGAGCAATTTTATACACCATGCTACATTGGTAAATATTAAATCAATTTTAAAGCAATGTTTGCCAATGGCTGCAAACTTATATTGCTGGTTAGATGCTAGTGCACTACAATATCACTTTTTTAACTGGCTGTAATCTCAGCTATTCCAATGACTCCCCAGGCTAAACCTGTTGCAGCATTCCCTGTAATAAGGCTCTCCTCATTTTCACCCTTTCCTAGATCATCTTCTTCTGCCCGAATCTTTAAAATGTAAAAAAAAGTCAGCATCTATATTAAAAAGATTAAATATTCCTCTTGGTCATGCAAGCAGAATCAGATATGGACATTACATAAGCATTCGACGCAACTATCAAAATGAGTTAATAGTGAATTCCAAAGATAAGTTCTATTTCTTTTTCAAGGGACAAACTGGTTTAAAAAAAAACAATTTCCTCTCAAATTTGAGGGGTACATCTCAAATTTCTCATTGTTTTCTTACCAAATATAAGGGATATATGCCCATCACAGCTGTCACACCAGCTTTCACATTTAACATGAAAGCTGATCATGTTAGCTTTCATAATATGAAATTGTGAAATTTCAATTTCATGTGAAAATTATATGAATTTTATTCATATATATCAAAGATCCAATTTTCAACAGGCAAAAGTAAAAGCATCGCAAATTGCTTTTTTTGAAAAGAAACTCATTTCTTTTTAGGCATTGTTAAAGCAACCATGTTCTTTATTTTTCACAAAACGTCAGTCTCTCGTTCTTATTCAGATATGAAGCAAAGAATGTTGATTCAGCTACCATATTAGTATATATAATAATAGCATTATTATAGAGATAGACCCCAGATTGAGGTCAAACGTGCATTGAAACTGCTTGCTTGTGTATAATATTGAACAATTTTTATCTCAGCATTACAATAGCATTAAGTGAGCAGTGACGCAATAATAAACAGGTTTTTCAATTTTACAATAAAAACTGAGTTAAGCTGGTGAATCAGATGTCAGCTCCATAAAAGTACTTATTAATTATATAAATAACTGTGAATGATTATTTACCTTGACTACAATCTTTTTAGATCTTTGCTTATTTTCCCATGTGTCAACAATGTTCAAATTAAAACTCAGTTTTCTTTAAAACTTCAATTTACCCAGATTTTTTGGGGTTCTATTTTCCCACTGATTAATTTGCCAAAAGTAAAACCTAAAAACAACAAATTTTAATGGTCCTTGGGCATTCACAACATAATTGTACTTGACGACAGCAGAAAACGGCCTATAACTCAGCAGATTGTTAATCAGGTTTATTTGGTATCACGAGCTGTATCATACGAGTCCAATGCCAGCATCTCCACATCAGATTGTTAATGTTAGACAGTATAAGGGTGGCCGTGACAAAAAAATTCTATGTTGCACACACAATTTGTTTCCTTTTATCTCAGTACATGCAAGGTAACAAACTATGTTCACTTACAGTTAGAGAGTTCTGCCCATTCAATAAAACAACAGATTTGGATATTAAGGGCATGGCTGACAGTAAATGCCAACTGCTCAAATCCCAGAAGGGAAACTTGAAATAACTGTTTCTACATTTATGTTTTTGCAATTTGTATAGTATGAAGAAAGGTTTTGAGATCCAGAAATGATGTCCCCAATTATTTGTGATGATTTTATAGTAAAGTAAATGTAATAAGAAATAAAAAAACAATAAAATAAAACTGCACTTAGATATGACAATGGCTTTACACAGTACCAATACTTTAAATCAGTGGTGAGCAAAGTGCAGTCTGTGGGCCACATGAGGCTCATCAAGGCACTGCGTGCAGCCCAGGAAGTATCCTCCAGAGGTTCCCAGCAACACAGATGCCAGTCTTCAACCAATTTGATTCACTATGTGATATCAAGAAATGGCTGAGGACACCGCAAAGGTTATGGACAGTGTTCTAGCAATAGTTCTGAAGACTTGTTCTCCAGAACTTGCTAATGCAGCTACAAGACTGGTGTCTACCTAGCAGTGGAAAATGGCCTAGGTATGTTCTGTCCATAAAAAGCAGGGCATTATCCAACCTACTGCCCAATTACCACCCAGTCTACTCTCAATTGTCAGTAAAGTGATGGAAGCAGTCACGAACAGTGCAACCAAGCAGCACTTACTAAGCAATAATCTGCTCACTGATGCTCAGTTTTTGTTCCACCAGGGCCAGTCAACTCCTGACCTTACAATAGTCTTGGTTCAAAATTGACAGAGTTGAACTCCAAAGGTGAGATGAGAGTGCTTGCCCTTGATATCAAGACTGCATTTAACCAAGTGTGGAATCAAGGAGCCAGAGAAATACTGGATTCAGGGGAAAAACTCTACCGGCTGGAATCATACCTAGCACAAAAAGATATTTGTTGGACGTCAGTCATCTCAACTCTTCTCCTTTGAGCCACAAGAATCGATTCACATTTATTCCTGTTCTATAAACATTCATATTAGCTTATGTAAGCATCTGCTAGGCTCATTGCCATATCAAACCCACAATTTAAATCGACATTCACTCTGTCTGTTGGCTTTAATTACTCATAGATCCCTAACAGTCATTTAAAAAAGGGAAGAAAATTACCAACAAAAAAATATTATTTCTGGGTTTTTCTGACAACAAAGTAGGTAAGCTCCTTTGGTCAGGACACCAAAGTCAAGGTCAAATGGGAGTCAGAACTCCACACTGTGATTTGGTCACCTAGCAGTGATTTGCCCCAAATTAGTGGCCAGGTCAGGTCATTGTCCAATTAAAGATAATAGGCAGGCTCTCAAAACTGGAGGGTCAATTAAAGGCTCTTCAGCATTAAAGAAGCAACAGACTGCTATTTTTAGGTAAGGGAAGGAGAGATGGCCCTTCAAAATTGGTGCCTCTCACCTGCAGTTTAAACTTTTAACTGAAAGATGTTCTCAACATCAGGTCACAGTTATTGAGGGGAAGGGAATCAAGTGTCGCCTCAGTCACACAGCTGTGACGAGTCTTAAAAACCCTGCTTGGAGCACTGCACTTTGCCAACTAATGGATGAATGGCTCCAGGCAGCGAGCCCTGTACCCCAGGAGACTCTGACAAAAGGCCTTAATTTGCCTTTAAGAATTCTTCAGTGGCAACACCCCACTTCAGGTGGTTGCACTTCTGCCACTCAGCCCCACCATTCGGCCTCTGCAAATATAGCCTAGAAACAGGATGATTCCTGCAAACTGCTATGTTGGCAGGTAGTGCAAATTTTTACGTCTATTCAAGTTATGCTCATTCCTATTGGGATAAAAATCCAGCCCAAATGTAAATATTAATTATGTGTTTGCTTTCCTGATCTGTTGCATTAATCAATTTTATATCTCTCCCAATATTATATCCATAGACTGCCAACTAGCTCTTTTCAATCAAAATCAATATTTACTCCACTATTAATTATTTCTCCTGGTGCCTGATGGTTGTTAGAGCAGACAATTGAAAATGTTTTGGATTAAGATTTACACTATATTGCAATACCTAATCCATATTTGTGCAAACACATTGTACATCTTCTGTCATTTCCAACAGAAAACACAAATGCACAGAGAACAGTTTAGAATGGCTCCTGAAGAAAGTCCAGTGCAATTCTCTGTCATTACTGTTTACTTTTAATATGTCGGCATGGATTCTATTCTCTACCTTTAAAAAACATTATTTAAAAGGACCCACTGCAGTTTTCAGGTGCACTTTTTAAATTGATATTTGGTACCTTTGCTGGTCCTTTTAAGCCTACTCTTGTGACAGAAAGATTTTATGCATCCATTCCTTTGACAAGCTACTGAGATAATGGATGTCCCTAAAGGAAGTCACATGGGATCAGAGGTGAGCTGGCAAGGTGAATACAGAACTAGCTCGGTCATAGAAGACAGAGGGCAACAGTGCAAGGTTGCGTTTCTGAATGGAGGGCTGTGATAAGTGACATTCCCCAGGGATCAGTGCTGGGACCTTTGCTATTTGTAATATATATATAAATGATTTGGAGGAAAATGTAACTGGTTTGATTAGTAAGTTTGCGGACGACACAAAGGTTGATGGAGTTGCAGATAGTGATGAGGACCATCAGAGGATACAGCAGGGTATAGACCTGTTGGAGATTTGAGTGGAGAGATGGCAGATGGAGTTTAATCTGGACAAATGTGAGGTAATGCATTTTGGAAGGTCCAATACAAATAGGAAATATGCAGTAAATGGCAGAACCCTTAAGAGGCAGAGGGATCTGGGTGTACAGGTACACAGGTCACTGAAAGTGACAATGCAGGTGGAGAAGGTAGTCAAGTAGGCATATGGCATGCTTGTCTTCATTGGCCAGGACATTGAGTTTAAAAATTGTCAAGTCATGCTGCAGCTTTATAGAACTTTAGTTAGACCGCACTTGGAATATAATGTTCAATTCTGGTCGCCACACTACCAGAAGGATGTGGATGCTTTGGAGAGGATACAGAAAAGATTTACCAGGATGTTGCCTGGTATGGAGAGCATTAGCTATGAGGAGAGGTTGGAGAAACTTGGTTTGTTCTCACTGGAACGACGGAGATTGAGGGGCGATCTGGTAGAAGCCTACGTTTGGAGGGTAGGTCTTATGAGGAAAGGTTGAGGGAGCTAGGGCTGTTCTCTCTGGAGCGGAGGAGGCTGAGGGGAGACTTAATAGAGGTTTATAAAATGATGAAGGGGATAGATAGAGTGAACGTTCAAAGACTATTTCCTCGGGTGGATGGAGCTATTACAAGGGGGCATAACTATAGGGTTCATGGTGGGAGATATAGGAAGGATATCAGAGGTAGGTTCTTTACGCAGAGAGTGGTTGGGGTGTGGAATGGACTGCCTGCAGTGATAGTGGAGTCAGACACTTTAGGAACATTTAAGCGGTTATTGGATAGGCACATGGAGCACACTAGGATGATAGGGAGTGGGATAGCTTGATCTTGGTTTCAGATAAAGCTCGGCACAACATCGTGGGCCGAAGGGCCTGTTCTGTGCTGTACTGTTCTATGTTCTAAGATATGAGAGGCATGGACAGAATGGATAGCCAGAAGTTTTTTCCCAGGGTGGAAGAGTCAATTAATGGGGGGGGGCATAGATTTAAGGTGCGAGGGGCAAGATTTAAAAGGAGATGTACGAGGCAGGTTTTTGTTTACACAGAGGGTGGTGGGTGCCTGGAACTCACTGTCGGGGGAGGTAGTGGAAGTGGATACAATAGTGACTTTTAAGGGGCATCTTGACAAATACATGAATAGGATGGGAGTGGAGGGATATGGTCCCCGGAAGGGTAGGATGGTCGGCGCAGGCTTGAAGGGTTGAAAGGCCTGTTCCTGTGCTGTAATTTTTTTGTTTTTTGAATTTTACTTTTAAAATGCATGAAAACTTGGCTTGTTAGTTTATGTCAGGAAAATTACAGCCATCAACCATTGACATTCCAAATGCTTATATAGGCAAAAGTGGTTTTAACTCAGAACAAAGAACAATACAGCACAGGAACAGGCCCTTCGGCCCTCCAAGCCCGCGCCGCTCCCCGGTCCAGGATTGAATCCTGAATCCAGGATCCCCGCCCAATTTTCCAGCCTATCTACATACCAATATCCTATCCACCGAGCTGTCCCTCACAGAAGTAATATAGGCCGAGGCCATGATTCACCAGATATACAATATTCTAAAAGCTAACTTCCAGCAGACTCTACGGTCGACATATAATTTCATTTGAATCTTTGAAGCAGAGATCCCAGGGTGCCACAATGGATAGCAGTAAATGATTTTTCAATGTACAGATGCATTAAGAAAATGCCACAGCTTGATATTTCAACACTTTACTATGAACAAATTACAATACTTGGTAAGGTCATAAGAGTTTTTTACTTCCGAGTACCAAATGTTCCCATTGTTTGGGCTTCATGAATTGTACCCATACAACTATATATTTGTAGGCAGAATGTTGCATTCATTGACTTCAGTGCTGATTACTTCAAGAATGTCCAGCCCATTTGTCACCATTTGTGGAGGATGATGCAAATAGGCCTTTATTTTCAAGCAATTATGAAGACTTTATTTTAAGGTAATACACATTGCCCCAATATTTGACCATTAAAAAAATGCAAAATTGGCCAATAAAACATCCAGATTAACTCATAACAGCTACAGACACCAGCTGAGCACAATTAAAGTAAGGATGATGACATCCAACATCAAGTCTACTAAGATGACAAACTGGGGCATCTCACAATGCAGTCCAGCTAATCTCATGCATTATCACTGATCTTAGTCTACCCAAAACTTGGTGATCTTACAGTGTATTGTCCTAAACTGAGTGTTGCAAACTGGCACATTCCAAGGTAAGGCCTTTCAGCCAATATACACCAAGGGGCTGGTAACAGTGTAAAACCTTCGGAATCTGTGTTTAATTGTAACTATATGTAACTTTATTGAATTAATTATCAATAGTTTGAAAATAATCATCCTTCCTGTATTGAAATATATGTAATGTTCTCATTACTGAACTGAAGCACCTGAGAGTGCATCTTGATCTCCAGAGAAAACGTGAATATCATTGCCCTTTACTGTTATAACAAATTGATCTATTTTGTAATGTGCCATAGAATCTCTACAGTGCAGAAAGAGGCCATTTGGCCCATTGAGTCTGCACCGATCACAATCCCACCCAGGCCATATCCCCATAACCCCATTTATTTACCCTGCTAACCCGCTGACACTAAGGGGCAATTTGGCATGGCCAATCAACCTAACCCGCACATCTTTGGACTATGGGAGGAAACCTGGAGGAAACCCACGCAGACAGGGCGAATGTGCAAACTCTACACAGTCTTTCAGATTTTATACGAATATATTTTTGCAAAAAAGAAATATTGCTGATCATTCTTGGCCTCTTAGCTAAGATCAAGAGTCAGATCAGGTGCAAGCCTTTTTTGTCAGCATGGATCTTGTGTAGCTCTCTTGTGGGGACCATGAATTGGATTCAATTTGAATTGATTTTTGGAGCAAGTGAGAAGATAGATTAAGGTTTCCCTAGTCCACTCTGCACATTGACTTTGTAACTTTAGGGGATACATTTTTAAAAAAAAACAGATTGTTGATCATTTTGTGCTCTTCATCGTCGGGCGACAGTGGCACAGTGGTTACCCTGCTGCCTCACAGTGCCAGGAACCCAGGTTCGATTCCCCAGCCTTGGGTAACTGTCTGAACTCACTTTTCTAGGTGGGTTCATATCCCTAGCTGAGAGAATGAATAATTAAGCTGTTTTCCAGTTTGTGCCAGGTCTATAAAATAACTTTGTGACACTTCCTCCAGTTTTCAACCCTTGCCCTGGGAATCTGTCTAAATCAGATGGAGAACTTGTTATTGTGCGAAATGGGTATACTTAGCTTTGCATCACAGGGCCTCTTATTTGTGGATTGAAATAATTTTTGTACAGAATAATCTGTTTAATGGGACAAACTAGGTTGCTTTTAATACCTACCACCATAGCACGACCAATAACAGACTCGGTCCCTGAAAGACGAATAAGATGATCTTCTATTTGAAATTCAGCCACACCTTCTTCATTAGCTTCGACATTGCCTAGATCTCCTACATGCCTAGAATATATTACAATATTATAGTTAGAAAAATAAATCAAAATAATACTTGTGGAGCTCTATTGTATTATTTCACGATTTTAAAAGAAACATTTAAAGGAAAATGAAAGTCACGGTGAGGACTTTGTATTAACATGCAGTATGAATTGCTGTGCATGACATCCTAATTGGATGTTGAGCAAATAGAATTCTTTCTGTTGATGCAAGTGATATAGTTTTGGTTTGATACCGTCAGTGCTATTTGGGTACCATTGATTGTCTTGCACCATGGGGAAACCAGTGAGCTTGCTGAACTCTATGGCTATGTCTTTGTTCCACTGGGGCCATAGGCAAAGAATTCCCGTGCCTTACTAAAGATGATGTCTATCACCTTGTGCTCATAAGTCCTCATAGCTGGCCACTATTGCATAGGTCCCTCATCAATGACTGAACTTTTCCACTGTGAATCAGCGACTCTGTTTTTTTTTCTCCAATGAGTAACACCCTGTTGTAAGTAGACCATGGCTTGAGGTCATTCAAGATTTTCTCAGAGAAGACTGAGAGCAACCTTGGTGAAGTATAGTCTCAGGACATACCACTCTTCTGACATATCTTGGTATAAATGCGCCATCTGTACATTCTCTGGCAGGGGAAGGATATCAAGTAGCTTAGTGTTTCCAGCCATAGTACTTCACTCTTGGGGCATCCTATTTCTCCTCCTACTTTTCATTATTCTAAAGAGGGGTCTGCCCCTTGGGAATGAAACTATAAATGATCACATCATCCAAACGCATGAAGTACGTGGATTTTCTAAATCTCCTCCTTTTATATTGGATCAGAATTATTTTAATACCATATTCTGCACAAACCTAGTTATATAACCCTAACAACCCAAACCTACTGCATGTAGCATTAATGTTCATCAGAAGCATTTTGTAGGAATTAGTTTCAATATCTTGGGTCTGAAAATTACAAAAGCAATAGAATGTTTTATTTTGCAAACTTTCTTCTTTCTGCAGACTCATGTAATCAATGATCAAAAATAAAAATCAAAGATCAAAGGTCTGTGTGGAGTTTGCACATTGTCCCTGTGTCTGCGTGGGTTTCCTCCGGGTGCTCTAGTTTTCTCCCACAGTCCAAAGATGTGCAGGTTAGGTGGATTGACCATGCTAAATTGCCCCTTAATGTCCAAAGATGTGTAGGTTAGATGGATCAGCCATGGTAAATGTGTGGGGTTACAGGGATAGGGCAGGGGAGAGTCAGTGCAGACTCGATGGTCCGAATAGTCTCTTCTGCACTGTAGGGATCTATGGCCTGAACTCTACCTCCTCGCCCACCACTGAATCGGAGCGGGCAAGGGTTCAACAATGGTAATTTCTATTGACCTCGGGCGGGAATTTCCGGTCTCGACCGAGTGACGCCATAAAATCCCGCCCACAGACTTTATGATGAAAATATTCCTTAGAATTCTGCTCTGGTAATTCAAGAATATGATGTGGAGATGCCGGCGTTGGACTGGGGTGAACACAGTAAGAGTTTTAACAACACCAGGTTAAAGTCCAACAGGTTTATTTGGTAGCAAACACCATTAGCTTTCGGAGCGCTGCTCCTTCGTCAGATGGAGTGGAAACTTCTGACGAAGGAGCAGCGCTCCGAAAGCTAATGGTGTTTGCTACCAAATAAACCTGCTGGACTTTAACCTGGTGTTGTTAAAACTCTTACTGAATTCAAGAATATGCCATTTAAAATGGAAGACATATTCTTCTCAGATGGAAATTCCCAGGCAGCAAATAAAATATTTTGTCTGCAAAGAAATTAAATCTTTTTTCAGGATGACATTGGTAGACCAGGCTTTTCATACTGCTAAGGCAGAGATCCACTGGACTTCTTACTCCCTGAAGACTCATTGAATCTTTTGATTTCTCTTTTCACGCGAGTATCTATTTTGGACAATTAATGCATTTAAATCTCAGCTTTTCCACCTAATGGTCTACCTTGCATTTCTTATTTAGGAATTGTCTGCATATAGTACACACCTTTCTTTATCGTGTTGTCCACCATGAAATTTCTTACGGGGATTGAAATGAGGTCCTATACTATGATAACCTAAAACAAAGTATATATTTAAAACATTATGTGACTAAAGTACAACAAAAAGGAGCATTATTTTCTTTAAATGAAGGCATATTCTATTCAGCATAGCTAGATAACTAATACAAATGTGGCTAGAAAAGGGTAAAAATAAAACAAACAGCACCCTTCAATACAAAATTTATTGCTGGTGGTATTAATAAAAAGGTCCCTTGAACTGGCAAAGCATAACATTTTGGTTTTTAAAAGGTAAAGTTAACTTTAATTATTTTATATTCAGAAAATTTGTTTGAGAACCAATAAATCAAAAGAATCTAATAAATGTAAGAATGGAAAGAGAGACAAAGACAATTTTAATATGTGGCCGAGAGACAATCAAGTTGCCAAATAAGCTGTGAGGTATATACTTCTTTTGAAAGATTTCCATCCAGTTTAAAGTCATCTACTTTTCTTTATACTTCACAAATGCTCAAAAAGTCTACTCAATTAATTCTTCCCAAGAGGCAAAAGAGTTTAAATTCAGAAAAAGAAACCAAGATCAAACTATAGACTTCCTTCAGCCATTAATTGGTGGCAAATTATCTGGGTTAAACTTCCTTCCCAATTAATTGTCCTATATATTCCAGTAAAAGTAAAGTGAATTTTGTTATAGATTCAACTTTGATTGCTTGGTACTTCAATAAGCATTAAGCAATTTAATACTTTGAAATTTGAGAGCTTAATACTATCCCAGAAGTAAAATCAGGAAACTGTGCTTTAGTCTTCTCCATAAGTGGGGCTAATATTAAATTCTAATGGGATATGGTATTTTAAAGGATGTGCCAACTGACAAGGCAACATCGTGATTTTTGTTATTTAAGTGGACACAGACATTATCAATGATAGGTTTTACTTATACTCTTAATTTATTTCTTCCAATCAGATTGTAAGTCAATTCTGTGGTTGGCATCAGTTCTTTGTGAAGAAACAACACTCCTCTCTGCCTGTTTTTCTTTCAGGTCAATTAATTTCACACTAACAGTTGAAAATAATACTTAATTCAGTCTTTATGTCATTTTGAACAGCCTTTTACAAAGATAGCTGAAATTGTCTAGCTCTCCACTATCATGTGTGTATGTATGTAGTGGGGGTTAACATTAAAGAAAGTGACAGCCTGTCAGAAACCCAGCTCCAACTCACCAACTTCCACATTTTACTGAAAGGTGTTAAATGGCTTGTTCACAATCTCCACAGGAAAGGTATTTTGTGAATTTCCATATGTCAATACTTCAACACAACAATATTCTCATACTGTTTTTAATTAAAAGCCAGGGCCCAACAGTTTCCATAGCTTTCTGAAACTCACCTACCAAACCAAGGCAAGTACACAGAGAGGGTTTTACCTTATCACCAGGTGAACACAACAGCTTCCCACCAGTTTTTGAGGCTATGAAGGGAGAATCTCTGAGGAATTGTGTACTCAATAATCCTTCTTGAAAGAAAAGCACTAAGTTGATCATTTCATAGAAATCATAGAAACCCTACAGCACAGAAAGAGGCCATTCGGCCCATCGAGTCTGCACCGACCACAATCCCACCCTGGTCCTACCCCCATATCCCTACACATTTACCCACTAATCCCTCTAACCTACGCATCTCAGGACACTAAGGGCAATTTTAGCATAGCCAATCAACCTAACCTGCACATCTTTGGACTGTGGGAGGAAACCGGAGCACCCGGAGGAAACCCACGGGGACACGAGGAGAATGTGCAAACTCCACACAGACAGTGACCCAAGCCGGGAATCGAACCCAGGTCCCTGGAGCTGTGAAGCAGCAGTGCTAACCACTGTGCTACCGTGCCGCCCCACTGTTTTTTCTGGGATAGTATATGAGAAAATAACAGAACACAATTATGTTTGTCATCAGTTTAGATTATCAGTTTCTTCTGGGATAGTATATGAGAAAATAACAGAACACAATTATGTTTGTCATTAGTTTAGATTAGATGGATTTGCGTGTTAAATTGCCCCTCGGTGCCCAAACATGTGCAGGTTAGGTGGATTAGCCATTTAAATGCAGGGGCTTACGGGTGTAGGTAGAGGTTAGATCTGGGATGCTCTTTCGGATAGTCTTTGCAGATTCAATGGGCCAAATGGCCTCCTTCTACACTGTAAGTATTCTATTGTATTAGTCATACTTTGGTCTTTAATGTGGATTGTTTTTTCTCAGCTGCACTGTTCATATAAATAATATAGAAGTTATCTGAAAAGGTTATAATGTTACTAAACGCAGGATGAAGGGAAGGGTCAAAGATTTTACAGACTGTTAATCAGAGTGGCTCTGTAAATGTTGTCATGTCAGGGCTTAACCGTTCAGTGGAATCACTGACAAGCATGTTGATCCTCACAGCTCTTGCTGGAAGACAGTAAGTCATTCTTCCTCTTTCTGCTATTTCATTTCCTTTCCTATGGTCTCCTTCATTGGGATTTCTGCTGTTTTGCCTTTCCATATGCAGGCCCTTAAGTAATGTAGTGTTATGCAACATGCTTTCTCAGGATAAATGCATTGGAACAGCTCCAAGGGACCTTTGCACCAAACCTTCTATAAAATTCTGCAATCAGCCATAGCTGCACATTGATGGTGTAGAATGCTTTTCTATTTATGTATGTTGCTGGCTGGTGTTCCAGTTCTTTTTAAGGCAATTTGTGTACAGTTAATTATGTCCTGCAAGCTCAGAAAATGAGCCACTGCAACTTTATCCCGGTCTTTCTCCTATTGACTGCAGAGGTCAATGAGCAACGTGTTGTACTACCCTGGTGAACAGGTCATCCGTTACCTGCTTGATGCAGATGTCCCCTGTTACAGATTGAAAGGGACAAAATAATCCAGAGCTATGGTGACTTTAAAAACCACTGCAGAACTGTTCCTCTGGACCAGGGATAGCAGATCCTCTTTCCATTAGGATCCAGAAGTCTGCAACAAACTGCTTTAAAAAGTATGGCTCCATAGATAGATCCAGAAGGAATTCTCTTTGCTTGTAGATACTGTGCTGGGAATGGCCTTCTAAGAGCTACTCCTCTCACGTGCGGGAATAAGAAGTAATGACCTGGAATGCATAGTCTGAAAAGGTAAGTGAAGCAGATTCAATAGTAACTTTCTAAAGGGGATTCGATTTATACTTTAAAATGAAAATTTGCAGGGCTACAAGAGCAGGAGAGTGGAACTAACACTTTCAAATAATTAGCATAGCCACAGTCGGTGACTGACCCATGTGCTGTATAATGCTATAAGTCCATTTTAATAATCATAAAATGTTTAACTCAATAATCATAGAATCCCTACAGTGCAGAAGAGGGCCATTCAGCCCATTGAGTGCACCAATTCTTCAAAGAGCATCTATTGCAAGCCTACCCCTCCCGCCCTATCCCTGTAACCCTTTGCATATGCCACAGCTAATCCATCTAACCTAAACATCTTTGGACACTAAAGGGCAATTTAGCATGGTCTTCCACAAGTCCATTATCCATTTTAAAAATGATCATAAAATGTAATTATAAAATGTTTAGTACCTCAATGATGGCTTTCCTTCAACCAATGTCCCATAATAACGGCTTAATTTTTCCAAGACAATTGTGAAACTAGGAATCAATTGTTAATAACTTATTTGCAAGTTGTGCTAGGCTCAAGAGGAAACATAAGGGGGCACAAGAAATGGCATTGTGATCTTGTACGATATCAGATCAATACATCACTCCTGATTCATTCTCTCGATTGATTCGACATTCCTGTTTTACACCATCTTATTATCCCCAAGGAGATTTTTAAAAAGTTATTGCTGCAGATGCAGAGCTAAATCCTGATGAAAATTCTGAAAACAAAACTTAATCTGCTTTGTACTAATAAAACAGGAAATGAGATGTTAATAAAATATAACTATTTATAAAAACATTTGGTATGCAGTCCATACCATTAAAAAGATTTCCAAAAGTACACACATGAAGCCCATGTTTTCCACGAGTCAATCCAGTAAAACTTCCTTTTATTAATACTTGTCCATTTGCCTAGAAGGGAAGACAATAAGAAAAATGGTTACATATGATCTCTTCAAGGCAGTATACATGAGCATCCAATATTCGTCACCTATTAAACCAACCATTAAGGCCGAACTACAGGGTGTTTTGACATCACTGAAGTGCCCCACAAATCAACATTTAAGCAGCTAGGCAGGAACACTAGCTATCTACTAAGTGTTCTAAATATTTACTCTGACGAAGGGTCATCTAGACTCAAAACATTGGCTCTATTCTCTCAACAGATGCTGTCAGACCTGAGATTTTCCAGCATATTCTGTTTTTGTTTCAGATTCCAGCACTATTTTGCCTTTTTCTAAATATTTACGCTTGCCTCAGTCTTCCTTGTTACTTTTACTCACATTTAAACCCTGTGGCAACGTGTAAAAACGGCCATCAGATTCAATCACTAAAAAAAATGCTCAACTGTCAAGAGATTTAATCCAAACGAAGTTGCGGGGGAGTTCTTCTCAACACACATAAGTAAAAGTTCATTGAGCCATGAATATTGACAGCAGGGAACCCGCTGACAATAAAGAATCCATTTATCACTCATATCCCGCCAGAGGTTATGACATTAACATGGGGGTGATCTTCCGCCGGGGTGGAGGGGGATCCTCGGAAGTTTCCGCGGTATTTGCGCCGGACGGGAATTTAAAAAAAACCCGTTGCCATAATAAATGTACATGCGATTCAAAAACGACAATTCCATTGACGCTGCTGACGGGGTCTGGTAAATCATGGGGGTAAGGGTACATATCGTGCTGATCTTTCAGGATGCAAACGGCTTTTATTTCCATCTCTGCTCCTTCTCTAACTATCCGCAGCACCGTTACAGGGGAGTGCGCCTGCGCAGTCTGCTCCACCCGTTGGAACCAAGGCGCATGTCCATTCGCCTCTCCAGCCACTGCGTGCCTCAGCCCCTCCCCCACCCCACCCTGGCTAGAGCTGGGGACTATAACACACATTCATGTAGTAGCATTGTGGCTTGCACAAAGTGACACTTATGATTACTGTTGTGATGGCCACGAAAGCCACGGAGGTCATCAATACACCACCCCTGGGTTTCGTGGTGTACGAGCTGCCTAATTGAGCGAGCGGAGAAGCACTCAGCAGAGGTTTTTTTAAGCTTGTTACTTTGCCCACACAGTAGTTGTAGGTCCAGAGGTGAAGCCTACCTGACTGTTATTGCAATGGAGAGGGATAGGGCCGTACGGCAGGGCAAGGTTTACAATTGGGGGAGAGGTAATTATGATGCGATTAGGCAAGAATTAGGGGGCATAAGTTGGGAACAGAAACTGTCAGAGAAAGCAACTGATGAAAAGTGGAACTTTTTCAAGGAACAAATACTGGATGTCCTTGATAGGTATGTCCCTGTCAGGCAGGGAGGAAATGGCCGAGTGAGGGAACCATGGTTCACGAAAGAGGTGGAATGTCTTGTGAAAAGGAAGAGGGAAGCTTATATAGGGATGAGGAAACAAGGTTCAGATGGCTCGATTGAGGGTTACAAGTTAGCAAGGAATGAGCTGAAAAAGGGGCTTAGGAGAGCTAGGAGGGGACATGAGAAGTCCTTGGCGGGCCGGATCAAGAAAAACCCCAAGGCTTTTTACTCTTATGTGAGGAATAAAAGAATGACCAGGGTGAGGTTAGGGCCGGTCAAGGACAGTAGTGGGAACTTGTGTATGGAGTCAGTAGAGATAGGCGAGGTGATGAATGAATACTTTTCTTCAGTGTTCACCAAGGAGAGGGGCCATGTTTTTGAGGAAGAGAAGGTGTTACAGGCTAATAGGCTGGAGGAAATAGATGTTTGGAGGGAGGATGTCCTGGCAGTTTTTGAATAAACTGAAGGTCGATAAGTCCCCTGGGCCTGATGAAATGTATCCTAGGATTCTTTGGGAGGCAAGGGATGAGATTGCAGAGCCTTTGGCTTTGATCTTTGGGTCCTCGCTGTCCACGGGGATGGTGCCAGAGGACTGGAGAATGGCGAATGTTGTTCCTCTGTTTAAGAAAGGGAATAGAAATGACCCTGGTAATTATAGACCGGTTAGTCTTACTTCGGTGGTTGGTAAATTGATGGAAAAGGTCCTTAGAGATGGGATTTACGACCATTTAGAAAGATGCGGATTAATCCGGGATAGTCAGCACGGATTCGTGAAGGGCAAGTCGTGCCTCACAAATTTGATAGAATTTTTTGAGGAGGTAACTAAGTGTGTTGATGAAGGTAGGGCAGTTGATGTGGTCCAAGAAGTGGCTGATGAAATTCAACGTGGGCAAGTGCGAGGTCTTGCACTTTGGAAAAAAGAATAGAGGCATGGACTATTTTCTAAACGGTGACAAAATTCATAATGCTAAAGTGCAAAGGGACTTGGGAGTCCTAGTCCAGGATTCTCTAAAGGTAAACTTGCAGGTTGAGTCCGTAATTAAGAAAGCAAATGTAATGTTGTCATTTATCTCAAGAGGCTTGGAATACAAAAGCAGGGATGTACTTCTGAGGCTTTATAAAGCACTGGTTAGGCCCCATTTGGAGTACTGTGAGCAATTTTGGGCCCCACATCTCAGGAAGGACATACTGGCACTGGAGCGGGTCCAGCGGAGATTCACACGGATGATACCGGGAATGGTAGGCCTGACATACGATGAACGTCTGAGGATCGTGGGATTGTATTCATTGGAGTTTAGGAGGTTGAGGGGAGATCTAATAGAAACTTACAAGATAATGAACGGCTTAGAAAGGATGGACGTAGGGAAGTTGTTTCCATTAGCAGGGGAGACTAGGACGCGGGGGCACAGCCTTAGAATAAAAGGGAGTCACTTTAGAACAGAGATGAGGAGAAATTTCTTCAGCCAGAGAGTGGTAGGTCTGTGGAATTCATTGCCACAGAGGGCTGTGGAGGCCGAGACGTTGAGCGTCTTCAAGACAGAAATTGATAAATTCTTGATTTCTCGAGGAATTAAGGGCTATGGGGAGAGAGCGGGTAAATGGAGTTGAAATCAACCATGATTGAATGGTGGAGTGGACTCGATGGGCTGAATGGCCTTACTTACGCTCCTATGTCTTATGGTCTTATGTCATATACATGGATTTTAGTAAGGCGTTTGATAAGGTCCCCCATGGCCGGCTTATGATGAAACTGAGGAGGTGTGGGATAGAGGGAAAGTTGGCCGATTGGATAGGTAACTGGCTGCCTGATCGAAGACAGAGGGTGGTGGTCGATGGAAAGTTTTCGGATTGGAGGCAGGTTGCTAGCGGAGTGCCGCAGGGATCAGTGCTTGGTCCTCTGCTCTTTGTGATTTTTATTAATGACTTAGAGGAGGGGGCTGAAGGGTGGATCAGTAAATTTGCTGATGACACCAAGATTGGTGGAGTAGTGGATGAGGTGGAGGGCTGTTGTAGGCTGCAAAGAGACATAGATACGATGCAAAGCTGGGCTGAAAAATGGCAAATGGAGTTTAACCCTGATAAATGTGAGGTGATTCATTTTGGTAGGACTAATTTAAATGTGGATTACAGGGTCAAAGGTAGGGTTCTGAAGACTGTGGAGGAACAGAGAGATCTTGGGGTTCATATCCACAGATCTCTAAAGGTTGCCACTCAAGTGGATAGAGCTGTGAAGAAGGCCTATAGTGTGTTAGCTTTTATTAACAGGGGGTTGGAGTTTAAGAGCCGTGGGGTTATGCTGCAACTGTACAGGACCTTGGTGAGACCACATTTGGAATATTGTGTGCAGTTCTGGTCACCTCACTATAAGAAGGATGTGGAAGCGCTGGAAAGAGTGCAGAGGAGATTTACCAGGATGCTGCCTGGTTTGGAGGGTAGGTCTTATGAGGAAAGGTTGAGGGAGCTAGGGCTGTTCTCTCTGGAGCGGAGGAGGCTGAGGGGAGACTTAATAGAGGTTTATAAAATGATGAAGGGGATAGATAGAGTGAACGTTCAAAGACTATTTCCTCGGGTGGATGGAGCTATTACAAGGGGGCATAACTATAGGGTTCGTGGTGGGAGATACAGGAAGGATATCAGAGGTAGGTTCTTTACGCAGAGAGTGGTTGGGGTCTGGAATGGACTGCCTGCAGTGATAGTGGAGTCAGACACTTTAGGAACATTTAAGCGGTTATTGGATAGGCACATGGAGCACACCAGGATGATAGGAAGTGGGATGGCTTGATCTTGGTTTCAGATAAAGCTCGGCACAACATCATGGGCCGAAGGGCCTGTTCTATGCTGTACTGTTCTATGTTCTATGTAAGCCACAGGAGTGGCCTTTCCCTTTGGCGCACAATAAAGGGCGGTGATGACAAGAAACTGGTGTCTGGCTGAATTACTACATTGGTGACGAACAGAATTTTTGTCTTCCATCTTTCTCTCGAGACAACCTCCGATCATCAAGAGCTTTCTCCGACAAGAAAAAAGCCATTATACCTGTTTTGGGGAAACTTGAGCCCTCTGACACATGGGGAAGATTGGGCCCAATATACTGAGAGCCTGCATTACTACTTCACTGCTAACAACATTGAAAGAGATGAAAAGCAAAAAGTGATATTGTCAACAGCATGCATGCCCCAACTTTGTGTGATTTAAAAAGTCTGACCTATCTGGATGACCCCGACTCAAAAAATTTAATGAGCTGGTAGACCTGGTTTTAAAAAAACTACTACGACTCGAAGACCCTGGTAATTCTCCAGAGATATCGCTTCAACATGGCTGGGAGAATCCCTGAGGAATCTGTCAAAATTCTTGGCTCGGTTGCGGAAATTAGCTGAACACTGCAATTTGAACCACCTCTTACTGAAATGTTGCGGGACAGATTGGTATGTCGTATAAATGACCAAAATTTTAGTTCCAGGTTTGTGTATTGTCTGTGATGTTGATGCAATCATATACAGATTGCTCTCTTCTCGGTATGAGAGTACAGTTAGAGACCGAAAAAAAAATCTGAACATCTCGTATTAATCAATTAAACTACTCCAAGATTTCATATTTTTAAACTGCAACAAACTTTGTGTTTGAAATCCTTAAACAAAACAAGCAATATTAACTTTTATGCATGCATTTTTACTTTCTTAACCTAAGAATTCTTTTATACTTAATATCTTAAGAGTTTTTACGTCCACTGGCACCACTCAAAAATTGACAGTCCTATGGAAACTAATTCTTTTCAATTCCAGTTATTCTCAGAGGTAAGACTTCCTTTTACCACTTCTTGACTATGGATGTCTCAGTTCTTTGTTCTAGTAGCATTCTCAATACTTCCACTCTAATCTGCTGGATAAATTATTTTGTTTAGTTTTAAGTTTATTTTATTAATGTCACAAGTAGACTTACATTAACACTGCAAGGAAGTTATTGTGAAAATCCCCTAGTCACCACACTCCGGCACCTGTTCGGGTACACTGAGAGAGAATTAAGCAATGCCAATGCAGCTAACCAGCACATCTTTCGGACTGTGGGAGGAAACTGGAGCACCCAGAGGAAACCCACACAGACATGGGGAGAAGGTGCAAACTCCGCATAGGCAGTGACTCAAGCTGGAAATCAAACCTGGATCCCTGGCACTGTGAGACAGCAGTGCTAACCACTGAGCCACCCTTGCCACAAGACTCTCTGAGGACCACTGTAGATAGTCCCACTAGCTTCAAGCTAGGCAAACTTCAGTTTCTTTTCCCTTATGGAATCTACACTGAGATTAAGCCCCACCCACTAGCCATGCAACAAATTATGAAGTTAGCTTTTTCTCTGTTACAGTCTAGTAACCCTGTCATTTAGTTTGCTGCTCACTGACAACAGATGGCCAAACTGCAGACAGCGGATCCCAGCTTCAACTAATTGAGCAAACAGATAAATTAAAATCCGAGAACCCCCCTCCCCCCGAAGCTTTACCCATCTCCATGATGACATAGCATGGTCTGGGATGTCCTTGAACGGACCATGATGTCATGCATCCCTCATTTAAAATTCCTTCTTTAATCTGAAGAAAGAAATAGATTTTACAATCTTTATGGATTTACTGACTGCTTAAAATTCATCCCAAAACAAAAACGTCTCTCTGGATTGCATTTACTGCAAGAATTGAAGATTCATGTCATGTCTCTAGTTCTTTAGCCAAGTAAGCCTGCCTTTTGTTTTATGGTCTTGCATTTCTCGCTGTTAATTTCTTAAATCAACTTGACCCCTGTGTAATGGACTCCAAGAGTGGACTGCAACCACTCATGGGCTATTTTTATCAGTTTCCCCATCTTCTACAGTTAAAACTTTAACTCCTTAAAAACTAAAATTTATATTTTAGAACACATGAACTATGAAATAGATATCTGCAACTATTCCAAGAACTATAAGAGCAGCTCATGGACTTGGTGCCCCTTAGGAGAACAAAGAGAGGAGATATTTTCTCAGCTATTATTGAATGTCTAAAGATGAAAAGAATATGTATCAATAATGTAAGCTTAGTCACGAGTGAAGGATTACAGGGACAAATGATTTTGTTGCTCTGTTGCAGAAAATGCAGAATCAAACTGTGATATCATGATAAAGCAATATTTACCAAGAAACACTCAGCACCCAAACATTTTCTCCAGAATTAGTGGAAGTGGTAGTCCTGGTTATAAAAATAGTTCACAAAATAATGATGAAAGAACTGAAACACTGGCACCTCTGTGAATTTCCTAAGAGGTAAACTGTCAACATGCAGACCTTCGTTTCCACACCAAGGTACGTTGCTTTTCTGGGGGAGAGTTCTTGCACGTTTTCCAACCTGTTTGGAAGGTGAAAGTGTTCATGCGAGAAAAGGGCTGAGACCGTGCAGTTATCAAATCTACAGTGCCTGTTGAAATTTTACTTCATGACACACATCACAAACCTTAATAGAAAACTGCAAGGAAAGGGAAACAACGCTGTCTTGCTTTTGGAAGAAAATATATCAAGACAGGTTTGTTGCTCATTTCTCATCAGTCAAACAATTAAAAAAAGTAAGTAAATGGTACACTTGATATGGAAATCCTGAAAGATGTGATTGTGAAAATGCAAGGGCTTTTGCAGGTAGTTTTCAGGAATTTAGAAAGGACAGAACAATTTTACAACCTGTGTTCAAACCTCTTGAAGCAGACACCTCAGTATTCCACTTTTCAGCATTTTCAGAAGTGAGCCACCTTGGTCTGGTAGACTTTCAGGGTAAGAATATATGGGCCTCTAAATTCAGAAGCTTGGTAATCCAACCCAACTACATTCTTTGCCTTGTCTCCAGGGAGCAGTCGGAGGGTGGAACAGAGCAGCACAGTGAGTATAAAACGAACTTGCCTCGGGGATCCACAGCCTAGGTCTCCAGGGAGCAGTCAGAGGATGGAGCAGAGCAACACAGTGAGTATAATACTAACTTACGCCAGGGATCCGTGGCCTAATCTCCAAGCAGCAGTCAGAGGGCGGAGCAGCAGCACAGAGTGAGTACAAAACTAATGTCCTGAAAAGTGACATCACAGGAAAATTGTGACCTGATTGGCTGCTAGTAAATCTGCGCTAAATTTGAAAAAGACTGCAAAAATAATTAATTAATTAACTAAGTAGAGATGGCTGGACAGGTGATGTGCTGTAGCTGTATGATGTGGGAGTGGGAGCTGGCAGATCCCATTGCAAGCTGCAGTGACCACATCTGCAGCAAGTGTTGATTGCTCAAAGAACTCAGAAGTAATGAGCTGGAGTCTGTGCTTCAGACGCTGCGGTACATCTGGAAAGGGGGGTGTTACCTGGACACTTTGTTTCAGGAGGCGGTCACACCCGGTAGATTAAGTACCTCCAATTTGGCCAGTGGTCAGGAACAGCAGGGTGCGATTGCAAATGAGGCAGATAGGTGGATCCTAAATTCAGGAACAGAGGAGCCTCAGCTCTTGACCTTGTCCAACAGGTATGAGCTACTTGCTCCCTGTGTGGATGAGGAAGAGGGCCGTGGGGAGGATGAGCTAACCGACCACTGCACTGTGGTACAGGAGGCAATTGAAGAGAGGGAAGCAAAAAGACAAGTGGTAGTTGTAGGGGACTCTATAATTAGAGGGGTTGATAGCATCCTTTGTAAGACGGATCGTGAAAACCGCATGGTATGTTGCCTGCCCAGTGCCAGGGTGAGGGACGTCTCTGACCAGCTTAAAAGGATATTGGAGTGGGAGGGGGAGGATTCAGTTGTTGTGGTCCACGTTAGGACAAACAACATAGGCAAGACTAGAAAAGAGGACCTGTTTGGGGATTATCAGGCATTAGGAGCTAAATTAAAGAACAGGTCCTCAAGGGTTATAATCGCTATTACTACCTGAGCCATATGCAAATTGGCATAGGGATGAGAAAATTAGGGAAGTGAACACATGGCTAAAAGAGTGGTGCAGGAAAGAGGGTTTCTATTTCATGGGGCATTGGCATCCGTATTAGAACAGGAGGGATCTGTACCATTGGGACGGTCTTCACCTGAACCAATTAGGGACCAGTGTTCTAGTAGAAATAATAAATAGGATGGTCACAAAGACATTAAACTAGCAAGTGGGGGAAGAGAAGGGTAAAACTATGGGAAGTATAATGGTTAATAGGAAGCAAAGCATCAGGTTAGCATGTGGGGAGAAGATTTCAACTAAATGGAAAATTACAAAAAAAGTTGAAAGGGTGAAGAACTCAGGAGATGTTATTAATGGAGGTGTTAGGATTCAAAAAGAAGGTATAAAAACTAGCATAAGGGCTAAATGCTTGTAGCATTTGAAACAATGAGTTGACGGCACAAATCATCGCGAATGAGTATGGTTTAGTGGCCATTACAGAGATATGGTTGCAGGGTGGTCATGACTGGGAGTTAAATATCCAGGGGTATCAGACTATTTGGAAGGACAGACAAGAAGGTAAGGGAGGTAGTGTAGCTCTGATATTTAAGGATGACAGGAAAGTAGTGAGAGATGATATAGGTTCTATGGAGAAAAGCGTTGAATCCACTTGGGTGGAAATTAGAAATAGTAAGGAGAAAAAATCATTGATAAGCATAGTCTATAGGCTGCCAAGTAATATCATGGTGAGCGAGCAATAAATAAGGAAATAAGTGAAGCATGTAAAAAGGGTACGGCAATTATCATGGAGACTTCAATCTACATGTCGACTGGTCAAACCACGTCGGTCAGACAGACTTGAGGATTTCATAGAATGCATCTGTGATAGTTTCCTCGAACAGTACGTAATGGAACCTACAAGGGAGCAAGCTAACCTAGATCTGGTCCTGTGTAATGAGACAGGAATAATTAATGATCTCGCTGTTAGGGATCTTTCGGAAGGAGTGATCATAGTATGACTGAATTTAAAATGCAGATGGAGTGTGAGAAGGTAAAATCCAATACCAATGTCTTGTGCTTAAGCAAAGGAAACTACAATGGGATGAGGAAGGAGTTGGCTAATGTAAACTGGGAGCTAAAACTTTATGGTGGGACAATTAAGGAACAGTGGAGGATTTTCAAAGCGCTTTTTCACAGTGCTCAGCAAAAGTATATACAGTGATAAGGAAGGATGTAGTAAAAGGGATAATCAGCTATGGACATCTAAGGAAACAAAGGAGAGTATCAAGTTGAAAGAAAATGCATGCAAAGTGGCAAAGATTAGTGGGAAACTAGAGGATTGGGAAATCTTTAAAGATCAACAGAAAGCCACAAAAAAAGCTATAAAGAAAAGATAGATAACGAGAGTAAACTAGCTCAGAATATTAAAAACAAGTAGCAAAAGTTTCTACAAATATATAAAAAGGCTAAGATAAACATTGGTCCTTTAGAGGATGAGAAGGGAAACTTAATAACGGGAAATGGCAGAGGCATTGAATAGGTATTTTGTGTTGGTCTTCATAGTGGAAGACACAAATAACAAGCTAAACAAGAAGGCTATGGCAGGTGAGGACCTAGAAACGACCATTATCACTAAAGAAGCATATGATAAACTTGGTTAGTCAGGAGCAATTATAAAATATTTAATCTCTTCAGACAATTTAGCTTCTGCAGGTTGACCTTGGCAACTTGAAAATCCTTGGTATATATTCAGCTGTTAATGACTACCGCATTCCAATGGTCTGCATAAAGATCTCACACCAACTGGAGTTGAATTCTTCCATATTCTCCCATTGTGAAGAAGCTTGTTGGGCAAGTAATGCACCTAGATATTTTGAATATATTACTATCAGTTTTATTCTATGCTCTGTGTCCTCTGCTGCAGGACTAGGATATGAACTCTTCCCCTTGGCTTGGCAAACTGCTTTCAAATGATTAATTTGATAAATTCAAAAGCTTGAAAATCTAGAAAGGGAGAAATCTGCATTAGCATTTTAACACAAATGGACTGAAAAGAACCTTTTGTCCTGCTTTATTTGCTCCTTGGGGAAGAAGGTGAAGTAATTCCTCCCGGAGTACAAAGCCTCAGTAATATTCCTGATGCAACAAACCTTGACAGCTTTACACAATGCAATTTATTCCCCAATGTGAGATTCTAGTTGGTGTTGCAGCAAGTGTCACATTTCTGTGACTATTGCTCTTCTGAAATAAAGTTATCTGGTGCCCTGCTTGTCAGTGAGGATGTGATATGAAATTCTGTTCTTGAACAGCTTTGGATTATACAGCTTGTGTCCCCCCCTTCCTTCCGCCTTTAAGTTTGAATTTATTTATTAGTGCCACAAGTAGGCTTCACTGCAATTAAGTTACTGTGAAAATCCCCTAGTCGCCACACTCTGGCACCTGTTCGGGTACACTGAGGTCCATTTTAGAATGGCCAATGGGCCTAACCAGAAAGTCTTTCAGACTGTGGGATGAAACCAGAGTACCCGGAGGAAACCCACGCAGATACGAGGAGAACCCAGAGTCTCCTCCAAGCCGGGAATCGAACTTGGGTCCCTGGAGCTGTTTTGCTGCACCACATTTGTAGGTCTATGAATGCTCCATTGGCATACTAATGCTGCTCATTCTCCAGCCTCAGTGTCAAACCTAGCAGAACACGTGAGGGCAGAAGTGTAAGGACAGAAAAAAATCATATATGTTCATCATAGAAATCATAAAAACCCTACAGTGCAGAAGGAGGCCATTCGGCCCATCGAGTCTGCACCGACCACAATCCCACCCAGGCCCTACGCCCATATCCCTACATATTTACCCGCTAATCCCTCTAACCTACACATCCCAGGACACTAAGGGGCAATTTTAGCATGGCCAATCAACCTAACCCACACATCTTTGGACTGTGGGAGGAAACCGGAGCACCCGGAGGAAACCCACGCAGACACGAGGAGAATGTGCAAACTCCACACAGACAGTGACCCAAGCCGGGAATCGAACCCAGGTCCCTGGAGCTGTGAAGCAGCAGTGCTAACCACTGTGCTACCGTGCCGCCCACTAGAAACCCTACAGTGCAGAAGGAGGCCATTCGGCCCATCAAGTCTGCACCGACCACAATCCCACCCAGGCCCTACCCCCACATATTTTACCCGCTAATCCCTCTAACCTACGCATCCCAGGACTCTAAGGGACAATTTTTTACCTGGCCAATCAACCTAACCCGCACATCTTTGGACTGTGGGAGGAAACCGGAGCACCCGGCGGAAACCCACGCAGACACGAGGAGAATGTGCAAACTCCACACAGACAGTGACCCGAGCCGGGAATTGAACCCGGGACCCTGGAGCTGTGAAGCAGCAGTGCTAACCACTGCTACCGTGCCGCCACGGAAATTATAAAGCATGCAATTGCAAAACCTGGCTCAACAAATACCTCGGTGTCCTAAAATTATTAACCGGAGACTTGTTTTAAGTGAAGCAAAGATTGCATTGATACTTGTTATGATTGCTTTCCAACAGTTCCCATCATGATCTACTGAGTAGACTTTAGAAGTAACAAATCAGATGCTCTACAAACAAATTTCGGAAATGGGTCCCAAATCAGTCAGTCTAAGGATTCTTATTTTAAAATACTTGACATCTGTCCTGCACATGAGAAATTAATTTCAGCAAAGGATCCTTATACATGTGTTAAGCTCCTAAGTTACATTTTTAAGGAGCTTATGCTTAATATATTTGTCCAGCAGCAACATCTAAAAATGAGCCCACAAATTTAGTCACAAATGGGACCAATGCTTGTGCAAATCTGGCGTTTTGGTTTTGATAGAAACGGAAGAAAAATACACTGTTTAGAGACACATAAGATAATAGAACAGTCCAAAGATGTGCGGGTTAGGTTGATTGGCCAGGTTAAAAAAAATTGCCCCTTCGAGTCCTGGGATGCGTAGATTAGAGGGATTAGCGGGTAAAATATGTGGGGGTAGGGCCTGGGTGGGATTGTGGTCGGTGCAGACTCGATGGGCCGAATGGCCTCCTTCTGCACTGTAGGGTTTCTATGATTCTATGATTCTATAATAGTGGGTACATTTCAGGAAGGTACTTTGACTGTCAAGCTCTGTGGAAAGTCCTGAGAATGAAGGGTGCTATATATCTGAAAGTTTATCTTTCTTTATACATTAATGAGAAACTGGGCTCAGAAGGACATGGTTAGAGTTATAACCTAATTACCTGTACTACTAAGCATTGACATAATCAACTAATCATTTTAATTTTTTGTTTCTCAGCCTTGTAAATGAATATTCACTAATGTAAGGAAGTGGGCTTAAAAATAGATATTACATGGATTCAATCAAGATCGTTGGAAAGTTCACAGTAAAAGGCTTCATAATTATACAAAGTTGCTAGTAAGTGCTGGAGCTTTGCCAAAGGAGTGTAGATGGCAAGGTCCCTTGTTGAATAAGCTAAATTGTCTGAAGAGATTAAGTGTTCTATGATTGTTTTGAGTAACCAAATTTATAATGCATGGTGATAATCGGGAGTATATTATATTGTTTTTTTTTAAGCATGTAAAAGATACAAACAGCGAAATATCATATGGTCAGATTGAGATTGCTTGGAAGAGTGAAACATTGGTTTCTGTTTAAAAATTAGGAATTTTGAATATGTATGCCTGTGGCAAATACATTATCTTGGTTGATAATCTAACAAATAGGTGGGAAAATGTAAATGTAACTGTATGAAGGATTTTTCCCCCAGATCAAAGTCAGCTGGGAGAGGATATTAAAGAAAAAACCTATAGAAATAAAACTATAAAGTCAAGAGAGACTGAGAGAAATGGCTTCTGAAGAAAGACTTTGAAACTGAACAAGTACTGAGTGAAACTTCTTAGTTAAGAAGCTAATAATGCTGTTTATATCTTTCTAACTAGGTTGTGATTTCACACCAACAACAGAAGAAACTGCAGTACTAAAGATCTACATTGTAAAGTTAAAAGTTTAATATCATTGTAAGGATTTAATTTTTGGATGGGGGGATCTATTTCCCACTATTTTTCTGTCCACTAAAATTTCTGTTTCAGGTATGAGAGGCTATATTCTATATCCATCTTTTCACCAGTATGCATGCGTAAATGATAGGAATGGTATGAAGATTCCCAATATGTAATCTCCACTACACCCAGGTGTAAGTTACGTGGAGATCAATTGGAAAAAGCAGATAATTTGATTTTGTTTTGAGGAGCTCTTGAGTTGCACTTCAAACTGTCAGAATAAGGGACTCCCTGGTCAGCGGCACATTTCCACTGAAGGGAACACTATTGCAGTATGATTTCTCCATTGGGACTTTTCCTATTTCCAAGTTTGAGGAGGGTGTGCACAGAAGGGAGAAAAGGAGAGCAAAGTAGCAGCAAAGAGGGATGATGACTACATGATCCTTGAATACCTACTCAACCCTTTATAGATCTGCATGGTGAGGACTTCTCCCCCCAGCAACTTTGCTTCAGTAAAGCTGTCCTGGATAAGATATACCACCTGCCACTTTCTGTGAAATATTTTCAGTCCCAATAAATTATCTGAACAAGCCTGGCTGTCAAAGTTAACATATCTTTCAAGTTTATGCTTCATGTTGCCACTGGCTACTTCCGCTGAAATAAGCAGTGAGCCATTGAGCCCATATATATCAGGCCATCAATATCATCTTTGGGGGAGCTGGATAATTCATCCATTTTTGGATGATTCCTGGGTGGTGGTATGAACGAGCAGTTCTATTTAGTTTCTGAATGTCACTATGTTGACAGGCAATGGATGGTATTCACTTGGCACTGCAATATCTTAAGGTACTTATAAAAGCTAAATAAAATGTAGCTTAATGTTTATTTTTGTTACTAATTAACTTCAGCAGAATATAAGATTTTTCTAGTTTTACTTTCATCCTCCAACTTCTCAAATTGTAGTTCAATGGTGTAAAATTGTTTGTAATTCTGTGTTGCAGCCTACTTCATGTATTATACTCAGGAATACTGCAAATTATAACTGCAGACATCTTGCATAATTGACATTTGATTCAAATCAATCTTTTTTATTTAAAACATTGTTTCACATAAATTGGAAAGGAAGATTACATGAGTATGGTTAGGTTAGCCCCTAAAATAATTAATTTTGAAACACAAATTGAAAACAAAATATCTTTACTTTTCCAGAAAACAAATGTGCAAAATAAGTTTTTTCCTGTGGAAAATGTTTTTGCACATCCAAAGTAAGGAACATTTACCAAAGGGTAACATGGTGGCACAGTGGTTAACACCGCTGCCTCACAGCACTAGGGACCTAGGGTCAATTCTGGCCTTGGGTCACTGTCTGTGTGATGTTTGCATTCTCCATGTCTGTGTCGGTTTCCTCTGAGTCCAAAGATGAGCAGGTTAGGTGTATTGGCCTCGCTAAAAGAATTGTTATATTATGTGGGGCATTGGCAAATAAAGCTCTATGTAACATGGATTATCAGCTTTATTAGTTAGATTTTTCTTCTAAAGTTTCCTCTAAAATGTCACTCTGACAAATCCCTATTACTCCCCAAGCTAAACCCTCTCCACTATTTCCTGTTGTCAGGCTCTCTTCGTTATCACCTTTTCCTAGGTCATCTTCATTCTGGTGAATCTATGGAAAATAAAAACATGAAAGCAGTTTGAAGCATTCAATATCCATATGCAACCTGGATAACATTCAGGTTTGGGCTAAGCAGTAAGTAACATTTGTACCACACATGTGTCTGGCAATGACTATCTCCAGCAAAAGAGCTGTTTGACACAGGGATGAGAAATTTCTGCCTTTTAGCAGAATTCCAACATTTCAATTATGGAATCTCATCCTTGAAATGATTTTCAAATGTACACCTCCCCTCGCCATTATGTGCTTAATCCAACACAAGATTACACATGGGGCATGGACGGGGTGGATAAGGAGCAGCTGTTCCTCTTTGTTGAAGGGTCAGTTATGAGAAGACAAGTTAAAAGTGAGGGGTGGGAGGTTGAGGGGCGATTTGAGGAAAAACCTTTTTACTCAGGGTGATGATGGTCTGGAATGTGTTGCCTGGGAGGGTGGTGGAGGCGGGATGCTTCACATCCTTTAAAAAGTACCTGGATGAGTACTTGGCATGCCATAACATTCAAGGCTATGGGCCAAGTGCTGGCAAGTGGGATTATGTGGGCACGTCACGGCATTTCATGTGTCAGTGCAGACTCGATGGGCCAAAGGGCCTCTTCTGCGCTGTAGTATTCTGTGACTGTCAAGATAAAAATCTCTTGCCTAGGAATTAAACTTTCTTACTTACCTGACAAGGTACATCTCCCTTAGGGATGTAATGACTACTTGTTTTTCCCACCAATAGAAACTGAGCTTAATGTGAATGCTTTGAAGAGGTGAATTTACTCAATGTCAATGTCTCCAACTCTATTTATTTTATGACACTCCTTAAAACCTACCTCTAATCAAGCATTTAGTCATTCGTGCTAATGTTTCTTGTTTTGCATCGGTGTCAATTTTTATCTAATTAACATTAAAGGCCTAGATGCAAGTAGTTCTTGAATGAGCATGATGAATTTGAATGTATGCTTCATACATTCTTGATACTTTGTGTATCCTTTACATGTAGGATCTGCTAAAAGGTAGAACCAAGCCTAGGATCTGCTAAAAGACAAAACCAAGCAAATCAGGTACATCAGTGCTTGTAAAACTGGCACAGATTTGTCAATAAGTTTTCAAGATCATGTTCTGGTTAGTATTTACTTCATCTTGTATTGCCTGTATGAAGTGCATTGAATGCTGAAATGCTGAGGTCACTTTGGTTCATTTGATACAAATGCAGTAGTCCACAGTCTTGATGGTAATAAAAGGAAAACAAAGGGAAATTAGTGTCTACCCACTTGCATTTGATTAATTCCATCGATTCAAAGTGCCTAGAAACATTTGCATTTCACTACATATCAGAAAAGGTGGTACAAAAAGTGGCCTCTCATGTTGCAGTGACTTTTCTGTTTTACATTATCATTTTTTCCCCCCATTATTTCACAAGATGTGGGTGTCACTGACCAAGAAAGCATCTATTGCCCACCCTAATTGCCCTTGAGAAGGTGATAGTGAGCTGCTGATAGAACTGCTGCAGTGTAAATACACCCACAGTGTTGTTGTGGAGTGAGTTCCAGGATTCTGACCCAGCGATTTAGTTCCAAGTTAGAATGATGGAGGGCACTTGTAAGTGGTGGTGGTTCCATGTACCTGCTGCCCTGTCCTTCTAGGAGGTAGAGGTCGCAGGTTTGAAAGGTGCCTCAAAGGAGCTTTGGTGAGGTGCTGTAGTGCACCTTGTAGAGGTTAACTTAATCCTTAACTGATTGATGTTTTTCGATAACTGGCTGCAATAATTTACCATGGGGTTAAACTTCAAGTTTCTCTTCTAATTAAACTATCAGCATTCCAAATATTTGCCCCATTTTGCATCATAGGACTTAGGTGCAGGAGTAGAACATTTGTCCCTTTGAACCTGTTCTGCCATTCAATATGATTATGGTTATTCTGGTTGATATCTCAGCTGCACTTTACCTCCCCAGACTCCCTTGTGTATCGAACTGTAACTCGGCCTTGAATAAATTTAAAGACCCAGCCTCCACCATTTTCAGGAGAAAATAATTTCTCAGACTAAAGACCCTCTGCGGGGAAAAAAGTTCTCTATGCCTCCTAGTTTTAGTTTTCCCCCATAAGAGGAAACATCCACCGAGTAGCCACCCTATCAAGTTATATGTTACAATAACATTACCTCTCACTCTTCTAAACTGCAATGGGTTTAGGCCCAACCAATTTCTGAATAGTTACTCATAAAAGGCCACCATCTGTGTAGCATTACCGTACTGCAATCCATCCACTCCATAAAATAGACAATTTCACATGCTTCTTCAATTTGTTTTGACGAACAGCTTTTTCATTAATTTAAAATAGGTTGCTGACAATTCATCCATGAGTGGAAGGTGACAATACATACATTTGTACTGGAACTCTTAATTTGAAGTCTAATATTTTAGCATTGCAACTACTAAGCCTAGAAGGCAACTTAGTACCCACCACCAGAGTGCGTCCAATAACAGAATGAAATCCTGTCAGATGGAAATGCTCCACCTTGATATCAAGCTTGGCCAAGCCATCTTCATTCACCTCCACGTTACCCAGGTCACCTGCATGTCTACAATGGATGGAAAGTGCTTTGTTTTAAAGGGTCGTAGAATTTTGCATCACAGAGGAAGTCCATTCAATCCATTACAATAATATTGCTTCTCTGAAAGAGATATTGATGTAGTATAATCTATTCTTTACCCAAACTCTCTCTTTTGTGTATATTATACACCTTTACTTGTTAAGTTCTGTTTCCATCACTTCTTCTAGGATATTTCATGTCCTAACAATTCTCCAGATAAAACACAAAGCTCCTAAACCCTCCTCTTGTTTCATTTAGCAATGATCTTAAATTTATGATAAGGTATAGATTGCATACAACCACTGCTATAGGAATTAGAGACTGATATTAATCCAAGTCCCTGAAAGAAAATCTACCTCAGGCCCTCTGATCTTTGTAGCCTGCCACTCTTTGTCCCCCCTCTTGAAGAGGGATTATGCATAATGGCTCCGATCCAATTCTGTTGGGTGTCCTCATGTAGGTGCCTTGACAGATGAAGACCTATGGCACTCAGATTTACTTCACTTATAAATGCTGCTGTTGGCTTGTTCCTGTTTTTAGGCACATACACCCACTTTGGAAGAATTCCCCAAGAAAATCACAAGGTAATGTGGAATATTCCTTAATAAGGAAATGGACACATGATATCCTGGATCTTCATTCCCTTTTCTGCTGTTTTGCGTCAATAATTAAATATTTCCTTGCCATATTGGAGAAGAAACCACCCACCCCCCCCAAAACTTTATAAATTAATACCATGAAGTTTCATATCTCAGAATTAAAATGACATCCATAACCAACCAGTGTATTTTTACAAAAAGTGTGTTTTATTTCTGACATCACTGCTGAAACATAACTCACCTCTTCTTCTCTTCTGGTGCACCATGAATTTCATTATTTGGATTGTAATGAGGTCCTGCACTGATCCAACCTGAAACAAATAATTTACACTCAGTATTTTTACAAAATATTATTTATAATAGAGAAAGGCAGGATAGAAGAGAGGTTAGCATGGATAGATGAGCTGTACAATTGCAAATGTGTTTTCTAAACATGGTACAAGCTTAAGTATTCACATCTTCTGTTAAAAGCTTATATTTGATTGGCCTTGAAATGAAGAATGTCAAGTCCAAACTGAAACAAATGCATACGCTACTACTTCCCCTTCCTATAGTTTCCCAATATGTTGGCGCAAGTGTTTCAGGGCCTACTGCTCAGGAGATGAAAGAAGCCAGACAGTTTGGGCTCACTGTCTGAGATGGAACTCTCTTCTTAATGAAGGGTCACTTCAAAACCAGAGCTTAAATGGACTCCCCACAATGATTAATGATGTGAATAAATATTTGTTCATAGAGGTAATAATAGGTGCAGGGAACTTACAAATACACATTTTTTTCCCTCCGAGTCCTTCATGTTATAGTGTAGACTTTAGGACAGAATGGGATGGCTCTATGGCTAACAATGTCAAATAAGCACATGCACTCAACATTGCTATCGATATATATGACAGGGTTTGTGCTCATGGGTTGCTGCATCTGTGTATTTATGCATGGGCTGTCCAAACATACAAATATGATGTCCCTTTACGTCCCATCTTATCTATGACTGGTTCTGCTCAGAATGACAGTTCTGAGCAAAGTTTCCAGCTACAGAGTGAAAGATTCTTTCACACTTGCTAAGACCATACAGGATGTGCATATCGATCGCAATGTTGTGTCCATATGCTCATCTGACATTGCTAGCTTAATCACCAACATTCCACTTAAGGAAGTTATAGATATTTGCATTGCAGCACTATATCATAGTAATCTTGAGCCATCACTATTGCGTGAATCAGTATTCATTGAGCTTACGAACTAAGCAATTCATGCAGTTAAGTTCAGCTTTAATGATACCATTCACACCCAAAGTAGATGGTGTTGCCGTGGGATCCCCGCTAGAGCCCACTCTCAAACATCATTGTTTGGTTCCATGAGAAACAAGTCTTCGATGGAATGACACTTAACCTCCTACCTTTGCATAATTTCCATATGTGGATGATATGTCTGCTATATTTAAATTTGCAGCAGCATGTAATAATCTCCTTGCATCTTAATGAGCTCCATACTGCACTCAAAATTCACCTTCAAAATGGAACAGTCAAACGAATTCCCTTTCCTTGATATACTAGTTGATAAATCTGCCAAGGATTCTCTGCCATGGTCTACTGCAAGCCTACCTTCACTGGTCAATACAAATGTTGGAGTTCTCTGAACTCCATGTGCTATAAGATTGGCCTTATCCTACATTAGGATGTAGCTGTTATTGAAGGAAGTAAACAGACTAAAATGCCCTTCATGCATACTCATCATTGTCTTGGAAGACCATGACTGGGCTAAAATTAGTATCCTTCAGGATTCCCAGGTGCTGATATATCATTGCACTTGAAGACACCCACTACCATATCCTAAAGTTTAAAACTTTACTGGTTAGCTAATCATCTAGTTAAGGTGGATACAAACAATACAAAGCTGTATTATCACATACTTTATTTCTAATGATAATATTCATGAATTTTTATTTCTCCATCAGAAAGCAGAAATATACAAATGTGTGAAATAACTGAACAAATCAGAATTAAACAAAAATGAAGCAAGAACTTCCTCGGACTTTGGTTTGGAAACGGGCAACAATTAAATCCTCAATAAGCATCAAAAGTCCTTAACATAAGGGCAGGCAATGCCACGAAGAACCAAATATGAGACTTTAGACATGTGAATAGAAGGGAAAGATGGGACAGTTCTTGAAATTGTATAAACAAATAACTTAAGTCTCCTGAAGGAGACCCGTCTTTCTCATTTCTGCCTGGAGGCTAAGGTTTATGAGACGTTTATTCAGCTGTCCTTTCGATACAGATTATTACTCAACTATTGCTGTACAAATGTAACAAAATATGTTTCATACCATTGGTTAGGTCACCAAAACAATGAATGTGAAGACCATGCTTTCCAGGAGGCAGTCCAGTAAATTCCCCTTTTACAATCACACATTCAGTTACCTACAAAATCCAAATTCCACATTCAACAAATGATGCTGGTATTGGAAAGACAATTCAACAAAATCTACTGTGCACAATATACACTGGAAGTTAGCATGTGGAAATACAATGTCTTAACACAGATGAATGGCAAACTTGTTTAAAAATGTTGCAAGTTCATCAAATATCCTGAATATTTGATTTGATTTGATTTATTATTGTCACGTGTATTAACATAGTGAAAAGTATTGTTTCTTGCGCACTATACAAACAAAACGTACCGTTCATAGAGAAGGAAACGAGAGAGTGCAAAATGTAGTGTTACAGTCATAGCTAGGGTGTGGAGAAAGATCAACTTAATGCAAGGTAAGTCCATTCAAAAGTCTGACAGCAGCAGAGTCAGTTGGTATGTGACCTCAGACTTTTGTATCTTTTTCCCGAAGGAAGAAGGTGAAAGAGAGAATGTCCAGGGTATGTGAGGTCCTTAATTATGCTGGCTGCTTTGCCAAGGCAGCAGGAAGTGTAGACAGAGTCAATGAATGGGAGGCTGGTTTGTGTGATGGATTGAGCTACATTCACGACCTTTTGTAGTTCCTTGCGGTCTTGGACTGAGGAGGAGCCATACCAAGTTGTGATTCAACCAGAAAGAATACTGTATTGTATATATTGTATTATTGTATTAGTCATCCATAATTTTATATTTGCACATTCAAAATGTATGCAATTGAATTGTGGTTTGTCCATATTGACATCTTCACCAATTTAAGCACCAAAATGATCATATGTACATTCAGGAAGTAAAACAGGACTGAATATTCTAGAATAAATTACTATTGCACCCCAAAAGATATGGCCAAGATGCATAAGAGTTCAGTCAACAGATCAACTGGATTGAAAAGTGGCATGAATGATAAAAAAGACACCAAAGATGTAAATGACAACAAATGTTTTCTATATGGAAGGATTTAAAAATGAAGGCAATGAGATTGAGTTAGACTGTAGGGGTGCATTGAATTGTGGTTTTCACAAATCTGTGACACCTTTACCAATTAAATCCCTAAAAAGATAATATTAAAAACTGGCCCCATCTCAGCTAAAATAAGTTTCAAATTGAGCAGCTGTGTAAATAGAAACATAGAAACATAGAAACCCTACAGTGCAGAAGGAGGCCATTCGGCCCATCGAGTCTGCACCGACCACAATCCCACCCAGGCCCTACCCCCACATATTTTACCCGCTAATCCCTCTAACCTACGCATCCCAGGACTCTAAGGGGCAATTTTTTTAACCTGGCCAATCAACCTAACCCGCACATCTTTGGACTGTGGGAGGAAACCGGAGCACCCGGAGGAAACCCACGCAGACACGAGGAGAATGTGCAAACTCCACACAGACAGTGACCCAAGCTGGGAATCGAACCTGGGACCCTGGAGCTGTGAAGCAGCAGTGCTAACCACTGTGCTACCGTGCCACTATAAACACTATATTTAACTGTATTAACACTACTTGTTTAGTGTGTAATGTATTCACACCTTATGAACATGCACAGTGCATAATATCATTAAACACATAAACTGGCCATTGTGGTGTCTTTTTTTGCAAGTAGCTATCAATACGTAACAAGATTTCATTTGAATCGTGAACCTGTTCCTGATGTCACATGAAATGGCTGCAGGGTTCTGCTGTCAATCTTATTCAACTACTGACAAGATTGGCTTGGGTGAGTTTGTTAAGTCTAGACCGACTAAGCCTCAGTGTTATGGACAGTGACAGTGAAGGTATTTTGCCACTGATACATTTGAAATGGAACAATATGGCTATGCTCACAGAATGCATCAGAAAACTAGGAACTTATGAAAAAACACAACAATTATTCAGTTTGTACATTGAAAGAATGAACATGTTTTTCAGATCTAATATTTTAGAAGTTAGAGGTGAAAGTAAAGATGACCAGACTCAGAAGGCAGCAAATCTTGAGCGCAAATGAATTCTGCGAATGGAGATTGGCCCAAAATTATATGGTAAGGAGTCTAACAACACCAGGTTAAAGTCCAACAGGTTTATTTGGCACCAACAACCTGTCCTGGTCCTCCCATGACGACACTATAGTTAAGAAAGCCCACCAACACCTCTACTTTCTCAGAAGACTAAGGAAATTTAGCATGTCAGCTATGACTCTGATCAACTTTTACAGATGCACCATAGAAAGCATTCTTTCTGGTTGTATCACAGCTTGGTCTGGCTCCTACTCTGCACAATTCCGCAAGAAACTACAAAAGGTCGTGAATGTAGCCCAATCCATCATGCAAAGCAGCCTCCCATCCATTGACTCTGTCTACACTTCCCGCTGCCCCGGCAAAGCAGCCAGCATAATTAAGGACCCCAGGCACCCCGGACATCCTCTCTTCCACCTTCTTCCGTCGGGAAAAAGATACAAAAGTCTGAGGTCATGTACCCACCGACTCAAGAACAGTTTCTTCCCTGCTGCAGTCAGACTTTTGAATGGACCTACTTTGCATTAAGTTGATCTTTCTCTACACCCTAGCTATGACTATAACACTACATTCTTCACTCTTGTTTCTGTCTCTATGAACGGTATGCTTTGTCTGTATGGCGCGCAAGAAACAATACTTTTCATTGCATGCTAATACATGTGACAATAATAAATCAAATCAAAAAGTGTACGAGTGTCCAACAAAACCATGAGACTATACAGAAACTACAAAGTCACAATCAACCAAGTAGTGGATGATAGGCTGTATCTATTACTTACCCCCCCCCCCAAGATTTGTAGCAAAGTTAGTGGGATCCATGGTATTCACAAAATTGGATTTGTCTCATGCTTGTACACTCAGTTTGGATTGAGAGAATTAATATCTCATGATAAACACACACAAAAGTGTGGTGAACCATAGATGGTTACCACTATGGATACTTGTACATATGTTACTCTTGTTACTGTTGAGGTTAGGGTTGGGGCGTTCCACCTGTTATCATTGTATCCGGATGGATGAAGCTCTCCGTGCTCCCGCTGTCAAACAGGCAATGCGCCAGGTGCCTGTTTACCTCTATATTCATCATGGACTTGTCGAGTCTGTGAGGCTTGGCCTGGTCCAGGATGATTGACGCCACTGTTGGATCCCGAGTGTAACTGCAGGCAGCTGAGATAGCCGACGACGAGGACCCCTGCTGGTCTTCTGCGGCCGGTGTCGACCAAAATGGCTGCACCCACGAATCGCACGTGGTCGATGATGTTGAAAACGGCGGCACCCGCAGGTCGCGCGTGGCTTGCGTCGTCGTCGTAGGAAATGGCGGCGCCCGTGGATCGCACGTGGCTGAAGACATCGATGAGGCCGGAGACAAGGAGATGGATCCTGGGGAGTCGCACGCAGCACTGCTGGGCTTGGAAGGGGTCTTTGCTCGGCACACTTTTGCATAGTGCCCTTTCTTTCCACAGGCGGAGCAAAACACCATTCTGGCCGGACATCTCTGGCGTGGATGCTTCGCCAATCCGCAGAAATAGCACCGTGGGCCTCCAGGAGCTGCCGCAGCCGTCAGGTCTGAAGTTGAGAGCATTATCGCGCAGTTCCGAGGAGCCACCGAGTACAGTTGAGGCGGTGGCTGTGCTTGCCACAATGTTCCCACGTGGTCGGTGGGGTAGGTTTCGAGACTTCTGGAGGCCGTTTCCATTGCATCGGCCAATTCTACCGTCTTAGCCAGGTCCAAGTTACCCTGCTCTAGCAGCCGCAGGTGAATATAGGATGAGCCGATTCCCGCCACGAACGCGTCCCGAATAAGGTCGTTGGTGTATTGAACAGCCGACACCTCCTTGCAGTTGCAGGCTCTGGCTAGCTGTTGAAGTTCGCGCAGGTACTGTCCCGTAGTTTCGCCGGGCTGCCGCCGAGTGGCTAATAGGTGACAAGCATGAAATTCGTTCGGCTGTTTATTGTACAGCTTCTTGAGTAATTCGATGGCATCTTTGTAATTTTGGGAATCGCGAATTGTTGCATACACAGTGTCGCTCACCCTGGCGTGGAGGACCCGCAATCTGTCGGCGTCGGTCTGGACTGCTGTTGAGGCCTCAATGT
Organism: Mustelus asterias; assembly: GCF_964213995.1. Taxonomy (NCBI): domain Eukaryota; kingdom Metazoa; phylum Chordata; class Chondrichthyes; order Carcharhiniformes; family Triakidae; genus Mustelus; species Mustelus asterias. The sequence continues at coordinate 31,434,858 of NC_135817.1, read as the reverse complement.
AATCCTCGAAGCACTTCAACCAATGATCGAAAGTATTCGACGCCCCAGCGGCACGCGGATCCAAGGTTAGCCGATCGGGTTTCAGCATCTGCTCCATTTTTTTCTCGAACAAAATTTTCGGTATTTTGTTGTGAATAAAATTGATGCGCGATTGATTCACACGGGAGGCTAGAACGTACCCGGGAATAAAGGCTTTTATTCACAACAAGATTGGAGCACACTACTTAACAATATCCCAGACTAAGGGCTACTAGGAAGTAGCAGTGACCTTTATACTCCTGTAAGAAGGCGGAGCCTAACAGAGTGTACCACATAAACAATGATAACAGGTGGAACACCCCAACCCTAACCCCAACAGTAACAAGAGTAACATATGTACAAGTATCCATAGTGGTAACCATCTATGGTTCACCACAAAAGGGCAACTGCATGTAGAAGTATAACCCTGTGGTGTGAAGCTTTCTCCAAAAGTTTTCCAGGTTACAATGGATAGGATTTTACAGGGAGCGTGCATTGTTTAGTTGGTCAATCAGGATGATGTGTTGATAAAAAGATGAAGAGAATGGATGTAGTTTTAAAGAGGCTCATTGATCACAATCCAAAGTTAGAAAGAAGAATGTGAGCTTATTGTGCAAAGTAGTTTATCTTGGCCTAAAAATCAATGAAAAGCGGCTACTGCCAGTAAAAGGTAGAAGCTATAGTCAACGCTTCATAACCAAAAGATATAGAAGCTTAAGTTTTTTTCTAGGCATGGTTCAACACTAAGTTTGTGTTGGAAAAAAGTCTATGAACAAATAGTTGACAGTTTAGACAACAGTTAAACAACTGTTCCAAATTGTCAAATTGAGTTGTGCAGACAGGACTGCATCAATTGGAGTCAGAGGGTGATGGTACCTGGTTCTTCGAGATAGGATTCTGGCAGATTTCCATATGAAAACTATAGCAAAAGGACTTGTAAATGGTGTGGCTTAACCATGATCATAAATGGCAAGCAAATGTACTATCTTGCAAAACTGCAGAAATACGTCACGAGGAACTCCTCCCCATGGAGTCATCCATTTCAAAGAGCGAGTAGACTTTTGCAAAGGATTACAATTTCTTGGTGCTCATTGATAACCATTTGAAGTGGATGAAGTAAATTACATGGATCAAAATCAAATGTTGAATGAAGAGATATATGGCCCATTTTTGCTCATCATGGATTACCTGAAGAATTTCTCAGATAAAGGCTGTTAATTTAATTCTACTCCATTCCTACATTTCACAAAGAAAATGGTATCAAATATACCCTTGCCCTTGTTTACTATCCAAAATCAAATGGGTGTAGCAGAAAAATCTGTCAAGGTAGTTAAACAAAGAAACAAGTGCTTCACAGGTGTTCAATTTCAGATGTATTAGCAGCTGGTTGATTTTCTTCAGAAGTATAGAACATTTCTGTACTGTAGGGTTTCTATGATTTCTATCTCCACCATAGGATACACACCCACTGAGCTTTCGATAAAGGGATTATGGGAACATTGAGTCTGGTTCTGTGAAACGTGGCTGTGCAAATCAAACGCAAACAGTTTGATCAAAATGTTAGTATAAAAGAGAATGCAGCATTTTTCTGTTCTGAGTAACCCACACAAGTGGTAAATGTAAAAGTTTGAAACTAAAAGAATACTTGGTTGAAATTGATGATTAAATCAAATTCCTACTTCGATCCATCCCTTGCTGGGATTACATGATCCAAGTATGAGCCATTTGGTCCAATGCTTATACCAGTGTGTGGACCAGTTTAGACTGGGAACTGGAGAAGGAGCTTGATGACCTCCATCTAATTCGGGAGAATGAGAAGTATATCGACAGTAGCTTTTGGGAGATAGTTACACCTAAGCAGCAGAGCACAGGAAATTGGGTTACTGTAAGGAGAGGAAATAGCAATGTGAAAGGACAGGCAGAGCAGGGTTCCCCTGTGGTGATACCCCTCCACAACAGGTATTGGATACTGTTGTGGGAGATGCTTTACCTGGGACAAGCTGCGACAGCTGGAACTCTGATACTGAGTCCGGTTCTACAGCGCAAAAGGGTGGGATGAAGAAGAGGAGAGCAGTAGTGATAGGGGACTCAATGGTCAGAGGTACGGACAGGAGGTTCTGTGGTCGGGACAGAGACTCCCGCATGGTTTGTTGCCTCCCAGGTGCCAAGGTCAGCGATGTCTCTGATCGCATGCACAGCATTCTAAAGTGGGAAGGTGATCAGCCAGATGTCGTGGTACACATGGGTACAAATGACGTAGGAAGGAAGAGTGAGGAGGTCCTAAAGAGTGAGTACAAAGAGCTTGGAAGGAAGTTAAAAAGCAGGACCCCGAGGGTAGTAATCTCAGGATTGCTACCTGAACCACATGCCAGTGAGGGCAGGAGTAGGATGCTTGGGCGGATGAACACGTGGCTGAGGAACTGGTGCAGGGGGCAGGGTTTCCAATTCTTGGATCATTGGGACCTCTTTTGGGGCAGGTGGGACCTGTACAAGAGAGACGGGTTACACCTAAACTACAAGGGGACCAATATACTTGCAGGGAGATTTGCTAGTGTTATTGGGGAGCTTTTAAACTAGATTTGCAGGGGGATGGGAACCAGAGTGCCAGAACAGATAGTGGAGCAGGGGTAAAAAGACAGGTTAGTTCAAGCAAAATCACAAATGGAAGGGTTGAGTGTGGTGGAAATAATCTTTTGAGGTGTGTCTATTTCAATGCCAGGAGTATTGTGGGGAAGGCAGATGAGCTGAAGGCGTGGATGGACACATGGAATATGACATTATTGCCATTAGTGAAACTTGGCTACAGGAGGGGCAGGACTGGCAGCTCAATGTTCCAGGGTTCCAATGTTTCAGGCGGGATACAGGGAGAGGGATAAAAGGTGGGGGAGTGGCATTGTTGGTCAGGGAAAATGTTACAGCGGTACTCAGGCAGGATAGATTAGGGAGCTTGTCTACAGAGGCCCTATGGGTGGAGCTGAGAAACAGGAAAGGTATGACCACATTAATGGGGTTGTATTATAGACCACCCAATAGTCAGCGAGAATTGGAGGAGCAAATCAGCGGAGAGATAGCTGACAACTGCAAGAAACACAAAGTTGTGATAGTAGGGGATTTTAATTTTCCACATATAGATTGGGACTCGCATACTGTTAAAGGTTTAGACGGGGTAGAGTTTGTAAAATGTGTTCAGGAGAATTTTCTACATCAGTATATAGAGGTGCCAACTAGAGAGGATGCGATATTGGATCTCCTATTGGGAAATGAGTTAGGGCAGGTGATGGATGTGAGTGTGAGGGAACACTTTGGATCCAGTGATCATAATGCCATTAGTTTCAACCTGATCATGGATAAGGATAGATCTGGTCCTCGGGTTGAAGTTCTGAACTGGAAAAAGGCCAAATTTGATGAACTGAGAAGGGATCTGGGAAGTGTGGATTGGCACAGGCTGTTCTCTGGTAAGGATGTAAATGGAAAGTGGGAGGCCTTCAAAGGAGAAATTTTGAGAGAGCAGAGTTTGTATGTTCCTGTCAGGATTAAAGGCAAAGTAAATAGGAATAAGGAACCTTGGTGCTCGAGGGAGATTGTAACACTGATTAAGAGGAAAAGAGAGTTGTATGAAATGTACAGGCAGCAAGGAACAGATCAGATGCTTGAGGAGTATAAAAAGTGCAAGAAGCTACTTAAGAGGGAAATCAGGAGGGCTAAAAGAAGACATGAGGTTGCTTTGGCAGACAGAGTGAAGGAAAATCCAAAGAGCTTCTATAGGTATATTAGGAGCAAAAGGATAGTGAGGGATAAAATTGGTCCTCTTGAAGACCAGAGTGGTAGACTGTGTATGGAACCAAAAGAGATGGGGGAGATACTAAATGGTTTTTTTGCATCCGCATTTACTGAGGCAACGGGCAAGGAGTCTACGGAAATAGGGCAAACAGGTAGGGAGGTCATGGAATCTTTACAGATTAAAGGGGAGGTGCTCGCTGTCTTGAGGCAAATCAGAGTGGATAAATCCCCAGGACCAGACAGGGTATTCCCACGGATCTTGAGGGAAGCTAGTGTTGAACTTGCAGGGGCCCTGGCAGACATATTTAAAATGTCAGTATTCACGGGGGAGATGCCGGATGATTGGAGGGTGGCTCATGTTGTTCCGTTGTTTAAAAAAGGTTCCAAAAGAAATCCGGGAAATTATAGGCCAGTAAGTTTGACGTCGGTGGTGGGCAAGTTATTGGAAGGTGTGATAAGGGATAGGATCTACAAATATTTGGATAGACAGGGACTTATTAGGGAGAGTCAACATGGCTTTGTGCGTGGTAGGTCATGTTTGACCAATCTATTAGAGTTTTTCGAGGAGGTTACCAGGAAAGTGGATGAAGGGAAGGCGGTGGATGTTGTCTACCTGGATTTCAGCAAGGCCTTTGACAAGGTCCCTTATGGGAGGTTAGTTAGGAAGGTTCAGTCGCTAAGTATACATGGGGAGGTAGTAAATTGGATTAGACACTGGCTCAATGGAAGAAGCCAGAGAGTGGTTGTGGAGGATTGCTTCTCTGAGTGGAGACCTGTGACTAGTGGTGTGCCGCAGGGATCGGTGTTGGGTCCATTGTTGTTTGTCATCTATATCAATGATCTGGATGATAATGTGGTAAATTGGATCAGCAAGTTTGCTGATGATACAAAGATTGGAGGTGTAGTGGACAGTGAGGAAAGTTTTCAAAGCTTGCAGAGGGATTTGGACCAACTAGAAAAATGGGCTGAAAAGTGGAAAATGGAATTTAACGCAGACAAGTGTGAGATATTGCACATTGGAAGGACAAACCAAAAGTAGAACGTACAGGGTAAATGGTAGGACTCTGAAGAGTGCAGTTGAACAGAGGGATCTGGGAATACAGGTACAGAATTCCCTAAAAGTGACGTCACAGAGTCGTAAAGAGTGACTTTGATACGTTGGCTTTTATAAATCGGAGTATCGAGTATAAAAGTTGGAGTGTTATGGTAAGGTTATCATCTCCACATCAAGGTTATACAAGGCATTGGTGAGGCCGAATTTGGAGTATTGTGTACAGTTTTGGTCACCTAGTTACATGAAGGATGTAAATAAGGTTGAAAGAGTGCAGAGAAGGTTCACAAGGATGTTGCCGGGACTTGAGAAGCTGAGTTACAGAGAGAGATTGAATAGGTTGGGATTTTATTCCCTGGAGCGTAGAAGATTGAGGGGAGATTTGATAGAGGTGTATAAGATTTTGATGGGTATAGGTAGAGTGAATGCGAGCAGGCTTTTTCCGCTGAGGCTAGGGGAGAAAAAAACCAGAGGGCATGAGTTAAGGGTGAAAGGAGAAAAGTTTAAAGGGAATATTAGGGGGGGCTTCGTCACGCAGAGAGTGGTGGGAGTGTGGAATGAGCTGCCGGATAAAGTGGTAAATGCGGGGTCACTTTTAACCTTTAAGAAAAACTTGGACGGGTTCATGGATGAGAGGGGTGTGGAGGGATATGGTCCAAGTGCAGGTCAGTGGGACTAGACAAAAAATGGTTCGGCACAGACAAGAAGGGCCAAAAGGCCTGTTTCTGAGCTGTAATTTTCTATGGTTCTATGGGTGTGTGAAGAGAAAGAAACAGGATCTTTTGACAGTATTGAACTGAAGCCAACTAATCCAGAACCTGACTCTATCAAGACCAGTCAGGTGATCAGGAAGGCTTCATAAACCAGTTTCAAAACTTTCCATTTGTAGTTTAAGAAAAAAAAACACGTTCAATCATGCCAAGTGACATTCACACCAGATTTATTTTTCACTGTTGAAGCTGTATGGTTAGAGAGACAGGAAATACTTTGAGCAAGGGAGAAGCAGTGAAGTGTATGCATACATTGTGAGCATATCCAGTGCATAATGGCATCATTAAACACGTGAATTGGCCATGTTGGTGTCTTTCTTTGCAAGGACCTCTCACTCAATGCAATTGAACTGAAAAAACACCTCTGCATCCTCAGCGTTTAGCAGACTTCTTTTGACCCAATCAGACAATACATTAAGCTACTTTTAGGGCTGGTATTTAGTTACTAGCTATTTTAATTTTTGGCACCTTGCTCATGAACTGATCATGGAAAATTAGGACGAATGAGTCAGTGAGTAAAACAGAACACATACTCAGCATGTCAAGCAGCATCTGTGGAAAAGGAACATCTTTCCCTCTCCACACACACTGCTTGGCTGTGAATGTTTCAAGCATTTTGTCTTGACTTCATCTTTCCAGAATCCACCGTACAGCTATATTTAGCTTTTGCTCATTTTAAGTCTGCTTGAAATGCACAATAGCTCTTCTAGACTCTATGTCAAATGTGAAAGAACTAACTTCAGCACTGCCATGATTACTCAGTGCTCACGCTTGTGGCAATGAAAATCATAGTGGAAAAATTTGACCAAAACGTCCAATAATAATTCGGTTTCCATAAAACAGGGACAAAAATGTGCTCAGGTTAGGGAACATATTCCACCACAACTGACGAATCAGAAAATAAATCCACTGTTATGCAGTGTGTCAGGATGAAGTCGGTTAAGTTTAAGACAGAACTCACTTTCCGATCATTAAGACGGGGAGCCAGGTTTGGCCTCGCTTCAACCCACCGCCTGCGGTTCAAACATTAACCGACACGTGCCACAAACATTCCGGCACACCCTTCTACATTTATAATTCTGCCCGCTACTCACCTCCATCTTGAAGAAAACAACCCCAAAGACATTGAAGTGTCCAGTCAACACGCAAATAGCATTGGCCATGTTATGTCGGCTCCCACCTGTCAACACTGCCAAAGGCACATGCGCAAAGCGGTGTCCCCCTCCTTCCGGCACTCACTGACCCAGCAGACGTAATTCTTCTTCACTGAAAATGCTCCTCCGGCTTTCAACCATCACCGCGATAACATTTTTTTTGCATAATTTTTTTAACCCCCCCCCCCCCCCCCCCAACAGCAGGATTTAAGATAGAGTAAATCATTGATAAAGCAAAGCTGTTTTTTCAGTGGATCCAGGTCAACGCTGAATGCAAGTCCCTTCATTTTTACCAGTCGCCCCCGATTGTGTCAACAGTAATCTCATTTTGTAAGATCAAGTACTTCCTCCACATTGCATTTAGTAATCTCATCCGAATAATTGTATAAATGCAGCATTTCCCGTGATTCTGATCATTCTTCTCTTTTGGCATCAGCATCTACCGTCAAAGAATTTCAAGCTTCTAATTTGGCAAATAACGGCAATATGTAACAGTTGTCATAAATTAGAACAATGACAGTGCTCACTGACAGCTACATCTAGAGACGTGAGAACTGTATCATCGCCAGGGTTTCTCAATTGCAATAGGTTTGAACATTAGAAATACAAGCTATAAAATGCAATTTGGTACTTTGAAGCTGCTCAGTTATTTAAGCTCAGCTAATCTCCCTCACCTTCTTGCACTATTCTCAGCTAAGAACCTACTGACCCTTCTAAAATGCTCCATCCCATGGACATATATTCAACTGAAGCTTCAGCTCAGTCCTAAGCCTCCTTATTCAGAGGCTACCATACAATTTTCTAGAATCCCCAACTAGGGTTAACAGGGCATTTTCACAGTAACTTTGCAGTGTTAATATAAGCCTACATGTAACACTAAAAAAACAATTTAAAAAAAAAAAATCTATATTCCTTACAAACTCAATGTTCTAGTTAGATCACCTCTCCACTCCCCCCCCACAAGTTCAAGAAATATAAGCTGCTTTCTCAATGGCTCCTCAGATTTCAGTAATTGCAGGAACAAGTCTAATTGTTCATTACCTTCATTATGCACCATCTCGCACAAGTATATCCTCCTTGGGCATGAAGGCCAAAAGACCAGTATTTCAATTGTATAACTAAGACTGCAAACATGAGTGGGACTGGGAGAGATATTTGGCTTATTCTCAATAAAATGGAATTGTTGTATGGTAGCTGAAGGAGAAGGCAAGGATTACCCTCCAAAGATAGACATTTCACATTGGCACCTCCACAGTGGTTTCAATATTTTGAAGTTAGAGTACACAGCCATTTAGAAAGCAAAAAAGATCAGCATCAGGTTTTTTCCCCCCATTTCAATTCATTTGTGTAGTTTGTGCAGTGTTAATGTCTGAGTTTACTTATACAATAAAGGACTTGATTACTTCAAAAACAAGAAAGCCAAGCCATCTTTTCATTAAAGCACATTGAATGAAAAGAACACTACCTTTATTAGTTTTGTTTGACAACATGTTCAGTGCTTCCAGCTATTGGGTTAATTCAAATTCCGATCAAATTCCAATAGCTTTCCAGACTAACAAATCAAAATCCAATTGGATGTTACTTACAATTTCTGGATTTAGAATTAAACAATACATCTTTAAAAGGAATTTAAAGCACAACTTTTCAGACAAAGACCAGTTGGACCAGATGTCCTGTTTGTGCTGTAGACATTATGGAACTTAAAGTATACAGAACAAAGTTGCTGCACATTAGATTTTGGACCAGTAGTTAACAGGTTAAGTATGCCAACCAAAAAAAAATTACAAGTTAATTTCAATCTTTAGCAATTCCAATCACACCACAGGCTAAACGACTTCCAGCATTTCCTGTTCGAGTGCTCTCCTCATCTCCACCTTTTCCCAAGTCATCTTCCTTCTCATGGACCTTTGCAAAACAAGAAACAGTAGACAGACATTTAATGGCAAGGCTATTTGAAAACTCAGACCGTACAAGAGGAATTATAGTACAAGAGTTATATTCTTTCACTCCAGATGCAAATCAAATGCACAAAGGTTCTAAAGCCACATTCAGAATCAATATCTGAACAAAACTGGAAATGTATATTCAAGAAAGTATTTGGCCAATATTGGACTTGCATTGAAGACTTAATCCCCTTGTTAAACTGTTTCTATCCATCTACAAATGCTAGACCAGAACATATTGGCAAGTAGCCTAGAGATTAACAATTTTACAAGTCCAGCACAGAAGAGGCATTTGTCCATTCACATTGTGCCCATTATCAGTCTTGTAGCTTAATTAATCAGAAGTTCAAAGTTGATTAATTTATACTCATCTAATCTTAACTGAATCACATCCTATTATTGTAACAAGGTCACAGGGTTTTTAATGCTTACCACAAGTGTGCGTCCAATAATAGACCTTTCCCCAGAAAGGTGGAGTTGACGATCCTGGATTTCAAAGACAGCCTTGCCATTTTCATTAGCCTCCACATTGCCTAGATCACCAACATGTCTGCAATGAAACCAAATAATTTAATCGACACAAATGTGGAATGCAAATATTTCAAAATCCAAAATCAGGTTTTTTCATGAATAGCATTTTACATTACAGGCAACTTGAAGGATTTTAGCATCTTTGGTGTAGGAAAAACAAAGACCTCCACAGCAGACAACTTCACTAACTGCAACAAGGCTGCAAATTTATCCTCCAGTTCTACACTGACTTAATTCTAATAAATTGCACTCTTTGCTTAGGCCACCCATTCAACACTGGATTGAAGTTAGATCATCCTCATCCACCCCACATTGTCATGGATTACACAAGAACTCCTGCAGCAAACTTTTTGGCATAGCTTTATATTTATTACTGTAGGCTTTCAGTTCATTCTATTGGCCATGCAAGCAGTACAGCCATGAATTGCCTTCTCACATCAGAACCTTATTCCATAGTTCAGTTGCTGGACACATGTATATGTTGCTGGTGTGATGCATCACTGGCAGAGTGACCTTGGTCTCCTGAGTTTCAAAATGGTGGTACACAGGTACACCAACTAGCTGTTGTTCCAAACTCAGTTTGATTTGGCCCACCAAAAATGCAATGCTTATATACACATTTTGGTGACAATAAAACCATTCTAACAATGAGGGCCCATCTGATGCATATCACATGTATTAGTAAGTATGGTTTCTTGCATGCTATACAAAGCATACCGTTCAGAGAAGGCAAGGAAAGGAGTGCAGAATGTAATGTTACAGTTATAGCTAGGGTGTAGAGAAAGATCAATTTAATGCAAGGCAAGTCCATTCGAAAGTCTGACAGTAGCAAGGAAGAAGCTGTTCTCAAGTTGGTTGGTATGTGACCTCAGACTTCTGTATTTTTTTCCCCCCGATGGAAGGTAGAAGTGTGTGTGGGGTCCTTGATTACACTGGCTGCTTTTCCAAGGCAGTGGGAAGTGTAGACAGAGTCAATGGATGGGAGGCTGGTTTGCATGATGGATTGGGCTACATTCATGACCTTTTGTAGTTTCTTGCAGTCTTGGGCAGAGCAGGAGCCATACCAAGCTGTGATACAGCAGTTAGCCAAAATGAAACCAGTTACCTGATAGTAGTGATCTGGTCCTAGTGTGTAATGTTTACATCATTGTTAAGCAGCAGCTACATATATGACAGTCTTAATTAATCACAGATCATTCAGGAGAAAAGCCCCAATTACTTTTATAACAAGAAACACAGGGACAAGACAGTGGAATTATATAATTCTTCTCGAAGATCTCAGAACTCCTCTTTCCTTCTGTCCTATAAGCTAGCAATTAAGTAATTCATTGCCAGTGATTTAAATTCACCCTATCCATCATTTACTTCTGCCCTCAACTTTATATGCATACACCCATTGAGTTTAGATGACTAAACAAGCCGAATTTCCTTCAGCATCCTCACGAGACTCTAGCATAACCTCAGCTGAACAGATATTTTTGCATGATTTGAAGGGTATGGGAATTCTTAACATGCTAATTAAAATTAGCAATGTAGAAAGATGGCCTACACCGTTTAATCCCTCAAGCCTCTTCCATCAATCTGATAAGTTCATCTCCCCCTCAACTTTTGCCTAATAAAAGCAAAATACTAGATGCTGGAGATCTGAAATAACAGAAAATGCTGTAAAAACTCAGCAGGCCTGGCACCAATGGAGAGACACAGAATTAACCATTAACGAGTGAAGATAGAGAAATATGATGGATTATATACAGTATAAGAGGGTGGAGCAGAGTAGGTGTTCATTGATAGATGAGCTAGAAGAGATGCACCAGACAGGACAGAGGGTGGGTTAATAGCAGTGTGAAGGTCTATAGAACATGCAGATAGTGGAATAAAAGCAAGATAGCAGAATATGCTAATGGAAGAACAAAGGTCTCAGGTTCTCAGTAAAAACAAAACTAAGAACGAATGACATGGTGGGGGTGGGGGGAGTGAGAGAGAGAGAGAGAGAGAGAGAGAAGTGCGCATGAGAGCAGGCAGTGGTGGCAGCACCGGGACAAATGGAGGATGGAGAAGGAAGTTCACAGTCCAAATTAAGGATGGAGGAAGTTGACGAACTCAATATTGAGTCCAGAAGGCTGCAACGTGTCTAATTGGAAGAGGTGCTGCTCTTCCAGTTTGTATTGGGCTTCACTGCAGCTGGTCAAAGACAGACATACAGCATGAAAGCAAAATGTGAAGTTAAAATGGCAAGCAACAGGAAAGTTGGGGTCATAGTTGCAGATGGAGCAAAAGTGTTACCAGTCTGCATTGAGTCTCCCCACAGACTGTCATTGGGAGCAGTAAATACAGTAGATCAAACTGAAGGTGCAAGTGAAATGTTGCTTCATCTGAAAGGTATTTGGGAGCCCAAACGGTGGAGTGGGATGAGAAAAGGCAACTATTGCACCTTCTGCAATTGAAAGGGAGGGTGCTGTGGGAAGAGGATGAGTGGACTAGGGTGAGGGAGTGGTCCTTAGTGACTACTGACAGAAGGGTACGAGGCGAGGAAGCATTTCATGGTAGCATCATGCAAGATTTGGCAGAGGATGATCCTTTGCATGCAGAAACTGATGGGGTGGAAAGTGAGAACTGGGGAGGGATAAAGGCAGAGGTGCAGGAAACAGATCAAATCCAGTTGCCCTGTCAACTAGTGGGAGCAGGGCAGGTGGAGAAGAGAACCTTGGTTAAGGAAAAAAACAGGTCAGAAGCATTCAAGCCATTTTCTCACTGCAGCATCTCCCCAAAACAGATATCCAATTTCACTCCAGCATGATCTGCATTAAAGTTGCTTTGTTCCAAGCTCTCCATATAGACAGTTAACCCATTCCTGCAGAACAAAATTAGCTAGCTTGGCAACTAGCACTTCCAGCAGATTAGCCTTCAGTGTCATAAATCTGTTTCAAATTAGATTATATTTTGATATCATACATCTTCCTCCAAAAACTTAAGGATACTGAAGAATTTTACCTTTGAGGGCATTGGAGAAATATTCACAATTACTGATCAGTTTACAGTAAAGGACAACCTTGGGTTGCTCAACTAATCTCGGGCATAGCATTTTCATAGGAATCCTTCAAACTTTTGACATAAGCAAATAGAAGAGAACTTGCAAAAGCAACACCTTGGGGAACATGTTCAGTAGGTAATGACGTTCTTTGCACACATACAGATGGGGCCAATATATAGACTGGAACAATTTATGTACTGGGCAACAAATCCTTGTGCTCAGAGGCTCAAATGAAGGTGGCTAAATCATTTCAAAGCAACATCTCCCATTTCTTGAAAACAAAGAATACATCAAGATGTCAAGACAGATGTGCAAGTAAACATGCAAAACAAATGAGGGCATTGAAAACTCAGTTACAGCTCTAAAAATCACAAATCCAGGAAGAAAATGCCACCACTGCCAAGTCAAAATCCTGACTAATTCTGGGCTTTTTTCACCAAAAGTAACAGTAAATAAAGCACAGAGACAAACTCTTTGCCATTGATCTGGCCTCCGCAGCCTTCTTTGTGTCTTTAGTTCAGATAGATAGGTTCTTGATCAAGGGGATCAGGGGTTATGGGGAAGAGGTAGGAGAATGGGGATGAGAAAAATATCAGCCATGATTGAATGATGGAGCAGACTCGATGGGCCAAGTGGCCTAATTCTGCTCCTATGTCTTATGTTCAATGTACAATTTAGCAAATTATACATACACACTTAAATTTGCACAAACCACAAGATTTACATCAAGGACAACAGAAGCTGAGGAGAAACAAAGGAAAAACAAAAGTGTAAAATGTTGGGAAGGGATGGATTTCATGACATAAGTTAGAACTGTGTGAGCAAAAACATGCAGAGGATAAGGTAAGCAGTGGTACTACAAATGGTGCATTGATAACCAAAGTAGAAGGGGTAACAGTGTTGGAACTTAGAAGCTGTGGGCTCTAATAGGAAATGCATAACTTGAGTATTGCCAAGGTGTCCAGCTAAAAGAAAAATTTTAAATCAAGTAAGTTTCAAATTATGCCAAACAGAAGATGCTAAAACCCAAACCTAGCTTTGAAAAGTACACCAAGGTATTGCAACCCTCAAGCCACAAACTGGGGAGGTTTGAGTAAAAGCCACAGATACAAGGGATGTTGCTGGAAGTCAAGAAACAATGGGTTTTCAGATATTAAATTGGCAGCAAGTTTGGTGCACTGGTGGATAGGGTGCTGATCAAGTGAGCTGCTGTGTCTTGGATGGTAACAAGCTTCAAGTGTTGTTAGAGATGCATTCATCCGAGTAGCAAAGTTAGACAGTGCTTTGATTGATCAGCTTAAAAGTAATCGTCCGTGGGATGTGTTAACATTTGTTTATTGAGAAGGCTAGGGAGCATGGAGGGTTTAAACAACAGTATTTAAAAGGTGTTCTTTTACATGGCTGCTTCTCCTCTGCCTGGTTCCCACACTAAGGACTTGTCACTTCCATTGAGTACATGAATATCAATACAGCAGAGTACAGTAAGCAAATAAGAATTAATACAACATATCAAGGTCAGCATGTATTGCCCAAGGTAGTGGTGGCTAGCTGCCACAGTCCATGTAGTGCAGTAGAGCCAGTACTGTTAGGTAGGGAGTTCCATGAATTTGACATAGCAATGATAAAGTGTTATGTATTTTAAATCAGGATGGTGTGGAACTTGCAGGTGAAATAGCAGGCTGTGCGTCAACTACAACTATTTCTCTAGTAGCACAGGTCGAAATGTTCTGTCGAAGCAAGCTTGGTGAGTTGAGAGTAGATTTTGCAATGGTACATGTTGCAGCTATGGTGCACTGCCAGTCGAGATGCTTAGCAAGCAGTCTCTTGGATGGTATTGAGCTTTGTCAATCTTGTTAGAGATGTACTCATCCATGCAAGTTGGGAGTATTCCATCACTTATGTCTTGTAGATGATGAACAGGCTCTGGAAAGTCAGGAGTCAGAGAGTCACTTGTAACCCTACCTCTGACCTGCTTGTGGGCACAATATTTGTGGCTACTCCAGTTACGTTTGAGACCCCCTCCACCAATCATGAGTGGAGAGTTCAGCAACACTGACATTATTGAATATTGAGGGGAGGTGGTTGAAGACATGAACACAAGGGAGAGTTCTTGATGAATACTTAATACAGGAATTACTTCCTTCTGGGAAGAAAAATAAAGTTAACAATTGTACATCAACCTAACAAAGCTAAGCCTATCTCTTGCTTAAAGAATTTAACATCCATCAAGGTAATTTTTTAAAACAACCTTTGATCAAGTGGGCAAAATTTTTCTGCTATGCCCAACTCTTCACTTTGCGATTTAAAGTAACTAGTTTTAACAAATTAATTTGCCCATTTTAAAATGTATAGCCCAAAAGCATACAAAACATTTTCAAGTACCCAGAAGGACATATAGCCCTTAAACCCATAAACCAGTCCATTAAAACTCACCTTTCTTCATCATCTGGTCCACCATGAGTTTTTGAAAAGGGGTTGTAGTGAGGTCCTGCACTGATACAGCCTGTATTGTACATAGACACAGAAAAGAGGTATGCTTCACACAATGTACCAGTTATGACAAGAAAATGTTTCAGGCACTTGTGTGGAAGAGGTGGTGATGAGAAATTTACATGTAATGGTTCAAACTTTAAGGTAGAGGATGTACAAGTGGAATAGTAATCCTGAGACTCTGCCTACCACGATTGAATTTAATTTGAATTCAATTAATTAAATCTGGAATTAAAGCTATTCTCACTACTGGTACCATGAAACTGTTGATTGCCATAAAAATCCATTTGGTTCACTAGTGTCCTTTCGGTAAGGAGTCAGCCATCTTACCTGTCTGCTTACGTGCAAACTCCAGACCCATAACAATGCAGTCAACTCAACTGACCTCAAATGGCTTAGCAAACCACTCTTACCTACTTAATCAGCCAAATTGACATCTGCCCAAGAAAAAAGTCAATCAACGATTGGAGGCCACAGCTCAAGACCACTGAAGGCAGCCTTTGGCAAGTGTGGGGATGTTCAGCCAACACAGCAGTAAAGAGGCCATCAGGAAGGGGTGACAATGTAGGCTCAAAATTGATGCAACAGGTCATCAATCCAAAATTCCAGTACATTCACTACTCAAATCTAATTGCATTCACCAACACATGCCATTGTGTTTTGTAGTGCTTTTTCTAGGGAGCTGAGCCAGTCAGTTGTGTCTTCCCTTTCCAAACCCACATCAATTGCCTTGTTTTTTCAGTAATGTGCTCATATAAACAATATTCTTTCAAGGATTGTTCCTGCAGTGAAAAGGAAGATTTTTCAGTGCTGATTGCAACACTACTTCCCTTGTAGAGATCAACTAATGGAAAGATTTTTGAATGTCAGAGTTCGAAGCATTCAATATTCTTGGCTTAGACATTCAATTTAATTCAAACCTGATTTATCATTTGCACACTTGACATGAACCACATTACATGGAACCTTTTTGGACACACTAGAAATTAGTTTGCATGTAAAAGTAGCATAATGTATACCCGATTTCAAGTTGCAAGCTTCTGTACCTAATACACATGGAGGTACAGTAAATTTCATGTACAAACACATTAGTCCTCAATGTTTTTAGGAGGCAATGATGTCGTGATATTATCACTGGACTTGTAATCTAGAGACCCAGAGTAATGTTCCAGGGACCTGGGTTCAATCGCACCATGGCAGATGGTGAAATACGAATTCAATAAAAATCTGGATTAAGCTTAATGACCATGAAACCATTGTTGTCATAAAAACCCATCTGGTCCACTAATGTCCTTTCAGGAAAGAAATTTGCTGTCCTTACAGGACGGGGTGCACCTGAACCGGAGGGGCACCAATATCCTTGGAGGGAAATTTGTTACGGCTCTTCAGGGGGGTTTAAACTAATTTGTCAGGGGAGTGGGAAAAGGAGTTGTAGTCCTGAAGTCAGTGAGGGTGGTGAGGTATTGGGGAAGGTATCAGGGTCAAGGGTGGGTACCGGTAGACAGGAAGGTGGGTTGAAGTGTGTCTACTTCAATGCAAGGAGCATCCGGAACAAGGTAGATGAACTTGGGGCGTGGATTGGTACTTGGGACTACGATGTTGTGGCCATTACGGAGACGTGGGTAGAACAAGGACAGGAATGGTTGTTGGACGTTCCGGGGTATAGATGTTTCACCAAGTGTAGGGAAGCTGGTAAAAGAGGTGGAGGAGTGGCATTGTTAATCAAGGATAGTTTAACGGCTGCGGAAAGGCACTTCGAGGGGGATCTGCACACTGAGGTAATATGGGCTGAGGTTAGAAATAGGAAAGGAGCGGTCACGTTGTTAGGTGTTTACTATAGGCCCCCAAATAGTAATAGAGATGTGGAGGAAGAAATTGCTAAGCAGATTACGGATGTGTGTGGGGGTCACAGGGTAGTTGTCATGGGGGACTTTAACTTTCCAAGTATTGATTGGAACCTTTGTAGGTCAAATAGTTCGGATGGGGCAGTTTTTGTGCAGTGTGTGCAGGAGGGTTTCCTGACACAATATGTGGATAGGCCGACAAGAGGTGAGGCCACATTGGATTTGGTACTGGGAAATGAACTGGGCCAAGTGTTAGATTTGGTTGTGGGAGAGCACTTGAGATAGTGACCACAATTCGGTGTCTTTTGTTATTGCAATGGAGAGGGATAGGGCCATACGGCAGGGCAAGGTTTACAATTGGGGGAGAGGTAATTATGATGCGATTAGGCAGGAATTAGGGGGCATAAGTTGGGAACAGAAACGGGCAGGGAAAGGAACTAATGAAAAGTGGAACTTTTTCAAGGAACAAATACTGGATGTCCTTGATAGGCATGTCCCTGTCAGGCAGGGAGGAAATGGCCGAGTGAGGGAACCATGGTTCACAAAAGAGGTGGAATGTCTTGTGAAAAGGAAGAGGGAAGCTTATGTAGGGATGAGGAAACAAGGTTCAGATGGCTCGATTGAGGGTTACAAGTTAGCAAGGAATGAGCTGAAAAAGGGGCTTAGGAGAGCTAGAAGGGGACACGAGAAGTCCTTGGCGGGTCGGATCAAGGAAAACCCCAAGGCTTTTTACTCTTATGTGAGGAATAAAAGAATGACCAGGGTGAGGTTAGGGCCGGTCAAGGACAGTAGTGGGAACTTGTGTATGGAGTCAGTAGAGATAGGAGAGGTGATGAATGAATACTTTTCTTCAGTGTTCACCAAGGAGAGGGACCATGTTTTTGAGGAAGAGGAGGTGTTACAGGCTAATAGGCTGTAGGAAATAGATGTTCGGAGGGAGGATGTCCTGGCAGTTTTGAATAAACTGAAGGTCGATAAGTCCCCTGGGCCTGATGAAATGTATCCTCGGATTCTTTGGGAGGCAAGGGATGAGATTGCAGAGCCTTTGGCTTTGATCTTTGGGTCCTCGCTGGCCACGGGGATGGTGCCAGAAGACTGGAGAATGCTGTTCCTCTGTTTAAGAAAGGGAATAGAAATGACCCTGGTAATTATAGACCAGTTAGTCTTACTTCGGTGGTTGGTAAATTGATGGAAAAGGTCCTTAGAGATGGGATTTACGACCATTTAGAAAGATGCGGATTAATCCTGGATAGTCAGTACGGATTAGTGACGGGCAAGTCGTACCTCACAAATTTGATAGAATTTTTTGAGGTGGTAACTAAGTGTGTTGATGAAGGTAGGGCAGTTGATGTCATATACATGGATTTTAGTAAGGCGTTTGATAAGGTCCCCCATGGTCGGCTTATGATGAAACTGAGGTGGCGTGGGATAGAGGGAAAGTTGGCCGATTAGATAGGTAACTGGCTGTCTGATCGAAGAGAGGGTGGTGGTCGAGGGAAAATTTTCGGATTGGAGGCAGGTTGCTAGCAGAGTGCTGCAGGGATCAGTGCTTGGTCCTCTGCTCTTTGTGATTTTTATTAATGACTTAGAGGAGGGGGCTGAAGGGTGGATCAGTAAATTTGCTGATGACACCAAGATTGGTAGAGTAGTGGATGAGGTGGAGGGCTGTTGTAGGCTGCAAAGAGACATAGATAGGATGCCAAGCTGGGCTGAAAAATGGCAAATGGAGTTTAACCCTGATAAATGTGAGGTGATTCATTTTGGTAGGACTAATTTAAATGTGGATTACAGGGTCAAAGGTAGGGTTCTGAAGACTGGAGAAACAGAGAGATCTTGGGGTTCATATCCACAGATCTCTAAAGGTTGCCACTCAAGTGGATAGAGCCGTGAAGGCGGCCTATAGTGTGTTAGCTTTTATTAACAGGGGGTTGGAGTTTAAGAGCCGTGGGGTTATGCTGCAACTGTACAGGACCTTGGTGAGACCACATTTGGAATATTGTGTGCAGTTCTGGTCACCTCACGAGAAGAAGGATGTGGAAGCGCTGGAAAGAGTGCAGAGGAGATTTACCAGGATGCTGCCTGGTTTGGAGGGTAGATCTTATGAGGAAAGGTTGAGGGAGCCAGGGCTGTTCTCTCTGGAGCGGAGGAGGCTGAGGGGAGACTTAATAGAGGTTTATAAAATGAAGGGGATAGATAGAGTGAACGTTCAAAGACTATTTCCTCGAGTGGATGGAGCTATTACAAGGGGCATAACTATAGGGTTCGTGGTGGGAGATACAGGAAGGATATCAGAGGTAGGTTCTTTACGCAGAGAGTGGTTGGGGTGTGGAATGGACTGCCTGCAGTGATAGTGGAGTCAGACACTTTAGGAACATTTAAGCGGTTATTGGATAGGCACATGGAGCACACCAGGATGATAGGGAGTGGGATAGCTTGATCTTGGTTTCAGATAAAGCTCGGCACAACATCGTGGGCCGAAGGGCCTGTTCTGTGCTGTACTGTTCTATGTTCTTACCTGGTCTGGCTTACATATGACTCCAGACAAAGAACAAAGAACAATACAGCACAGGAACAGGCCCTTTGGCCCTCCAAGCCCGTGCCGCTCCCTGGTCCAAACTAGACCATTCTTTTGTATCCCTCCATTCCCACTCTGTTCATATGGCTATCTAGATAAGTCTTAAACGTTCCCAGTGTGTCCACCTCCACCACCTTGCCTGGCAGCGCATTCCAGGCCCTCACCACCCTCTAAAATATGTCCTTCTGATATCTGTGTTAAACCTCCCCCCCTTCACCTTGAACCCATGACCCCTCGTGAACGTCACCACCGACCTGGGGAAAAGCTTCCCACCGTTCACCTATCTATGCCTTTCATAATTTTATACACCTCTATTAAGTCTCCCCTCATCCTCAGTCTTTCCAGGGAGAACAACCCCAGTTTTACCCAATCTCTCCTCATAACTAAGCCCCTCCATACCAGGCAACATCCTGGTAAACCTCCTCTGTACTCTCCAAAGCCTCCACGTCCTTCTGGTAGTGTGGCGACCAGAACTGGACGCAGTATTCCAAATGCAGCCGAACCAACGTTCTATACAACTGCAACATCAGACCCCAACTTTTATACTCTATGCCCCATCCTATAAAGGCAAGCATGCCATATGCCTTCTTCACCACCTTCTCCACCTGTGACGTCACCTTCAAGGACCTGTGGACTTGCACACCCAGGTCCCTCTGCGTATCTACACCCTTTATGGTTCTGCCATTTATCGTATAGCTCCTCCCTACATTAGTTCTACCAAAATGCATCACTTCGCATTTATCAGGATTGAACTCCATCTGCCATTTCTTTGCCCAAATTTCCAGCCTATCTATATCCTTCTGTAGCTTCTGACAATGCTCCTCACTATCTGCAAGTCCTGCCAATTTCGTGTCATCCGCAAACTTACTGATCACCCCAGTTACACCTTCTTCCAGATCGTTTATATAAATCACAAACAGCAGAGGTCCCAATAGAGCCCTGCAGAACACCACTAGTCACAGGCCTCCAGCCAGAAAAAGACCCTTCCACTACCACCCTCCGTCTTCTGTGACCAAGCCAGTCCTCCACCCATCTAACCACCTCCCCCTTTATCCCATGAGACCCATAGCAATGTGCCCTCTGAAGGGCAGCTCATGCTGGCTCAGCCAGCAAAATCCACATCTCGTAGAGGAATACAAAACACATTGACATTACAACTGGGCATCAGGATCAGTTAAAACAACACATGCTTAAAAATTTAGATCAGTTCTACAGCAGCCTAAACAGTTCTTTTAGAGAAATCAAAATTATGATTTTTTAAAAAATATTTCCCTTTTTGAAGGTGAATCATATAGGAGCACTCCTGCATTGAAGCTTAAGTAGATGTGCACCTCTATGGGCAAATTCGGTGTGTGCCAGCTAGATGCTCATTTGCTCACTGACATTCTTTCACTATTATACCCAGAGTAAACCTCCAGGCTTCGCACAGCATTAATGACGGCCTCAATCATTTCCACCCACCATATTGCCAATACTGCTCCCAAGCTCAACGCATTTGAATCTTTTCAGTTTGATCCAAACTCCCATTGCCCTGATGTCCCATTCCGGTCTGCCTCAAGACCCCTCATCACAAGCTGGTCTGGTCATTTGAGCACTGCAGACAAAAAGGCAAGAGGAATGTGGAATGACCAGAATCAAATGCCTTCTCATTTAAGAATTGGATGGCATTTTCAGTCTCATGGTTCTTTTGCAATTATATTAATGGCACAGATCAGATTTGTGGCATAATTGATAGTTGATTTTCTTTCCAGGATGTCTTACTCAAGTGGTTTGATCAGTGCTCAAAAAAGTGGAATTATTATATTGCAGGCTATATGAATCTCAAGTGTCAACTGCCTTGGACTTACACAGCAGCTTTCACAATCCAAAGCACTTTGTCAATTAAGTACTTTTAAAAGTGTAGTCACTGCTGTAATGTTGGAAACTTGTATGTTGTATTTCTGGTTAGCATGGCACTGCAATTAGTCTTTTGTTCCACCAGGCATCACAACGCTTGATCCAGTTTTACTATAAACTTACCTTTGTTGATGTCTTGTCACTTATCCATGACTGTAGTTAGTGCTCTCATTTTCATCAAACCACTTGTTTAACTTTCTTCCAAAGCTGCATTGACTTTTGCGGAATGGGGATCTGCTGTTGGTACACCATGCTGGCAGAGTGATCTGTAATTTCCTTGTTTTTCAACTTTTTAGCTGATCACATCTCAAATGTTTAATTTTGCTCATGCCTATTGTTACATCCCAGTACAACTTCTACCATTTAACCATCTTGCACTTATCACAACATTTCCCTGCTCCTTCCCTTTGTTCAGCTTCTTAAATGGAAATTTCCACTCTTCCTTACCTTAGCCAATCCTGATTTTTAACAATGTCTTTTAGTTCTGATGAAGGCTCCACACCCAAAATATCAATTTGTTTTCTCCATAGTTGTTGCCTGACCTGCTGTTATCAGTATTTTATTTTTGTTAGAGATTTAAAGATCTACTTGGTGCAAAAGTCATTTCATTTACACCTGCATGGAAAACTTACAATCTTTGCATAGCAACATGAGAATCAACTAGAATGGAAGTAAGTGTCATACTTCACATCAAGGTTGTCAGAACACTAAATATTCAGTTCATACCATTTGTATTATCTCCAAAAGCATGAACATGGAATCCATGCTTTCCAGGGGTCAATCCAGTGATGCTTCCTTTCAGAGTCACAGGTCCATCAGCCTGGAGAAAAGAAATTCCATATAGAGGTTTTAAACATTTTGTATAAAGTTTGACAATTTAATAACCTGCAGTAAAGGCACTCAGAAGTTAAGCCGTCCAAGTTGCCTCCAGGCAGAATCGATTAATACCATTATTTTCACAGTAACTTCATTGCAGTGTTTAAGTCTACGTGTGACACAAAAACTTTAAACAAAATAGTTGCAAAATTAATCTCAACCTTTACCATATCACACTTTAAACTTTCAATGGCTGCTTTCTTGTTCCTTGTATGACAGGCTTCATTTATATTTAGTAGCCAAGTACAAGAGGTCAATATTCCCTCAAAAATATGAAAGCCGAATATCTTGAAAGAATGACCTCATCCTTAAGATTTCTAGAATTACTACAGTGCAAGCAACCAAGAGGCTTAAAACCACAATGTATGTTTACCCAGAATTTTTATATGGAAGTTGAGGAAAAAGCAAGCCGTAGGATGAGGAAAAAAAATCCCTTCGAGTGAGTGAATACTTTCTGTACAACTGGATTCCATTTTAATAGAGACAGCACAAATGCTTAGAGCATGCTCGTCTCAAAACCACAGCCAGAATCTAACAGCATATTCACAGATGCAGGCATATTTGCAAGCAACTGACTGGTAAAAACAGCAAAGTTATGTACAGTGCTCATCTAGATGCATCCTGATCAGATTTTAAATAAATTACAAACTTATCCAAAGCAATCCAAACATTCTTCATCCTCAGTTTAAAACTTTTCAATTGATACGTTGTGGTGGGACTGTATGCATGCCACTGAAAATTCTACATTTGAAATTGGATGTCAGGCAGGAGTGGCTCAGTGGTTAGCATGGATGCCTCACAGCACCAGAGACCTAGGCTTGATTCCAGCCTTGGGTGACCATCTGCGTGGGTTCCTCCAGGTGCTCCGGTTTTCTCCCACAGTCCAAAGATGTGCAGCTTAGGTGATTGGACCATGATCAATGTGCAGCATTACAGGGATATGTGGAGGAGTGGATCTCAGCAGAGTGCTTTGAGGGTCAGTGAAGACTTGATGGGCCAAATAGCCTCCTCATACTGCCATAATTCTATGGTTGCAAACTAGTCACATGGGTGTAGTACAGAAACAAAACAAATGGTCAGTTTAGGCTATAATTTACATACAAAGAATGGTTTTATGACTATTCACATTTTCAACAATTTCTGGAAGGAATAGGTTCTAACCAAATATTACGTAGTGCTCAAAGTTTCTATTTTATCCCTATCACTAAATATCAAGTCAATGATCAGCACTGTTATCACCCAGTCTTTTCTGCTTATTTTATATCTTCAGAACCACAGAGGGGGCCATTCAACCCATTTTGTTCATGCTGGGTCTCAAAGCAATTCAGCTAGTCCCACTCTTGCCCCCTCTACCCAATCCCAATAAGGCCAGTAAATTCTCAAATAACCAATTTCCTTTTAAAAATCACAACTGAATCTGCCATCATGTGCAAAAATCCTGTCCTCTGAATCTTAACCTTTCCTCCTAAAGAATGTCTCAGCCTCACCAATTTATCCAGGTGATGTCTCGTCCCTGCAGTGATTCTCAAATCTTTCTTGTACTTTCTAATGCCTTCACATCCTTCCTGAAGTTGAGGCAGATACAGTATTTTATAGAAAGGCTTAACATACCTTCCCTGCAGCCAACTTCTAACTCTTGTCCCTTCTATACTTTAATAGGTTCATCTTTCCAGTTTATAATTTATGCTCTGAAGTAAACTTCATTTGTTAAACTATATGTTAAGAACAATTGCAGTAATTGAGAGCTTTTGATAGCTTGTTGGACCACCACAATTGATTCACATGGGAGAACAGCAAGAACTTTGCCCTTGAATTCAACATCATTTTCCCAACATTTGGTTTCCAGGGGGCAAGTGTTGGGAAACCTTTGCTGAGGAAATGCTTTGATATCCGACATGCTGCCACCATTAGCTTTCAGCACAGTATCCAATAGGTCAGCACTTCAACTATTTTAACACTTGAAAATGAACATGACCCAAACATACTGAACTCTAACCTTAAAAAGCAATGAAAGCTCGCCAGTCTCATTTTTAATTGGCAAATAAAACTTCTCCCTATTCTTGCTCTTCTGAAGGTACTAATTCCTGTACTTGCACCAGTACAGCCACTCCTCTGGGAGCTAGATTTTAACTTGCCAAGAGACAGAAGGGGTTTGGGGTGAAGCAGTGTAATCCAAACACATTTGTGCAGCTTTTAAATCTGGTTCTACAGAGATCTATTTCTGAATAAAAGTAAAATGAGGTCCATATCAAAACCAGAAACTGTCAAAAGTGTACCTGGTCAATCCAAAGTTTCAAAAATAACTGATCAAACTAGACATCTGAAGCAACAATTAAAAAGTATTCCTTCAATCACAGTAAGTCAACTCATCGATTTCTATTTTCTCTTGTGGATAATACCACTCCCAACACCAGGATTATTTTCACCAATGTAGATAACACAATTACAATATTAGGATTACTGTGATTTCAGTTCTCAAAGCTACCAAATTCAGACCAAAGACGACGACCTTGTGTTTTAGCTTGAAACTGAACACGTTAGTGCTAAAAATCAAGGAAGCAAGTTTCCTGGAACAGTAACTAGAGCACTAGTTATATATTTGACAGTCATCCCCATCTTTAATCAGAAATTAACAGGCTAGTGTTAACCTAGTGTCCCCTTGAAGTGTAATAGAACAGAAGAATCAAATGACAGCCCAAGATGGTGTTTGACTTGCAGTCAGTCTGTGGGATGGCACATTCTTGCGAATTTGGCAGGTCAAATTAGTTCAGTTCATCTGAAAAAGCTCCTGAATTAATCTAAAATTTTGATTATGAATCTTAAACATCTCACTATGTTGAACAGCATACATTGGTCCAAAAATCTGTGCTCACTTGTCATGTGCCAGCAGTGTTTAAGTCTCAATGGTTGTTAGTTTCCAACAATTATTTCTGGCTAAGAGAATGAGAATCCAATTTCTTTTGAAGATCAGCACCACATTCTTCCTGGGGCAACTAAAACAGGCTGAACAAAAGATCTTTTAACTTGTGCTACAGCTAACCGATCAGTTGTAATGAGAAGGGTTAAAACTGCCTAGTCAAACCAGAGTTGCTTTATTTGCCCAATCTGAAAGCAAATTAGATCATCCCATCTGAAAGGGGACTTGCATAACAACAAAAATGATTAAGTTGGTAGGTGAAGTAAATTCACCATAGTCCCAGATAACCAAAGGTTGCTCTCCCCTTTGAGAGGGGGGGGGGGAAGAGAGAGACTGACTTGGTGATTTAACCAGAGGATCACCACACCTCAGGCAAGAGGCAGGTCTTCATGAACATCTCAGCCGTACAGAAATGGAAACTGCTGTTGGCATCACAAACCAGCTATCCAGCCAACTGAGCAAAATTGGGACGACATACACTATAAGTGATGGATTTGTAACATATAACCTGCACCAAGTGGTTAAACTATTTGCAAATCCATTATTAATATGCACAACCTCCTCCAAATTAGAACACTAAAATCAGTATAGGTTAAGTAACCATTTTAAGTAACTTGCACTCTGCTAACATTGCAACCTCATTTACAATTTATACCGAAAACAAACCTATGTTCCAAGCTTGTTTAACACCACTCTCCAAATTACAAGACTGTTAGCAGTACAAGTTTAAAATGGCATTTGAACCTTCACCCTTCAAAAACCCGAGTTCTTCACTCACGTGCAGTGCTATGGAGAACATGTTTAAACAACTCCAACACCTTCATTAGTTTATTAAGCTATAACCTTAATCTTTTGGCAGATTTACTTCACATTTCTAACCTAAAGCTATATAAATAGTTTCACTGCCAGCACGTGGCCTTACCACTAACTGCCGTTTACTAGGACAGACACTCCAGTTTCGCTCCTTCCTGACCTGTCAATTTTAAAAGTTATATTTATAGTTAAGTCAGTGAGCCATGAATTCTTAACTACACCTTACTTCAACAAAAAAAAGGGAAAGATCTGAATAATATACTTCAGACAGGTACTTCTGTACACTAATAAGAAATCAGTAGTTACCAAGTTAATACATAAAGTTACAAATGGAAATTTTTTATCATTTTAACTTGACTTAAAATCTAGCTCATTCATACATGCCAACTTAAAAACCCAGATTTTTCCCTGAATTGGAGCTGGTCAGTTTAACCAATTACAGAAGTTAATTTGGAAGATGAAAGGTAGCTGTTGAAAACCAATTGGTTGCAGAGCTGGACTGAAGGCCATTAAAACCCCTCAAACTGGTAGTGCATAAAATAAGCCACTACTTAAAACCATTAGTCTCTGAAAGTTGCAGTTATATATGTTTTAAAAACAAAAGTTTCCAAATATCAGACATGCCCATTTGTACCTTAAGATATTTTCAAGACAGTAAGCATTTTATGAGAAAAGGAGGAAGCACCCACTGTGAATGAACTGACTGGTTTTATTGAAAATACTTGGCTTTGAGTTACCACTATTTCAGAAAGAGGGGGGAAAACTGGGAATTACAGGCCAATAAGCCCAACAGCGCAAGGACCTGTACTTGGACCTCAGCTTTTACAATTTATTAATGATGGAGAACAGGGGACTGGGTGCAAGATATCCAATTTTGCTGATGATGCAATGTTAGGAGAGAAAGTAAATGGTAACACGAAGGAGCTGCAGAGGGATGGCCAGGTTAGGCAAGTGGGCAAGAACATGGCAGCTGGAATGTAATGTTAAACTATTCTGAAAGGAAAAAATTTTTTTTGACTCGAAGACTGGGAAACAGTTGCATTCTAAGGGACCTGGATATCCTTGTACATGAATTACAGAACATTATGTGCAGCAAGTAATCATAGAATCAGAGTGAAGAGGCTCTTGGGCCCATCAAGTCTGTACCAACACACAAGAAATACCTGAATTCCCACTTAATCCCATCGACCAGCACTTGACCCACAGCCTTGAATGTTATGTGCCAAGTGCTCATCCAGATACTTATGAAAGGATGAGAAGCATCCTGCCTCTACCACCCTCCCAGGCAGCACATTCTAGACGTCTGGTGAAGGTGGTTAGTCCTCATTCCCTCTGATTAAGCTATCCCCGATCAAGCCTGGCCCCTCAAAGTGGAGATAAATGCCCTCTTCAGAAATGTGTCCAATAGTTTCCTTACCACTGACATGAAACCCACTGGTCTGCAGTTCCTTGGTTATCTCTACAATCCTTCTTAAACAGCAGAACCACATTAGCTGTTCTTGTCATCTGCCACCTCCCCCTTGATGTGGAGATGCCGGCATTGGACTGGGGTAAACACAGTAAGAAGTTTAACAACACCAGGTTAAAATCCAACAGGTTTATTTGGTAGCAAAAGCCACAAGCTTTCAGAGCCTTAAGCCCCTTCAGGTGAGTGGGAATTCTGTTCACAAACAGGGCATATAAAGGCACAAACTCAATTTACATGAATAATGGTTGGAATGCAAATACTTACAGCTAATCAAGTCTTTAAGGTACAAACAATGCAAGTGGAGAGAGCATTAAGACAGGTTAAAGAGATGTGCATTGTCCTCCAAGGCGGCCTTCACAACACATGACAGCGCAGAGTCGCTGAGCAGAAACTGATAGCCAAGTTCCACACACGAGGACGGCCTCAACCGGGATATTGGGTTCATGTCACACTATCTGTAATCCCCAAAGCTTGCCTGGACTTGGAGTCTCACTGCCTCCCCCTTGGCCAGAGGAACTGAAAATTTGGGTCCAAGCCTCTGCAATCAAGGCAACAAAAGGCACCTTAAGCTGCCACAATGGGATTCCCTCCCCATTTCTTTTTAAGTGGGATGGGAGCATTGCTGGTAATAAAACCTAACTTTTCTTTGGGGTGGGTGGATGCTGTTCAATGCTTCAAGTCTTCAAAAAAAACAGAAAATGCAGCAAGGGAAATCAGAATTTAATTTTCCAGAGGGATGCATGCCCTCAAGATTCTCCCACCCAGTAAACAAACTTCATATCTTAAGCACTTGAAAAAACAAACAACTTTCATTTACACAATCTTATGTAACGTGATACAAATTTGCACAAATCAAGTCCCACAAACAGCAATGAAAAGATAACATCCGAGGGAGTGGTTGAGATACAAATGTTGAGCAAGCTACATGGAGAACTACGCAGCACCAGGGACCAGTTCAATTCCAGCCTTGGGTGACTTTGCAGTTTGCACGTTCTCCCCTTGTTTGCACGAGTTTCCTCCAGGTGCCCCAACTACCTCCCACAGTTCAAAGATGTGCAGGTTAGGCAGATTCGCTATGCTAAATTGCCCCTTAGTGTCCAAAGATGTGTAGGTTAGATGCATCAGCCCTGGTAAATGCACATGGTTACAGGGATGGGCCTGGGTAAGATGCTTTTCCAGAGCGAGTCAGTACAGACTCGATTGGCAAATGCCTCCTTCTGCACGATAGGGATTGAAACTCAGTTTCTCTTCAGAGTGGACAAAATGGAATATCAGTGGAAGATAACCTACTGATTTGCTCGAGTGCAACCACCGGGTCGATAGCTTAGTCCCTCCCCTTCAACATGGAACTTACTGCCGTGCGAAGTTCACTTATTCAGGGCAATAAATCATTGTGGTCAACAACATGCACCTGAAAAGCGCGCCAAGCTCACGCGCTAACGTATGACTTGTGGCTCACGTTGAGCAAACGGTTATGTTGTCTAGAGGAAAAAAACGCCAGCTCGTTAGGTTTTACAAATTGGCATGTATGCACATGAACCGCAGTCCAAAGGGCATTTCGAATTGATTTGCTAAGCGGCCTACTTCACATTCTGCAACACGATAGCACAAAATAGAGTCGCTCACTCCCTCTTCTCCACAACTCTTTCCATAACTACATTAACAAATTACTTAACTGCGTCATGTTAACTGTGCAACCATGACAAAGCAAAAAATGTGTGGAAGGGGGAGGGGAAAGAGAAATTCCAAATCGCGTCGAAAGGTTCATTACTTGCATAAATAATGGATAAAAGACACAAGTCTAGATGAGTGTCTAAACCTGCCTTCGATTCTGGACTTGGCCTCTGCTGTAATCCAGCTCTAGCGGTTACACAACTCGGCTCTCTGCCCCAGTCAAATTTAAACTCAGCGGCTCCCAACCCCCAGCAGATGGAGGGAGGGGGAGGAGGATTGAAATCTCGCTCGCTCGGTGCTGAGTGGCAACGGCAGTCTCACTGCCGGCGGCTGCAACACAAACAAGCGCCTGTTGACAGCAGACGGT
Source organism: Mustelus asterias (assembly GCF_964213995.1). Classification (NCBI taxonomy): domain Eukaryota; kingdom Metazoa; phylum Chordata; class Chondrichthyes; order Carcharhiniformes; family Triakidae; genus Mustelus; species Mustelus asterias. The sequence continues at coordinate 31,405,660 of NC_135817.1, read as the reverse complement.
GCCTTGGGGAGGTCTCCGAGCACGCACTTAACCCACCACCCCGGGCGAACCAAGAGGAGGCTCTGCCGCCCCGGTAACTCACAGCTTGCTCAAACTGGACGGTGCCGGCCACCTCCCCGGTTCCCTTCAATACACAGACCGCCTTCATCTTGCTTCCAACCCAGCCGCTGCCTGACCTCCACCCGCTCGAGACTCCGCGCAGGCGCCCGAGATATAGACTGACGCAGTAGCAGTCAGAGTGCGCCTGCGCAGATGCGCGCCAGGTCTCGCTCACTCAGTGCGCCTGCGCTCTCAGGGGGCGGGGCGGGGGTGGAACTTTCCAGTGTTTTGCTGGAAGAGAACTCTGATCATAAATTAACTATTAATTCACGATGCTCGCAGTTACTTTTAAATAGCATGTATGGCAGAGAAACAGGGTATTCGGTCCATGTGCCGCTTCAACCTCATCCAAATCTCATCATTACTATATATGTGCACGGTGGCCGTGTGGTTAGCACTGCTGCCTCACAGCGCCAGGGACCCAGGTTCGATTCCCAATTTGGGAGTCTGCACGTTCTGCCCGTGTCTGCATGGGTCCCCTCTGGGTGCTCCGGTTTCCTCCCACAGTCTGAAAGATGTGCTGGTTAGGTGCATTAGTCATGTTAAATGCTCCCTCAGTGCACCTAAACAGGCACTAGGGTGTGGTGACTAAGGAATTCTCACAGTGACTTCATTGCAGTTGAAGCAAGCCTACTTGTGACAATAATAAATACATTTTAAACTTTTCTTCCCCCCCCCTCCCCCCCACCGCTTGTCTGGTTCATCCCCAAATGCATTTAGACTATCAGCTTTGAACCACTCCCTGTGACAACGAGCTTCCCAAATTCTCAGCACTCTTGGGGTGAAGACCACCAATGCCTCTACTTTCTCAGAAGGGGCGGCACGGTAGCACAGTGGTTAGCACTGCTGCTTCACAGCTCCAGGGTCCCGAGTTCGATTCCCGACTTGGGTCACTGTCTGTGTGGAGTTTGCACATTCTCCTCGTGTTTGCGTGGGTTTCCTCCGGGTGCTCCGGTTTCCTCCCACAGTCCAAAGATGTGCGGGTTAGGTTGATTGGCCAGGTTTAAATTGCCCCTGAGATGCATAGGTTCGAGGGATTAGCGGGTAAATATGTGGGGGTAGGGCCTGGGTGGGATTGTGGTCGGTGCAGACTCGATGGGCCGAATGGCCTCCTTCTGCACTGTAGGGGTTCTATGATTTCAAAGACTAAGGAAATTTGGCATGTCAGCTACGACTTTTACAGATGCACCATAGAAAACATTATTTCTGGTTGTATCACAGCTTGGTATGGCTCTTTTTTTTATTCATTCGTGAGACACGGGGCGTCACTGGTTGGCCAGCATTTATTGCCCATCCCTAGTTGCCTTTGGACAGCAGTTGAGAATCAACCACGTTGCTGTTCTGCCTAAGACCGCAAGAAACTACAAAAGGTTGTGTATGTAGCCCAATCCATCACGCAAACCAGCATTCCATCCATTGACTCTGTCTGACTTTTGATTGGACCTACCTTGCACTAAGTTGATCTTTCTCTACACCCTAGCTGTGACTGTAACACTACATTCTGCACCCTCTCCTTCTCTATGAAAGCTTTGTATAACATGCAAGAAATAATAGTTTTCACTGTATACTAATACATGTGACAATGATGAATCAAATCAAAAGATGTTTCTTCTGAATCCCCTATTGGGTTTCTTGGTGGCTATCAGATATTCTTCCCCCCACACCCTCCCAACCACCCACCCCCCCAAGAGGAAACGTTCTCTATAGCCACTCCACCCATTCATAATGTTAAAGATCTCCATGAGATCACCCCTCAGCCTTATTTTTTCAAGAGAAAAGAGAACCAGCCTCTGCAGCCTTCCCTGATGTCAAAGAACAAAGAAGAACAAAGAACAGTACAGCACAGGAAACAGGCCCTTCGGCCCTCCAAGCCTGTGCCGCTCCTTGGTCCAACTAGACCAATCGTTTGTATCCCTCCATTCCCAGGCTGCTCATGTGACTATCCAGGTAAGTCTTAAACGATGTCAGCGTGCCTGCCTCCACCACCCTACTTGGCAGCGCATTCCAGGCCCCCACCACCCTCTGTGTAAAAAACGTCCCTCTGATATCTGAGTTATACTTCGCCCCTCTCAGCTTGAGCCCGTGACCCCTCGTGATCGTCACCTCCGACCTGGGAAAAAGCTTCCCACTGTTCACCCTATCTATACCCTTCATAGTCTTGTACACCTCTATTAGATCTCCCCTCATTCTCCGTCTTTCCAAGGAGAACAACCCCAGTCTACCCAATCTCTCCTCATAGCTAAGACCCTCGATACCAGGCAACATCCTGGTAAACCTTCTCTGCACTCTCTCTAATGCCTCCACGTCCTTCTGGTAGTGCGGCGACCAGAACTGGACGCAGTACTCCAAATGTGGCCTAACCAGCGTTCTATACAGCTGCATCATCAGACTCCAGCTTTTATACTCTATACCCCGTCCTATAAAGGCAAGCATACCATATGCCTTCTTCACCACCTTCTCCACCTGTGTTGCCACCTTCAAGATTTTGTGGACTTGCACACCTAGGTCCCTCTGTGTTTCTATACTCCTGATGACTCTGCCATTTATTGTATAACTCCTCCTCCGTGATTCGGCCTCTGATATTCGGGTAAGCGTTCTCCAAGGCGGCCTTCGCAACACACGACAGCGCAGAGTCGCTGAGCAGAAACTGATAGCCAAGTTCCGCACACACGAGGACGGCCTCAACCGGGATATTGGGTTCATGTCACACTATTTGTAACTCCCACAGTTGTGTGGACCTGCAGAGTTTCATTGGCTGTCTTGTCTGGAGACAATACACATCTTTTTGGCCTGTCTTGATGCTCTCTCCACTCACATTGTTTTGTTTCTTAAAGACTTGATTAGTTGTAAGTATTCGCATTCCAACCATTATTCATGTAAATTGAGTCTGTGTCTTTATAAGCTCTGTTTGTGAACAGAATTCCCACTCACCTGAAGAAGGGGCTTAGAGCTCCGAAAGCTTGTGTGGCTTTTGCTACCAAATAAACCTGTTGGACTTTAACCTGGTGTTGTTAAACTTCTTACTGTGAACACCACTGGTCACAGACTTCCAGCCGGAAAAAGACCCTTCGACCACTACCCTCTGTCTCCTATGGCCAAGCCAGTTCTCCACCCATCTAGCCACTTCTCCTTGTATCCCATGAGCCTTAACCTTCTTAACCAACCTGCCATGTGGGACTTTGTCAAATGCCTTACTGAAATCCATATAGACGACATACCTATGTTTATACCTATGTATATACCTATGTATTTTCTGGTATCACCCTTGTAAATCTACTTCGTATTCTCTCGAATGCATCTATGTCCTTTTCATGATATAACAACCAGAATTGCCCATAATACTTATAAATGTGGTACGACCCAGGCTAATACAGGTTTAATATAGCTTCCCTACTTCTTTCTGTTTTTGCAGTTTTATGATCTTTTAGTGGTTGGTATTTTTGTACCCCCAAGATCTTTTTACAGTCATAGAGTTTTACAGTACAGAAAAAGGCCCTTCGGCCCATCATGTCTGCACCAGCTACCAAGCACCTATCTATTCTAATCCCATTTTCCAGCATAGTCCAGAGCCTTCTATGCTATGTTTAACAATCGATGATAGTTAATGGCCACTATTACTAATGACTAGCTTTATATTCCAGATTTTATTAATTCAATTTAAATTTCACCAGCTGCCATGGTGGGATTTGAACCCCTGTCCTCAGAGTATTAGTTCGGGCTTTTGGATTACTTGTCCAGTGACATTACCACTATATCACCATCCTATACTCCACCTGGACTTACATCTTCCATTTAATAAGTTAGCTTTTTATTATTCCTAGCAAAATGTACCATCTTATATTTGTCTGTGTTTTATTATGATCCCAGCTGATCTTACTCGTGGAAAGTCAGGTCCCAGAATAGAACTCTGGCTCAACAGACCATAACTTTTATCTTTAGTTTAGAAACATGTACAGCACCACTGGACTGCCAATTAACTTAACAAAAGAATAAAACATTTATTAAACATTAAACAATTGACACTCATACAATAACACCATTATTCCTACGAGACTCCTTTTCAAACTTTGTGGCCTGGGGCTCGACTCCTCCCTCTGCAACTGGATCCTAGACTTCCTAACCCACAGACCGCAATCAGTAAGGACAGGCAACAACAGAAAAGCAGCCAGCATAATCAAGGACCCCACACACCCTGGACACACCCTCTTCCACCTTCTCCCATCGGGAAAAAGATACAAAAGTCTGAGGACATGAACCAACTAACTCAAGAACAGCTTCTTCCCTGCTGCCATCAGACTTTTGGATGGAGCTACCTTGCATTAAGTTGATCTTTCTCTACACCCTAGCTATGACTAACATTACATTCTGCACTCTCTCCTTTCCTTCCCTGTGTATGGTATGCATTGTCTGTATAGCACGCAAGAAACAATACTTTTCACTGTATACTAATACATGTGACAATAAATCAAATCAAATATTCCCTTACTCCTACTACACCTTCAAAGGTATATACAGATTTATAAGGATTATACAAGTTACAAAATATCTTAAATTCGAATCTTCTCAAGAAGTACACAGTCCATGTAAACCAATAGGTGAAATGTGGTTACCACACACTGAAACCAATTGGCAGATACCAGTCAATACAATTTCTGTGGATTTCTCATCAAATCCCCCCAGATGCTTTGTCATATTGTGACCCAATTGGTCTCACTGGAATCTGGCTTCCACGTGAGTGTTTCCAAACTCCACTATCGGAAAGATATGCCTTGGAATCTTCTCCCAAACAACATTTTCTCTTGGATGCCTTCACCAAGGTAGCACTTTCAGGATTTCAGTCTCTCCTTTCAGTATTCCTCTGCCTTGGATTGCCATGTGCATTCAAGCTTCCACACAGTCTTTCAGGTACCCAACCATGCCAACAGAACACCCCTGCGTCACAGGCTGTATTAAGGTCTCACCAACCTGAGGGTTACTTCAGGACTGGGATTCTCTGACCTCGCCCGCGGCTGGGATTCTCCAGTCCCACTGCAGTGACAGAGAACCAAATTCTCCATTCTTGCTAGCAATGATGGCAGGGCATATGAGATCGGAGAATTCCAGCCCAGCCATTTACCTTCTCACTGGCCAATTTCATCAGGTATACATCTTTCAACTCTGTCTGTAACTGGGAGGCTCTTTTTGCCCTTTCTTTGACTTCAGTGAACATATCTTATTCAGATTGCAGTTCTTTGTCCCTTTGACGTCGTCTTCTTGGGACTTCTCTTTTCATCCCCAGGTTTCAAAAACTATTTGTTCTTTAGCTCTGGGACTTGCTTTCTGCCGCTTACTCCACTGTCCTGCCTTTCTGCTTGTAGTTTCTATGAGAGTTTCTTTCTTCTCAGATGCCTGGTTCCAACTGAACCACAAGTGCTTATGCTTTCCAGTGCATGGCTCTGTTTGTTAAACAACAGTCTAGTCGTTATTTAAACTCTGTTTTCACATTGTAAACCCATTAATTACAATATAGGCACAGTTTAGAATGAAACCGAAACCCACAGACATGCAGGCATCTATGCTTAACATGAGCTAACTAACGTTTCAACCTTTTCTAACACAGAAACAAAAACTTACTTCAAGCTATACCTTGCTTCCAATATCCACTAATACTAATATAGATTATGTAAAACTCCTTCTGTTTCCTGACAGTTGGACTTCATTTGCTAATTATTTGACCATTCTGCAAGTATGTGAATGTCCTCCTATAATTTGTTGTTGTCCTCCTCAGACCATTTCCCCTAATTTGGTATCATCTCCAAATTTAAAAATGGTGGTTTTGACTCAAGTTCAAATACTTAATGTAGATTATGAATAGCAGTGATCCCAGCACAGAAGCCTTTGTAATGCACCTTCTGCCACCCTGAATAATCAATCCTTTGCTCTCGCTCTCTCAAGTTAATGAGCAATCCATTCTACCACTTGTTCCCTGACTTCACATTCTCTGACTCAATGTATTAGTCTATGATGGGACCTCTCATCATTGGCCTTCTTGAAAATCTGGATAAATTACATCCACTGCATTACCAGGGTGGGAATTCCAGAGTTCATGTCTAGGCAGTTAAAGGAATATGGTTGCTAATGGTGGTGTAAGGAAAGACAGGATGGGTCAGATGCCAAATTTGAGTTCTTATACAGTTGTACAGCTGGGGAGGTTGCAGGAATAGGGAAAGGAGAGCCCATGCAGGGATTTGAACATTTGAAAATCAAGAACTGACATAGGTCAGCGAGCAAAGGGATGGTGGCAAACAGCACTTGGTGTGAACTCGGAGAAGTGCATCTGAGTTTTGGTTTTAAGCTTATGCAGGGTGGAAGATGGGTGGCTACCCAGGAGAACATTGGAATAATAAAGGCAGGAAGCAATAAAAACTTGGATGAGGGTTTTGCCCAGAGATGGGGTTAAGGAAAGGCAATTACGAAGTGGAAGCAAGCAATTTTGGTGATCAGGTCAGAGGTTCAGCTGTGGGTCAATTAGGATACTGAGGTTGGAAACAGTTTTTCAGCTGGAGACAATAGATAGGGAACAAAATTTGTGGTGAGGTCCAAAGACGCTAACTTCAATCTTCCTAATGTTCAATTGTAGGAAATATCTTGTCATCCAGCACTGGAAGTTAGATAAGCTGTCCAACTATACTGAGGCAGTGGAGTACTCGAGGAACATGGAGTTTGGGTGCCATTAGTGTACATGTGAAACCTGATGTTATGTTTTTGGGTAATTTTGTCTGGGGCTAGCATAGATGAGAAATAGCTGGAAGCCAACACTAGCTCCTTGGGCGACACCAGAGCTAGAAATAAATCATTGCATCAGATTATCGAGCTCAAACTAAATAAGTAAGAGTGAAACTAGATGAGGACAGTCCTTTTCACCTGGAAAATGGAGGAGAAACAATAAGAACATAAGAACATAAGAAATAGGAGCAGGAGTAGGCCATCTGGCCCTTCGAGCCTGCCCCGCCATTCAACAAGATCATGGCTGATCTGAAGCGAATCAGTTCCACTTACCCGCCTGCTCCCCATATCCCCTAATTCCCTTATCGATCAGAAAACTATCTACCCGTGATTTAAACATATTCAACGAGGAAGCCTCCTCCACTTCAATGGGCAGAGAATTCCAGAGATTCACTACCCTCTGAGAGAAGAAGTTCCCCCTCAACTCTGTTCTGAACTGGCCTCCCCTTATTTTGAGGCTGTGCCCTCTAGTTCTGGTTTCCCTTCTAAGTGGAAAGAATCTCTCCACCTCTACCCTATCCAGCCCCTTCATTATCTTATATGTCTCTATAAGATCACCCCTCATCCTTCTAAACTCCAACGAGTACAGACCCAATCTGTTTAATCTCTCCTCATAAGCTACACCCCTCATCTCCGGTATCAACCTGGTGAACCTTCTCTGCACTCCCTCCAAGGCCAATATATCCTTTCGCAAATAAGGGGACCAAAACTGCACACAGTACTCCAGTTGCGGCCTCACCAGTGCCTTGTACAGTTGCAGCAAGACCTCCCTGCTTTTATATTCTATCCCCCTCGCGATAAAGGCCAACATTCCATTCGCCTTCTTGATCACCTGCTGCACCTGCAGACTGAGTTTTTGCAATTCGTGCACAAGGACCCCCAGGTCCCTCTGCACAGTCGCACGATGTAATTTTTCTCCATTTAAATAATATTCCAATTTACTATTATTTCTTCCAAAGTGGATAACCTCACATTTGCTAACGTTATATTCCATCTGCCAGATCCTCGCCCACTCGCTCAGCGTATCCAAATCTCTCTGCAGACTTTCCGCGTCCTCCACGCAATTCGCTTTCCCACTCACCTTCGTGTCATCAGCAAACTTGAATACCCTAGATTCAGTCCCCTCCTCCAGATCATCTATGTAAATGGTAAACAATTGAGGCCCCAGCACCGATCCCTGCGGCACGCCACTGGTCACCAACTGCCAACCAGAAAAGCACCCATTTATCCCAACTCTCTGCTTCCTGTTAGATATCCGATCCCCAATCCACGCCAACACCTTACCCCTAACTCCATGTACCCCAATCTTCTGCAGCAACCTTTTGTGAGGCACCTTATCGAACGCCTTCTGGAAATCTAAAAACACCACATCCACCGGTTCCCCTCTGTCAACCGCACTAGTGACATCTTCATAAAAGTCCAGTAGATTCGTCAAACACGACTTTCCCTTCATGAATCCATGCTGCGTCTGCTTGATCGAACCATTCTTATTCAGGTGCTCTGTTATTTCCTCTTTAATAATGGACTCTAGCATCTTCCCAACTACGGACGTTAAGCTAACCGGCCTGTAGTTACCCGCCTTTTGTCTACTTCCTTTTTTAAACAGCGGCGTAACAGTAGCTGTTTTCCAGTCAGCCGGCACTACCCCAGAGTCCAGCGAATTTTGATAAATTACTACTAACGCATCTGCTATTACCTCAGCCATTTCTTTCAGTACCCTGGGATGCATTCCATCCGGGCCCGGGGACTTGTCTACCTTCAGTCCTATTAGTCTACCAAGCACCACCTCCTTAGTAACAGTAATTGTATTAAGGACCTCCCCTCCCACCAACTCTCGATCTCTAATATTCGGCAAACTATTTGTGTCTTCCACCGTGAAGACCGACACAAAGAACTTATTTAACGTCTCAGCCATTTCCTCGTTTTCCACTATTAAATCCCCCCTCTCATCTTCCAAGGGTCCAACATTCACTCTAGCCACTCTATTCCTTTTTATATACTTGTAAAAACTTTTACTATCATTTTTTATATTTTGAGCTAGTTTAGTTTCATAATCTATCTTTCCTTTCTTAATCGTTCTTTGTTTTTCTTTAAAGCTTTCCCAATCCACTAATTCTCCACTATTTTTGGCCACTCTGTACGCATCTGATTTTATTTTAATACTCTCCTTTATTCCCTTCGTTATCCACATCCGGTTATCCTTTTTCTTACAGTCCTTCTTTATCACCGGAATATATGTTTGCTGAGTACTTAAAAAAATCTCCTTAAAAATCCTCCACTGTTCCTCAGCTGTCCTACCTACCAGTCTGCTCGCCCAGTCTACATTAGCCAATTCCACCCTCATCCTATCGTACTCCCCTCTGTTCAAGCAGAGGACACTGGTTTGGGACCCTACTTTCTCACCCTCCATCTGTATCAGAAATTCCATCATATTATGATCACTCATCCCAAGAGGATCCTTCACAAGAAGATACTTAATCCTACCTGTCTCATTGCACAGAACCAGATCCAAGATAGCTCGCTCTCTCGTAGGTTCTGTAACATACTGTTCAATGAAACAATCCCGACAGCATTCCAAGAACTCTTCCTCAAGCCCTCCACGTCCAATTTGAGTCGACCAATCAATATGTAGGTTAAAACCCCCATGATAATTGCCGTTCCACTTTTGCACGCATCCATTATTTGCTTGTTTATAGCCCTCCCCACCTCTAAGTTAGTATTTGGGGGCCTATAGACCACGCCTACCAGTGTCTTTCTCCCCCTACTATTCCTTATCTCCACCCACAACGATTCCACGTTTTGCTCCTTAGAGCCTATGTCGTCTCTCACTACCGTCCTGATATTATCCTTTATTAACAAAGCTACCCCACCTCCTTTTTCTACCTGTCTATCCTTCCTAAATGCTTGATAACCCTGTATATTCAGTTCCCAGTCCCGGTCACCCTGCAACCACGTTTCTGTGATGGACACTAGATCATATTCATTTGTATGGATTTGTGCCATCAACTCATTTACTTTGTTTCGAATGCTTCGTGCATTCAGGCAAAGTGTCTTTATGCCAGCCTTTATCTGGACCCGGTTTGTTGAAGCGCTACTAACATCTCCCAAGCCCTCTCCTCCTTTAGCTAGTTGTTTATTCACTGTACTTCTCCAATGGAGGCGGAGGATGTGGTTAGCCGACTCAAAGACTGCTGTGAGGTTGTGAACAATTGGGGGGTGAATAGTGCATTATGATCATAGTCAAAGAAGATATAATTTGTGACTTTGGATTATGGTCCTTTATGTACTGTGGCAGGGCAGAAATATGATTGTAGAGGCTCAAACATTGAATTGTATGAAAGACAGATTTGGAATGCCCAAGAACTTGGGAGAGGAAAGGAGGCTTGGAGATGTTGTCTTAATTTTCTGCCTCTCTGTAGTCAGTGTTTCAATCTTGGTTGATGTTACTACTGGGCGGGAAGATCCCAGAATGGAACTCTGGCTCAAAAGACTGTAACTTTTACATGGATGAACAAAGTCACAGGGCTGCCAATTACATATTAACAAGAGAAAAAAAAACATTTGTTCAACATGGAAAGCTTGACTATAATTAAATAATCCTTCATTCCTACTTATGTTCACAAATATGCACAGATTTATCGGATAACGCACGTTACAAAATATATCTTATGTTATGATGTTCTCAGTAAATACACAGTCCCTGCAACTCAACAGGCGAACTGTGGTCAGACAACAACCCACTCTGAAACTAAGTGGTAGATGTTGCCCAATCGATCTACTGTGGATTTCTCACCAAATTCCCCCCAAATGGTTATTACACTGTGAGCCAACTGATCTCACTGGATTCCACATGAGCATTTCCAAACTCCACTGTCGAACAGACACATCTTAGAATCTTCTTTTAATGAATGCTTTCCCACAGCGAGTCCCCTGCAAGGGCAGCATGGTGGCACAGTGGTTAGCTCTGCTGCCTCACAGCACCAGGGACTCGAGTTTGATTCCGGGCTTGGGTCACTGTCTGTGTGGAGTTTGCATGTTCTCCTTGTGTCTGTATGGGTTTCCTCTGGGTGCTCTGGTTTCCTTCCACAGTCCAAAGATGTGTGGGTTAGGTGGATTGGTCATACTAAATTGCCCCCTAGTGTCAGGGGGATCAGCAGAGTAAATACATGGGGTTACATGGATAGGGCCTGGGTGCGATTGTGGTCAGTGCAGACTTGATGGGCTGAGTGGCCTCCTTCTGCACTTAGGAGTTCTATGATTCTATGATCCACCTCCAGGATTTCCAACTCTCCTTTCAGTATTTCTTTGCCTTGAATAGTCACGAGCTTTCATACTTTCAAATAATTTCTCAGTACTCTGTCCCCAACCAAATGCTATTGCTGCAAACATTGGAATAAGGACACCAGCATTACAATTGCTTCAGATATATGGCTTTTCTCCCACCTGTTTCACCCAGTCTCCCTTTCCAGTTCTGTGTTTAACTTTAGTGAACAGTATCTTGCTCAAATTCCAGTTCCTGCTTTCCTTTTTACTTCAATCTCCTGGAAATCTCTCTTCATTCTCTAGTTTCTAGGACTAACTGTCCTTTAGTTTCTCTGGGACTTGCTGTCTTGCCCATTACTCCATTGTTTGTTTGTTTTTTTTCTCCACATCATGTTTTTTTTCTAACAGAGCTGAGAACTGCCCAGAAACACTAAATTAAACCCACGTAAATCCATACCATATTTCTAATATCCAACCATACAAACATAAATTACTTTCAACTACCTCTGTTTCCTGACATCAACAAAAAAATATTTATTCTCCCTGCATCTCACTACAGTGTTTCCATTAACTTTGCCTGAACACAAGTCAAAAGCCTGCATAATGCCACTGGAACTAGCTTTGGTGCTTTAGCACCAACAGTGTTAATTTCGGTGAATTGCACTTAAATTCAGCAATAGCAGCATAGGGGACACAGCTATGAATCTGAAGCTTTGGGAGTTCAAACAAGTAAAACATGTTAAACCAGAAATTGGGAGCCACCAACATTGTGGGAGAGGAGTGCAAATTTGCAACATAATTAGATTTACAACAGAAGGCTGAGCTCAAGTAGCACAAATGCTGGATAAAACTCAGCAAGTTAGGCAGCATCTGTGTACACACCAAGAGAAACAGAGTTAATGTTTTAGGCCTGTATAGATTTCCAGCATCCACAGCATTCTGCTTTTTGACGAGGATATATCACAGTTCCTTCATTAAATGTATAAAAAGAGATTACGTAATGGTGATTAAAAACAAGACAAAGTTCCAGTTTTATAGTTTATGCTTTTATTTTGCTTCAAGAATAACAAGACAAAATTACAATGAACCATCAGAGGGAACATGAAGAAAAAACATAAAGTACTCTAAACCCAATTGCTTTTTCAATGCTCTGCAGCAACACACTGCAGAGAATCCTCTAGGCAGTCATCAACCCAGCAGTTCTTTCCAACAAAATGAAAAGGCACAAGACAGCTCTACAAACTCTAACTGATCCTTCCTTTAGAAAGATATTATCAAAGTGCAAGGCAAGTGCACAACATTGCTTTGTGGTTGGGTCAAGATTGCACTATCTTGTCCAGCCTCCACGTAGGATACAGTCCCAATGAATTATTGACGTTAGTTCCACTAAACATGTTACCAAGGTGACAAATTGGCAATTCTTCACTTAAACTATCACCTTTTCTTATCCATATGCAAGTAAATTGTACTCTAGTAATCCCAACAGAAATTTGGTGAGATTGCCATATCTAATCAATGATGAAACTGAGCCTTATAATTGACTAAATGAGCTCCAAATTGGTAATTCATAGATTTTAATGGTTTCCATAGTTATAATCAACAGCAGAATGCAACAATGGCAAAGGTGACAACAACGACTACCTGGATTTAATAGTACATTTAGCATAGAAAAATTCCCATGCTCTTCTCAGAGGCATTATCAGACAAAAAAATAGGATGAATTAAGTGAATTTACCCCAGTGAAAGAGGAGGGATTGACCAAAACCTTGAGCAATTTAATTTTAATTTTAAGAAGGATCTTAAAGGAAAGGAGAAAGAGATAGAGAAATTTATGGAGGAAATTTTAGATGTGGGCCAAGTGAGCAGAAGACCCAGCTGCCAAAGGTGGGCAGAGGTATGAACAAATGCACAAGAGATCTGAATTGGCGGAATGGAAAGTGCTGGGATGGGAGATTTGTTGTAGAGGTTACAGGTTTGCTGGTGGAGATTACAGGCGTAATTTATCCTGTAAAATGGAATGTTTCCACGACTGGAAATATTCATGCTGCTGAATCTTTCCAAACCACCAAAGGAATTTTTTTTCATTAGACAGTCCACAGCACACATGTGTTTTCAGCAAATGACAACTACAATACCTTCATCACTTTTTCCTTGAAATCATCAGTTGGACCAGATGCAGAGTTTTCACTGGGTGGCAAGATTCTCCTGGATGCAAAGAATCATATATTTGGGCATCAGGACTCCTGATTTAAAAAATGCACTTCTGGATTTCAAAAGACCTAAAAGTAACAAAACATGGCAGAGGGTATAGTAAAAATGTGGATGAAAAATTGAGTTTTACAATCATACCAATGCAATTGGAAACCATTCATGCCTTTTAAGTCAGACAATTACATGGTAAAACAAAACCAGTGTGGCTAGATGGTTACATGCATGAACTGGTCATACTGAAGCAGCAATACTTTTCCAGTTTAAAAGAAAGCAAATATTAAGAGAAATGAGCAGGTATCATGCTCAGCTTTAAGAAATGAAATCTGCTCTCAGTGTGATCAAACGCTCAGTGCCAAGCAACACTAGATAATTGAAGTAGGAATCGTAAAGTCATTTTAGTTATTTTATGAATCAGGGTGATAAAATAAGACCCACGAACGGATTCCCAGAACACCGCTGTCATTTTCATATGCAGTTTTTACCTCTTTGTAAACTGCTCAGTTACCATTAGTGCAGTGTAGTTAACACATAAATTGTTAAAATAGATCTTGAAGAAATTAAATAGTCTTAAATCAAATTGTTCTTCTGGTCTAGTGTTTATCAAGAGTTGCTTAACAGAATTGATCTGTGCTAAATGACTTTGCTGCTCATATATTCAATAGCTTTCTGCGTCAGGATTATCCCTGATGACTGGAGAGAGGCTAATTAATGTGGCACTTATATCCACCAGAGTAACAAGGAAAACGTAAGTAGAATTGCTGCCACATAACCCCTCAAGCTGCGTGATCTGCATGCAATCCGCCATCTGAAACCTTCATTTCCTCCATCAATGCACACTGTGGCTGCAGTGTGTAGCATCTAAAAGAAGTAGTGCAGAATTTGCCAATGTTTCTTCAACAGCAGCTCCCAAAACTGTAACTTCTACCAATGAAAAGTTCAAGGGCAAATTGTGCATGGAAATTCCACCACTTGCAAATTCCCTCCCAAATTACACAACATTCTGACTTGGAGATATATATTGTTGTTTCTTCATCATTGTTGGGTGAAAATCCTGGAGCTCATTACCTTAGAGCTGTCCATGTCCAAATGCAGCAAGACCTCAATAATATCCAAGCTTGGGCTGACAAGTGGCAACTAACATTTGTGTCACATAAATGCCATCTCCAACAGGACAGAATCTAATCATCGTCCTTTGACATTCGGTGGCATCACCACTGCTGAATCCCCCTACGATCAGTATCCTAAGGTTACCATTCACCACAAACTGAATTGGACTAATAATATAAATACTATGACCACAGGAGCAGGTCAAAGGCTAGGAACCCTGCGGCGTGTACATCACTTCCTGACTCCCAAAGCCTGTCCACCATCTACATGGCACTTGCCTGGATGAGTGCAGCTCCAACAACACACAAGAAGCTTGACACCATCCAGGACAAAGCAGCCTGCTTGATTGCTACCACTTCCACAAACATTTAATTCCTCCACCACCAACCCACAGTGACAGCAGTGTGTACCATCTACAAGATGCACTGCAGGAATTCACCAAGACTCCCTAGGCAGCATCTTCAAAATCCCATGACTACTACCATTGAGAAGAACAAGGGCAGCAGATACCTGGGAACACCACCACTTGGAAATTCTCCTCCAAGTCACTCATCATCCTGACTTGGAAATATTTTGCCATTCCCTGACGGTCACAGGGTCAAAATCCTGGAACTTCCTCCCTAACAGCACTTTGGGTGTACCTGTACCACATGGACTGCCACACTCCAAGAAGACAGCTCACCACCACCTTCTCAAGGGCAATTAGGGACGGATAATAAATGTTGGCCCAGCCAACGACATCCACATCCCATAAATCAATTTTAAAAATACTGTACTTTGGAATTACCCTCAATACATGGACCACAGTGGTTTTAGAAGGCAGAACATTATTATTCTCTCAATGACAATGAGGATTGTGCAATAAATACCAGCAACTCCCACATCATGTGAATAAAAAAAGTGGGTACGTCCTGCAACTTTATGTACTTACATTTATTTCAATGCCAAGTCTATTGATAGGGTATAGCTGTAGCTCAACCTGTGGAGGAGCAGGATAACTTTGGTGCTATGGGATCTGAGAGCAGATCCTTGGTTGATTAGGGAATTGATTGCTTTTTCATAGACAGAGGATTGGTAGTTGCTAGGTAGTTGGTCTGTATGGAAACAAATTATGGAGTTCTGCAGGGAATGATGCTATTTATTACAGATGACAGGCAGATCTGTAGATGTATCTGAGACCTTATTAGTGCATATTCTAGTGTATATTCCTCTCTCTTCAAAAATAAAGGTAATTACATAATAGCATGTGATATATTCATGCAAATTGGAGTACAGAGGCGAAGATTCTCTGTTCAGTCTCTACCTCTCGCTATTTTAAACCTAGATCTTGAGCTGCTAAAGGCTGATGCAAAATTGTAATGCATGTTGTAACTGCTTGTAGGAACGCCCAGCAATGTTGGCCCAAATATATCTTGTATAACCAGCTAAAAATGTAGTAGCATTCATGAAGAAAAGGGGATTTACTCAGTTAAAATTCAAATGATATCCAATCAAAAGAACATTCGAGGCTGTTATCTGGGCTGCAAGCATGATGCTATTATTGCGCAACATTCCACTTTTGCATAATTGAAGGGGGAAGAAATACGAGGTTGATGGAGGCCAAAAAATATATTGTCACTGATCCCAGTAAGAAAGTGCTCCTAACAGAGGAGTACCTTACTGCTCGAATCAGAAGAGAGGCAATTGGATTTGTAGTGTTGACTTTACAGCTAATTTCCGAGTTAACACAAAACTTTTGGAATTCTGCTACTTTGAAGGCCTTGAAACAAAATTTGAAATAGATGGTAGGATTTTCCATTTTTGCAGAACGTTGATTTAGTGGACTTTGCATCTCAAACTCTAATCTGGGAAATTGCCAAAACAATCTTCAACGGCATATTATTGCCTTCTCTTTCACAAAGAAGTGTAGAGTATTATAAACCCAGAGAGACCTAGAGCAAACAACAGTGGAAACAGATACCTGACATAAATGACAATAACTAGGGTCCCGATTTAGGCAAGAGGAAATCTAAGCATTTCTGTTTTCATTGGGAGGAGAAAAGCTTTTTCCATTTGTCATTGAAAAATATTAGGAACAAAGAAGACACACCAGAGGGCACACGACAGGCCAAAAAACAGAACTATGTCCTCAATTATGAATGTAATCTCAGACTCAAGTGAGACCACAGAAATTTGCAAACTTTTTTTTACCCAGACCACTCTACATTTTTAACCTTCCATTCTCACTTTATGTGCAATTATTCTCACCTGGATAGATGAAACAATGTGTCCATTACCACCCTGCCTCTGTAAACTCAAAAATCCTTGTGAATTCCTCTGAAACACTATTATTTTAATTTGGAACTGCTGTCTATTTCCTCCTTTCACCCCATTATTGGTCTTACTTTAAGGAACGTCCTCTTTAAACATCTTGAGCATCAAAAAACTTCTCAAAACTGATCTGAAAGTAAGCTTTCAATGACCCCCACCTCATTTATCTCTTTCCAAGATGGCATTCTTCTGTGAAGTATCTTGGTTTATTTTATTAGTTTACATTTAAGGCAGTACAAACACAGATTGTCATTCAACTTGATTTCTTCCAGATGCTGCAAGTCAGGATTCCATCCCAGCAATCCCGGGACCATCACAGATACTTCTTGAAGTTGCTAAAGGCAAGTGAGAAATCTCAAGGTCCCGCTATAGTGTATTGAAAATTACGTGGTGCACTTAGTCCACTTGAGGCTACCATACCCTTGTATAAGCAAAAGGAGTCTAGAAGGAGAATAAAGGAATCCATGTTTTAACAATATGTGAGATCTGGTTCTGAGAGCTCCTTATTGTTTCTTCCCAAGAACTTCACAATGGCGATAAAGAGGGTGAAAATATGGGACATTGCTTTCATGTATGAAATTTCAGAAGGTCTTTGCCTACTTTCTGCAGACAGCACATCATTTTAAGCTGGAGATTTAGGGAACACATTGAGGCTGTGTTAGACAGACAAGAGGCACTCCAGCTCTGTATTAGCAAGAAGAAAGCCTGCATGACGTACATAGACACACTTATATTGCCAAAATAACCACACAAAAATCTTGAATCATTATGAGAGGTTTTTCTTTGGAAGGAATGATATACCAGATCCTGAATCATGCAATATAATTGCATTGCTGTGTTGTCTGTGCCCAAACTACCATGTTTTCGTTGCATTTGGAGCCATCATCTTTATTCCAGCATTGGCAAAAGTAGTCACGACATTTCTAAGGCGCATTGAAAGATTTTGAGATCACAGATGGACTTCACTGGGGAGGAGAAGAATTGGAAGATAAACAGTTGCTTGGTAGAACAGAGCTTGAATATTGTTAAAAAGAGATATGTTGCTGATGTTTTTGTCTGGCACTCATCAAGACAAACACGAAAGTACCACATTTTAAACAATCACAGCAATTTAAATTACAGAAGAAAATGGTGCTGATTGTTTGCAAGTTGACTCTGATTGGCCAAGGTACTGCCATGGGGAAAACGGTGGGGAATTATCGGATTTCAAATTCCCTGGTAATTGAATTCTCCTACGTGATCTGATAGAAGACATTACCAAGTGAAGTGGACTACCACTACATCACACAAACACTGTACACCAGAAATTGTCAGCAAATTTCACAAATGTCTATTTCAATGCTGAGAAAGCCACCCATCTAGGTGTGAATGCCCGCCCAATTGGTTTTGATACAGTTCTTATGCAGAATGACAATGCAGGTAACCCATTAAACAGTTAGATGGCAAGCAGTCCACGAATGCCTGAACTATCTCCAGAACTGTGGATTGAAGTTGACTTCACAGATTTGTATACTGGCAATCACTTTTTGTCATCATTTATAAGTACAGCAGATTTGCAGTCATAGAAATAGTTATATTTATTTCAACAAAGACAATTATTTCAAAGTTTGACCATATTTTCACTTTGTTTGGAGTCCTAAAAAGTGACAAGGACCCCCATTTAACAGCGATTAATTCAGTAATTTTGCAAACTGCCTGGACTTCACTCATTCAAAAATCACAACCCATTGGCAGAGAACTAATAGAGAAATTGAGAGATCAATGCAAACCATAAAATAAGTGATACATACAGCTATAACTGAGACCAAGTCATATAAGCAGGAGTTTTTGCTTTCTTTGCAATTACAGAGTGAATCCTCACTCAGTTACTGGAAACACTGAAGATTGAAGTTGCCACAATAATTGGTATTCCAATCACAGACTCCCTCAGTGAAGACTGATAGAGGCCTAGAAACAGGTCTACTGTTGGAAGTAGTATTACCCTGGAAAGAAACTGGTGAATCTGAAAATCCTTTATGGCTTACCAGTCCTCTCTCTAATCTAGTGTAAGAAAGAGTTCCCAAATACGTTGCTACTAATTGATCATTTCCCCATCAGATTTTGTTTGTGTAGGACAAGTTTAATGACCTTGTGAGGTACTAGCTGAGTTTGCAGATAACATTCTGTTTGGGAACAAGCAGCAAGAACTAAACACTTAATAGATAAATGGAAAGCCTACACATGCCAAATGACAATAATAAGCTTCTAAGACAGAGGTGGAGTAGAAATATGGTGTGGGTATATGTTACAGAAACAACTCATCTTTAGTTGGTGGAGTGACGTCAGCTTTGTGGGGTTAAAAAATAGGAGATTGGACAAAGATGCATACAAACAGCCAAATAGAGTCAATTCCCTCTAAAACTTTAGACCTCTGGGAAAGTTGAATGTAGCATAGACTGGTGATAGAAGTTGAGCTCAATCACCATGAAGTTTATGGAGAAGCCAGGTTACGTTAATTGCTTGTCATTTAATGTAATGCCTTAGAACAGTTTTATATGAACAATACTGTATTTAGTCAACATACTAAAGATTAGTGTTGAGAGTTGCTGACTCCAAATCATTCTTATGCTGCAACAGTAACTATGGGAAGAAATCTGCTAACACATATGTTCATTGTGGACAGATTCTGAAGCAGGCAGAAGATAGACCTCACTAAGTTAGGCTTGACAGTGGTTTGATTATCCTGTTTCAACATCTGACAGAGACACTTCACCTCCAGAAACATAATTAGTATCATCATTTCCAAATTAAGCACTTTTTCCTGAATCTGGCATAGAAATGTGGAAAATAGGAGCAAGAGTTGGCCATTCGGCCTTTCAAGCCTGCTCCACCATTCATTGTGATCATGGCTGATCATCCAGTTCAATAGCCTGATCCTGCCTTCTGTTTCCACATTGATTTGATTTGATTTATTATTGTCACATGTATTAGTATACAGTGAAAGTATTGTTTCTTGCACACTATACAAAGCATACCATACATAGAGAAGGAAAGGAGAGAGTGCAGAATGTAGTGTTACAGTCATAGCTAGGGTGTAGAGAAAGATCAACTTAATATGAGGTAGGTCCATTCAAATGTCTGAAGGCAGCAGGGAAGAAGCTGTTCTTGAGTCGGTTGGTACATGTCCTCAGACTTTTGTATATTTTTCCTGACGGAAGAAGGTGGAAGAGAGTATGTTCAGGGTGCGTGGAGTCCTTGAATTTGCTGGTTGCTTTTCTGAGGCAGCGGGAAGTGTAGACAGAGTCAGTGGATGGGAGGCTGGTTTGCATGATGGACTGGGCCTCATTAACGGCCCTTTGTAGTTTTCTGCAGTCTTGGATAGAGCTATACCAAGCTGTGATACAGCCAGAAAGAATGCTTTCTATGGTGCATCTGTAAAAGTTGGAGAGTGCCTTAGTGGACATATCAAATTTCCTTAGCTTCTTGAGAAAGTAGAGCTATTGATGGGCTTTCTTAACTATAGCGTCGCGTGAAGGGACCAGGACAGGTTGTTGGTGACCTGGAACCTAGAAACTTGAAGCTCTCGACCATTTCCCTTGAGAACTATACCTGCATTCGTCAACTAAGACATATCTACTACTTTTCCATGTTTTCAGTCAATTCAAAACACAAAAGTGATAATCTGAAGACGGCCTGAAATAAGATTTAGGTCAACAGATAGCGGAGGATGGATGCAGACATAATTCATGGAATCGTAGAATCCTGACAGAGCGGAAGGAGGCCATTCGGCCCATTGAGTCTGCACCGACTCTCAGTCAGAGCATCCTCTTCCCTGCCTTATCTCCAAGCCAACTTTCATAGCTGGCACGTGCAGCAGAATGCAAGAGTGCAGTTTAAGACAATGACTTGGATGCTTCTCAAATTCCCCCTTGAGTCCAACTGCTGGAGCAAAGCAGTCTGTTACATGTGTTCTGGTCATGTGCCCTCATTCGGCCGTTCTGGGCAGCTGTCTTGGAAGCCATGGACATTGTAGTGGACATATATAATCCTATAATCCTGCAAACATATGATACTGTCTGGTGGAGCTGTTCAATGGAGAACAAACCCTCTACAATGGGCAAACTAATGCAGGTATCGTTGCGAGCTACGAGAAACCATACCCGTTTCCCGAAAAAGTGAGAATCGCTCTGTGAAACATTGGTGGGGGCGGGGGTGTGGGGGGCGTTGTTGTAGATCAGTATGAACAGTTAACGTCCAAGCTCTGTCTACAACTGTGGAAAATCAGGTAATCTACTGACTGGAAAATATTCTGCCCCCACATTTAGGTTGACTCCCGGGAAGGAAAGGACCACTCATCCTGGAAAAAAAACTCCGATTAACTGGTGAACTAAGCCTCTATCTACTCCTTGTAGTGATCAGACCCTTGCAATCTACTGCCACTCAGCTGAATCCGCCGGTGCCACTAATTCATGACCTCCAAAGCAGTTCACAGTGTATGCCTAACTATCGTAACCTCAATATATTCAGTACAATATAAGAACGCTATGTATACGCTTCTGAAATGGAACGGTATGCATTTTATCAAAAAGACCACTCATGGGATATGATGCAATTCTCGATTAGTAAGTGTTGTCATAGTTCCGCGTGCAATCTGTTCAATTTATTTGCAAAACCTTTTGTCATTTAACAAAGGTGTGAAAATACTTATAATCCAGTAATATCATGAGGAACCCACTCCCGTCAGAAAAAGATCAAGTTTGTGTTAACGCTGTATCCAAGGGAAAAAGAGAAATGTCTTCACTGTCCACTGCGACTGTGTGCATTTTATTGTCTCAAGCCATGGTTTCACGCCACACGGTGACTGTCCATATCGTTTCTTCCCGTTACATCTTAAGGAAGAATTTGTCGCAATTCTGAAAATGGGAACAGTGTATTTTAATAAAGTCATTAAACTATTAACTGTTTGGAAGTCACCATCGAGTTGTAAATGTGGGCTTCGCACGACCATGAAATACGACACAGCATATTTCCTTTATTCCTTGGTTTATGTCAGTTAGCTCCAGCAACATATGTCGCAATGTCTCTTTCATCAGAAATGCCAGTTCTGATGAAAGGTCGCCGATTTGCAACGTTAACTCTCTTTCCGTGGATGCTGGCGGAACCTGATTAATATTTCCAGCATTTATTGATTCGATTTCGGGTTTCCAGCAAAGGGCAGTACTTTGCTTTAGCCGCAACGACCAGCGATGGTGCAACAGCTTTTGGCAATACGGTGCAACTGAGCACGCTTCTCGAAAGGGCAGAACAAACGAGTGCAACTCTTGATAAATGATGTACCGACCAGACGCCGAAAAGTCAGTTATTAATTCCTTTGGCTTCAAATGCAGCGTGTTTCCAGCAGGAGCCGCGCTCACTCTTCCCAATGGGCTTTCGGTGAATGGAGCTGGCGCGTCAATGGCCAGTGAGTGAGGAGCCTGGCGCCGCTGGCGGCGGCGATTGGCCGCGAGCCGCTCTGACTGACGGGGCGCCCGGCCAATCGCTGTGGGAGCCCCGGCGCCGATCGGCCCCGCCCCCTCGCAGCGCCCTCGGAAACAACATGGCGGCGGCGGCGGCGGCAGCGGGTTCCCAGAGACTATCCTGTTGTGAAGTGAGCTGCTCGGACCCCTCCGCCAGTGCTCAATGTTAATTCTGCCCAAATGCAGCATTTGAAAGCCCTCCACTAGCGACTTTCCCGGTAAGTGATGAGCAGCCAGAGTGGAGGATGAATTTCCCCCATTCACTCCTGTGTTGTGTCCTGGATCAGACCCATGGGATTCCTCCAGGCTCTAACGCCCGCCGCCCTCCCTCACACGCAACACATTTAGGTACATTTCACTGAAACTGCTTCCACTCATTCACTCTGCATCTTCAGAGAGACCTGGGGCTGGACCGTACCCTGGGAGGTCTGTTTAATCTTGTTTCACCCCCCCCCCAAAATACCTGAAACATTTTGTTCTCTATTGAATTGCATTTTAATTCGGAAACGCGAGCTTCTGTCGTTTTATATATTTTTTTGGAAATCGAAAATTACGAATGTCTACTAAATGATGAATCTAGGAGTCCTCTGCTCTCCTTGGCTCGGAGAGCCAATAACGATTTGTCACGGATCTGTCAAGGCTCGGTCGTTTTCCTTTGCTCATTTTGCTTAAATCAGAAATGAACGTTTCTTTGTGTTCTTGCACATTCTTAAGGCAATCAAGCTGCGCTTCTGTATGTTGAGTAAATGGGTTTATCACAGGTCTCATTCTTTGTGGTCAGACCTCTCTCTCTCCCTCGCTCGCTCGTTGAACGAAACTGGGGTTTCCCAACCAATAGGGTCTTGGGTTTCGGAAGCCAGTCCAATTCCATCGGTAGCATTTCTTATTATTGTTACTATTTGTTATTGAATATCTATTACAACCTCGATTTCTTTTCTTTTGGTAGCTCATGTTTTGTTCCACATGATCATAAGGTAGCAGATTTAGTCTATTCCGTGATCCACACGTTTTATGAAAAGTGTGCGCAAGTGGTAGAAAATAATGGATTTTCGTTAACAATTTTGGAGAGGGGAGAATGGCGATGTACTGTTTTCCTTGACGAGTACCTTGACCAGCCGATTTCCTAACAATATTGGTGTTGGTTGCAGCTGATTTCTTGATGATATTGATGTTGATGATTGGGTTGTTTTAGAATTGAGCCACCTTCAACTTTCAGGGTTTTGGGTTTGTTCGCCAAGGCGTTATATGGAAAATTGACCTATCTTACTGTACTGTGTGTTGGTTGTCGGCTTAATTCATTGATTTCGCGTCCAAATACTCCGTTGTTAATACATAAAAGCAGTAATCTTTTGTGAATTTACTGAATACTTAAGATTTACATTTTTAAAAAGTTTCGTGTCATTGACCTCCTTTTGAGATGGTTAGGGGCGAGCGACTGTTTTTTGACAAAATTAATGGTCTAGTATCTTGCTTAAAACCTGGTGTTAAAACTCTTACTGTCGTACTTAAAAATCAGTTTTGCTTTTGAAATAGCGCTGAGGCTGCATTTGATGAGGTTTCACAATGTTAATCACTTTACGTTTTGAAGATCTTTCTGCGGGTTTTAAATGTAGAAATGTTGCGAAATAACATCAGATTGGTAGATTACTTTTTACAGAAGTGCTGATTGAACTGCGATTCAAGCACATTGCAAACGGTAGGCATCAAGTCGTAAAATGGAACAAATGGATGTTGCTTGATATTCTTCAAAGACTTCACGGAGTGCCAAGCTCAGGAAATGGGGAAATAAAAGCAAAATACTGCGGATGCTGGAAATCTGAAATGAAAACAGAAAATGCTGGACAAACTCAGCAGGCCTGGCAGCATCAATGGAGAGAGAAACAGAGTTGACGTTCCGAGTCCCTCTACGATGACTGTCTTTCTCTCCCGATGCGGCTGAGTTTGTCCAGCATTTTTAGTTTTCTTTTCTCTCAGGAAATGGATAGTTGATCCCATTGTTTCTTCATTGGCCAACTTGGAATTGTACTTTTTTTCAAATTGTTGATAAGTGAGCGTTGAGAACTGCAACTAGTCAACGTGGACATCATTATTTGGAGAGTACCCATCGGTGGGTTTTGTCACAGCCTACGTTGAGAACTAGTTTAATTAGCTGAATGGGAAGAAATGAGATTTTTAGATTATTTAAAATAAAAAAATCTTTAAATATTAATTTTGGGAACAATTGAGTTGTGTGGTGTGGCTGGTTATAACTTCTGTCCATATTAAGTATTCAAAATATTGTTGAAAATAAGTGCAGAAGATGTCTTTTGACACTGGATACCATGGCGCTTTAGATCTTACCTTTGATATGGCAAACAGCAGCTCTCTGTATCTGGCAAAATATGATGTGTTTTTCACCCATTCAGAATCAAGAGCCCAGTATTTAGTTTTTCCATCTCTGGTTTTTAAGTTGGGATCAGTCCCAGAATGAAGTGTGAATTTCTGTTTCTATTAAGGTGAGAAATATCAGTAGAAAAGCAAAATGTTGCAGCTGCTGGAAATCTGAAATATAAACAGAAAATCCAGTAAGTACGGGGTGGTTCAGGCAGCATCTGTGGAGACTGTAACACTTAACATTTCGGATCCGCCTCCTCTCATCTCATCTTTCAATGAGGCACTTTACAGCATTCCAGACCCATCAGAGTTCATCTTTTCGGATGGCAGTGGTTGGTGATTTCTGTTTTCTCCATTTACAATCTTTTGTTTGGTTAGTTGTCCCATTACTGTTATCCCCTTTGATATTTAATCTCTCCTTTTGTTCTTTCCATCCTTTCCCTGCCTCTGTACTTGTTTAAAACCTGTTAGATCTTTGAACTTTCATCACAACTAGATAAAGTTATTGACCTGAAATATCAATAATTCTGTTTCCCTCTACACCTGAGAGATGTGTTAATTGGGATATTTTACCATTATGCATGAAATGCTCTTATATAATGTATAAATAGTGGCATAAAGAAAAATATTACCCTGTCTGAAAAAAATACCTCAACCTTAAGAGACGCAACACCCATTCTTTTCCAATTCCTCCATCAGCCATCATTAAAAGTGAGTGATAATTCAATGCTGAATTCTATTTGCTATAAACTCGATTTTGGTAACCTAAAGTATTCAGGACATTTGCCTCCTAGATAACCGTCTGGTTAGATTCAAACATTGGCCCCAAAAATGAAGGGATGGCAAGAAGTCTGGTCTTTTACCATCTTTTTTGAACTTGCCTGCTCATTTCTTCCCTACCCAATTGGGCAGTTGGATACACAAGTTGTAAGTTCCAGTTGCTGCGAATGCCAATCAGCCAAAGAGGAAGTATGCAAAATTGGCTTCATGTTATGAGTTCTTTTAGATTTATTTTTAATTTCTCCTTCCTCTGTGTAAATGTCTGAAGGAAAGTGCAATGTAAAGCTGAGCATCCAAGTAAGCACTGGGATTCACTCTGTGGGTAAATCACAGATTTGTTGTCGGGATGTGCTTTATCATCGCATTGTAAAACTGCTTTGCCTTTTTATTTAGTGCTGCTGAAGTAAGCAGTTAATGTAATTTGTTTCCTTTTTGTTCAAGGAAAAATGTACAAGCACATTGTTATCAGTGATAATGGTACATTACTTTGTGTTTTCTTTTGGAATTTAATGTGAATAAATGTACTATCCTGCATAGACAGATATTCAATGGAATCACTCCAATTGTTTTTTTTATTCTTTTATGGGATTTGGGTGTCGCTGGCTGGGCCAGCATTTATTGCCCATCCCTGGGCATTTAAGAGTCAACTACTTTGTTGTGGATCTGGAGTCACATGTAGGCCAGTCACACATAGGCCTAAAGACATTAGTGAACCAGATGGCTTTTTAATGACAATTGACCATGGTTTCTCGGTCATTTAACATTTTCAATTCCAGATTTTTATTGAATTCAGATTTCACCATTTGTCATGAAGGAATTCGAAACGAGGTTTCCAGATTGCCTTGAGTTTCTGGATTACTAGTCCAGTGACATTGCCACTATGCCACTGCCTCCCATGCTTTCCATGACAGAGGCCGCCACAAATATTTTTTTTAACAAGAATTGCCTCCCTTTTGGATACCATAAGCATTTTAGAGAGGGTTGATTCATTCAGATAGGTTACAAGATCTGGTACAATCGTGAAGTGAACATTCAATGGTTCTGAACTGGCTTCAGATGCTTCCAATTAAATGGCAAACATGACAGAGTGGTACTCCAAGGTCACGTGACATTTCTAAAATTGGACCAACAGTGTAATTTTTTGTGCAGTCTTTGACAATGTACGTAGATGCGCAACTTGCATTCATCATTATCACAAAACAGATGTGATGAGAGATCCACGAAGTGTGCCGTTATCCATTTGTAGTATCTCCAACTTTGGTGGCCTAAAGAAACTCTGAATGATAGATCTTCTGCTATAATATGTTTTCTTGAAAGATGGCAGATCATATTTTTAGAGATTGTGTTAATGGGAAGCAAAGGTGAAAATTTGAGTTAACACAATGGTAGGAGTTACAGGCTTTTTGTAGAATTATAAGGTACTTAAAAAATGAGCACTGATTTTGAGGTCTTGAGGAAAGTCTTAAGGCATTGTAATTATGATCGGAGTTGGTCATTTGAAAATGAGCATTGGGTGAGCTACTGAACTCTTTAAATCGTTCCCACAGAATAAGAACATAAATTTGCCTGTTTTTTGCAGAATGTACTATCTAACCTTTTAACATCCATGTATCCTTTACCCTGGTAATTCTTGCATTGTATTATAGTGAGTATCTCTTTTTGAATATTGTTCACACAGGCACACATAGATGTGGATTATGTACAGTGCAGAACCATTTTAGATTTTGACACCTGTAGTGCCAAAAATATGGATGCACATGCAACTGAGTTTTGCAACCCTGCTTCTCTTTTGTACTGTACACATTCCAAATGTAAATGTAAACTGAAATGCACATGAATTATCTCTTTATTGTTTGTTCATCGAATTTGAGTGTTGCTGACAAGGTCAGAATTTATTGCTCATTCCTAATTGCTCTTGGGAAGGTGATGGTGTGTACGTGAATTGCTGTGATAATTGGTGCATTTATTATTAATTTATAATATGCAATTATACCTCAATTGTTTTGAACAGGGAACATTCATTATACACCAGAGCAACTTGATGCTATGTTTGTTGATTCTGGCATTCTAATTTTCTGCCCCAAGACCTCACACCTGTGATCTGCTGTGGCATTTGTGATTTCAAGGAGAAATTGATCTGCAGTCTTAAATAAGTCTATTTAATGGTCAGTTTTGGAGCAACATTCCCATGATCAAGCAGGGAAGTTTCATTCTCCTTCTCACCGCCTTGAAAACTTAATTGATTGTGGAGCAGTTCAGATGGAGCCGTCCATTTCCCACTCTGTTTTCACTGATCTGTGTTTTTTAAGCCTTGTTTGTCAGAGAGAAACATTCATCTTCACGAGTTCTCTGCCCAAAGGCAGGCCTGACTCAAAGAGGAGGCAGAGCATGAATCCACTTCAGCTAGAACTGGGATCAAACTCCCATTCTATTGGCACCACTCTGATCCACACTGGCTGTCCAGGCAACTGAGCCAACCAGACCCCAAGGTCGGAGTTGCTGTGGCAATGGACACTCTTAGATGCGTATTGTAACCTGGAACCATAGATAGTGATGGTGGAGCTCCAATTTCTTTGCGTCACATGGCTGATCAGGAATCTTTCCCACTGCCTGCCATTGATGTACGTTGGAAGGATTTACAAGTTGATAACCTGTTTGGCTGTGTTATAAACACATTTTCCTTGGCCATCAAATTCTGAAGTGGGACTTGAACCCAGAGCTTCTGGCTCAGAGGCAGGGACGCTATCACTGCATCACAAGACGCAGATATAGAGACGGGGGAGAAATTAATAAATGCAAAATCTGTATCCGGTCCTATATTTAGGATCCTAGTGACATTTTAACCCACTCTTGAGCTGGATGTCTGCTATGGCCATCATGATAGGTAAAGCTATCAGGAAGGAAGCCATGGAGGCAACTGATGGCAAGTTAATCCATCACGCCTGTGCTCTCTGGCCTAGACTGGCTTCCGGTTTGGCAATGCCCCTATTTAAACATTTTCTTCCTTGTTCTCAAGTCCCTCAGTGGTCTTTCTTGGCCTGATCTCTGCAACTTTCCCCAGCCCTACAATTTACACAGATCTTTTATCTGTCTTTAATTCTGGTTTCTTACTCATCTCTGATTTGTTCACTTCATGATTAACGACTATGCCTTCAGCAGCTTGGACCCTAAGCTCTTTAATATCCTATAGCCTCTCTGCCCCTCTCACTCTCCTCCTTTAAGATTTTCTTAAAACCTTTTTCTTTGAATAAGCTTTTGGCCATCTGTTCTAATAAACCTTTGTGTGGCTCGGTGTCAAATTTTGATTGATAATGCTCCTATAAAGCACCATGGGACATTTTACACTATTAAGGCACTATGTAAATTTAAGTTGATGTTGTTAGGCAACTTCCCTCAGTGGGAACATGACTACTGATCCGCAAGCCTAAGATCCAGTTTTCCCACCTTTCCTGCTACTCATCACCACATTCCTATTTTAGAAAAATCAAATAACCAATTCTATCAAATGAAATAAACTGAGGAATAAATTAAAAGAGTCAACCCCTTAAAGGGATACTGCCTGAAACAAATTACATAAGAAACTTAAAATATTAAACCAAAATCGCTGCATTCACTCCAGGCATCCTATGCTTGGGAACTTGTTACCACATGAATTCCTCCTGATGCCACCAGGCCATTCAATTCTCATTCTTCCCCATTGCCAGCTGCAGTTTTCCAGTCGAAATGGGCAATGGCTGCATTCGAGTGAAGGCCGACTGTTAAAATATTCCAGCCCTTCAATCCAAAATTCTGGGTGGGATTGCCGTAGACTCCTGCTACAATTTGTAGGATGTGTGATGTGTATTTAGGCAAGTTCTGAGTAGATTAATTAAGTTGGCAAGCAGATCAGAAAATCCAAATTCTCGACCACTTCTGATCCTAGTTGTATTGCATTACTTCATGGACTTTTATGTTTTGTATTTATGAGTTTAAACCAGTGAAGATACAAACCCTGCAATCAAATCTCCAATGATTTACCATATTTCTACTATTTCTTCCATGGTGACAGTGACTTGATTTTTACTGCATTCCTTCGAGGAGTTCTCAACCTTCCTGGTCTTCAAAATGAAAACACCCGTAAGCAAGTGCTACTGATGTGGGGGCTTCCTACACCACATATGTCATCTAAACTGGTGGTCACTGTCTCCTCTTATAGCTGTGAAGTGACCACAACCTGGGATATATGCTGGTGGGAACTCCAAGGCTCCCAGATGCAGTGCAGTGACTCTGGAGCTTGAACTCCAGCAACTAGTCAATCTCCATGCACACACATGAATAAACGTATGAACATACCTACAGTATGAAGTGTCCAAGAGTTCCCACATGGAACAGGATGTGTGTGCCTTGTGGTCCAGCTGGCTTGCTATGATAGTCAACCCATTGACCTCTGAACAACTGAGACCCTGATCACTAAAACACTTAACAATGAATTCTCAAAGT
Organism: Mustelus asterias; assembly: GCF_964213995.1. Lineage (NCBI taxonomy): Eukaryota > Metazoa > Chordata > Chondrichthyes > Carcharhiniformes > Triakidae > Mustelus > Mustelus asterias. The sequence continues at coordinate 31,375,778 of NC_135817.1, read as the reverse complement.
TAAGAAATCAACATCTAAGGGACTGAGATACTGCCCTAATAAATTCTAGAAAACAGAACTCTGAAGGTCTAAGATACTAAAATTGTCAAAGGTTAACCATAGGTATTGTAAATTCTAACATCTTGCAAGAAGATTTGAAACTAATTGTTAAATCTCATGCAGTACTACTGTTGAAGTCAATGACAGTGCCTTGCCTCTGGCTGCTCCTTGATTTTCCAGCCAATTTGCAGCTCATGTCTGTATTAAATAGGCAATTGGCGTCTTGTTTGTAAGTGCAAACAGGTTCATTACTTTCCCCATGGACATCTCAAACTACCTAGTAATGGATTGTAGGTTTGCACAGAATGCAGGATCCTCCCCTGTCCAAAGGAATTATTGACTGCACCTATTTTTCCCCGTTGGTGTTTTAATGAATTGCAAAGCATATTAACATTAAGTTGATATGTGATCATCAGCAGGGGATGATGCAAGTGGGTGCCTTTCCTGACAGCTGCCATGGTGCTTTTTCCCCCTGTTTTCTCTGTACAGTAAAGGGTGATTGCTTTCAGATGAGGGCAATACCCTGCATATTTGGCTTATGACTCTTCTTGGGAACTCAAAACCACAATAGTAACAGTGGTTGAACTACAGCTTTCATTGAGCAGCCCATTGGTGTCCTGAAGAAACAATTGAGATGAAAGGACAGGAGTGATGGCCTGTCATAATATGGGCTTGGATTAGTGTCCTCCTTGGTTGTTGTGTGCTCAGCCCTGCATAACTTAGCATTGTGCTCATATTAGAGAAGGGTTGTCTGCATGATGAAGGAACATATGAACAAGGAGTAGGCCATTTAGTCCATCAAGCCTGCTCTGCCATTTAATATGATCATGGCTGATATGACAGCAATCTCAAATCTATATCCCACCTATTCCCGATAATCTAGCACCCTCTTGCTTACCAAGAATCTATCAAACTCTGCTTTAAAAATATTCAGACTCTGCTTCCACCACCTCTTCAGGAAGTGAGTTCCAAAGACTCATGACACTCAGAAAAAAATTGCCACCTCTCCATTTTAAAAGGGCAATCTCTTATTTTTGAGCAATGACCCCTAAAGACCAAAGAACAATACAGCACAGGAACAGGCCCTTCGGCCCTCCAAGCCTGCACCACTCATGTGCCCAACCTGACCATTCGTTTGTATCCCTCTATTCCCAGTCTGTTCATGTGGCTATCTAGATAAGTCTTAAACGATCCCAGCATGTCCGCCTCAATCACCTTGCTTGGCACTGCATTCCAGGCCCCCACCACCCTCTGTGTAAAATGCGTCCCCCTGACATCTGTGTTGAACCTTGCCCCCCTCACCTTGAACCCGTGACCCCTTGTGTTCGTCATCTCCGACCTGGGAAAAAGCTTCCCACTGTTCACCCTATCTATGCCCGTCATAATTTTATACACCTCTATTAGGTCGCCCCTCATCCTCCGTCTTTCCAGGGAGAACATCCCCAGTTTACCCAATCTCTCCTCATAGCTAAGACCCTCCATACCAGGCAACATCCTGGTAAACCTTTTCTGTACTCTCTCCAAAGCCTCCACGTCCTTCTGGTAGTGTGGCGACCAGAACTGGACGCAGTATTCCAAATGTGGCCGAACCAACGTTCTATACAGCCGCAACATCATATGCCAACTTTTATATTCTATGCCCCGTCCAATAAAGGCAAGCATGCCATATGCCGCCTTGACCACCCTCTCCACCTGTGCTGCCACCTTTAAGGATCTGTGGACTTGTACACCCAGGTCCCTCTGTGTGTCTATACTCCTGATGGTTCTGCCATTTATTGTATAGCTCCCCCTTACATTAGATCTACCAAAATGCATCACTTCGCATTTATCTGGATTAAATTCCATCTGCCATTTCTCTGCCCAATGTTCCTGCTGTATTCTCTGACAATGTTCATCACTATCCGCAACTCCAGCAATCTTCGTGTCGTCCGCAAACTTGCTGATCACACTAGCTACATCTTCCTCCAAAATATATATATATACCACAAACAGCAGAGGTCCCAGTACAGAGCCCTGCGGAACTCCACTAGTCACAGATCTCCAACCGGAAAAAGACCCCTCTACTGCTACCCTCTGTCTTCTATGGCTAAGCCAGTTCTCCACCCATCTAGCTAGCTCACCTTTTATCCTGTGAGATTTAACCTTTTGCACCAGCCTGCCATGAGGGACCTTGTCAAACGCTTTACTAAAATCCATATAGACGACATCCACGGCCCTTCCCCCGTCACCTCCTCAAAAAACTCAACCAAATTTGTGAGGCATGACCTCTCTCGTACAAAACCATGCTGTCTATCGCTAATGAGATTATTCAGTTCTAAATACGCATATATCCTATCTCTAAGAATCTTCTCCAACAATTTCCCTACCACGGACGTCAAGCTCACCGGCCTATAATTACCCGGGTTATCCTTGCTACCCTTCTTAAATAACGGGACCACATTTGCTATCCTCCAATCCTCTGGGACCTCACCTGTGTCCAGTGAAGAGACAAAGATTTCTGTTAGAGGCTCAGCAATTTCATCTCTTGCCTCCCTGAGGAGTCTAGGATAGATGCCATCCGGCTCTGGGGATTTGTCTGTCTTAATGTTTCCTCAAAAACCTAACACTTCCTCCCTTGTAATTGAGATTTTTCTAACGGGTCAACACATCTGTGTGAGACACTACCAGTCAACATGTCCCTCTTCTTTGTGAATATTGATGCAAAGTATTCGTTTAGGATCTCACCTACTTCCTTTGGTTCTAAACATAATTCCCCTCCTTTGTCCCTGAGAGGTCCGATTCTTTCCCTAACAACCCTCTTGTTCCTAACGTATGTATAAAATGCCTTGGGATTCTCCTTAATCCTGTCTGCCAAGGACATTTCGTGACCCCTTTTTGCCCTTCTAACTCCCTGTTTGAGTTCTTTTCTACTTTCTCTGTATTCCTCCAGTGCTCCGTCTGTTTTTAGCTGCCTGGACCTCATGGTATGCCTCTTTTTTTCTTTTTGATTAGACCCACAATTTCACTGTTTATCCACGGCTCTCGAATCCTACCCTTCCTATCCTTCCTCTTTACAGGCACATACCTGTCCTGCAGTCCTATCAACTGCTCCTTAAAAGACTCCCACATGCCAGATGTGGATTTACCCTCGAACAGCCTCTCCCAATCAACAGCCACCAAATCTGGCTGTAGTTAGCCTTCCCCCAATTCAGCACCTTACCCATAGGACAACACTCATCTTTTTCCATTACTATCCTAAAGTTGACAGAATTGTGGTCACTATTTGCCACATGTTCCCCCACTGAAACTTTGATGACCTGACCGGGCTCATTCTCCAGTACTGGGTCCAGTATAGCCCCTTCTCTAGTTGGACTGTCAACATATTGTTCCAAAGAACCTTCCTGTACGCATTTTATAAATTCTTCCCCGTCCAGGCCCCCAGCCCTCAGCGATTTCCAGTCTATGTGAGGGAAATTAAAGTCTCCCAATACAACAACCCTATTTTTTCTGCACCTGTCCAGAATCTCCTTACACATCCGTTCCTCAACTTCCCGTGGGCTGTTGGGAGGCCTGTAGTAGACCCCCAGCATAGTGACTGCGCCCTTCCTGTTTCTGAGCTCCACCCACAGTGACTCGTTACCTGACCCTTCCAAATTGTCCACCCTCTGTACCGCTGTAATATGCTCCCTAACCAGCATTGCTGCTCCCTAACCAGCATTGCTACTCCCCCACCTCTCCTCGCCCCTCCTCTGTCTTGCCAAAAACACTTAGACCCCGGAATATTCAGCTGCCAGTCCTGTCCCCCTTTTAACCAAGTCTCCGTCACTGCAACCACATCCAAGTTCCGCGCAAACATTAAGGCTCTAAGCTCGTCTGTCTTGCCCGTGACGCTCCTTGCATTGAAACAGATGCACTCCAGGCCCACTGAGGTCATCCTCCCCCAGAATGCTCTTCCTCTTAAATAGCCTTGTCTTGGCCCCAACCTCGTCCCCAGCCTCTATGCTTATTGAGCTATTGTTCTGATCCCCACCCCCCTGCCACATTAGTTTAAACCCACCCGAACCGCACTAGCAAAACTCCCAGCTAGGATATTCGTGCCCCTCCAGTTGAGGTGTAACCCGTCCTCCTTGTACAGGTGCCATCCTCTCTTGAAGACTTCCCAGTGATCCACGAATTTGAAACCCTCCCTCCTGCACCAGTCCTTTAGCCACGCGTTCAGCTGTACAGTCTAGCCCTAGTTCTAGACTCTCCCACAAAGGAAAACATCCTCTCCATATCCACCCTGTCAATCTCTTCAGGATTTTGTATGTTTCAATCATGTTGCCTCTTACTCTTCTAAACTTGAGTGGATGTCAGCCTAGCCTGTCCAACATTTCCTCATAAGACAACCTGCCCATTCCTGCTATTAGTTGAGTATACCTTTTTTGAACTGCTTCCTACACATTTACATCCTTCCTTTAATAAGGTGACCAATACTCTAAATGTGGTCTCACCAGTGTCCTGTATAACTGAAGCATTTGTATTCAATTACCCTTGCAACAAATGACAACATTCTATTAGCTCTCCTAATTACTTGCTGTACCTGCATATTAACCTTTTGCGATTCATGCACTAGGACACCCAGATACATCTGAACCTCGGAGCTCTGTAATCTCTTCCATTTAGACAATATAGTTCTTTTTTTATTCTTCCTGTCAAAATGGACAGTTTCACATCTCCCACATTTTACTCCATTTGCCAGATTCTTGCCCACTCATTTAACCTATCTATATGTTTTTGTAGTTTCCTTATGTCCACTTCGAATCATCATAGAATCCCTACAGTGCAGTAGAAGGTTACTCAGCCCATTGAGTCTGTACCGACTCTCCGAAAGAGCGTCTTATCCAGACCCTCCCCTCCACCCTATACCTGAAACCCTGTACATTTACCATGGCTAATCCACCTAACTTACACATCTTTGGACATTAAAGGGCAATTTATCATGGCCAATCCACCTAACCGTCACATCTTGGGTCTGTGGGAGGAAACTGGAGAACCTGGAGGAAACCCATGCAGACACGGGAAGAACATACAAACTCCACACAGACGGTCACCCAAGGCCAGAATTGAACCAGTGTCCCTGGCATTTGAGGCAGCAGTGCTAACCATTGTGCACCGTGCCGCCATAACTTACTTCACAACTTACTTTCCTACATATTTTTTCTGTCATCAGCAAATTTGGCAACCATCCTTTCAATCGTTATTCAAGTAGATAAATTGTAAACAATTGAGGTCCCAGCACTTATCCCTGTGGTACACCACTCATTTTATCTCTCCAACCTGAAAAAAGATCTATTTATGCCTATTCTCTGCCTTCTATTAGCCAGGCAATCTTCTATCGATGCCAATATGTTACCCCCTATAAAATGAGCTTTTATTTTCTGCGATAACCTTTGTTGTGGCAAATGCCTTCTGGAAATCTAAGTACAGCACATGCCCTGCTTCTGCTTTATCCACCGCACATGTTACTTCTTCAAAGAACTCCAATAAATTGATTAAACATGATTTCCCTTTCACAAAACCATGTTGACTCCTCCTAATTATATTGAGCTTATCCAAGTACCCTACGATAACTTTAATAGCTTCTAACATTTTCCCTATGACAGATGTTAAGCCAACTGATCTGTAGTTTCCTGCTTTCTGTCTCCCTTTTTGAATAATGGAGTTTTATTTGCTGTCTTCAATCTAATGGAACTTTCCCTGAATCTAGGGAGTTTTGCAAATTAAAATCAATGCATCAACTATCTTACTGGACACTTCTTTGAAGATTTAAGAATGAAATTCACAAGGATGCAGAATCCTGCCAGCCCACAACTATTTGCTTAGTACCAGTTCTCCAACTGTAATTTTCCTGAGTTCCTCCCTCTCTTCCTTTTACTTTTTTATAGCTGCTTCTGGGATGTTACTTGTATTCTCTATAGTGAAGACTGATGCAACGGTACTTAAGGAAGTGGCCCTGGAAATAGTAGATCCATTGGTGGTTATTTTCCAAAATTCTTTGGACTCTGGAATAGTTCCTACAGATTGGAGGCTCACTAATGTAAGCATGCTATTCAGAAAGAGAGGGTGAGAGAAAACGGAGAACTATAGACCAGTGAGCCTAATGTCCGTACTGAGGAAGTATAGAGTAATCTATTATCAAGGATTTCACAACTCGGCATTTGGAAGGCAGTGGTATACTCAGACAAAGTCAACGTGGATTTACAAAAGGGAAATCATGCTTGACGAATCTATTGGAATTTTTTGAGGATGTAACTCATAGAGTTGACTGAGGAGAACCAATGGATGTGATTTGTTTAGACTTTTAGAAGGCTTTCAACAAGGTCTACATAACAGACTACTATGTAAAGTTAAAGCACATGGGATTGCAGGTAATATCTTGATATGGATAGAAAACTGGTTAGCAGATAGGAGGCAAAGAGTTGGCATAAATGGGTCTTTTTCTGATTGGCAGTCAGTGACTAATAGGGTTCCGCAGGGATCTGTGCTAGGACCCCAACTGTTTACGTTATATATTAATGATTTAAAAGAGGGAACTGAATGTATTATCTCCAGATTTGTATATGATGCAAAGTTGGGTGTGAGGGTGAGCTGTGAGGAAGATGCAGAGATGCTTCAGTGTGATTTGGACAGGCTGAGTCTGTGGGCATCTGCATGGCAGATGCAGTATAATGTGGATAAATGTGAGGTTATCCACTTTGGTAGCAATAATAGGTAGACAGATTATTACTTGAGTGGGTGTAAATTGAGAGAAATAGATACTCAACAAGACTTTGGTGTCCTCATGCATCAGTCGCTGAAAGTAAGCGTGCAGGTACAGCAGGCAGTAAAGAAGGCAAATGGTATGTTGGCCTTCAAAGCGAGAGGATTTGAGTATAGGGATTGGGACGCAATTGTAAAGGGCATTGGTGAGGCCACACCTGGAGCATTGTGTGCAATTTTGGTGTCCTTATCTGAAGATGGATGTCCTTGCTATAGAGGGAGTACAGGGCGGGTATACCGGGTTGATTCCTGGGACGGCAGGTCTGTTATATGAGGAGAGACTAAGTCGTTTAGGATTATATTCACTGGAGTTTAGAAGAGTGAGAGGGGATCTCATGAAAACTTATAAAATTCTAACAGGCTTAGAAAGAAAGAATGTTCCCAGTGGTGGGGGAGTCCAGAACTAGGAGTTATAGTTTGAGGATAAGGGGTAAACCTTTTGGAACTGAGGTGAGGAGAAATTTCTTCACCCAAAGGGTGGTGAATGTGTGGAATTCACTACCACAGAATGTAGTTGAGGCCAAAACATTGTCTTACTTCAAGAAGAAATTAGATACAACTCTTGTGGCTAAAGGGATCAAGGGATATCGGAGACAGGTCATTCTCTCTATTGTGCTAATACCATAATAAGCTAACAGAGCTACCCCTCCATCTTTTCCTCACTTCCTGTCTTTCCAAAAAATCCTATACCTTTCAATATTCAGGTCCGACTCCATGTCCTCCTGCAGCCATGTCTCCGTAATGGCTATCAATTTGTACTTATTTATTTATATGTGTGCTATCAGTTCATCTGTTTTGATTTGAATGCTATGTGCATTCAGATACAGAGCTTTTAGCTTTATCCTTTGATTCTTTTTATAACCTCTAGTCTCATCTGTTGGTTCACTGTTAGATTTGTATTGTCTCATTCCTGTAATGTTCTGTTTTTTGTTTCCCCTAATATCTTTCTCCTTTACCTGATTTTTTACTCTTTGATTTATCACATCTTCTCAAATTTGATCACTTGCCCTCACTATTTAGTTTAAAACCCTCTCTACTTCCCTAGTTATGCGGTTTGTAAGAACATTGATCCCTGCATGGTTCAGATTCAGACTGGCCCAACGGTACATATCTCACTTTCCCTAGTACTAATGGAACTCCTCCAGTGTCCCATGAACCAGAACACAAATCTCCCACAATAATCTTTAAGCCACGCATTAACTTCTCTAATTTTATTTGTCCTATGCCAATTTGCAGAAGTTATTACTTTTGAGGTTCTGCTTCTTAATTTGGTGCCTAGTTTCTCAGGCTGACTATTCAGAACCTGCTTCTTTGTCTATGTCATTGATAGCTCCATGGACCATGACAACTGGGTCATTTTGCTCCCATTAAGTTCCTCTCCAACCCCGAGCAGATGTCTTCAAACCCTGGACTCGCACTCTTTGCTGCAGAGAACAGTGTCAATTCCTCTGATTATGCTGTCTCCTATGACCAATACATAGTTTCCTGTGCCACAGTGCCATTGTCAATTAGCTCATCGGCCCCCATTCTCATCCAGTCACGCTGGAGAAACCTGAAAACTTTTGGGCAAAACCTGAGTGCTCCCGTGCTTGTGCCCTCACCTTTCCTGTCTCACTCACAGTCACAGTCTCCTGTCCCTGACCACTAATCAAATCGGAAGACCCTGTCCAAAGTGTTGTAATTACTTTCTGGTGGAAAGAATCCAGGTAACCTTCCCCTACCCTGATGCATCAGCGTTAGTCGTTCAGCTTCCAGCTCATAAACTCTGAGCCAAAGCTGCTTGAACTTCAAACATTTACAGCGGACGTGTTTACCCTGGCATTCTGGAGGTCCCAAATGCTGCAACTCAACTGTCCTGCCATCCTTAGTATGTTCTAATTAACTGTTTAGTTGTTCTATTCAATTATATATTTTACTTAACCCTTAAGTTAAGGGTTACTTCCTCTAGTTTAGGGTATGTTGAGGACAGTAGAAATACTCACCAGGTTCTACTTGCCAAGACCAGTGCTCTTCTTCCTGATGAAAGGTCAAAAAGGAACAGAGCATCTCCTGCCCTCTTCAACGAACACCCTCAGTCACCAAACTCCAACTTAAGCGCTCTGCTGCTGACCAAAGCAGCACTCCAGTGCAGAGCGGAGAGGATACTGGTGACATTGAGGATGGTGAGAAAGTAATTATCTGTAGTGAGAACTGTTCAACAGCAGATCACTGGAGAGAAATCTATGCTCATCTCCATTAACTCGTATCCAATCTCCTCCCCACTTTTTCCATCCCACACCCAAAAGTATCTGCTCAAAAATCTCACCAATCTCACCAATCACTACAGAAATACTCTGCATGCAAAGATTGTAAATAAAATTGTGGTTTTAATGGTTTTTGAATAGTCTTTCAAACAATTTCTCAACTTAATAAGAGCCTCGTGCCCGTTTGAAGTGTTCTTGAACTACTCATGCGTTGTTGACCAATGGATGCATCGTGGAAAGCAGATGGTTGCTGAGACTCAGTTAAGGGCATGAGATACTTATGGTGAGCAACAACTAAAATCTCATGCTTTCCCTCTGCAGATTGCAAAAACTCTGCATCTGCTGGGCAGTCACAACCTGCTTTCTGATGCACAATGGTATAGTGGGCTACAAGGGTCCAGAAATGCAATCTTGAGCACCAACATTATTTTCAATTCCTGTTACATGACTCTTCTGCTATTTGGTTGCAGTTCAGCACATTTACCTAACTTTTATAAAGCAGACTGTGATCTCCTAGCTTGCCTACATTTGATGGGAAGGCTGGAAGCTTCCATGGATTGCAGTATGAGCTTTCCTGAGGGATGCTCTTGTGCCCTGGTGTCAGAATCCGACAGTGGAAGTTGAACTGAAAAGATGTGCAATTTGTTAATCCCACATGTGAATTCAGTGGACTTCCCATACTAACAGGCATGTTGTGGAAACATCCTGGCAGGTATTCCAGTATTTTACTAATTGTTGGTGCACAGAAATAATTTCTGAGTCTTTGAAGGCTGCATAGTTAAGATATAAACCCATCAATTGTCTCTACCCTTGTCCGCCCTTACCACCTCCACCTGCTTCTGTTCACTAATGCTTTGTGAATCTCATGTTACATTCTGCTCCAACTCAACATCTAAGCTAACGTTGGATGTCTATTTCTTTGGTGCTTGGAGTGGTGAGAGAAAATGTTTTTTGCAGTAATTATTAAAGCTTTCATCATCACTCTATCTGGCACTAGCATCCAGATTTGCTGCTGTGCCGTTTTTAAAAAAAAGTGGAGAGGGAAATGGGTTAGGTTGTAGTTTCAATGGCAGTCACTTGCCAGATCATTGTTACATCAGGGAGTTAGTGAGTGTGTGACTGAAGGAGGTAGTTAACAAGAGAAGAGATACGGAAGATGCCAACAATCCATCTGTGGCAGGCTTTCGGCTTCAGCACTTCTGATGTTGACTGCACCATGTCCGTGTCTCATTTATTTGGTGAGTGTTTGTAACCTCGTTGTGTGCTGGTTATCTTCTGATATGTTGTAAGCTGCTTAAACTGGAAATGTGAAAGTGGGTAAATATCTGACTGGAGCAAAGGCTTTTAATCCTTGCCACCGTTTAACCTACTATCTTAGCACAGTGCTCATTATGACAGAAGCAAATGTGATAAAAAGAGATATAGTTGTGAGGTTTTGAGTGCAAATAGAAGGTGTAGTGAAAACCTCTTTGCTGACTTGTAGACACATGGGGAAAAAGCAAGAGGAAAGAATAATTGTGTGGAAGCGAACTTGGGGTACTATAGTGATGTGCAGAAAGAATGAGAGATGTGAATGGAAGGCTTATGTTGTCACTCTTGGCAAGATCATTATATCTTCCTATATCTTCCTTAGTGCATGACCTGAAGATGCAAATTATAGAGCTACATAATTTTAGATTTTCAGATTCAATAGTGCTTTCTGTTCCATCTATACTTCTTCTTGAGTGGTCATGTTTGGGCTGCAGAGTTAAAATTAGTGATGTACAATTTGGACTTGCATATAATTGCATAGTCAATTTTCCCATAATGGTGATAGTATAACATGTAGTGCATGAAATTTAGTATGACCGTGCAGATTTAACATCAACAGAATGCAACTACCACATACACAGAGAACACACTGTCTAATTGCTTTGCTTTTCTGCCAACACCAATCACTCTTAAATTACTTGTGAATGTGCTTGTATATTTATTCGAGAATGAAAATCACATGGTCTGGAAGGTCTCTGAAACTGTCCAGTGTAGGGTGGATAAATGTAACAAGGCTTTCAAAGTGGGTTTTGGTATTTCTTTCTTACTCTTCAGTTGACTCAATGACTTTGACATTGAAAACGGACTGTAATTTAGAGAGAAAGGTCTAAATTATATATATATATATATATATATATATAGACGTGCCTTTCAAAACTACCAGACATCTCAAAGCCCTTTATAGCCAATAAAGTACTTTTGAAGTGTAGTCGCTGTTCTGGTTTCGGTATTAAAGGATATGGGGAGCAGATAAAAAAATGGAGTTGAAGCCCATGATAATATTGAATGGTGGAGCAGACGTGATGGGCTGTGTAGTCCACTCATATTATTTTCTTCTGGTGGAAATATGGCACCCATTTGTACATAGCAACGACCCAATGTAATAATGACCAATAGCAGGAAATAGAACTACCAGATTAAGATTAAATGGATAGTAGGTAAAGCTTCATTTATTAAAAGATTTATCATAAGTATCCAATCAGGTTGGGCAGTAGAGACAAAACCATTAAAGTGATGCTTATAGAATCCTACAGTGCAGAAGGAGGCCATTTGGCCCATCGAGGCTGCACTGACCACAATCCCACCCAGGCCCTATCCCATAAACCCATGGATTTACCCTAGCTAGTTTCCCTGACACCTAAGAGGCAATTTAGCACGGCCAATCCACCTAATCTGCACATCTTTTGATTGTGGGAGGAAGCTGGGGCACCCGGAGGAAACCCAGGCAGACACGTGAGAACGTACAAACTCCACACAGACAGTGACCCAACCCGGGAATCGATCCTAGCTCCCTGGTGCTGTGAGGAAGCAGTGCTAGGTGCTGTGCCACCATGTCATTGATGGATAATTATCGATGGATAAATATTGGCCCAGACACTGGGAATAACTCACTTGCTTTTCTTTGAAATAGTCGCTTGGATGGACTTTTAAATCCACTTGAGAATGCAGACAGAATCCTGGTGTTAAAGTCTCATCCAAAAGATAGCACCTTTGACAATACAGCACTCCCTCAGTATTCCACTGAAATGTTAGGTTTGATTTTTATGTTCACGTCGTGAAGTGCGACTTGAACCCACAATCTTCTGATTCAGAGGCATAGATGCGACCGACAGAGCTATGGCTGACACTCCAAGAATACTGATCTTTGTGGTGATATGAAGATTTACCCTCATGTTCCCCACCCGTACCGACCTTCTGACACAACAAGCAGAAACACCTGGTCTTGATCAAATTACTACAGAAGTTTATTATTTTCATTCCCTTGGGGAGATTGAAGATGGGAAAACTACTATTTCCCTGAAGCAGGTTTTTAATCTACTCCCTTACTTATTTTCATAAGCACAGCACAGATGAATAAATAATGTTGAAATGCATTATGATAAATCTTGAATATGTTGTCATTGTGCTGTCTAAATGATTGACACACCTTTCGAATGGCTACTTTTCTCCTCTTTGAATAAAAATAGTTTGTCAAACATTTCATGGTAGAGCCCTTTAACTTGAAAAAGAAAACTTGTGATCATTTGTTTAAACACAAATCAAAAATGTGTGTGTGTAGAAGATCCTCTTTTAAGGAAGTCACAACTAAGTGTAATATTCTCTTATTAGTTGATGGGTTAAACTCTCATGGTAAATCTAGTGCAAGTGTTATGTATTATTTTCCTGGTGGGCAGAGGAAATAATACAAATTATAGATTCAAATTAATCTACTACAGTGCCCACTTTAAATGTAGCTAGGTGTATTACAGATTCACCTTGTGTGGTGAACCATCGTTGGTTCCCACTGGATAGTACTGAGCCAGGGCTGGCCAGCACTACAGGAATGTATATAGGTTACTGTGGGATTGTACTAATGTTGCTGTTGGGTTAGGGTGGGATTGATACACCTGTGTTTGTTACTGTTGTGGCACATCCCAGTCGGGCTCCGCCTCCTGGGAGAGGTATAAGACTCCCTGCTCGGACGGGACCCCTTCAGTCTGGGATAGTGTGTTAAAGTTCTGATAGTTCCATTGTTAGTTAATAAAAGCCTTCTTTTACCGAAGCTTCGAGCCTCGTGTCCAATTGATGCGCATCACCTTGGTGATGTAAGCTGAATTTGCATGCATTATGAAAAACTACTCATTGTTTGGCAATGTTGCAAGCAGCATACTGCAAGCTACTTACTGGCTTATACCAATTGTGCAGCTTGTGTGCAAAAACAATGTTATCGAAATAATCATTGGGCAGCACGGTAGCACAGTGGTTAGCACTGCTGCTTCACAGTGTCAGGGACCCAGGTTCGATTCCCGGCTTGGGTCACTGTCTGTGTGGAGTTTGCACGTTCTCCCCGTGTCTTCTTGGGTTTCCTCCGGGGTGCTCTGGTTTCCTCCTACATTCTGAAAGACGTGCTGGTTAGGTGCATTGGCCTGAACAGGCGCTGGACTGTGGCGACTAGGGGAATTTCACAGTAACTTCATTGCAGTGTTAATGTAAGCCTTATTTGTGATTAATAAATAAACTTTAACTTTATACTCACAGAAAATTAAAAGAAAAGTACTGAGGCAAATCAAGTAGGAAACAAAGTTAAAATAGGATACTTGCACTTTGTATCTTGCCTCTTTTGGTGTTCGACCAAGAACACAGAGCACCCCCTAGAATTAATTGAGTCATTTTAGAGTTAGGCTTCCAATATTCTTATACTGCATAGAAACGCTACTGAAAAACTGTTTCTGATTGCCAGACTTTAGATTGTTGAAAGAAAAGCAGTGGTTTCTCGTAGTGTTTTTTCCTGACGTGAACTGGAAATTTATCAGCGTCTTATAACATTCAAACTTTCCTCATCAAACAGCAATTAAGTTTTAATGAACTCAGGCTATTTTTACTACAGCATTAAAGGGACAGCAATTAATTGAATGAGATATATGTGCTGTTTCTGTTATAGAACAGCATATCGTCGACTTGCTGTAACACCCTTGAAGGTCTGCTAACACAACATATAGTGGATACCTGGGAGTGATTGCAAGGCAGCAATTTGTTTGGAGGACTCAGCCTATATTATAATTCATTAGAACAGCAATTTATCACTTGTAACCTTCATCTGAACTCTAAAGTGTAATTATGAAATTAAGAACACAAAGAAAGGCAGGTACAGGCAGAAACCTTTTTGGCCTTCTAATGCCTCAATTCCCCATATTGGCATAGAAGCTCCATTTGGTCTATCACTAATATTTTTGTCTATCTCCATGGTAGATTATTTCAAACATTCACATTTGCTTTTAAACATACCATACACTCATTTACCAAATGAACTGAAATGAGATGATACATTTATGTCCCCCTACCATGACTGTAAGAAGGCAGTTGGAGACATATAAGGATGAGGAACATAACATTAAAACACTCAGTGATTTTAAAAGAAGATAGAGTACATGTGATCCAGAAATAAGGATAGATTAATCAGGCTAAAAAAAAATCTGAAAGCAAACAAAGTCACCAGGAATGGATGATACTTTTCACCAAGCACCGAGAGAGAAACTGGACTCGGTTTGTGACAGCTTGGTCATTATGAAGGAGCCTGTGAACAGTCCAAGTAAATTAAAATTGAGCTAATGCGCCCATTTTTAAAAGGACAACAAACAAATCCAGATTCCTAGATAAAACAATTGAGATAAATCTGAAGGTTCCCTCTACAACAAAAATCTTATAAGCAGCAACCCACATGGATTGAGAGGATTAAAGATCCTGCCTGACCAGTCTCCTTGGTTTTATTTGTGGGAAATTGAAGTAGGATGCTGTTATGATTTAGTGTAATCAAATATCTACCAAATATTTGATCAAGTTTGCCATGAAAATCTACCATGATTAAGATAGTGGAGATTCAGGACAAAGCTTGAGAATTGAGAAGCATTTGGCTGAATAGTAAATAATAATGTACATTTGTTAGAAGAATTATCAAGGATATGAATGGGTGAGAAGAAAGTGCTGAATGAGGAGTTCCAGAAAGCTGTTTAAACTACTGAATCTGATTTTTTTTAAAAAACTCAAAGCAAACCAGTCAAAATCAGACCATGCTAAACTCTGAGAGACACTTGAATCTGAGAAGGTAGCTTGGGAATTAGAAGATTAATTAGATGTAATCTTTAAGGGGGAAATTAATTGTAAAATGCCACTTCTGGTATTTTGTTAACTTAAAGGCTCTATTTAAATTCACAGTTGTTCTCAGAAATATTCTGAATATTATTAGATGTAAGATAGCACAAAGTACAATTACATGTGCTATTTAGTATTTGCATTTTAATTACTTTGCATTTTCAGTTTTGTAATTTTTGCACTAGAAGTGAAAGAACTGAGAGTTAGAAGTAGAACTCGTCTATTATAGTATCATATGTTGTCTGTCTTACGTAGACTAGCAACCAAGAGGTTATTGGTTTACATCACATCATGGCAAGTTATGAAGACAGCAGAATCATTAGTGTACTATCCCCCTCTCGCGCCCTCACCCTGGCATCAGAGATTGGACTTTGTCCTCCTTACTTCTCTTCTTGTGACCTGGAGGTAGACCATGCGGTTTTGCAGCATGGTGGAGCCCAGCTGCCACGTGGCACTCAATCTCTGGGTGTAGTCTGCTGGCCCAATTTATGTGAAGCCGTGCCTTCAGAGTGGGCTGGCCTTGAAACAGTTGTTCTTCCAGTCAGCTGTCCAATGTCCACTGGCTGAGGAAAGCAAATCCACGCTATGCATCAATGACATTTTTAATGGGTTGAATGCGTAACCATCATTGGATGATTTCCAATTATTTTTGTCATATTGTGTATTTGTTAAAAAAGATATTTTCTCAGAATCTGGATGATCTAATGATATTAATAGTTATGTGTGCCTAATAAGTAATATATGCTTTATTATTCGTTATCTGTTGAAATCTTGAGTTCTTCTAATATTTCTCAGTGCAATTTTGATTTTTGTAAAGATTATACACAATATTTTATACGGTAGCACAGTGGTTGGGGCGGCACGGTAGCACAGTGGTTAGCACTGCTGCTTCACAACTCCAGGGTCCCGGGTTCGATTCCCGGCTCGGGTCACTGTCTGTGTGGAGTTTGCACATTCTCCTCGTGTTTGCGTGGGTTTCCTCCGGGTGCTCCGGTTTCCTCCCACAGTCCAAAGATGTGCGGGCTAGGTTGATTGGCCAGGTTAAAATTGCCCCTGAGATGCGTAGGTTAGAGGGATTAGCGGGTAAAATATGTGGGGGTAGGGCCTGGGTGGGATTGTGGTCGGTGCAGACTCGATGGGCCGAATGGCCTCCTTCTGCACTGTAGGGTTTCTATGATTCTATGATTTGTATGAGTCAGTTTTTAGTTTGGTCCATTTGGATCTACTCTAATTATAACTGAGATGATCTAAGCTTATGAAAAGCACGTGTTTTCGATAATATCTGTGCTTTCCTACCATCCTTTTCTCATTTAATTAAAACATAGAGTTCGTTGTTGTTTCCGATCACTGTGCACTTGAGATGCCATAAAGATAGGCTGGGATTCTCCCAAAAAAATTCTAAGTTTCCAATGTGCAGGAAAATGGGAGTAAAAGGGTGATTTACAAAATTAATCTTCAACGCTCTGCATCACTGAGGATTCACTCTGGAAATCTGGGGGCTGGGCCTATTCCAAAAGGCTGGCAGTATGGCACTGAGCGAGCCACTGCGCATGCGCTGATCTGTCAGTGCGGAGATCGGTGCATACTCAGTGGCCCCCCATTGTCAGCCTCCAGACCGCTGGCCAGCCCCGCAACACCCCATTGCTGGCCTCCCGCACTTTCTTGGGCCAGCCCTGCTCGTCCCGATAACTGCCCCCATCATCAGCTCCATTTTCTCCCCCACCCGGATGGCCAGCCCGATCGCCCTCACTCCCTCCCTTCCCCACTGATCTGCTGGCAGAATGGCAGCAGAACCCCACCTCCACCAATTGCCCTGCCCCCTTGCCGCTGCCTGATGCCCAGTGGCCTGTGCCAAGGTGCCTCTTAGGCTGGCACTGCCCAAGGGGCACCCCCATTTTACCCCCAACCTTCTGAGGCCTCAATGGCCTCTCTTCCTTCCAGCAGGGTCGGGCCACCTGATCCCCATTAGTGGGGAGCAGGAGTAAACCCTGATGGGGGGAACCACTCCCGGTGGAGATCCTAACAGGCCTGGAGAATGCAGTCCCATGTTGAAATGGCCAAAATTGTTGCAGAGCTGATTATGCTAAAAAAAATAGTCCTGGAGGTGTCCAGCGGGAAGCCCACAAAATGGCCCCCACTGATGTCTCTCGGCCTGCTGCGCTCCTCGAGCAGTTCAGGCGGCTGGGGAATCATGCCCCCCCCCCCCATTTTTATACAGTTGCAAAATACCATTCTTACATAAAAATTGTTGTAATATCTGTCTACAGTGACCCTGAATTGATTCAACCGATTTGAACTGTTTATGTTATCAAAACATTGTCCATTCTTTCAATAAACAAATCATTCAGTGTTATTACAGACATGTGATACACAAATTACTTGGGTCTTTTGGTACACAGTCTCTAACTACATTGACGTGACCTTCACTGTTCTCGAGCTATACATGAAATTTCAAGTATATTTGCCTCTTACTATTTTGAAGTGGTTCCACGCCAGGTTGCAGATGTATCATTGTCCAGGCAATTCCTCAAATTATTCTGAAGCCCTTGTGGGAGAGATTTCCAATCTTAAGGCCCCCCATCTACTCTGTGTCCTGACAGCTTTCCTCTTGCCTTTGCTGCTGTATTAAAGGCTGGAACAAAGAGTTAGTTTTCAGGGACAACTATAAAAGAAGGGAAGGAGATTTAAAAGGCTGAGGCATTTGGGGTGGGAATTGGAGAAAATAGGATCTAGGAGACTGAAGACAGCGCTGATAGTCATGGGGTGAGGGAGAACAGAGCTCGAGGAATAGAGTTTGCTAGGCTAGAGGAGTTCAAGAATATAGAGTGGGCACAGTGGCAGATTTCAAGATGATTTTAAAATTTGAGATGTTGGTGATTTGAGCATGACAATAAGTCAGCAAGGGTGGCAGTGAATAGATGAGCGAAATATATTGTGGGATAGGGTATGATGAGCAGAAATTTGGACTAACGGCGTGTTAGGGAGGGAGGAGCATGGAAGACCAGCACAAAGAGCATTGTGGTTGAGTCTGGAGGTGACAGAAGCATGAATGATGGTTTCAGCAGCAGATGGGCCCAGACCGAGGTGGAAGCTGAAGATGAAGAGGTGAAAATCTCTGTCTTTTCTGTGATGAAGGTCTTCTGGAGGGAGAAACAGTTTGAGGTCAAATAGAATTCTGTGGTTCTGAATATTCTGGCTCAGGGTCTGGTGGTGCCAGGGAGATTGATGGTCAGCGGTGAGGGAGTGGAGTCTGTGGCAGAGTCTAAGACAATGGTATCTATCATCCTAATGTTTAACAGGAAGAATTTAAGGTTTACTCAAGGCTGGATGTTACACAGGAAGCTAATGCAATGGAGGGATTGTGATGGGTGGTGGTGTAGTGTAATTGGGTGTTATCAGAATTTATATGGTAAAGGACTGTGTGTTCATGGATGCCATGTGTCCATGGTAACCTATAGTTAAGGAAGGGAGATTGGAATATCACCTTGGAAGATTTTGAAGGTGAAGGTGAGGGTGGGTTTGATGAGATGTCATTGCAAGACATGCATTGGATGTGAATTAATTGGTAAGAGTAGAAATGCTGAAGGCAGTTCCCATTGAGATGGGCAGTAGATGAAAGGCTTTGGAGGATGCCATGCTCAAAATCAAAAGCTGTATAGAGGGCTAGGAGGCATAATGCACTGTGGTCACAGTCACTGAGAATACTGCTCATGATTTAAGAGTGGATTCACCAGTAATGTTATTATAGGGCAGAAAGTTGGTTGGAGAGAATCAAATGGGAGCCACAAGAGAAATGGTCATACAACTGAGGCAACAATGCATTCATGAAACTTGAATCGGAAATAAATCTTGTTGATTGGATAATAGCAAGAATAGAACTTTTGAGGAAAGGTGAGGGATACAATAATATCAGATTAGAGGAGCTATTTATAATGTGAGCTGCGTGGAGGTCTGGAAGGGGAACTTTGGAAAGAAGCTCAGTGGCAATGGAATCATAGACAAAATTAGCTTGGAAAATGTAAGGGCATATCTGGAATAGAAATAATGATAACCTCTGGGGAGGCGATGGCCTCGTGGTATTAACGCTAGACTATCAATCCAGAAACTCAGCTAATGCTCGAGGGACCTGAATTCGAAGCCCGCCACGGCAGGTGCTGGAATTTTAATTCAATTAAAAATATCTGGAATTAAGAACCTACTGATGGCCATGAAACCATTGTCGATTGTCTGAAAAAAACCCCATCTGATTCACTAATGTCCTTTAGGGAAGGTAATCTGCTGTCTTACCCAGTCTGGCCTACATGAGACTCTAGAGCCACAGCAATGTGATTCACTCTCAACTGCCTTTGGCCTGCCAGTGAAGCCCATATCCCACAGATGAATTAAAAAAAAAGTTATTCTGTCTCACTAGAAATACTTACTAACATAACATTGGGACCGTAGACTAATTTTTTTGTGTTTTAAAAAATTCATTTATGGGATATGTGTGTCGCCGGCAAGGTCAGCACTTATTACCCATACCAAATTTTCCTCGAGAAGGTGGTGGTGACACAGCTTCTTGAACTGCTGCAGTCATCTGGTATAGGTAGACTGACAGTTGGGTTAGAAAGGGAGTTCCAGGTTTCTGACAAAACAACAAAGAAGGAATGGCGATTATAGTTCCAAGTCAAGATAGTTTGTGATCTGAAAGAGAACTTGCTGTGTTCGTGTTCCTAAACCATAGAAACCCTACAGTGCAGAAGGAGGCCATTCGGCCCATCGAGTCTGCACCGACCACAATCCCACCCAGGCCCTACCCCCACATATTTTACCCGCTAATCCCTCTAACCTACGCATCTCAGGACTCTAAGGGGCAATTTTTAACCTGGCCAATCAACCTAACCCGCACATCTTTGGACTGTGGGAGGAAACCGGAGCACCCGGAGGAAACCCACGCAAACACGAGGAGAATGTGTAAACTCCACACAGACAGTGACCCGAGCTGGGAATCGAACCCGGGACCCTGGAGCTGTGAAGCAGCAGTGCTAACCACTGTGCTACCGTGCCACCCAACTGTGCTACCGTGCCACCATGTATATGCTGCCCTTTTTTGTCTTGGTGATCGAGATTATGGGATTGGAAGGAGACTTGGCAAGATGCTATCGTGCATCTTGTAGCTGGGACACACTGCTTCCACTTTGCACTGCTGGTAAAGCGAGTGAACACTTAAGTTATTTTTTGGGGTGCTGATCAACTGGGTAGCCTTGTCTTGGAAGTTGTTGCACATCCAGGCAAGTGTTGAGTATTCCATCACATTCCTGACTTATGCCTTGTAGGTGGTGAACAGGCTTTGAGGAATCTTGCATTAGGTAGTAGGACCATTGAGCTTCGTATTTGCCCATATCACATTGGGCTGACATGGTTTGATTTTGCAAGGTTGACCTCACTGATTCATAGGAAGCTTCTGCCCCATGTTAAATTGTTAGTGGGAGTTGACAAGGATAGGCAGTTTTAAAGGGGTTCCTCAATTCATGCCATGCAGAAACCTGGAGAGGAGGACCTTAAAGACAGCATAGCTCAATTTTATTATGTTGTTTTGGGAGTGTTTGTATAAAAACTGCATGAATGGAGGTTGGCATGTCTGGGATCCAATGTACCCCTCATAAGGATATGGAGACAAATGAAGAAAAATTTAGCTGGCCTTATTTTGGCAGACTTGCTTAGGCTAATAATTTGCCCATCTACTTGATAATGAAATACTGGTTTCGTCTTGTTTTATTAAGTCATTACTGAGGCTGTATAATGACCTCTCATAAATCAGCTATTTTCAGGCTTCGCATACATGCTCAGAAGCAGCAGGAGGCACTTTGTTACAGAAATTTCAGACTGGAACAGTGATTATCTTATAATTTTGAAAGGTGGGCTTGTAAGCATGTACAGGGAATCTGAGTGCATTTCCTGTGAGAACACTGGGGGATTGTGTCTGTGCTATTTTGAGTATAATTAGCATTGTTTAAAATATTGAAGTGAATGCTCTGGATTATCCTATTCTATGATCACACCACCAGCCATATGGAATGGAAATTGTATGCTAATTTGTTTGGTTTATTAGGTTTTACACTTGTGCTGATGCAAACATTTAAATGTTTATACACTGAACAAGTCAATGCAGTATTTATTTCTGCTGATTAATTTAGATAATTCTATAAATATCTTAATACCTTCAAATGTGTTAATCCTAACCAATAAACTACATCTTTACATTTCATTGTGAAGTGTCATTCATATCTCACATGGCTCTTGGTGGAAAAATTAAAAATTATAATGTCGACCTTCAATGCTCACACGGTTTTTAGAATTGTGTCACTTAAAAAAACCAAATTGAAGCTGTAATAATCTTGTAAAAAAAATTTGCATTTATATTTGCATTCTACTTCTCAAGATGACCCGGAGTTGTTCACAATCAGTACAATACTTTTGAAGAATGGTCACTGTTGTAATATATGCAAAGTTGGCAGCTAATTTAAACACAGCAGGGAATAAAAACTATATAATCTGTTTTGGTGGTACTGTTTGAGAAATTGACCAGAACAACAGGAGAACTCTATCCTGCTCTCCCTTGAAAAAGAAGAACTCATCTGCTGCTCCTTGAATAGGCTATAGGATCTTCATCTTCCATCTGAGTGGGCCAATTGGGCCTTGGTTACCATAACATCAGAAAGACAGCACCTCCAAAAGTGCAGCAGTGCTTTTGCCATACATGAAATGTCAACCTAGTGCTTAAGACTCTGTGGTGGGGCTTGTACCCATGACATTTTGACTCAGATATGCAAGTGTGAATATTAAGCAAAGCTGACACTAAAATATATTGATTTTACTACTTTTTCGAAATCTTGAACTCTGCAAACAAAATATGACTGTGGCAGAGCTTTAATGATGTTGTTAACTTTTTAATTGATGCTTTTTTCCCATGGCATTCACAGGGCTGATGGCACTTCTCTGGTAGAAAAACTAGTTTCAGTGAAACCACTGAGGTGTGCCTGGTTTCTGTCATCTTTGTAATAAGTAGAGGGTGTGACCTGTCTTGGTCAATCAGGGTATTTAAATCATTTCTATACTGATAAAATTCCTTACTTGGCCGGAACTTGGCATAGAAACTGGTGTAAGCTGCAACATAATTTCTGCGTAAACGCAGTCCAGAAAACTTTGGGTCAATATGTATAAGACAGTAAAATAACTTCAAAGATTATTTTTTACTAATATCAGTTGTCAGGATATCTATTTTGTGTTAAAGGTGGGTTAAAATTAGTGTGGAAGCTGCACTTAGATTTTTTGTGATGAGACATCAGTTGCTTGTGCCATGTTGTATAATTTGAAAAATCACGTAAATATTATTTTTTTTAAAAACAGGGAAATTGATAGCAAGCAATATGTTTGAGCAACAACATTTCATGTCACAGTATAGTTAAAAATAGATTTGATTTTCCTCTGCTCTACTAAGTTCATGTTCTGAGCTTTAATGGAGCGAAGGGCAATTTAGACACCACCCCACTATGGGGAGGCAGGTTAGAATCTTCTTTCGCCAGGTCTTATCTGTTTCCTGACAGCCTATCCTCTCAGATTTGTAGTCTGTTCATCAGGGGATAAAAATCCTGGGCGAGAGGAAGAAAGAGCAGGTAACCTTGCCTTAAAAAATAGTGGTTATGTTTGGACATTGAATGTTATGTACAGTTGCTTTAGTGCCTTACAGCGCAGTAGTTATGCATGATTCATGTTTTTTAAAAATATGTTTCCAGGGTGTGGGGGCTTGTGCTTTAGAGATTTAAAAAAAAGTTGATTTAATGCCCAGTTTTCAAACATTCATGACTGCTTGTCAATGTGACAAGAGAGTACTTTTTGCATACTGTCAATTTTCTATCCAAAAACATATTTCTGTTTTGCATTCAGCATATCATTAAATTCCTAGCCATCATAAAAAAATTAAATCAAATCGTGTCCAGTGAGAATATAAATTGAACCAAGTCACCTCAGCTATAAAACACTTGCACTGCAATATCTAAACTTACACTTCTGGTTTTGGGTCCAGTGACCTGAATTTAGCAGCACCTACAACTTTTCTAATGGTTTTGAACATTTAGTTTTGTGCAGCTTTCACTCCTACTCCTTGATCTTTATACAACATATATCTGTAATTGAATTCTGTCTTTGATTTAGAATGATGGGTGTAATTTTTGCTGTCTGTTTACTTGCCTTTCAGCAAGAAAACATATACACACTTGGATCACCTGGATCTACTTGTTTGGGTGGGTGTAACAATTCTTTCTGTGCGTATCTTCATAACAACTGTCAATGCCACTCCTTTGTCATCCTGCCAAAGAATATACATGAATGATGTGGGAACTCTTTGATTGCTTCCAACAAACCTGGATAAAACTATCCATGCGTTCCCTTAAGAGAAAGTCAAAATGTCAATGTTAGTGATGCCATTTAAGTCTCTGACTTTTGATTTTATTAGTTCACTAGAATGCAACTCATATAAGAAATTGGAGCAGGAAAATGCCGATTAACCCCTTGAACTAGCCATTCAAGTAACATCATGGCTGATCTGACTGTGTCCTTAACTCCACTTTCTTGTCTGTTCCCCATAACCCTTGACTCCCTTGTAGATCAAAAATCTGTCTAACTCAACTTTTAATATATTTGTAACCCAGCCTCCACTGCTGTCAGGGGAAGACTCTCCCATCATGGGAAATATCCTTTCAGCATCTGCCCTGTCACAGGCCCTCACAATCTTTTTATGTTTCAATCGGATCGCCTCTCCTTCTTCTAAACTCCAATGAATGTAGTGCAGCCTGCTGCATCTTTCATCACCAGACAACCTGTTCAACCAGGGATCAGCATAGTGAACTGCTTCTAATGCAAGTATATCCCTTAAGTAAGGAGACAAAAGCTATACACAGTGCCCTAGGTGTGGTGTCACCAATGCCCTGTACAGTTGTGGCAAGACTTCACCTACTTTTATACGCTATTTGCATTGCTATAAAGGTCAACAGTCCATTGCCCTTCTTAATTACTTGCTGTGTTTTTTTTTATGATTCGTGTACAAGGACATCCAGATCTTCTGCACCACACCACTCGGCAGTTTCTCTCCATTTAGATGATCTGCTTTTCTTCCTGCCAAAGTGCACAGCCTCACATTTTCTTGCATTATGCTCTGTGCCAATTTTTTTGCCCACTCATTTAAACTATCTTGTTTTATAGAATCTGTCTTCCTCACAACTTGCTTTCCTACTTCGCCTGGTGTCATCAGCAAACTTGGCCAAAATACTTTTGGTCACTTAATTTAAATCATTAATATAGATCATAAATAGTTGAGACTCCAGCACTGAGCCATGTGGTACTCCACAGTTTGTCAGCCTGAATATGACCCATTTACCCTGACTCTGTTTCCTGTTAGTTAGTCAATCCTCTCTCTCTCTCTTAATATATCACCACCAATACACTTGTATAGTAACCTTTTGCATGTCACCTTATCGAATGCCTGCTGGAAATCGAAATACAATAGTTTCCCTTTATCCATCTTGATTGTTACATTTCTCAAAAAAAACTGCATATGTTTGTTAAATATTATTTCCCTTTCACAAAACCAATGTTACCTGATTGTGTTATGATTTTCTCAGTGTCCTGCTACTATATCCTCAGTAAAAGATTGCAGATGTCAACCCAACTGGTCAAGAGTTTCCTGCTTTCTATGCCCTGATAGGTATGTTATGTTTGTAATTTTTCAGTCAGCTGGGACCTTTCCAGAATCTAGGGAATTTTGGAAGATTACAACCAATGCATCCACTATCTCTGCAGCCACTTCTTTTAAGACCCTAGGTTGTAGAGGACTTGTCCCATTAGTTTACCTAATATTTTCTATCCAGTAATAGTGATCGTTTTAAGTTGCTCCCTCTCTTTGCTTCTTGATTTTTTTGGGGGGGATACTTTTATGTTTTCTACCATGAAGAGAGATACAAAGTACTTTTTCAAAGTTTCTGCCATTTCCTTGTTTCCTATTATTAATTCCTTAGTCTCAGTCCCTCAGGAAACAATGCTTATTTTAGTTACTCTTTTTCTCCTCTTATACTTTAAAAGCTTTTACTGTCTGTTTTCATTTTGTTGGCTTTCTGTCATGCTCCAGTTTCTCCCTCTTCGTTTAATTCCTTCTTTGCTGGTTCTAAAATTTTTCCAATCTTCTGGGATGCCACAACATTGTACACCTTTTCCTTGAAATTGCGACTATCCTTAAATTTCTTAGTTAGCCACAGCTGATGCATCCTTCTCATGAAGTCTGTCTTTCTCAATGGAATTTATCTATGTTGAGAGTGATAAAATATCTCAAATGCATGGCACTGCTTGATTTGATTTATTATTTTCACATGTATTGGTATACAGTTAAAAGTATTGTTTCTTATGCGCTACACAGACAAAACATACCTTTCGTAGAGTACCATAGGGGAGCAGGAAGGAGGGTGTAGAATGTAGTTTTACAGCCATTGCTATGGCGTAGAGAAAGATCCACTTAGTATAAGGTAGGTCCATTCAAAAGTCTGATGGCAGCAGGGAAGAAGCTGTTCTTGAGTCAGTTAGTACGTGATCTCAGATTTTTTTATCTTCTCCCGATGGAAGAAGGTGGAAGAAAGTATGTCTGGGGTGCGCGAGGTCCTCGATTATGCTGGTTCTTTTCTGAGGCAGCAGGAAGTGTAGACAGAGTCAATGGATGGGAGGCTGGTTTGCATGATGGACTGGGCTACATACCCAACCCTTCGTAGTTTCTTGCGGTCTTGTTCGGAGCAGGAGCCATACCAAGCTGTGATACATCTGAAAAGGATGCTTTCAATGGTGCATCTGTAAAAGTTGGTGAAAGTCTTAGTGGACATGCTGAATTTCCTTAGCCTCCTCAGAAAGTAGGAAGTAGGCATTCGTGAGCTTTCTTAACCATCTTGCCTTTTTACTGATTTTCCTAGTTCACTTTAGCCAAATCTGTCATTTTAGCCTTGTAATTGTGCTTATTTAAGTTTAAGTCACTATTTTCAGACCCAGATTTCACACCCTTAAACTATGAGGAATCCCATGAAATCTAGAGAACCTTTGCTGTAGTGCCTCCAACAAGTACATCCTTCTTAAACATGGAGACCAAAATTCCACACAGTATTGTAGGTATGGCCTCACCAAAACCCAATGCAATTGTAGAAAAATTTAGTTATTCCTGTGCGCCAAGCCTCTTGCAATAAAGGCCATTTGCTTTCCTAATAGTTTGCTGGACCTGCATGGCAACTCTTTGTGCTCCATGTACGAGTACACCAAGGTCTCCCTGAACATCAACATGTACAAGTTTCATGCCTTTTAAAAGATTTTCTACTTTCTTATTCTTGGGACCAAAGTGAATAACATCGGACTTCTCCATATTATGTTTACATCAGCTGACATCTTGTTGCTCATTCATTTAACCTGTCCATATCTCTTTGCAACATTTTTGTTTCCACCTCAAAGCTTGCATTCACACTTGGCTTTCTGTCATCAATAAACCTAGATATTCCATTGCTTCATCAAAATCATTAACATAGATTGTAAATAACTGAGGTCCCAGCACTGATCCTTGTGGCACTTGACTAATCACAACTTGCCAACTTGAAAATGTCTCATTTATCTTTATTGTCTCCTTCCTGTCAGTTAAACCATCCATTATACATACTAATGTATTTTTCCAACTGCATCATGTGTATTAAACTTTGGTGTGGCAATTTATTGAAAGCCTTCTGGAAATCCAAATATACTTTCATCTACCCTACTAGTTACATGCTCAAATAACTAATAAATTGGTTAAATAGAATTTCCCTTTTGTAAAACCATGTTGACATGTTCTAATCATAATATGCATTTCAAAATGCATTGTTAGGATTTCATTCAGAATAGATTCCAGCACTTAAGCAGTCCAGATGAATATTCAGCAAAACCTGGACAATATCCAGGCTTGGGCTGACAAGTGGCAAGTAAAGTTTATGCCACAAAAGTGCCAGGCAATGATCCTCTCTAAACAGAGAATCTAACCATCATCCTTTGACATTCAATGGCATTATCATTGCTGAATCCCGCACAGCATTTAGATGAACACTTGAAACACCAGAGCATAAAAGGCTAAAGATCAAGTGCTGGAAAATGGGATTAGAATAAATAGGTGCTTCATGACTGACACAGACACGATGGGCCAAAGGGACACTTTCTGTGTTGTAAAACTCTGACAATAACTTCAATAATGTCAGACTGACTGGCCTGTAGTTTCCTGTTTTATTTTCCCTCTTGAAAAGTGGAGTTAAGTGTACTAATTTCCAGTCTTCTGGGACCATTCCAGAATCAATGAAATTTATAAAAAAACTTATAATCATTAAAATGATTTTTAAAAATTAATAAATCTAAATCAGCACCCCAGTACTGTAAAGAGTTCACTTGAATATCATACCATCTCTGCAGCAATTCCAAGTCCAAATAATTTTGTTTGGGGTAATTTAGTTTATGGAAATTGAGCACTTAGATTTTTTTCCATGCATGCTTTGTTTCATATTTTTGCATTTGGAAGTATCTTGATAGATGTGTAAGTTCTGTTGTGTATGAAAATTGAACACCCATTGGAAGTATACAAATCATGGTTTTTGCATCAAGTTATAAGCTAGTCATATTCAATGGGATCATTTAATTTTAATGTTTGTTGAGTGCACTATGGTTGATGGATAACCCAAAAGCATCCAAGCTACTTCAGATTTGTTCTATTATTTAAACTTTCTGGTAGCGCAAAAGCAAAATTCCCAGGACACAAGAAGTAAAATCCAATGCAGTTTTTCATGGGGGCCAGGCAAAACGTAATGATATTGAAGTTGGATGCATCAAAGGTCCACTGTTAATGTTTGCTGTAAAGCAACAGCTATACAACTGACAAGTGGACAACATGTTGTCGGCTCTCGATGTTATTTTTTCATTCAAAATTTAATTTTTACATCTGCACAATTTTAAATTCTCAACTGTCTTGTGTGTGTGTGTGTGTGGGGGCGGGGTGGGGGGGGCGGGGGGGGGGGGGGCGGAAGGGAGGAAGAAAATAATTGGCAGTTTCCCTGTCAGTAACTTTATATTTGAATACATTTAGAAATTAGGTTAGCTGTTGGGTGTAGCCAGCCTCCTTATCAGCAGCGCAACATTTTCAACACCCTTATTTTTCCAGTTACAACAGCTTTGTTACTTAAACATTAACATTTTAACTTTCAGGCAGATTTTATTGGATTTTTGTGAACACCTTTGCCTGTATAACAAATAGTATTTTATTCATCCAATGCTCCACGTGTATAATGAGAATAAAGCCTGTTTTCGGAAATTTTTGTGTGGAGACAAGATAGGTGACAAACTGTCCAGCATTCGCAGTGTAAAACCTCGGAAATTTTATCTCCTGGGACTGAAATTATATGTTTTAAATTAGTCTCTAAAAGAGACCAGTGTGTTGCCTGAGTCAAAGGTAATAAATAAATGTTTGGGAAGATGGAGGAGTCGAGAAGGTCCAATGTTTTCTTATGAGTTGTAGAGGAATTCTTCCTGGTGCTCAGAAATTTAAAAAATGAAAATAAATATCACCTGGGCCGCCAGTGGTCACAATGATGTCTGCCTCTACATTCCACTGGGGACTGAGTATCTTCATGTGATGGACAATTAAAATCTCATCAGGGTCTGAATGATATGATTCTGTTTATATATGTGAGACCTCAGGAGGATGGCACCACCACTACCAGAAACCCAGCAGTTAAAATTGCACCCGGCATTAATGCTATGGCAAGATAGCAAGACAATTGCTTTAATTTCAGCCAAGCCTTCATTCCTGTGTTGGCCACATAGGGTTATAATTGGGCCAGATAAATGGGCAATTCTATTATAGCTACTGTGTCTCAATTGAACTGCACGCATGTTGTATTTGTCGGGAACTCCATTAAAATGGCTTATTGATGTTGAGGTGAATGTGAAAAAGAATTCATAATTATAGAATTCCTACAGTACAAAAAGAGGCCATTCAGCCCATCATGTCTGCACCAACTTTCTGAAAGAGCATCTTAACCAGGGACCCTCCGACCTATCCCCATAACCCTATGCATTTACTATGGCTAATCCACCTAACCTACACATCTTTGGACACCATGGGGAAATTTAGCATGGCCAGTCTACCTAACTCTTTGGACTGTGGGAGGAAACCGGAGCACCCTGAGGAAACTCATGCAGACATGGGGAGAATGTGCAAACTTCACATAGTCACCCAAGGCTGGAATTGAACCTGGGTCCCTGGTGCTGTGAGGCAGCAGTGCTAACCACTGTGCCGCCCTCCTGAAATCTTTTCAAAAATATTAATATGCTTGTATGTGTGACATTCATTCATTTCAAAATTTATTCTTTGATCGGATGTGGCATCGCTAGTTAGGCTAGCATTTATTACCCATTGCTAATTCCTCATGAGATGTTGGCGGTGAGCTGCCGCCTTGAACTGCTGCAGTCCATGTCGTTTAGCACCCAAAATGCTGTTGGGAAAGGAGTTTCGGGATTTTGGCCAGTGACGGTGAAGGGGTGATGATATAGTTTCAAGTCAGGATGTGGCTTGGAGGGGAACTTGCAGGTGGTAGTGTTGCCATGCATCTGCTGTGCTTATCCTTTTAAGTGGTAGAGGTTGCATATTTGGAAGGTGCTATTGAAAATGGTTTAGTGAATTGCTGCATTGCATCTTGTAGATGGTACACACTGCTGTCACTGTGAATTGATGGTGGATGGGATACATGTTTATGATAGTAGATGAGGTGTCAGTCAAGTGGGCTGCTTTTGTCCTGCATGGTGTCAAGCTCTTGTGTTGTTGGGGCTGACATAAACCAGGCAAGTGGAAAGTATTCCATTAGACTCCTGACATGTGCCTTTTTGATGGCTTTGGGAAGCCAGCAAGTGCATTACTACCACTGAATTCCTAGCCTCTGATGTGCTCATATAGCTGCTGTATTTATATGGCTAGTCCAGTTCAATTTCTGGTCATTGTTAACCCCCAGATGTTGACAGTGGAGGATTCAGTGATGGTATTGCCGTTCTCTCTAGGAGATGATCATTACCTGACACTTGTGTGGCATTAATGTTACTTGCCACTTACCAGCCCAAGCCTGGATATTGTCCAGGTCTTGCTGCATATCGACACGGACTGATTCTGTATTTGAGCATTTGTGAATGGTGCTCAACATAATGAAGCAGCCAAAGATGATTAAACCTGAGTAACTCCTGTAGCCATCATCCCAGAACTGAGATGATTGACCTCCAAAGACCACAATCATCTTCCTTTTGTTCTGGGTTTGCCTGCAATGAATGGAGATTCTCCCTGATGCTCATTGACTCCAGTTTTATTTTCACAGGGGGTTTTCACAGTAACTTCATTGCAGTGTTAATGTAAGCCTACTTGTGACAATAAATATACTTTAAAATTTTTATGATGCTTCTTGATGATACATATAGTCAAATGCTGTCTTGATGTAAATGACAGTCACTTTCACATTATCTCTTTGAGTTCAGCTCTTTTTTTTCCATGTTTGATCTAAGGTTGTAATTAGGCAGGAGCTGAATAGCCATGGCAGAATCCAAACTGGTTATTGTAATGTCCTAACTAAGAAAAAACTGTGGTTTGCATACGTAGATTCAAACTAACAACAAGAGATTTATTGAAAGAGATGTTCGCTGCACTGCACACAGTACAAACTGAAACTAAAGCAGGAGCCTATGAAACACTCCAATTGCTGAGGAAGTGTCACTGGAGAGCATTGTCAACAACTCCTTCCATCATTTTGCTGATGATTGAGAGCAACATAGAAACTAGAAGCTGGAGTAGGACATTCGGCCCTTCGAATCTGTGCCATTCATTTTGATCATGGTTGATCATTGAATTCAATATCCTGATTTCTCCCCCCCCCCCCCCCCCCCAACATCCCTTGATCCCTTTAGCCCTAAGAGCTATATCTTATTTCTTCTTGATATCAGACAATGTTTTGGCTTCAACTACATTCTGTGGTAATGAATTTCACACATTCACCACCCCTCTGGGTTAAGAAATTTCTCCTCATCTCAGTTCTAAAAGGTTTACCCCTTATCTTCAAACTATGACCCCTAGTTCTGGACTCCCCCACCATTGGGAACATTCTTTCTGAATCTACCCTGTTAGAATTTTATAAGTTTCTATGAGATCCCCTCTCACTCTTCTGAACTCCAGTGAATATAATCCTAACCGACTTGGTCTCTCCTCAAAAGACAGACCTGCCATCCCAGGAATCAGCTTGGTAAACCTTTGCTGCACTCCCTCTGTAGCAAGGGCACCCTTCCTCAGATAAGGACACCAAAACTGCACACACTACTCCAGGTGTGGCCCCACCAATACCCAATACAATTGCTATAAAACATCCCTATCTCTACGCAAATCTTCTCGCTATGAAGTCCAACATACCATTTGCCGCCTTTACTGCCTGTTTGCTTACTTTCGGCGACTGATGCACAAGGACACCAAGGTCTCATTGAGTATCCACCTCTTTCAATTTACACCCATTTGAGTAATAATCTGTCTTTCTATTATTGCTAACAAAGTGGATAACCTCACATTTATCCGCATTATACTGCATCTGCATCTGCCATGCCCACACACTCAGCCTGTCCAAATCATGCTGAATCATTTCTGCATCCTCCTCACAGCTCCCCCTCCACCCAACTTTGTATCATATGCAAATTATGATATAATCCATTCAATTCCCTCTTCCAAATCATTAATATATAATGTGAACAGTTGGGGTCCGAGCACAGATCCCTGTGGAACTCCATTAGTCACTGTCTGCCAATCAGAAAATAATCCATTTATGCCAACTCTTTGCTTCCTATCTGCTAAGGGCGGCATGGTAGCACAGTGGTGAGCACTGCTGCTTCACAGCTCCAGGGACCTGGGTTCGATTCCCGGCTCGGGTTACTGTCTGTGTGGAGTTTGCACATTCTCCTTGTGTCTGCGTGGGTTTCCTCCGGGTGCTCCGGTTTCCTCCCACAGTCCAAAGATGTGCGGGTTAGGTTGATTGGCCATGCTAAAATTGCCCCTTAATGTCCTGAGATGCGCAGGTTAGAGGGATTAGTGGGTGAATATGGGGGTAGGGCCTGGGTGGGATTGTGGTCGGTGCAGACTCGATGGGCCAAATGGCCTCTTTCTGCACTGTAGGGTTTCTATGAATTTCTATGAATTCTATGAAAAAAAACCCAGCTTTCTATTCATCTCAAGACATTACCTGCAATCCCATGTGCTTTAACTTTGTGTAGTAATCTATTGTGTGAGACTGAGTAGACTGATAGGCAGAAATTGACTGAGTTAGATTTGTGCTGCTTTTTGTTGGACAGGGCATACTGAACACAAGTCTTCAGTACTGTTGGTGGAATGTTGCCAGGGCCTAGCTTTTGTTGTATCCAAAATGCCTTCAGCCATTTCTTGATATCCAGTGAAGTGATTTCATCAGCTGAAGACTGACATCTGTGATGCTGGAAAATTCAGGAGGCTGAGATTATCCACTTGGCACTTTGGGCTGAACATTGTTGCAAATGCTTTTCACCTTGTGTTTTGCATGGTTGTGCTGGACTCCCACATCATTAAGGATAGAGATATTTGTGGAGCCGCCTCCTCCAGTTGTTTAAGTGTCCACTACCTCTAACAAATGAATGAGGGAGGACTGCAGAGCTTGGATTTGATTGATGATTGTGTGATTGCTTAGCACTGTCTGCCTATTGCATGCCGTTTCTGTTGTTTAGCATGCAAGTAGTCTTGTGTTGTATCTTCACCAGGTTGGTATGCTGTTTCTGGCAGGCTCTTCCACACTCTTCATTTAACCAGGGTTGGTCCCCGATTGATGGTAACATTTGTGTAGGGCATCTCCTGAGTAATGAGGTTAGATTGTTGTTGAGTAAAAGTCTGCTGCTGATTTTGGTCCACAGTGCCTAATGGATGTCCATTTCTGAGTTGCTGGATCTATTTTAAAGCTATTCCATTTAGCATGGTGATGGTGCTGCTCAACATGATGGAGACCATCTTTACATGTGAAGACTGGGCTTGTCTCCACAAAAACTGTGCGGTGGTCATTCCTACCAGTACTGTCATGGATAGATGCATCTGCAACAGGTAGATTGGTGAGGATGATGGACAAGTATGTTTTAACTCTTCGTTCCCTCATCACCTGCTGCAGAGCTGGTAATTATGTCCTTTAAGACTTTGCCAGCTTGGTCAGTATTGGTCCTTCTGAGCGAATCTTGGTGATGGACATTGATGTGACACACCCAGAGTACTTTCTGTGTCCTTGTTACCATCAGTGCTCCTTTCAGGTGGTGTTCAACATAGAGGAGAGCTGATTCATTTGCTGAGGGGGTTGGGTGGTAGGTGGCAATCAGCACGTTTCCTTGCCCATGTTTGACCTGATGCCATGAGACCCCATTGGGTTGGATATCAATGTTGAGGAATCCCAGGGCAAATATACTGTATATTGCTATGTCACCACCTCGGGTAGATCTGTCCTGCTGGTGGTTCATACCCAGGGATGATGATGGTAGTGTTTGGGACATTGGAAGGAATAATTCGGTGAGTATGATTACCTCAGGCTGTTCCTGTGGCTGTATAAGAACTCATTTTGTGACAGTATAAACTAGTTATGTATTTTGTTATTGTCCTTGATCTAAGTGTTTAAATGTGTGAGATTGGTGATTTTCTTACCCGCAGTAATTTATCCCAATTAAAAATAATTTCAGCAGCAAACTTTCATGAATTAAAAAATAAAGAATTTTTTATTATTGCACACTGGCCCCGGAGGTTGAAAACATAAATTCTCTTGCACGCTATTACGCACGCAGACTAGATACAGATGAAGTAAAAAAAGAATAATGCAATTACAAAATGGAATTATTTCAGTATCTTTTATATCAGACCTGTCATCTTTTGGATGAATTGATGCTTGAGCTGGAACAGAGGTCTTGTAAAATTAGAGGATTCTCAGTAAGCTGCGAGGCTTCTTTTAGTCGAATTGCCAGGAAGTCAGCTCTTGGGTGAATATTGAGGTTGGAACAGGTTGTTGGGCGGATGGGAGGGGCACCTTTCTCAAACTTACAAATTATGACTCGATATTACCATGGTTGTGTGGCAGATATGATAGCTTAGATGATGTTTCTGATGGTATCTCATAGAGAACTGCTTCTGCTGTTCTGTTTTAAAAGAAGGTAGCAAATATGGCTGACTTTCCCTTTTCAACTAAGGTGTTGTATTAGACTGGTGAACAACTTTATCCATTTCATATTTGTCAAACACCCATTGTGTTTCAATTTCTCCCTTGTCCACGGTCCTTTCTGTTGATGGTGTATCTTTAGCAAAGGGATGTGTGAATTTCAAATGTGACTGTTGCTGTCCATATGTGATTAGGTATTTGCTTGAGTTTCAGAACTGTCTGGAGCTGCATATTGCCAAGTCATTTAATATGCTACAGCTATCTTACGCAGCTTTTGGTCTTCATTTAAAAAAAAATATTGCCTTAAAGTTTGTAATATCTTCCTGCCTGTACGGGGCATGACAATATACAATGCTAGTTCACTTTTTATTCTATTAATGTTGAAAGAAAAGGACAGTAAATTGTATGTTCTGCACATGTGTTTTATAAGTTCTTTTTTTCAATACATACTTTTTCAAAATAATACTCCCATTTCTTGAATGCCCCCTGGGGTTTTCACACGGTAGCTGTACAATCTAATTGTATGATGTAGGATTTCAGCACTTTGGTTACCTGGGTGTGAGTGGAAAGTTGTTTGGCATTTGTCCAACGGCAGTCAAATTTATACATTCCTGTTCTGCATTGTATTTTATATATTCTATTAAGACATGGCTGAACTTGTTTGAGTTTAGTAATTAATCGGACATGATTATTTTCCTGAACTGAAGTTCTTGCAAAAGGTTAGTTAAGTTAATTTTGCCTTTTTAAAAAAAAGCCAAGAGATTTGTGGAAAAACTTG
Organism: Mustelus asterias; assembly: GCF_964213995.1. Lineage (NCBI taxonomy): Eukaryota > Metazoa > Chordata > Chondrichthyes > Carcharhiniformes > Triakidae > Mustelus > Mustelus asterias. The sequence continues at coordinate 31,340,478 of NC_135817.1, read as the reverse complement.
TGCGATTTTTAACTTCACATTTTGTTGTTGGATTGTTGGACTGTTAACAGATTAGCAAGATAATCATTACAAAGAGTTATGGGCTGATAAATTGATGGCTTCACTCACACATGATGCAACAGGATTGTTGTTGCAGTATTAATACACTATTACATCCCTCTTCAGATTGATTTCATGGACAAAGATAAGCCAAACAATTTTGTAATACCAGAAAACCATAAAAATAGGAAGACTACGGAGTCCTTCATTTTATTTTTTGCCTCAATTGGGGAGTTCCAGGGTTGTTGGACCATTTGAAGAAAAGCTTTAATGTTATTGTGCTGAAGCTATCCAGATAGCAACAAGACCCCCTCATCTGACTGGATAGTAGGGAAATCAGCATTGTCATTTTTGCCCCTTAAGTTTGCTGCTTTACTGTGACCCAGATCTTCCCTGGAGGTACCCTGGTAAATGCGCTGTCCAGCACCTGTTTTATTTTGCACTGTATCATTGTCATGATTATCATATACTGGAAAATAAGCTTGTGGGGGTGTGACTGGTAACTGTAGATAGACTACAAAGTCAAACATTAATAAGGAGGATGTGAAGGCAATAGATTGATATGGTGATGAACAGAGTGAGTGAGGAGAGCTTGAATGAGCATTTGCGTGAGGCTAAAAAACAAAGTGGTTTGTAGTTGGCTGTTGTAGTCCAAAAGGGAACATGTATAATTGGAAGATTTAAACAGATGAGGCAAAATACTACAGTAGCCAGAAAATAATAAAAAAGATTGTTCAATTTTGGGAAAAGGAACTTCTCAAGAATTGTTGGAAACAATGGAGTGTAAGATGAAGGAGAAAAACAGATTTAAGAAAACATTGAAGACTGTGTATGTGGTGGCTGTGAGATCTCAAACACGATGGAGTGTGGATGAAGCCAGACCTATCAGATCCAGGTTGCTGTCACCTTCAGAGTACACCTGAGAGCAGCAGGGCATTGTGTGGTAAAATTACTGGAATTTTACAGCTTAAAAAAACTGTAAAGGCTGTTGCCATCAAAATGTGGGTTTAGCTATGGGTTTACTTCAGCCAAGATCTTCACAGAAATGGTTGAAAGAGCACTGATAACTAGGTAAAGGATGGAGAATAGGGGCACATGTGGCATGTACCATTATGTAAGTCAGCAATCTCAGCAAACACACTGAAGTCAAAGTACTACTCACAGCTACAGGAGAAAAAAGAAAAAGCAGTGCTAAGATGTCACGTGTCCCATAAATGCCTGCCAGATTAAAAACTTGTGTGATTTAAAGACTGCAAAGCACCATGAGCTCCATTTTATGTTGCATGCAAGGCATTTCATATTAAGATCAAAAAGCATCAATGTCCCTTCACTGTTGCAAAACACTGGAACTCTCTCCCTAACCACTGTCCGTGCACAGACACCAAGCAGCTCACCACCACCTTCTCGAGGGTAATTAACGAAGGGCAATAAATGCTGGCCTGGCTAGTGGTGTGTCCACATCCCTTTGATGAATTTTTTAAAAATGTAGGTAAAAGAGTGTCATCATAACGATTGCTCTGGCTAGTCAACTATCTCTATTGGGAAAAATTGTTTTGTAGTGAATAGATGCAGCTTTTCAGCCTGTCTGTATAACTACCAATATTTAAGCTGGGAAAATTATCCTTTTGCCCTCCTTTGAACTATTTCCAGATCTTCTTAGCTGCAGTCTCAAACCAAACCCTTTTAGAAATGATAGAGCGGTTTAAAACCACATTGGGTTGAGATTATGTAAAATGGATAAACTGTTCATGCGGGTAAATAAAAGTAAACTGTTTGTAATGGCTAAATGTTTGATGATGTGGAGATGCCGGCATTGGACTGGGGTAAACACAGTAAGAAGTTTAATAACACCAGGTTAAAGTCCAACCCTGGTGTTGTTAAACTTCTAAATGTTTGATGTCAGAGGGCATACATTTAAGGTGATTGGCAAAAGAGCCAGAGATGACCTGAAGAAAATTATTTTTACTCAGTGGTTAAGATTTGGAATGTCTTGTAGGGTAAGTGGAAAATAATTAAAATTGCAGCTCTCGACGGGGAATTGGAACAAAAAAAAATCAATGGATAAGTGAAAAGAATGGATAGTCTGAGTGATTGGGTGATTCTTCGGAAGAGCTGGGACAAACTCAATGGGCTGAATGGCCTCATCCTGTGCAGGACTATTCCATGTTTCTGTGATCCTCCATATCATTCATCAAATGGAGGGACCCAAATGAGCCCTGTATTTTGAATTTGTTCCATCCAAGTTCTTGTAGAAGTAGGGCGTTGGGGAGAGTTATAGAACGAAGAGATCGAGGGGTACAGGTTCATAGTTCCTTGAAAGTGGAGTCACAGGTGGACAGATGGTGAAGAAGGCATTCGGCATGCTTGGTTTCTTTGGTCAGAACATTGAATACAGGAGCTGGGATGTCTTGTTGAAGTTTTGCAAGACATTGGTAAGGCCACACTTGGAATACTGTGTACAGTTCTGGTCACCCTATTATAGAAAGAATATTATTAAACTAGAAAAAGTTCAGAAATGATTTACTAGGATGCAACCAGGACTTGAAGGCTTGAGTTATAAGGAGAGGCTGGATAGACTGGAACTTTTTTCTCTGGAGCGTAGGAGGCTTAGGGATGATCTTATAGAGGTCTATAAAATAATGAGGAGCACAGATCAGCTAGATAGTCAATATCTTTTCCCAAAGGTGGGGAAGACTAAAACTAGAGGGCATAGGTTTAAAACCATAAGACATAGGAGCAGAATTAGTCCACTTGACCCATCGAGTCTGCTCCACCATTCAATCATGGCTGACTTCTTTTCTCATCCCCATTCTCCTGCCTTTTCCCCATAACCCCTGATCCGCTTATTAATCAAGAACCTATCTATCTCTCTCTTAAAGACACTCAATGACCTGACCTCCACAGCCCTCTGTGGCAAAGAGTTCCACATATTCACCACTCTCTGGCTGAAGAAATTCCTCCTCATCTCCGCCCCAAAAGGATCGTCCCTTTAGCCTGAGGCTGTGCCCTCTGGTTCTAGTTTTTCCTACTAGTGGAAACACTCTCTCCACGTCCACTCTAACCAGGCCTCGCAGTATCCTGTAAGTTTCAATAAGATTCCCCCCTCATCCTCCTGAACTCCAATGAGTCTTCAACCGTTCCTCATACGATAAGCTCTTCATTCCAGGGATCATTCTTGTGAACCTCCTCTGGGCCCTTTCCAAGGCCAGCACATCCTTCCTTAGATATGGGGCCCAAAACTGCTCACAATACTCCAAATGTGGCCCGGCCAGAGCCTTATACAGCCTCAGCAGTACATCCCTGCTCCACATGATGTGCGGGTTAGGTTGATTGGCCAGGTTAAAAATTGCCCCTTAGAGTCCTGTGATGCGTAGGTTAGAGGGATTAGTGGGTAAATATGTGGGGGTAGGGCCTGGGTGGGATTGTGGTCGGTGCAGACTCGATGGGCCGAATGGCCTCCTTCTGCACTGTAGGGTTTCTATGATTTCTATGAATGCTAACATTGCATTTGCCTTCCTAACTGCTGACTGAACCTGCACATTAACCTTAGAGTCTTGAACAATGACTCCCAAGTCCCTTTGTGTTTCTGATTTCCTAAGCATTTTCCCATTTAGAAAATAGTCTATGTCTCCACTCCTCCTTCCAAAGTGCATAACCTCACACTTTTCCACATTGTATTCCATCTGCCTCTTCTTTGCCCACTCTCCTAACCTGTCCAAGTCCTTCTGCAGCCCTTCTGCTTCTGCAATACTACTTGTTCCTCTTCATATCTTTGTATCATCTGCAAGCTTAGGGCAGCACTATGCCTCACAGCGCCAGGGACCCAGAATTGATTCCGGGCTTGGGTCACTGTCTGTGTAGAGTTTGCACGTTCTCCCCATGTCTGAGTGGGTTTCCTCCGGGTGCTCTGGTTTCCTCCCACAGTCCAAAGATGTGCGGGTTAGGTGAATTGGCCAAGCTAAGTTGACCCTCAGTTTTAGGGGGACTAGCTAGGGTAAATGCATGGGGTTATGGGATAGGGTGGGATTGTGGTCGGTGCAGATTCGATGGGCTGAATGGCTTCCTTCTGCACTGTAGGGATTCTATGAACAGTGTCTTCAGTTCCTTCCTCCAAATCGTTAATGTATATTGTGAAAGGTTGTGGTCCCAGCACTGACCCCTGAGGCACACCACTAGTCACCGGCTGCCATCCTGTGAAAGACCTCCTTATCCCCACTCTCTGCCTTCTGCCAGTCAGCCAATCCCCTATCCATGCCAGGATCTTGCCCTTAATACCATGGGCACTTCACTTATTTAACAATCTCCTATGAGGCACCTTGCCAAAGGCCTCCTGGAAATCTAAATAAATCACATCCACAAGTTCTCCTTTTTCTAATTTTCTTATTAACTCCTCAAAGAACTCAACCAGATCTGTCAGACATGATCTCCCCTTGACAAAGCCGTGCTGACTCAGTCCTATATCATGCACTTCCAAGTACTCTGCGATCTCATCTTTAATAATGGACTCTAAAATCTTGATGTGGAGATGCTGGCGTTGGACTGGAGTAAACACAGTAAGAGTTTTAACAACACCAGGTTAAAGTCCAACAGGTTTATTTGGTAGCTGGAAATGGAACAAATGGAAATGGAACTAATGGCATTTGCTACCAAATAAACCAGTTGGACTTTAACCTGGTGTTGTTAAAACTCTTACTCTAAAATCTTGCCAATGACCGAAGTCAGGCTAACCGGCCAATAAATTCCCGTCTGCTGCCTCCCTCCCTTAAACAGCGGTGTTACATTTGCTACTTTCTAGTGCTCTGGTACCCTCCCTACCTCCAGTGATTCCTGAAAGATCACCACCAATGCCTCTATAATTTCCTCAGCTATCTTTTTTAGAATCCTGCGGGGGGGGTGAGGGGAGAGATACAGAAGGATCCAGAAGGGCAATATTTTCACACACTGTCTGGAACAAGCTGCCATAGGTAGTAGTAGAGGCGGGTACAATTTTGTCTTTTAAAAAGCGTTTAGACCGTTACATGGACAAGATGGGTGTAGAGGGATATGGGCCAAATGCAGGCCATTGGGATTAGCTTAGGGGTTTAAAAAAAAGGGGCAACATGGACAAGTTGGGCCGAAGGGCATGTTTCCATGCTGTAAACTTCTATGACTCTCTGACTCTATAAGAACACACAGTGTACTTTGATATATATTGAAAAATACTATTAATATCCTATTTACTTTGGATGCAAATTTTTAACAATGGTCATGAAACTTTAGAGTATTGTAAACCATAATGCCAAGATCATGTTTCCCACTCACTGACTTCAGTTTTGTTCCATTTACAGTTTTTCTGGTGTTGATTCATGTACCCATATGCATAGCACTGCACTCACCAGGTGAAATATAGTTTGCTAGAATTTGGTCCAATCGCTGTGTTTCTGAATCTGCTTTGTTTTCCTTCATAATCCTAGCAATTGTAGAAATTTAATAGCTTCTGCAAACTTCTAGGCCACTTCTCCAACATTTACATTCAGGCTGTGAAAATAGTAAAAAAAAACAATTGTTTTGGTCTCCATGCAAATCCACAGCCATTGATAATTTGCTGCCAATGAGAATACAACCAGCTTTTAAGGATAGTAACAATTTTTCACTGATTCCCTTATGATACTGCTTTGCACATAAATCTATCGTGAGGTATCTTACGAAAAGGTTTTCTGAAAATCCATTGCTTTTTACTATTTTCATAAATGGTCTGGATACAGAAGTCACGAGTTTGAAAGGTGCTGTCAAAGGAACTTTAGTGAGCTGCTGCAGTGCATCTTGTAGATGATACCCTCTAAGCTGCCACTGTGCATTGGTGGTGGAGGGGGTGAATGTTTGAAATGGCAGACTGGGTGCCAATCAACCGGGCTGCTTTTTCCTGGATGGTGTCAAGCTTCTTGGGTATTGTTGGAGCTGCACTCATCCAGGCAAGTGGAGGGTATTCCATCATGCCTTCTTGTGTCTTTTAGATGGTGAACAGGCTTTGGAGAGTTGGGAGGTGAGTAACTCGCCACAGGATTCATGGCTTCCAACCGGTGAAAGTCCTCAAAATGATTGTGGTGTGCTGTGCTCGGCACAATATTGCACAGCCATTAGGATTGGAGCTGCAAGGAGGAACAATGTGCTCAGTATGCATCACACACATTACTGTGATGAACCTGAGATTTAATATGGGGGTATTCGTTTTCTGAGTCAGTTGTCCATCTATTGTGAAAGCATATAGCATTGATTATTCAAATGAAAATTAAATTGATTTCTCTCGGGAAACATTTTGGGATTTGATATATGAATAATTTGAGAAATTCCATGAATGTAAATTGATTGGGAGGAACAGGTGACTTTGTACCTAATGGTTTCCAAAGTTCACCTCATGTCATATCCCGTGGCATGTCTGACAAGTCTAATTGATGGCGATTAATGACTATAATAAATCAGCAGTTCCATTATTTAAAGCTTGAAGTTTATTTATTAGTGTCACAAGTAGGTATACATTAACACTGCAATTAAGTTACAATGAAAATCCCCTAGTCGCCACACTTCAGCACCTGTTCGGGTACACTGAGGGAGAATTTAGCAAGGCCAATGCACCTAATCAGCACATCTTCCAGACAGTGGGAGGAAACCGGAGCATCTGGAGGAAACCCACGCAGACGTGGGGAGAACATGCAAACTCCACACAGACAGTGACCCAAGCTGGGAATTGAACCCGAGTCGCTGCCACTGAGGCAACAGTGCTAGCCACTGTGCTGCCCCATTGTCCTGGTTTCATGCAACCACCAGAATAGTGAAAAGTATCTAGATACAATGATTCGCTACTTTATGTTGCCTCCTTTTAAGCAATTCCAATTTAACATTGTGGATACAATGGAACCGGTGAAAGCACTGAGCATCAGGATTTTCATTTCAATGGAACCGGTGAAAGCACTGAGCATCAGGATTTTCATTTCAATATTATTTCAGGCAGTGGTCAACGTAGCTTTGAGTGACCCAATTGATGCCATTTTGGAGTAATGTCTCCTGTTCTGTGATGCTTGCTGCCCTTTCTGTTCCCCAACCCTGCTGCTTGCTGCTTCCCTCCCTGACCTTTCTACTTGCAGCTCCTCTCGCTCCCCCTCATCATCTGTCTTCTGAATATGTCTTAATTCTACACAACAGCAATTTACTGTAAAGACATAAAAAAATCTTGTAAAATCAATGACGTTTTCACGTTCCTTGCATTTTCCAACCTTAGCTATTATGCCAGATAGTTTAAAAAAGACCCCTTGCAGCTAAGGTACAGCGCTCACAACCAAGGAGCGGGAGAGGAAAGCGATGGGTAGGGCAGCAAGCACAGCCATTGGTGAGTGAGAGAGGTGACAAATTAGTATAGGAATTTAAGAAAATACAGTATTTCAATTCACAGGGTATAATGTTTTGATGCTTTTTCTGATGAGAAAGATCCTACAGAACCTAATTATATAGCTTGTACATTGGTTGTAATGCAAGATAACAACTATATTATAGGAAATTACTGTAGACTATTTTTCTATTTTTGTCAAGCAATTTCTATATTCATATTTTTGTGTACAGTGGCCAATTGGTGGCATTTACACCGGGCATTGGAAGAAAGGGGAAAAGCATGGATGTAGCAATTTTGTTTTTTAATCACATGTAAGTTTGGGAGTGATGTCTGTGTGCCTGTGCTGTGCGGTTAGACTAACCCTTTGATGTGCATCTTGGCCATTCTGGGAGTCCTGCAGTTAGTTTTGGTGGCTCACTGTTCCAAAATTATGCATTAAAATAGTAGACAAATTAAAGCTGTATTGAATATTATATGTTGTTTTGCATTATGGTAATGTTTTGCATGCAGGCTATTAATAGTGCTATTAAACTCAAATAATGCATGACTGCAATGCCAACGGCTGCAGGAGGGGGAAGTTTCTTGGAGTATTTCCAGTGGCTTGATGCTGGGAAATATATGAACAGCTGTTGCAAAGGACACTTTGACGGGGTTCACCATTTGGTTCTAGCCATTATTGTGATGACTTTGTAGCTTGCCCATGAGGTTCGGGATGTAGCTTGCCTTGCTGACCTGTTTACATCTGTTAAAAATGATAAATGTACTAAAAGAGTTGCACATCTACAAATCTCATGCAAATGCATTTGCAGTACATCGAATTAAAAAGCTGATTTAGTCACTGAGGAACAGGTTATGTTCCAGAAACAATTCTGCAATATAAATGGAGAATTTATAATTTTTTTTAGAGATTGTTCAAAAACACCGTCTATGGCTAAATATTATTTTTAAGCGCCACTCAAATTACAGTGAAATAATTTGAGCTTCTATTTTATTCAGTTTCTTCATTGAAGAGAAAACCTGTATTTGTCTTGCGAAAGGTAGCTTGAATTATACACATGCTCCAGATTGTGCGAGAATCAAATAGCACAACTGTTGTGTTATAGTTATGTAGTATACAGGCAGTCAAATGTTTGAGGTGGTGTCACCTGTTCTACAAATTGAAATACTAGACATTGATCTGCTGCCAGTTTAACAAAGGCAGGTATGTTGGGAAGTGGCATTACCACAGAAAAATAACTCTGAAGCCATGTTCCTGCATGCATTCTGTTGCTAATTGGATGGCTATAAAGAACAAAATTATGCTTGTGTCATGTGTCGAAAGTCCGAGTATTGCTGAGGTCGTAGAGGATCAATATTAAGCAAGTGATTCTCAGATTCTAAACCTGCAAACTGCATTATTTCATGATCAGTTTAGTGACATTTATATTTGCAACTCCTGCTATCTGCAATGTAATGTAAGAATAAAAAGCACATAACTTGGCAGCTCCAATCAAGCTGCTCAAAAGGATTTGAAATATGAACCCAGATTAAGGGCTCACAACAGGATAAACACAGTATTATGTGAAACCTGGTTAAGTGCCTTGCAAAAACCTGAGATGAAGTGAATGTGAATTTTATGAAATAAAAGTACCAAAATATTAGTTTTAAGAGCTACTAAAATTACTGTGAACTACTTTGAGTTTATAGTATTGTTTTTACCTGTTCCTCCAGCAGTGAACAAACTAGATTCTTTGCTTTTTGGAAGATAGTTTGAACGAACGGGCTTCTATTAGCTGATGGTATGTAGGTGGAAGAATGGACCTTAGTTTGCAGCAGCATGTGAGATAACGTTGTTTCAAAGGTCTTTATTGCTGTTGAAACCACAGCAGGAAATGACTGAATGCAGAGGAAGAAATGCGAGGTAGGATGAAAGATCTATTCTGGGAACAAGATTTCCCGGCGAAGTGAAGAATACGGCGGCACGGTAGCTCAGTGGTTAGCACTGCTGCTTCACAGCTCCAGGGACCTGGGTTCGATTCCCGGCTTGGGTCACTGTCTGTGTGGAGTTTGCACATTCTCCTCGTGTCTGCGTGGGTTTCCTCCGGGTGCTCCGGTTTCCTCCCACAGTCCAAAGATGTGCGGGTTAGGTTGATTGGCCAGGTTAAAAATTGCCCCTTAGAATCCTGAGATGCGTAGGTTAGAGAGATTAGCGCGTAAATATGTGGGGGTAGGGCCTGGGTGGGATTGTGGTCGGTGCAGACTCGATGGGCCGAATGGCCTCCTTCTGCACTGTAGGGTTTCTATGATTAAAAAGAGGTAGATTACAAAAGAAGACTTTTACACACCCAGTTACTAGTAAGACTGAAGCAAGGAACTGACTGATTTGATAGAATCAGGGTGATTTCTAAGAATCTCCAATGTTAGCTCAATACAGCATGAATGAGGATGAATGAATTCTATTTATTACCATTTGGTGGATCAAATGTATTTCCCTCTTTGATATATACCTAATACAGAACTATTTAATATTTAGGTGTGATGAAGATTTTTGTTTTAATTTAAGTTGTCAATGCCTTTGAGCAGTTTGTGGCTTTCTGCTCTTCTATAATGTGTGCCTATGATTGACTAAATAGATGTGATGTTGAACTGAATTAAAATGTAGCACAGCATATTTCAGTAAAAATACTGAAACTTGAGTAAGTGATAAGCATCAATCTTTTTATATCCATTATTACTTTTTTTGCTGTTTTTGGGACTTGTACAAATGCCCTGAGGAGTTTAACTTGCCAGTTGAATTTGGCTAATGAAAATTAAAATAGGTAATTTGGATGAAAAATATTGAGTTGACATTTTACAATGCTTATGAACACTTAGAGCAATATTCACTCAACCTTTTCTATGTCATGTTGGCAAGAGAAATGCAATTCTTTTTTAAGGCTCTCCATCAGTATTTGTGATCCTTGGACTAGAGGAATTAAAATTCAATTTTCTGCCTGTTGTGAGTGAGCTAATTGCACCTGGGGTCGCAGTGGGTGTGCTACAATGCCACAGGGTAAAGATGGAAAAATCAATCAGATTTTCTGCTCTCGATCTGACATAGAAATACCTCCTGGGAATGTGCAAGAGAGAACATGTTTGGACTCTGCAGTGATGTTTCTCTTTTGCCTATCAGTCGGCTTAACCTACCATTGATGTCTAGGCCCACCTACAAAGTGTGGCTACTTGAACAAGGTATAGGAGGATGTCTGGTACCTGTGGAGTCAGACCCTACTTGAGAATTCAAGCATTCATTTGGGGAAGAGGAGAAAAATGGTGGAAAGAAATGTGTAAAAGTCAAAAGTTTAAAAGAAACACCTAGTGTATAAATTTTACCTCTGGATTCAAAATGTTTGAACCAAGTGCAATTTGTACAAATTTTGTTTTGACTCTACTACTTTTTAATTCCTGTTAGTTTCACACAGCAGAAATTTTAGTCACACTATTGAATCAAGGCATCTAAGCTTTTTTCAAAGGTTTTAAAACACAACAGAAAGAAACGAGTAGACTATTCAGGAGGAAATTGATACTGTACCACAATTTCTAATGAAGGCTGTCACTAGTTTTGACTGTTTCTTCCACGTCTACAGGAACTGATGCAATGATATTGATTTATAACGCTAACTGATCTGTGCTTTTGCTCACAGGCAAAATATCAAAAAAAGTAAATTGGATCATATTGCATTCGTGAAAGCTGAAATGTTACATGTACTGAACAGTGAGATTAATTTAGGAATTAATTTTATAGAACTGGCTCATTTCAAAAGAGGGGGGGAAGCAACCATTTGAAGTTATTGCATTTGACAGGTAATGTTAAGACTGCTGACCAAAAATTAAACAATTTGCTGCAGGCTTTCAAATGCATATCATTAAATAATTTCAGAGTTAAGATGATGGTTATAAACCTCTCTAAATTTGCTCTCTCTTTTGAACTGCTGGAATTATTGCTTTTATAATTGCCCCCAGATACCCATTATTTAATACTGGATCCATAAAATGTTTAATTTTAGATTTTTGTATGGGTTAAATCAAACTAGTCCTAACTGTAAATGTTCTTATTTATCAAATTTAGAATTCACCTCTAGTGAATTTTTCATCTAAATTAGTTAGCTATCTATATGTGTTAATCTTCGGCTTCAACTGAACAATCTCTTACCCTTATCTGTTTTTGTCTCAAGCCGAGACACTGACTTTCAACACTGGTTAATTAATGCCTTGTTATCTGACAACAGCCCAGATATACTGACTAAGTAATTGCAAAACTAGCCTCATCCTCTGGTAATCTAATCTGCTAAGTATTTTTCATAAAAATTCAAATATAATTATTTTCTTTTCTTCTCCCACCTTGTCTGAAGGTATTGATTTCTTGCTAAAAACTGTTTTTTACAGGCCCAGACATCTTCCTCAAGTTACCATTCTCTACTTGTGAACCTTGATGATGATTATCCCTAGATCGTGCAAGGGTTAAGGACAACTTCAGTACGAACTAAAAATCCACTGGAAGTAGAGGATAATATTTTTAAAAATCATGTGAGTACTATAATAGCAACATGTTACAATGTTTGGCAAGGGGAAATGAAGGATAAATAAACACTTCGATCTTCAGCAAATATGTTAAATCTGATGAACAAGGCAGAATAAAGATTGGAATATAAATAATTTTGAATAAGAGATTTTAGAAGGACCAAGCAAAAACATTTTAATCAAATGGTAGACAGTGCAAATATATTTGAGAGTTCTATATCTAAGTAGTGCAATAATTTTTCCTTCTGTCAATTGAGATGTTGCTTTAAGATGTTTGCTGTTTACAATGATGGAAGCTGTAGCTTTAGGCTGCAGGGATCATAGCAAGGATCATAAAATCCAGCCCAGTTTATAGCACTTCCTGTACCATTGTTCATGGATAGCTTAAGTAGGTACAATATTTATCTAAAATTGTCTGGTCTGTATATTTGGATATACTGATTATTTTTGTGTTTTGCAAAATACATTATGACCCCAGTAAGGCTGAGTGACCGATTGGACAAAAAAAATACAAGATTTCAAGTTGTAAGGCATTTGCTCTAATAATCAATCTAAAAGTTACATTATCTAAATACTATTTTAGTCGGAAATGTATATTCTAAACTGCAGAAAATACTCCCCATTTAATCTCACTATTTAATTTTTTAAATATGCAAAAACACACCTCTTCCAGTGTTGTACTTCACTCTGTACTTAAGTGGATGTTTCCATCTTCAGGAACCAGTCAGAAGCTTTCCTCAGCTCCAAAAGCTTGCTGTTTATTTCCTTTTCTAACTGGGTAACTTCTTTTCACAGTGAGGGTTACCTTGGGGATTTCTCTTGCTAGCCAAATCTAAGTGAATCTTTTAGTCTTATTTAAATATTCATGAACTTGGTTTCTTCAATCCTAGCATAAAGTCCCACCCACATTCTGCAAGGTGAAGGATAGAAACCAAAAGAGAAAATGCTGGGAAATCTCAGTAGGTCTGGCAGCATCTGTAAGGAGAGAAAAGCGCTGACGTTTTTGAATCCAGATTGATCCTTTGTGAAGAATAGAGTCCGGCTGTCTCTTTGCTCCGTCTTCCAGATTCCTGCAGACTGACCTGTCTGCAAGGATGAGGGATATCTTAAGAAAAATCCTATAACCCGATACTTTAACGCTTTGCTATGAACTTTTCCACTATCAAAACCCATCTCCCTGGTAACATGAATCACATGGGCCTTGTATCCAAATGCTAATTATATATTCTCCGGACCCTCAATTTCATTTTATGTTCAATTAAATAGGCCCTTCAAAGTATACAATTTACAAGACCTGTCGTCCCTCTCATCTCTCTGGGAAACTTATCCACAGCCACACTAGTTCTTCCGTCTTCCCCTAAAGTAAAGGCAATTGCAAAATTTAAGACTCTTACAAACTTGTTATTTGTAACACCACAACAGATGAAATGTGATCATCCAAGTGACAGGCTTTGAAAAACAAATTCTGAAATATAACTGATAATATTCTACACATTTGAGCAAATAAGTTATTGCACATTGTCAATTCATTAATTTATTTTTCCTTTTATCCCATATCATCCGTAAACAATCCACATAAACACTCTTGCACAGATGAACCCATCACCACAAATCCCATGTAACAGGATTTAAGATCCAATTTATTTGAGTCTTTAAAGTTCTTATTGACAACTTCCAAAATTTGCCTTCTGTTGTGCATCATTTTGAGTAAAGTTCTCATTGTTTCTATGTCCTTGGTTAATCGATTGCCCAGTCAATTCAGTCTAGGTATTTGTGTTAAAAGTGTCCATGAACCACTTTGTTCAGGCATGAACTCCAGATCTGCATTCCCTTTCATGGCTTTAGATTTTTTTATTGTTCAATTCTATAAAAAAGAGTCTTAGCCGGAAAGATGACTGAATTGTCCTTCTCCTGTTTAAATGCAGGATTTACAGTTCCCCTTTGTTTGAAAAATCTCTTTAATGTCATGTCAATGGTCAGTCAAAAATACTGATACTTTTTTCTTGCCAGTTCAAGGATTATTTTAAATTCACACAAACTTTATCAGCTCCTTTCTCAAAAGAACAATTACTTCATTCTGAAGTTCCAAGTTCCATTCCAGCATTCTTTTAAAGTTTATTTATTAGTCAAGAGTAAGGCTTACATTAACACTGCAATGAAGTTATCGTGAAATTCCCCTCGTCGCCACAGTCCAGTGCATGTTCGGATCAATGCACCTAACCAGCACGTCTTTCAGAATGTGGGAGGAAACTGGAGCACCCGGAGGAAACCCACGCAGACACGGGGAGTGCAAACTCCACATAGACAGTGACCCAAGCCGGGAATCGAATCCAGGTCCCTGGCGCTGTGAGGCACCAGTACTAACCATTGTGCTACTGTGCCACCCCTCAAATTCACTCAAATTCTTCTCATAGTTTCACCATATCAGCATCAGTTGCAGCCAAATAATTTTGTTTTAAAACACTGAATTCCTCTTTATCTCCATCAGTATGGAGCCCTGCTATTGTTTTCTGCTTTGGCACCTGTGGTTTAAGGTCTGCCAGCTGGCTTAATTTGGTCAGCCTCCATTCAGCCCATCTGTTTTTTAATTCTTTGTAGTCAGTCTAATGTTTTAGTGTCAGTTTAATCTCAGAAGCTTTTGACCCTTTGGGCACCTCTTGAGTCAAACCATTGTTCTTTACAGATTCAGAGATAAGCATATGGTTTTCTAAATCCAGTGATTGCTGATACATCTAGGGGTGGGATTCTCCTAAAAAAAAATTCTAAGTGTTGAATTCGTATAAAAACTGGAGTAAATCCTGCTGGTTGTTTTCAGCAGGACTTTCAAAATGAATTTTACACTGTACATCTTAGAGTGCCCTGGCGTGAATCCCGTTAGAAATCAGTGGGCAGGGCCTATTTCCACTGGAAAGGCCAGCAGCATTGTGCTGAGCGGGCCACTCTGCATGTGCCAATCTGGCCAGCACGGCAACTCCTCCATCGCCACCCTCCCCCCATATCTTTAACAATTTCATAGAAATGTCTGGAGATAGTACATGATCTTCAGATGGTAGTTAGCACTGCTGCCTCACAGTGCCATGGACCTAGGTTCAATTCCCTGCTTGGATCACTGTTGTGCAAAGTCTGCACATTCTCCCCATGTCTGCATGGGTTTCCTCCGGGTGCTCCGGTTTCCTCCCACAGTCTGAAAGACGTGCTGGTTAGTTCGGTGCATTGGCCATACTAAAATTCTCCCTCTGTACCTGAACAGGTGCCGGAGTGTGGTGACTGGGGGATTTTCACAGTAATTTCATTGTAGTGTTAATGTAAGCGTACTTGTGACACTAATAAATAAACTTTAGATTGTTCCTCAAGATATCATCAATCGGCAGTTTTGACACTACTCCAACAATAACAGAACCACTAACTTAAAGCACAATTTAAATTTGCCCTACACATTGGAACAGATAAATAATTTCCTTCAAGGTCTTTTAGCAACATACTTTTATAATTAGTCAATTGTTCGGAGAGAAGTTCACATATTTTGCTCGCATCAGGAACCATGTATTTCTAAGAATAGCTGTTCTTTTGTCCCCTTTACCAGATATCTTCAAATATAAAATGCCCACATTTTATGTGCTGGTTTACATTCTGTGTAATTACATTACATTTTATTGGTTTGCCACAAGCTTCACCCATGAACTAACATTTTCTAGGAAAATATTGGACATACTTGCAAGTGTCACCAGCTTAGCATTTAATTTGCAGGAACTTACTTTTACATTTCCCATCTGATGTCAAAAGTAACATGTTGGTTCCCTTGAATCACACTCAACTCCTACATCGTCTCTTTTATTATTCTGAGCATCATCTGTCTGATCATCCTTATTGTAATTAATATTCTGTTCAATATCAAACCTCTTGGAAAGGATTATCCAATCTTGTTCATTCGTACTCTGCTGCCAGTGAGAATGGAGAACTTGATGCTCAGCCAAAACTCCAATCAGTGCAGTGGCACTGGAGAATCCCAGTTGCAGACAAGGTCTGAGATTTCCAGCACTTAGTTCTCTGAAACAAAGGTTTGATCCAGTGCATGTGTTTGTGGGATAGTTCATAACCATCTATCTTAACAGTAGCTTCTCTTATTTTGGAAACATGACAGTCTTCTAGATGGGACCTTATTCCTAAAGGGATTCTGTTTTTAAATTCTTCCGTTCAAAATATTGCTTAAGCTTCGTAGCTCAACACCATACATCAAATACAATTTCATTCTGCAAATTCTACAAAATCTGATTCTGTCTCTTCCTCAGGTTCTAAACTTTTGCCTGTCAGTTTCTGGAACTAACCTGTATGCATTAACTACAGCAGTCTTAATAATCATCATAGTCTGCGGACTGTTCATGTGAAAGGCTCGAATAAACCCCCAATGTTTTTCTACCGAATCATGTTGTAATAGAGTTGTCCAGATTGCTCTCAGCCATTCTAAGTTTATAACAGTTTCCTCAAATGGTACAAAATATATTTCAGTTCCTTCCTTAATGAATTTAGGCACTAAGTGAATATTCCTTACCAAATCAAAACCTGGAGTTAAAGCTTACTCTTACAAATATGCAAAAAGCATACAAATTAGGAGCAGTAATTCATTGGGCCCCTCATACCTGCTCCGCTCTTCCATTCAATAAGATCATGGCTAACCTGATTGTGGCCTCAACTCCTCACTCTGCCTAATCCCAATGATCGTTGACTCCCTTGCTGGTCAAGAATATATCTAACGATACCTTAAGAGGATTCATTGATACTGCCTCCACCTCTTTCTTGTGAAGGGTCGTGAATCTTTGGAACGCTCTGAGAGAAAATATGACCTTACCTGACGAAGGGGCATACAGGCAGTTCAGAGAAGGTTCACTTGACTGATTCCTAGGATTCTTCGGGGGGAGGGAGCGGGGTGTGTGTAATTTTACAAGGAAAGGTTGGACGGGCTGTATCCACTGATGTTTAGAAGGTTGAGAGGTGATCTTATTGAAACAAATAAGATCCTGAGAGGACTTGGCAGGATGCTGAAATGACATTTCCCTTTGTGGGAGAGATGAGAAAGAGAGGATACAGTTTCAAAATAAGAGGTTTCCCATTTAAGACATAGATAATCATAGAATCTACAGTGCAGAAGAAGTCCATTCAGCCCATCAGGCCTGCACCAACAACAATCCCACCCAGGTCCTATCCCCCTAACCCTGCATATTTACTCTCCCAGTCCTCTGACACTAAGGGGTAATTAATCATGGCCAATCAACCTAACCCATACATATTTGGACTGTGGGAGGAAACCGGAGCACTTGCAGGAAACCCACGCAGACACGGGGAGAACATGCAAACTCCACACAGACACAGTAACCCGAGGCTGGAATGGAACCCAGGTCCCTGGCGGTCATATTTTCTGTAAGAAGTCTCATAACACCAGGTTAAAGTCCAACAGGTTTATTTGGTAGCAAAAGCCAGGATTAGGAGATTCTGCAATCTCCCTTCATTTAATAATAGGCTGCTTTTCTGTTCTTCCTGCCAAAATGGACAAGTTCGTGTTTTCACATATTATATTCCATCTGGAATTTTATGTGCATTTACTTGACCTATCTATGTTCCTTTGCGGACTCCTTGTATTATCTTCACAACTTACTTTATTACCTGTCTTTGTCTCATTAGCAAACGTAGAAAGCATACATTTAGTCTCTTCCAGGTTAGTCATGGCATGGATCAATTCTGGCCTCCCAGATTGCCTGGATCCACTACAGTTTGCCTATTGCCGCAACAGGTCCACAGCGGATGTCATCTCCCTGGTCGTACACTCAACCCAGGAACACCTGGATAACAAAGATACCTTTGTCAGACTCTTATTTATTGACCACAGCTCGGCCTTCAACACCATTATTCCTACGAAACTCATCTCCAAATTCCGTGGTCTATGGCTCAGCTCCTTCCTCTGTGACTGGATCCTAGACTTCCTAACCCACAGACCGCAATCATTAGGGGTGGGTAACAACATCTCCTTGATGATCATCCTTAATACCGGTGCCCCACAAGGCTGTATTCTCAGCCCCACTACTATATTCCTTATACACCTATGACTGTGGTAAAATTCCCCTCCGACTCGATTTTCAAGTTTGGTGATGACACCACTGTCGTGGACTGGATCTCAAATAATGATGAGACGGAGTACAGGAAAGAACTAGAGAATCTGATGAATTGGTGTGACAACAATAGTCTCCCCCTCAGTGTCAGTAAAATGAAGGAGATAGTCATCGACTTCAGGAAGCATAGAGGAGGACATACACCTGTCTACATCAATGGGGAAATGGTCGAGAGCTTCAAGTTTCTAGGTGTCCAGATCACCAACGACCTGTGCTGGTCCCTCTAAGCTGACACTATTGTTAAGGAAGCCCACCAACTCCCCGACTTTCTCAGGAGGCTCAGAAAATTTGGCATGTCCACTACGACTCTCACCAACCTTTACAGATACACCATAGAAAGCATCCTTTCTGGTTGTATCACAGCTTGAAATGGCTCTTGCTCTGTCCAAGACTGGAAGAAACTACAGAGGGTCATAAATGTAGCCCAGTCCATCACGCAAACCAACCTCCCACCCATTGACTCTGTCTACATTTCCTGCTGCCTCGGAAAAGCAGCCAGCATAATCAAGGACCCCATGCACTCCGGATACACTCTCTTCCACCACCTTCCATTGGGAAAAAGATACAAAAGTCTGAGGTCACATACCAGTCGACTCGAACAGCTTCTTCCTTGCTGCCAACAGACTTTTGAATGGACCTACCTTATGTTAAGTTGATCTTTCTCTACACCCTAGCCATGACTGTAACACTACATTCTGCATCCTCTCCTTTCCTTCTCTGTGAACGGTATGCTTTGTCTGTATAGCGTGCAAGAACCAATACTTTTCACTGTATACTGATACATGTGACAATAAATCAAATCAAACCAAAAAATCATCCAAGTCATTGCTATAAATTAGAAATAGTTGAGGCTGCAGCAAGATCCTTGTGGCTTCACTCATCGCATCTTGCCTACCTGAAAATTATTTATCCCTACTCTCTGGTTTCTGTTAGCTAACCAATCCTCCATCCTAATATGTTAATCCCCTGCACCATGAGTTCTTATTTTGTGTAGTAACTTTTGATGTAGCACCTTTTTGAATGCCTTTTAAAAATCTAAGTACTCCACAGTAACAGCTTCTTCTTTATTCACAGAACTCCAATAAATTAGTCAAATGAGATTTCCCTTTCACAAAACCATGTTGACTCTTAATTGCATGGAGTGCCTTGCTATAACAACCTCAATAATAGATTCCAGCAATTTCCAGATGACAGAGGTTAAGCTAATTGGCCTGTAGTTTCCAGCTTTCTGTCTCCTTCCTTTCTTGAATAGAGAAGTCACATTCACTGTTTTGCAATCTGATGGGACATTTCAAAAATCTATGGCATTCTGGAAAATTAAAATCAATACATCTAATATCTCAACAGTCATTTCATTTAAGACACCAAGATGAAGTATATCAGGACCTCGGGACTTGTCAGCTTTTTGTTCTAATATTCTTTTCAGTACCCTTCCCCTGGTGATTGTAATTGTTTAAAGTTCCTCCCTTTTACCTCCTGATTTGCAATTATTTCCAGGATGTTTTTGTATCCTCTACAGTGTAGACAGACGCACACTATCTGTTCAATTCATCCGCCATTTCCTTATTTTTGTTATTTCCCATTCTCGCTCTCTAGAGGACCAACACTCATATTATTAACTCTTTGGACAGAATATACAAAACAGCAAAGAATCATCAACAGAAAGTTAGCTAGAAATTTAAAAAACTGATTGTGATACAGCTATTTAAAAAGGTAAAGACCTGCCACTCATCTTTGTGGAATTATATGCTTTTTCTTTCAATTTGGTATTATCTTTAAATTCTTTTGTTTACCACAAATGATGTGCCCTTCCTTTGGTCTTTTTTTCTCACTGAAATGTATCTTTTATGTACATTATAGAACATAGAACAGTACAGCACAGAACAGGCCCTTCGGCCCACGATGTTGTGCCGACCTTCATCTGAAACCAAGATCAAGCTATCCCACTCCCTACCATCCTGGTGTGCTCCATGTGCCTATCCAATAACCGCTTAAATGTTCCTAAAGTGTCTGACTCCACTATCACTGCAGGCAGTCCATTCCACACCCCAACCACTCTCTGCGTGAAGAACCTACCTCTGATATCCTTCCTATATCTCCCACCATGAACCCTATAGTTATGCCCCCTCGTAATAGCTCCATCCACCCGAGGAAATAGTCTTTGAACGTTCACTCGATCTATCCCCTTCATCATTTTATAAACCTCTATTAAGTCTCCCCTCAATCTCCTCCGCTCCAGAGAGAACAGCCCCAGCTCCCTCAACCTTTCCTCATAAGACCGACACTTCAAACCAGGCAGCATCCTGGTAAATCTCCTCTGCACTCTTTCCAGCGCTTCCACATCCTTCTTATAGTGAGGTGACCAGAACTGCACGCAATATTCCAAATGCGGTCTCACCAAGGTCCTGTACAGTTGCAGCATAACCCCACGGCTCTTAAACTCCAACCCCCTGTTAATAAAAGCTAACACACTATATGCCTTCTTCACAGCTCTATCCACTTGAGTGGCAACCTTTAGAGATCTGTGGATATGGACCCCAAGATCTCTCTGTTCCTCCACAGTCTTCAGAACCCTACCTTTGACCCTGTAATCCACATTTAAATTAGTCCTACCAAAATGAATCGCCTCACATTTATCAGGGTTAAACTCCATTTGCCATTTTTCAGCCCAGCTTTGCATCCTATCTATGTCTCTTTGCAGCCTACAACACCCCTCCACCTCATCCACTACTCCACCAATCTTGGTGTCATCAGCAAATTTACTGATCCACCCTTCAGCCCCCTCCTCTAAGTCATTAATAAAAATCACAAAGAGCAGAGGACCAAGCACCGATCCCTGCGGCACTCCGCTAGCAACCTGCCTCCAGTCCGAAAATTTTCCATCCACCACCACCCTCTGTCTTCGATCAGACAGCCAGTTACCTATCCAATCGGCCAACTTTCCCTCTATCCCACACCTCCTTACTTTCATCATAAGCCGACCATGGGGGACCTTATCAAACGCCTTACTAAAATCCATGTATATGACATCAACCGCCCTACCTTCATCAACACACTAGTTACCTCCTCAAAAAATTCTATCAAATTTGTGAGGCACGATTTGCCCTTCACAAATCCGTGCTGACTATCCCGGATTAATCCGCATCTTTCTAAATGGTCGTAAATCCCATCCCTAAGGACCTTTTCCATCAATTTACCAACCACCGAAGTCAGACTAACCGGTCTATAATTACCAGGGTCATTTCTATTCCCTTTCTTAAACAGAGGAACAACATTTGCCACTCTCCAGTCCTCTGGCACCATCCCCGTGGACAGCGAGGACCCAAAGATCAAAGCCAAAGGCTCTGCAATCTCATCCCTCGCCTCCCAAAGAATCCTAGGATACATTTCATCAGGCCCAGGGGACTTATCGACCTTCAGTTTATTCAAAACTGCCAAGACATCCTCCCTCCGAACATCTATTTCCTCCAGCCTATTAGCCTGTAACACCTTCTCTTCCTGAAAAACATGGCCCCTCTCCTTGGTGAACACTGAAGAAAAGTATTCATTCATCACCTCGCCTATCTCTACTGATTCCATACACAAGTTCCCACCACTGTCCTTGACCGGCCCTAACCTCACCCTGGTCATTCTTTTATTCCTCACATAAGAGTAAAAAGCCTTGGGGTTTTCCTTGATCCGACCCGCCAAGGACTTCTCATGTCCCCTCCTAGCTCTCTTCAGCCCCTTTTTCAGCTCGTTCCTTGCTAACTTGTAACCCTCAGTCGAGCCATCTGAACCTTGTTTCCTCATCCCTACATAAGCTTCCCTCTTCCTTTTCACAAGACATTCCACCTCTTTTGTGAACCACGGTTCCCTCACTCGGCCATTTCCTCCCTGCCTGACAGGGACATACCTATCAAGGACACCCAGTATTTGTTCCTTGAAAAAGTTCCACTTTTCATCAGTGCCTTTCCCTGACAGTTTCTGTTCCCATCTTATGCCCCCTAATTCTTGCCTAATCGCATCATAATTACCTCTCCCCCAATTGTAAGCCTTGCCCTGCCGTCCAGCCCTATCCCTCTCCATTGCAATAACAAAAGACACCGAATTGTGGTCACTATCTCCAAAGTTCTCTCCCACAACCAAATCTAACACTTGGCCCGGTTCATTTCCCAGTACCAAATCCAATGTGGCCTCACCCCTTGTCGGCCTATCCACATATTGTGTCAGGAAACCCTCCTGCACACACTGCACAAAAAGTGCCCCATCCAAACTATTTGACCTACAAAGGTTCCAATCAATATTTGGAAAGTTAAAGTCCCCCATGACAACTACCCTGTGACCCCCACACACATCCGTAATCTGCTTAGCAATTTCTTCCTCCACATCTCTATTACTATTTGGGGGCCTATAGTAAACTCCTAGCAACGTGACCGCTCCTTTCCTGTTTCTAACTGCAGCCCATATTACCTCAGTGTGCATATCCCCCTCAAAGTGCTTTTCCGCAGCCGTTAAACTATCCTTGATTAACAATGCTACTCCTCCACCTCTTTTACCAGCTTCCCTACACTTGGTGAAACATCTATACCCCGGAACGTCCAACAACCATTCCTGTCCTTGTTCTACCCACGTCTCCGTAATGGCCACAACATCGTAGTCCCAAGTAGCAATCCACGCCCCAAGTTCATCCACCTTGTTCCGGATGCTCCTTGCATTGAAGTAGACACACTTCAACCCATCTTCCTGTCTACCGGTACCCACCCTTGACCTTGATACCTTCCCCAATACCTCACCACCCTCAACACTGACTTCCGGACTACAACTCCTTTTCCCACTCCCCTGACAAATTAGTTTAAATCCCCCTGAAGAGCCGTAGCAAATTTCCCTCCCAGGATATTGGTGCCCCTCTGGTTCAGGTGCACACCGTCCTGTTTGTAGAGGTCCCACCTTCCCCAGAACGTGTTCCAATTATCCACGTATCTGAAACCCTCCCTCCTGCACCATCCCTGCAACCACATGTTTAAGTGCACTCTCTCCCTGTTCCTCAACTCGCTATCACGTGGCACCGGTAGCGTACCAGAGATGACCACATGTTTTGTCTTTGCTCTCAGCTTCCAGCCGAGCTCCCGAAATTCCTGTTTTAAATGCCCGTCCCTTCTCTTACCTATGTCGTTGGTACCAATGTGTACCACGACTTGTGACTGTTTCCCCTCCCCCTTAAGAATCCGGAAAACACGGTCCGAGACGTCACGGACCCTGGCATCCGGTAGGCAACAAACCATCCTCGAGTCTCTTTTGCTGCCACAGAACCTCCTATCTATCCCTCTAACTAACGAGTCCCCAATAACTATTGCCCTCCCGCTCTCCTCCTTACCCTCCTGAGCCACAGGGACGGACTCAGTGCCGGAGATCCTCTCACTGCGGCTCACCACTGGTATGTCGTCCCCCTCAACCGTATCCAAAGCGGAATACTTATTGCTAAGGGGAACGACCACAGGGGATCCCTGCACCGACTGCTTCTTCCCAGCCCCTCTCACCGTCACCCATCTATTTTCATTCCGCGGAGTAACTGTATCCCTGAAGCTTCTGTCTATGGCCATCTCTGCATCCCTAATGATCCTAAGTTAAGACCATAAGACCATAAGACATAGGAGCGGAAGTAAGGCCATTCGGCCCATCGAGTCCACTCCACCATTCAATCATGGTTGATTTCAACTCCATTTACCCGCTCTCTCCCCATAGCCCTTAATTCCTCGAGAAATCAAGAATTTATCAATTTCTGTCTTGAAGACGCTCAACGTCTCGGCCTCCACAGCCCTCTGTGGCAATGAATTCCACAGACCCACCACTCTCTGGCTGAAGAAATTTCTCCTCATCTCTGTTCTAAAGTGACTCCCTTTTATTCTAAGGCTGTGCCCCCGCGTCCTAGTCTCCCCTGTTAATGGAAACAACTTCCCTACGTCCATCCTATCTAAGCCGTTCATTATCTTGTAAGTTTCTATCAGATCTCCCCTCAACCTCCTAAACTCCAATGAATATAATCCCACGATCCTCAGACGTTCATCGTATGTCAGGCCTACCATTCCTGGGATCATCCGTGTGAATCTCCGCTGGACCCGCTCCAGTGCCAGTATGTCCTTCCTGAGGTGTGGGGCCCAAAATTGCTCACAGTACTCCAAATGGGGCCTAACCAGTGCTTTATAAAGCCTCAGAAGTACATCCCTGCTTTTGTATTCCAAGCCTCTTGAGATAAATGACAACATTACATTTGCTTTCTTAATTACGGACTCAACCTGCAAGTTTACCTTTAGAGAATCCTGGACTAGGACTCCCAAGTCCCTTTGCACTTTAGCATTATGAATTTTGTCACCGTTTAGAAAATAGTCCATGCCTCTATTCTTTTTTCCAAAGTGTACGACCTCGCACTTGCCCACGTTGAATTTCATCAGCCACTTCTTGGACCACTCTCCTAAACTGTCTAAATCTTTCTGCAGCCTCCCCACCTCCTCAATACTACCTGCCCCTCCACCTATCTTTGTATCATCGGCAAACTTGGCCAGAATGCTCCCAGTCCCGTCATCTAGATCGTTAATATATAAAGAGAACAGCTGTGGCCCCAACACTGAACCCTGCGGGACACCACTTGTCACCGGTTGCCATTCTGAGAAAGAACCTTTTATCCCAACTCTCTGCCTTCTGTCTGACAGCCAATCGTCAATCCATGTTAGTACCTTGCCTCGAATACCATGGGCCCTTATTTTACTCAGCAGTCTCCCGTGAGGCACCTTGTCAAAGGCCTTTTGGAAGTCAAGATAGATAACATCCATTGGCTCTCCTTGGTCTAACCTATTTGTTATCTCTTCAAAGAACTCTAACAGGTTTGTCAGGCACGACCTCCCCTTACTAAATCCATGCTGACTTGTCTTAATCCGACCCTGCACTTCCAAGAATTTAGAAATCTCATCCTTAACGATGGATTCTAGAATTTTGCCAACAACTGAGGTTAGGCTAATTGGCCTATAATTTTCCATCTTTTTTCTTGTTCCCTTCTTGAACAGTGGGGTTACAACAGCGATTTTCCAATCCTCTGGGACTTTCCCTGACTCCAGTGACTTTTGAAAGATCATAACTAACGCCTCCACTATTTCTTCAGCTATCTCCTTTAGAACTCTAGGATGTAGCCCATCTGGGCCCGGAGATTTATCAATTTTCAGACCTTTTAGTTTCTCTAGCACTTTCTCCTTTGTGATGGCAACCATATTCAACTCTGCCCCCTGACTTTCCTGAATTGTTGGGATATTACTCATGTCTTCTACTGTGAAGACTGACGCAAAGTACTTATTAAGTTCCTCAGCTATTTCCTTGTCTCCCATCACTAGATTACCAGCGTCATTTTGGAGCGGCCCAATGTCTACTTTTGCCTCCCGTTTGTTTTTAATGTATTTAAAGAAACTTTTACTATCATTCCTAATGTTACTGGCTAGCCTACCTTCATATTTGATCCTCTCCTTCCTTATTTCTCTCTTTGTTATCCTCTGTTTGTTTTTATAGCCTTCCCAATCTTCTGACTTCCCACTACTCTTTGCCACATTATAGGCTCTCTCTTTTGCCTTGATGCATTCCCTGACTTCCTTTGTCAGCCATGGCTGCCTAATCCCCCCTCTGATAACCTTTCTTTTGTTTGGGATGAACCTCTGCACTGTGTCCTCAATTACTCCCAGAAACTCCTTCCATTGCTGTTCTACTGTCTTTCCCACTAGGCTCTGCTTCCAGTCGATTTTTGTCAGTTCCTCCCTCATGCGCCTGTAATTACCTTTATTTAACTGTAGAACCTTCACATCTGATTCTGCCTTCCTTCTTTCAAATTGCAGACTGAATTCTACCATATTATGATCACTGCTTCCTAAGTGTTCCCTTACTTTAAGATCTTTTATCACGTCTGGCTCATTACATAACACTAAGCCCAGAATAGCCTGTTCCCTTGTGGGCTCCATCACAAGCTGTTCCAAAAAGCCATCCTGTAAACATTCAATGAATTCCCTTTCTTTGGGTCCACTGGCAACATTATTTACCCAGTCCACCTGCATATTGAAATCCCCCATGATCACTGTGACCTTGCCTTTCTGACGTGCCCTTTCTATTTCGTGGTGCATTTTGTGCCCCTGGTCCTGACCACTGTCAGGAGGCCTGTACATAACTCCCATTATGGTTTTTTTGCCTTTGTGGTTCCTCAACTCTACCCACACAGACTCCACATCGTCTGACCCTATGTCGTTTAGTGCTATTGATTTAATTTCATTTCTAATTAACAAGGCAACCCCGCCCCCTCTACCCACCCCTCTGTCTTTTCGATAGGTTGTGAATCCCTGGATGTTTAACTGCCAGTCCTGAACCCCCTGCAACCACGTCTCTGTGATGCCTACCACATCATACCTGCCAGTCACAATCTGGGCCACAAGCTCATCTATCTTGTTCCGGACACTGCGGGCATTTAAATATAGCACCTTTAATTCCCTATTGACCGTCCCTTTTTGTTTTCGTAGTGTGGTGGACCTTGGTTTACTGAGCCTTTCCAGACACTGTGTCATATTTTGTGACTCCAACTCCAGCTCCAGTTCCCTTACACGGTTTTGGAGGAGCTGCAGATGGATGCACTTCTCACAGGTATAATCAGCAGGGACACTGACGTCGTCCCTCACCTCGAACATAGTGCAAGAGGAACATTGCACTGCCTTCACACCCATCCCCTCTAGATACCTTGCCAGTACCAGGTAGAAACAGCAAAAAATGAATTAACTCACCCCTGCTCGCCCAAGCCCTGTGAGCCAAAGCCCTACAGCTTTCACTCTGCCTCCTGCTCACTCTGCTGCCCACTAACGACGCGGCCCGCTCAAAAGTGCGGCCTACTTTTAAACCCTCCAAAAACCTTCCCAGACTCCTGCTGGGCCCACTTCCTGTTTTAAAAAAAAAACCTCCGATTTTTTACACAAATTATGAAATAGCTTCTTAAAATTTGCTCATGCATCTAAGAACATGAACAGAATCAATAGGAGCAGGATTGGCCATTCAGTCCTTTGAGATCATTCCACCATTTCAATTAGATCATGGGCTGACGTTGGGGCTGAGACCTCACAATCTATATTTTTATAAAATAAACAGATATCCTGATAACTAGCTTCTGAAATTTTAAAAACTGGACAAAAACTTCAAGGTGACTGAAGCCATGACTGACAGTGACTTGCAAACAAAAGAAATCTTGCTGGCCGTATCAGAGAAGCTCGCGCCTCATTACCTCTGAAGAGATACTCATGACCCTATTGGCTACCAGGACCAAATCCTTCTCTTCCCCCCCAAACCACTATTCTGCCTTGCTGTACAGCATATCTGTCGGCCATCTTCCATCTACCGTTCTCTGGACTCAAATGAAATAATAATTATTTACTCTGTGAACCTTTCTTTCTCTATCCCCCTCTTTTATTGTATGAATGAAAGGGAGGCCATGTTGCTAACTTCCTCCCATGTTTGTGCAAATAAACTAACCCTCTGAGTTTACCCTATCTTGAGTTTGCTATGGGATTATTAATAGGAAATGGGTTACACCAAAACCAAGGTGTTGGGAACTATGCCATCACTTATAAAGGGGGAAAATCAAAATCAAAACAACTTTCTTTTTATGGATGGTGGTGAAAGGAGAAATCAGGGTTGTTTGAATTAAACATCCACCTGTGCATATCATTGATTTCCTACTTCAACATTAATTTCCTGCACTATCCCCATATCCCTTGGTGCTTTTAGTATGTAGAAATATCTCTATCTCAGTCTTGAG
Source organism: Mustelus asterias (assembly GCF_964213995.1). Classification (NCBI taxonomy): domain Eukaryota; kingdom Metazoa; phylum Chordata; class Chondrichthyes; order Carcharhiniformes; family Triakidae; genus Mustelus; species Mustelus asterias. Next base: position 31,312,568 of record NC_135817.1, on the reverse strand, counting down.
CTTGCTAATAACTGAGCCTCCACAGCTTTCTGGGCCAGAAAGAATTTCCTCCTCATCTCAGCCCTAAATGGCCGGCTCTACTGACCTGTCCTTAACCTAATTTGCCAGTTCATTTTAACCAGCTCTGACTTCATGCCATCCTAATAGCCCTTGTTTAAATTTAAGACAGTCTTAAATCCACTGTTCTCTACTCCAAACTAAACATGAACTTTAATCATTTTATGATCACTGTTACCAAGGGACACCTTCACTATGGGATCATTAATTGATGCTGTCTTATTGGACATTCCCTAATCTAGTATAGCCTGCTCTCTGATTAATGGTAAAACGTGCTGCTCTAAGAACCTGTCCCAAAAATGTTCCAGGAACTCATTGTCCAGGCTACCATTGCCAATGTGATTCATCCAAACTATATTTAGATTAAGATCATCCATACTTAGCGACGTACCTTTCTCACTAGCTCTGGTTATTTAGAAATGTAGGAACAGGAGTAGACCATTCGGCCCTTGGAGCCTGCTCCACCATTCATTTTGATCATGGCTGATTATCAAGCTCAATATCCTGATCCTGTCTCCTTCCCCCTTCCCCCATATCCCTTGATCACTTTAGCCCTAAGAGCTATATCTTAATTTCTTCTTGAAATCACACAACATTTTGGCCTCAACGACTTCCTGTGGTAGTGAATTCCACAGATTCACCACTCTCTGGATAAAGACATTTCTCCTCACTCAGTCCTCAAAGGTTTACCGCTTATCCTTAAACAATGAGCCCGAGTTCTGGACTCCCCCACCATTGGGAACATTCTTTCTGAATCTACCTTGTCTAACGCTGTTAGAATTTTATAAGTTTCTATGAGATCACCTCTTGCCCTTCTAAACTCCAAAGAATATAATCTTAACTGACTTGGTCTCTCCTCGTATGACAGTCCTGTCATCCCAGAATCAGCCTGGTAAACCTTCGCTGTACTCCCTCTATAGCAAGGATATCCTTCCTCCGATAAGGACACCAAAACTGCACACAAATGCACAAAATGTTATAGTCTATTTTAAAGGATGCGATAACATGACACGAAGAAAATATCAATGGGATTCAACAGTCAGCATGGATTTATGATGTTTGACAAACCTGCTGGAGTTTTAAACATGTAACTAGCAGGATAGCTAAGGGTGAACCAGTGAATGTGGTTTATTTGGATTTTCAGAAAGTTTTTGTCAAAGCTCCACATATGAGATTAGTATGCAAAATTAAAGTGCTTGGGATTGAGGGTAATATATTGGCATGGTGTGAGAATTGGTTAGCAGATAGGAAACCAAGAGTAGGAATAAATGGGTCTTAAGTGGAAGGCGCCGACTGTGGTGTGGTCCCACAGGGATCAGTGCTTGGGCCCCAGCTATTCACAATATACAGCAGTGATTTGGATGAGAGATCCAAATGTTACATTTCCAACTTTGCTGACAATAATAAAACTTAGTAGGAATGTAAGTGGCGAGGAGGATGTTAGATACTTCAAGGTGATTCTGACCAGTTGAGTGAGTGGACAAATACATAGCCGATGCAGTATAACATGTTTAAATGTGAAGTTATTCACTTCAGGTGGAGAAGCAGAATGGCAAAGTATTATTTTAGTGATGGTAGATTATGAAACGTTGTACAAAGCAACCTGGGTGCCATAGTACAGCAGTCACTGGAAGCAAGTATGCCAGTAAAACAGGCAGTTAAGAAGGGAAATAGTATGTTGACCTTCATTGCAAGAGGACTTGAGTACAGGAGCAAGGATATAGCTGTACAGGGCCTTGGTAAGACCACACCAGCAATATTGTGTGCAGTTTTGGTTTCCTTATCTGCCAGAGAGGGAAGGTTCACCAGACTGATTCATGGGTTGGCAGGATTGTTGTATGAGGAGAGATTGGGTTGACTGGGCCAGTATGCATGAGAATTTCGGAGAATTGTATTGAAATTCTATTTGAAATGTACAAAATCCTGACAGGGCAGGATAAACTGGATGCAGGGATCTGTACCTCTGGCTGGGGTATCTGGAAAAATGGGTCACAGTCTCAGGACACGGAGTAGGCCATTTAGGTCTGAGATGAAGAGAAACTTCTTCACTCAAAGGGTGGTGAATCTGTGGATTTCTCTACCACAGAAGAATGTGGAGGCCAAGTCACTGAATATATTTAAATAGATTTCTAAACTCTAAAGGTGTCAGGGATATGGAGAGAGCATGGGAGTATGATGTTGAGATAGAGGATCAGCCATGATCATAATGAATGATGGATCAACCTTGAAGGGCCAGATGGCCTACTCCTGTTCCTTGATTCTCTGTTTATATGTACACTTCTCCCTTCCTAGCACACTCTGATCATTTCCCTTATTTCTACTTGGCTCATTTGCTTTGTCTTTGCTATTTAATTTGTCACATCTTCCCAAACTTGAAACCCCCCACCCCCTCGTTGTAAGGCTTGCCTGAATACTTGCCCCAGCAAGGTTCAGGTAAAAACCATCCCAATGGTACAGGTTCCTCTTTCCCCAGTAATGGTGCTGGTGCCCCATGAATCAAAACCCATTTCTCCCACATAAATCTTTGAACCAAACATTTGACCCTCTCATGATTTACCCTCCACCAACTTGCTTATGGCTCAGGTAACAATTCGGAGATTATTGCCTTGAAGCTCTGCTTTTTAATTTAGCCCCTGGCTGCTCGTACTCCCTCGGCAGAACTCCTTTCCAAGTTTTGCCTATACTGTTGGCACCTATGTGGACTACAATCCTCCCCCTCTCATTACAAGTTCCTCACAGAACAGATGTCCCAAATCCTGGCACCGGGCAGGCATGAACATAGTTGGTATCGCAGAAACATTCTTTTATTTTTAATCCCATATTTTATAAATATAAAAGGAATAGTTATTGAATTTGGTTGTTTAGTGGTAATATTTTGTCTGTTTGGTCACTTTGGTGAAAAAGAGGAGAAAGCTGATTTTATTTTTATGCTGGCTTCTCACTAACAGTAACAAACAAAGGAATATTATATCTTGGAGATAAGTCTCTACATGCAGCAAAACCCAGTTAAATTATGATGATGTTGGGCTGAATAGCAGTCTATACCTTCTATTCAGCCCAACTAAAAATGGGGCTGCTGATTATTAAAGCAGTGAGAAATTGCTTGACAAATATTGCAAGCGGGGTGATTTTGTAAGATAGATTTTGATTTTTTAAAACTTTTATGAATTGAATTAGAGTTTGCCTCCATATGTAGATAGTGTTATAACGCATTGAATTGAAATCTTGAGGCAGCTTGTAGAGTAAAGCTGTGGTGTGTGTCTTGTTAATAATAATGTGCTTATCAATGCACATTTTTTTCCTCACATGAATTTGAAGCCTCATAATACAGGTATCTTGCATATTGATTGCTTATATTAAGTTTGGGTATATACGACAAGTCCAGAGATATAGATATTGATGTTTTGACTTCCTGTATCAAAATCAACTGGCATTTGGTTTCTCAATCTACCACCAAGGTGGAAATGTTGCATATTCATAAGCTATTATTGTCAAGAGATGCTGCCGGCATAAATTAGAAGAAAACAAACATTGCACAAAATCAGATTTTCTTTTCAGTCGAGCAATACTTAAATTGTAATGATGCTTGCTTCTGGATATGACCAACATTATCTAATAAAGAGCTGCAAATTTATTCATGGATTAAAAGAAAAATCATCCTCTGGATATAGGTGTTGCTAGCAAGGGCAGCATTTATTGCTCGAGTTCTAGATGGTCGGGAACGTGGTTTGTGAGCTGATTTTTGAAGTTGATGAAGTGCATCCTGTACGTTGTACACACTATGGCCACAGTGTGCCAACAATGAAGGGAGTGGATATTAAAATGGTGGATGGGTTGCTGGTCGAGTGGATTACTCTGCATCCAACCAGGCAAGAGGAGCGTATCCCATCACACTCCTTACTTGCACCTTGTGGGTAGAAGAGAGATTTTGTGGAGTCAGGAGCTAAGCCACTTCCCATAGACTACCTATCCTCTGACTTCAGTAGTTGCAAAGGCATTTGTGTGGTTGATCCATTTTGTGCTTCTGGTCAATGGCTGTTCACCACAGCGTGTTGATTGTAGGGATTTAACAATGCCGTAGAATGCCAAAGGAAAGTAGTTGTGACTCTCTTATGAGAGTCATTTAATGGTCATTACTTGGCACATGTGTTGCAAGAATGCTACAGCCTGGATGTTGTCTTGCTTGGATGTAGGCACAGATTGCTTCATTATCTGAGGGATCGTGAATGCGGTTGAATACTGCTCAGTTGTCAATGAATGGTCTCGGTTATGACCATAATTTTTTGTACATTCATCAGAGAATTTACAGCATAGAAGGAAACCATTTGGCCCATGAGACTATGCTGGCTCTCTGTGAAGCAATTCAGTTATTCCACTCCCCCACTCTATCCCTGTGGTCCTGAAAGTTTATCTCACTCAAGTGCACCCAGTTTCATTTTTGAAATCATTAATTGTCTCTACTTCCACTATCTTCAAAGGCAGTGAGTTCCAGATTGTTATCACTTGCTGCATAGAAAGGTTCTTCCTCACATCCCTCCTTTCCCCCAAATCTTTTTTTTTGTCCTCGAGTCGTTGTACTGTTTGTACAAAGTTTTTCTTTGACCACCTTATCCAAACTTAGAATCATTTCAGTGCAGAAGCCATTCGGCCCATTGAGTCTGCAGTGACTCTTTTCCCATTACCAAGTATCTTACCCAGGACTTCTTCCTTGTCCTATCCTCGTAACCCCACAGATAACCCCACTGGGGTGGCACAGTGGTTAGTACTGCTGCCTCACAGCGCCAGGAACCCAGGTTCAATTCCGGCCTCGGGTCACCGTCTGTGTCTGCGTGGGTTTCCTCCGGGTGCTCCAGTTTCCTCCCACAGTCCAAAGATGTGTGGGTTAGGTTGATTGGCCATGCTAAATTAACCCTCGTGTCAGGGGATTAGCAGGGTAAATATGAGGGATTGCGGGAATGGGGCCTGGGTGGGATTGTGGTGCGTGCAGACTTCATGGGCTGAAAGACCACTTTCTGCACTGTAGGAATTCTATGATTTCCCATGACTAATCCACATAACCTGCACATCTTGGGATACTAAGGGGTAATTTAGCATTGCCAATTCACCTAACCTGCACATCTTTGGACTGTGGGAGAAAAACCGGAGCACCAGGAGGAAACCCATGCAGACAAGGGGAGAATGTGCAAACAGACAGTCACCCAAGGCCGGAATCAAACCCATGTCCCAGTAGCTGTGAGGCAGTAGAGCTTCACTGTGCTACTGTGTTGCCCCACTTGTCAAGATGGGAGTGAAGATAATTGATGCAACAGTCAAAGATGGTTGTGCCTAGGATTCTTCTGTAAGAACTCCTCCAACTATGTCAATGGACTGAGATGGTCACCAACAACCACAACCAACTTACTTTGTGCTCAGTGCAACTGGGAGGGATGTGGATTGGTTGGGAATGTGCTAAAACGATGGGGAGGTTGGGGCCAGAGCTCATAGAAGTTGTTTTTGGAGTAAAGTACTGATGGACAGTGCATTGTGATGGATGTGAACAGTGTTGGGAGCATTCTAATTTAGGAGGAGGAGCGCTCCTGCTCTTCCCAGCTCCATACCCTGGAACGTTACTTTCGAGTTTGTTTGCAAGCAATCCCTCGGACTGGTTTCTTTTAGTACCAGTCTCATCGATTGGGATGTACACCAAGTCGCATTCATAAATGACCCAATTCTTACTGATGTCCAAAAGCTAGATACCTCAAGTCACAAATTTCATCCACATTTGTAAGACAGCAGTCTTGCTTACTCTTCCTTTGCCAGATTTATATCCCAGCTTACATATACCAGCCCATAAGATCTGCCTTATGTTCATACCATCCTCCCCTCACTTCACCAGTTAGTTGGAATTTTATTAAAGTTATTAAGGTGTGTGTGTGCGTGTGTGCTCGCGTGTATATACACTTTACTGTCTAACAGTCAGACATGCGTGGAATAATTGGTTCTGAACTGAATGTCATTTGTCTTTTTTCTTGTGGCATGAAACGCTGCGGTACGGTAGTTGTCTGCCCTCCTGGCCTAACAACTGCTGTCATTTCTACTCTGGTTTCTGACTGTGTTAACATAATCATGCCAAGAGTGTCTTCTGTTCTATCAGTTGAATATATTTTTTGCCATATTTCTGTTGTCATTTAATCCATTTGTAGCATTATTTCATATACGATTACCACTGGGGCAGCAGAGAATATGGTAAAAAGTGACCTGCCTCATCTGTACCGTTCTGTACAACATGATGTGGTTGTTTCACACATACAGCCATTTGGTATCCCTGCATTTTAAAATTTTAATCTAACAGCAAAAGAAAACTACCATTACTTTTAAATGTACAAATAAAAATGTTGGGCTAACAAATGCTTGTTCTCCTTTCCTCATAGGGCTAATCAGCCTGTATTCTTAAATGTGACTTTAAGCTTGAGACCTATATGGTGATGCACGACGATTTTTGCATTAGACTAGCTTGTATTAAAATTTAAATTAGTGATTGAGAAACCACGTGTGGTATTTAATTCAAATGAAGAAAATGTGTGACTTGTTGTGGCTTATTCTCATTCAAAGGCTCCTGTTATATTCCTGGTCTACATAATTAACCATGAATTAGAGGGAGTTCGGTGCCTTCTTACTAAACTTTATGTATGCATAAATTGTGACGAATGGTCGGGCAAGAGTATATTTATACCAAGATCCTGATATACCTGTACTTGCCAAGAATTAAAAAAAGTTTTTTTGATGCACGGAACAAGGAAAATGCCAGAATTTACACCTTTCCCACCTCGCTAAGTACCTTACAGCCAGCTAATTATTTCTTAAGTGTAGTGACTGTTGTTTTTCAGAAAAATAACATAGAGCAAGTTGTTACGGACAGCCGATGACCTAATAATTTGTCTTGATGTTGATTGAGAGAGTTGGTTGGTGCTCCAGTTTAACACACAGTTCTCTTCCAAATAGTAGCGTGGCATTACGATTGTGAAATTGGTTTTGGGCAGAATCACAAAATTGGCAATGCAGGATCAACAGCTCCTTGTACGCAAAATCTGTTTGTTGTTTTCAATTCAAGTCAGCAGAAAAGTAAATGTATTGGAGTATAAAATGGACTATTGTCTATTGGGTAGCGGAGCTAAATGGGCTACCATCCATTTAGCTCCGCTACCCAAGAGCAATTTTACCCCCACCCCCCCCACCCTTGCGAGTAGCTTTGCTCTGTACTTGAATATTCAGAGTGTCTATTTATTATCTCATCCAAAGAGGGGAGTTCTGGCACGACATCACATTCTCATCATTGCATTGAGGTATCAGCTTCAATTACTTGTTCAAATTATGAGTTGGGGCATGAACATGCAATCTTTTGATTCATTGATGTATTTGATTTGATTTATTACTGTCACGTGTTAGTAGTATACAATGAAAAGTATTGTTTCTTGCACGCAAAACAGACAAAACATAACATACATAGAGAAGGAAAGGAGAGGGTGCAGAATGTAGTGTTACAGTTATAGCTGGGGTGTAGAGAAAGATCAACTTAACATAAAGTAGGTTCATTCAAAAGTCTGATGGCACGGTCTAGGGCGGCACGGTAGCGCAGTGGTTAGCACTGCTGCTTCACAGCTCCAGGGTCCTGGGTTCGATTCCCGGCTCGGGTCACTGTCTGTGTGGAGTTTGCACATTCTCCTCGTGTCTGTGTGGGTTTCCTCCGGGTGCTCCGGTTTCCTCCCACAGTCCAAAGATGTGCGGGTTAGGTTGATTGGCCAGGTTAAAAATTGCCCCTTTAGAATCCTGAGATGCGTAGGTTAGAGGGCTTAGCGGGTAAATATGTGGGGGTAGGGCCTGGGTGGGATTGTGGTTGGTGCAGACTCGATGGGCCGAATGGCCTCCTTCTGCACTGTAGGGTTTCTATGATTTCTATGAGCAGGGAAGAAGCTGTTCATGAGTCGGTTGGTACGTGACCGTAGACTTTTGTATCTTTTTCCTGAAGGAAGAAGATGGAAGAGAGTATGTCTGGGGTGTGTGAGGTCCTTGATTATGCTGGCTGCATTTCCGAGGCAGCAGGCAGTGTAGACAGAATAAATGGATGGGAGGCTGGTTTGCATGATGGACTGGGCTTCGTTCACGACCCTTTGTATTTTCTTGCAGTCTTAGACAGTGCAGGAGCCATACCAAGCTGGGATACAACCAGAAAGGATGCTTTCTATGGTGCATCTGTCAAATTTGTTGAGTCATAGTGGATTCCTTAGCCTCTTGAGAAAGTAGGGGCATTGGTGGGCTTTCTTACCTATAGCATCGGCATGGAGGGGCCAGGACAGATTGTTGGTGATCTGGGCACATAGAAACTTGAAGCTCTCGACCATTTCCACTTCATCCCCGTTGAAGTTGACAAGTACAGCTCGCTGATAACCTTATTTTCAATAATGGCAATTCTTGTCATTTTTCATTTGTGAACCTGGTCAATAAGTGGTGATCAGTTGGTTTTTGACCAGGAGTGCCACTACTGAGCCTAACTGAGTCTCCATCTGATGTCCTTGCACATTCTTCCCAAATGGGGTAACTACAGCCTAATCTCCCTTCTCCCTTTTCTGAGGGGAGTGAGGTCAATTTTAGCACCGCTACTGCTGGAGTGAATAATCTGAATGTAGACAAGGGCCTCCTGTATTTATACAATAATTACTTGTAATGTTTGGATATGATTGAGTTCCCAAGGCGACTAATAGCTCATGCACAGGTAGACCTCCTCGTTTTCAAGTGGGATCAGCCTTTGGACTTGTGGCACTCAGCTAGCTGAAAACAAAGCCTCTGGAACTTATTTTACTCGATGCGAAATCATTTATTTTAAAAAAAACAGTTGCCTCACTTTCTTTAGTGGAAATCTACTTGTGTTTAACAAGTTATCTAGTCACGGAGGGTTAAATCTCTCATTCTTACCCATTCTCTTTTTACATGAGTACTTGGGCAGCTGGATAAAGAAGATAATTTCATAAATAAACTGTTTGGCCTTTAACTTGTCTCATTTCCTGCAATTAAAACTTGTGGCTATGTTTAGTTTATTTGTTAGTCACAAGTAAGGCTTACATTAACACTGCAATGGAGTTACTGTGAAATTCCCCTAGTCGCCACACTCTGGCGTCTGCTTGGGTTAATGCACCTAACCAGCACGTCTCTCAGAATGGGGGAGGAAACCGTAGCACCCGGAGGAAACCCACGCAGACACGGGGAGGATGTGCAAACTCCGCACAGACTGTGACCCAAGCCAGGAATCGAACCCAGGTCTCTGGCGCTGTGAGGCAGCAGTGCTAACCACTGTGCCATCATGCCACCACTGGCTACCGGCATGGACCCTAGTTATGTCTTTTTTTGTGTGTTATGTTCCAGTCCTAATCAGGCATGTTCCCATCCAATTATTTTTCTATTACATCAATGATACTTCATGCTCTCATCGAGATCTGGAAAAATGTATCAATTTTTGCTTCCAGTTTCCACCCCTCTCTCACCTTCACATGGTCCATCTCCAACTAACATTCCCTTCCTTGACCTCTCCGTCTCCATTTTCAGTGATAGATTGACCATCAGTATTCATCATAAATGCACCAAATCCCACAGCTACCTCGAGTACAGCTCCGCCGCATCTGTTCTGATGATGCTACTTTTGAAAATAGAGCTTCTGACATGTCAGCCTTTTCCCTTAGGTTTCCTCCCACTCTCTGGTTGACACTCAACCGGGTTTGACCAATCTCCTGCAGCTCTGCCCTCAACCTCTTCCCTCCCTCCCAGAACCATGATAGGGCCCCCCATATCCTCACTTTCCATTCCATCAGTCTCTGCATTCAAAGGATCATCCTCCACCAGTTCCACCAGCTCCAGCATGATACTACCATGAAACTCATCTTCCCCTTAACACCCCTTGGTCAGCATTCTGCAGGAACTGCTCCCTCTGTGACACCCTGGTCTACTCCTCTGTCATGTCCAACTTCCCATTCCCTTCTCTCTCTGCCTTTTGTTGCAATCCTAGAAGGTGCAACACCTGCCCCATTACCTCTTCCCTCCTTACTGTTCAAGGCCCCAAACATTCCTTTCAGGTTAGGCAGCATTTCACTTGAACTTCCTTCAATTTGGTCGACTATATTCGCTGCTCCCAGTACAGTCCCCTCTACATAGGGGAGACTAAATGCAGACTGGGTGACCGCCTTGCAGAACACCTTCGCTCAGTCCGTAAGCATGACCCCAACTTTCTTGTTGATTGCCATTTTAACTCAACACCTTGCTCTCATGCCCACATGTCCATCCTTGGCTTACTGCAATGCTCCAGTGAAGCCTAATGCAAGCTGGTTCTCATCTTCCGATTAGGCTTGTTACAACCATCTGGACTCAACATTGAGTTCAACTACTTTAAACTGTGACCTTTCTCCTCCATCTTAAACGCTTTTTTAAATATCCCATACATTTACTGACTCAATGCAACACTCCTTGCCTCCTCCCACTCTACCCCCCCAATCAAGCCATCTGCCTTTTGTTTTTAAGTTGCTACATCTTGTTGCAATCTCTCCCAGCTACAGTTTAATATCCAACACACCATTCCCCTCTTTAGTTCTGATGAAGAGTCAAACAGACTTAAAATGTTAGCTCTGTTTTCTGTCCCTACAGATGCTGCCAGACCTGCTGAGTGTTTCCATCATTCTCTGTTCTTGTTTCAGATTCCTGCAGTATTTTGCTTATTTTAAGATATTTTCATACTTTTTTTAAAAATGTGATAATGAGCAATACACATGGGCTGAAATGATACAAGAGTGAGAATTGGCTCCAGAATTTAATGAATTTCTAATGTAGAATTTGGCCAATCTATGCTGTGAAGTGGAGGTTGGATTTAGCTCAGTTTGTGGATTGTTGCTTAAACTGGAATATAATAAACAGGCGGCACAGTGACACAGTGTTGAGCACTGCTGCCTCTCAACTTCAGGGACCCGGATTCGATTCCCGGCTTGGGTCACTGTCTGTGCGGAGTCTGCACATTCTCCCCGCGTCTCGTGGGTTTCCTTTGGGTGCTCCAGTTTCCTCCCACAGTCCGAAAGACATGCTGGTTAGGTGCATTGGCTATGCTAAATTCTCTCTCATTGTACTCAAACAGGCGCCGTGGTGACCAGGGAATTTTCACAGTAACTTTATTGCAGTGTTGACGTAAGCCTATTTGTGACACTAATAAATAAACTTTTAACTTTAATTTGTGCACAGTGCTAAATTGCCCATGTCTCATTATAAGATGCTGTACTGATATACATACTTTTTTATTGAGATGAAGAAGACATTTAGAGATTGTAATTGCTGGCTATCCAGTCAAATTCCTTATGCAATAGTTACAAGTTCTTCAATGACTGAGATTTTTCTGCCCTGTGTGAAAAAAGTAGTTGTGTTTGAGTGTTTTAATGCATGCCTAACTTCAAAAGAGAGTTTGCATTTAGTCTTTGAACTGTTTCAACTTGTTTAAACATGTTAGGTGATCTATCCTGGCAAGTTTATTGAGTATGCTTAACATAAAAGCTTTACTTCCACAAATCACGAACCGAAACTTGCTTTAAGTTTCATTAAACTAATAATTACATTTAATTAAAATAGCCCCTTCTTTAATTTTTTGCACTTTTAAAATATTCTGTATGAAATGAGTAAAAGCAGTTATTAGCTTGGAATAATTTTGACATTAAAAAGGACCAGTTTTCTTTTCAAATACATTTTGATATTTAATTACAAAAAAAGTTTGGTGGTGCTATGGACTTGTATTTTAAAGACAAAAAACATAATTCATCTTGGTCATGAGATAATTAGAAGGGATATCTTGGTTTACTCACCTCTCCCTATTTTAAAATTTGTGCCAAGTTTTTTTTTCTCTGCACTGCTCTGATCAGTTCCAAGTTACTGATCAATGTGTGTAAAAAGAACTCCAGACTTTGGCCCTAAATTTGCTTTTTTACTAGTTTTATCCTCCTATCCCTCTTCACCTCAAACCTGAAAAGCCTATGAGGGAGAAATCCATTTGCACAGTTATTACAGCAGAACTTGACGCACGGAATAAGCCTTGCACATGAATAGTTAGACCACTGGGTCTCATTTGCTCAGCTGAATAATAAATTGAACAGCTGGCATTTGGTGTGCCTTCACAAAAAGTTGCAGCTCACCTGTGTAAACTTTCCAGTTCAGTCAGACTACCCATCTTGCTATCAACGGCCTACATATAAGGGCAGAGGAAACATAATAAGATGAGTGCAGTCTTGTGCTGCAGTGGCTCCTCTTGTCTTTACATAAAATTGTTTCTTTAAGAAAAAAATACGCTTGCCTTTTGTTAGTAGTTGTTTGTTAGATCACATCCCATATCAGGAATGCCTGTCTTTCACCGACTCTGCTCAGGACTGCTGCATTTCAGAAGTGGCCCTAAAGCAGGTGCTGGACTCTTCATCAGCATGTGCAAAGGACATAACACCTGTTTTAATTGCCTGCCAGGGTCATCTGAAAGTTACCCAGTTCAATATGGGATAGGGTATATTTCGGGCAGCTTTGGAATGGGACATAATCCTGCGGCAGAGTCTTATTTGGCACATTTGCATTCAGAAAATTTGCAAAGCAGGGCCCAAGTTTTGCCCCTATGTTTCTCCAGTCTCTCTTTGCAGCTTCGTCGTCTGATGCTAAATATTGACTTTGTGGCTTTTCTTGAACTGCATCTAGGGCCTAAATGTTTGTTTCCCTTGCTTCATAGTGGTTGGGCATGTTGATTCTTGAATTTGCTAAAACCAGTAGATCACTTTCAACTTCTTTCTTAACTATTTACACACATTTCATAGAGTTTTCAAGTCTCATTTTCTCTTTGTGCATATGGTAACTTTGATTTTCTATTAAATTTAATTTGTTGGTGTCATCACAATTATTACAATGCAGAAGGAGGCCATTTGGCATATTATGTCTGCATTGGCTTTCCAAATGAATAATTCACTCCCCTTCTCTTTGTAGCCCTGCACATACTTCCTTTTCAAATAATAGTCCAATTCCCTATTGAAAGCCTCACTTGAACCTGCTTCCACCACACTCGGGCAGAATGTTCCAGATCTTAACCCATCACGGCACAATTTTTTCCTCCGTTGTACCGCATTTGCTTTTTTGCCAGTTACTTGAAATCTGTGCCCTTTCATAGGTGAGAGCAGTTTCTCCCTATTCTGTTCAGACCTCTCATAGTTTGAATACCTCTATCAAAATTCCTCTCTGCTTTCCCTTCTCCAAGTTCCAATCTATCTTTGTAATTGGCATTCTGGAACCATTGCATATCTTTCCTGTACATTCCTCAATGCCTTCCTAACTCTCCTAAAGTGCGACACCTAGAACTGAGTGCAATACTCCAACCAAATTAGTGTCCAATACAAGTTCAGCATAACCTCCTTGCACTTGTGCTCTGTGCCCCTATTAAGAAAGCCGAGGATACTGCATACTTTATTAACTGCTCGCTAACCTATCCTACCAACTTTAGTGATTTATGCACATCTCTACCCTCTGTTCCAGCAGCCCCTTTAGAGTCGTACTCTTTACTCTATATTGCCTCTCCGTATTCTTCTTTCCAAAATGAATCACTTCACGTTTCTCTGCACAGAACTTCATCTGCCCATTGCACCAACTTGTATGTGTGCTTTTGATGTTTTACACTATCCTCCCCACAGTTCACAATGCTAGCAAGTTATAAATAATCCAGGTAATTACAGGCCGGTGAGCCTTACATCAGTGGTAGGGAAATTATTGGAGAGGATTTTTCGAGACAGGATTTATCCCCACTTGGAAATAAGTGGACGTATTAGCGAGCGGCAACATGGTTTTGTGAAGGGGAGGTCGTGTCTCACTAACTTGGTCGAGTTTTTCGAGGAAATGACGAAGACGATTGATGAGGGTAGGGCAGTGGATGTTGTCTACATGGACTTCAGTAAGGCCTTTGACAAGGTCCCTCATGGCAGACTGGTGCAGAAGGTGAAGTCGAATGGGATCAGAGGTGAGCTGGCAAGGTGGGTACAAAACTGGCTAGGTCAAAGAAGACCGAGGGTAGCAGTGGAAGGGTACGTTTCTGGATGGAGGGCTGTGACAAGTGGCATTCCTCAGGGATCAGTGCTGGGACCTTTGCTGTTTATATATATATAAATGATTTGGAGGAAAATGTAACTGGATTGATTAGTAAGTTTGCGGACGACACAAAGGCTGGCAGATTTGCAGACAGCGATGAGGACCATCAGAGGATACAGCAGGATAGATCAGTTGGAGACTTGGGTGGAGAGATGGCAGATGGAGTTTAATCCAGACAAATGTGAGCTAATGCATTTTGGAAAGTCTAATACAAATAGGAAATATACAGTAAATGGCAGAACCCTTGAGAGTATTGATAGGCAGAGGGATCTGGGTGTACAGGTACACAGGTCACTGAAAGTGGCAATACAGGTGGAGAAGGTAGTCAAGAAGGCATACGGCATGCTTGCCTTCATCGGCTGGGGCATTGAGTGTAAAAATTGGCAAGTCATGTTGCAGCTTTATAGAACCTTAGTTAGGCTGCACTTGGAATATAGTGTTCAGTTCTGGTCGCCACACTACCAGAAGGATGTGCAGTCTTTGGAGAGGGTACAGAAAAGATTTGTCAGGATGTTGTCTGGTATGGAGGGCATTAGCTATGAGGAGATGTTGGAGAAACTTGGTTTGTTCTCACTGGAACGACGGAGGTTGAGGGGTGATCTGATAGAAGTCTACAAGATTATGAGAGGCATGGACAGAGTGGATCGTCAGAAGCTATTTCCCAGAGTGGAAGAGTCAATTACTAGGGGGAACAGGTTTAAGCTGTGGCTGTGAGGGACAAGGTTTAAAGGAGATGTATGAGGCAGAATTTTTACACAGAGGGTGGTGGGTGCCTGGAACTCGTTGCTGGGGGAGGTAGTGGAAGCAGATACAACATTGACTTTGAAGGGGTATCTTGACAAATACATGAATAGGATGGGAATAGAGGGATATGGTCCCCAGAAGGGTAGGGGGTTTTGGTTAAGTCAGGTAGCATGATCAGTGCAGGCTTGGAGGGCCGAAGGGCCTGTTCCTGTGCTGTAATTTTCTTTGTTCTTTGTTCAAGTTTCGTATCCTCTGCAAATTTTGAAATTTGTGCCCTGTACACCAACGTCTTGATCATTTAATATAAATAAGGAAGAGCAAATGTCCTAACAATGACCCCTGGCAAACTCCAATACAATTTTTTTCAGGTCTGAATAACATCCATTAACTGTTTCTTGTCAACCAGCAAATTTTGTGTCCATCGTGCTACTGTTCTTCTTGTTCCCCCATGAGTTATAACTTGGATCATGAGTTTGTTCAGTGACACTTGCCTTTTGTAACTTCATGTACACCAAATCAACCACATTGTCTTCATCAGTCCTCTCTTTTTCTCTTCAAAAACCTCGAAGTTAGTTAAACACAATTTTCCCTTACAAAATCCATGCTGGCTTTCCTTATTTAACTGTTAACTTTGTCCTTGATTATTGTTTCTAGAAGTTTCCCCATCACCAAAGTTAGATTGTCTGCAGTTTCTAGGCTTATCGTTACGCCAGGGTGTAACATTTGCAATTCTCCAGTCTTCTGGCACCACCCCGAGTCTAAAGAAAAATGGAAATTATGATCAGTGCCTCTGCAATTTCCACTCTCGTCTCCTTCGGTATCCTTGGATACACCTTATTCGGTTCTGGTATTTTATCAACATTAAGTATAGACAGTCCACCTAACACCTTCTCCTTATCAATTTTAAATCCTTCTAGTATATTAATTATCGCTTCTTTTACCAAGGCTTGGATAGCATCTTCCTTGGGAAGGAAGATGCAAAATATTCAGTCCAAATATGTGCAGTTTTAGTGGATTCTGTGGAATCTATGGATTATCTAAACTATTTTCCCTGTCTTCATGGATAAATCCTTTTTCTGGTCATAAATAAGCTCTACGCTTTTTTAAACCACTCTTCTATAATTCAAATGCCTATAGAAGACTTTGGGGTTCCCTTTTATATTGGTTATCAGTCTCTTTTAATTCTCTCTCTCTGCTTCTCGTATTTGTTTTTTCACTTTCCCTTTGAACCTTGTAGATTCTGCCTTGTTCTCTATTGTATTGTCCACCTGACATCTGTCCTAAACATAGTCTTTCTATTAATTTCTGTATCTTTTGTCATCCAGGGAACTCTGGATATTTTTAAAACTCTACATTTCCCCTTTGAGGGAACAAATCTTGACTGTGCCTGAACTACCACCTCTTTGAAAGTAGCCTATTCTTCAGCAACCGTTTTTCCTGCCAAAATTTGATTCCAATTTGTTTGGCCCAGATCCATTCTTACCTTATTGAAGTTAGCTTTTCTGCAGTTAATTATTGTTATTTAGGAATGTTCTCTGTTGTTTCCATAGCTGATCTAAATCTTATGATATAATGATCACTGTCCCTTAAATGTTCTCCCACTGATATTTGATCCACTTGGCCCACATTATTCTTAAGAATGGTGCCTCCTCTCATGTTGGTCTCAAAATATCCTTGGCTCAGTGGCAGCACACTCATCTCAGTAGTCCAATCAATAATTGCGTTTTCAGGTCCGACTCCAGAGGCTTGAGCATACAATGTAAGCTGCACAAAACTAAAGGGAGTGGTATACTGTTGGAGATGCATCTTTGACTTAGCATCTTACCTGCCCAGTTAGGTGGATATAAAATACATCGTGGTACTATGTATTGAAAGGCAAGTCTGGTCACCTGGTGTTCCAGCCAATATGTATCCTTCAACCAACATCAACAAAAACAAATCTCATTACTTTTTGTGGCACCTTGTGCACAAATTACCTGCCATGTTTCTTTACATTCCCCTCCTATTTCTCATTTACATGCTGTCACTTGGAGATATCATCCAAAAGAATGGTGTTACTTTTCACATGTATGCTGATGAAACCCAGCTCTACCTCATCACCACTACTCCTCAACTCATCCACCGTTGCTAAATTGTCAGACTGCTTAACTGACATCCAATACTGGATAAGCAGAAATTGAAGTCATTGATTTCAATCCCCACTCCAAACTCCATTTCCCATCTACCAACTCCATTTTACCCCAGCAACTGCCTAAGATTAAGCCAGTCCATTCACAATCTTGTTTTCATATTTGATCCTGAGATGAGCTTCTGACTTCATTCATGTCATCTCAAAGACGACCTATTTCCACTGCCACAATGTCACTTTATTTCACCCGTCTCAGCTCAGCTACTGCTGAAACTCTTATCCTTGCCGCATTTTATTTTAAGTAAACTTGAGGTCATCCAATGTCCCCTCTATCTTACCTTGCAGAAAGCTCTGTTCCTCTATCACCTCCCTGCTTGCTGAACTACATTAGCTCCCTGTCAAGCAGCATCTTGATCTTAGGATTGTCGTCCAAATTTTTGAAACCTTCATGGTCTTGCCCCTCTATATCACAGTAATCTCCTCCAACCTTGCTACCCACCAATATATCTGCGCTCCTCTAATTCAGCCCTCTTGTGCATTCTCAGTTAATTGCTGCACCATTGGTGACCATGCATTCAGTTGTCTAGGCCTAAAATTCTGGAATTCTTCCAATATACCTGCCTATCTCACCTCCTTGCTTTCATTCTTTAAGCCTCTTTGACCAAGCTTTTGGTCATCTGTCTTCTACCCCTGAAAGAAACCAGAGGCAATCCTTGCTTGGAATAGATTTATTCAGAGTGAAGCATTACAGATATATGGTGTATACCTTTTATTCTCTCTCTTTTCGACACTCTACTTGTTTCAGTAAGTTTCTCTAAGTGTGCTCAAATAACCAATCAATCAATGCCCTTCATCTGTGTGTACTCAAAATCAATTGATACAATTAACAATCTGATCTAAATCTCCTTGTAGCTTGTTCTCGTACTTCATTTTAAAATGCTCCAATAAAATGCTTTGGGACGTTTCACTATGTTATAGGTATTAAAATGCAAGTTATTGTTACAACAACGAATGCACTTGATGCACCATTGATTACGCAAAGACTGTGAAATAACAGGCTTTTATTAACAAAGAACTGGAGCACACCTGAACTGATAGCTAATCCGAACTGAGGCAAAAGGGGCGGAGAGCAGTCACCTTTATACCCCGAGAAGGGCGGAGCCCCGGATCGAGGCAGCAAGGGCATGTCCAGGCACATCACATAAACTGTCACATAAACAGACAACTACAGTGGTTCGCCACATTCACCCCCTGTTTAAAAAAAAGTTCGGCGGGGGCGAGGTGGTGGAACGACAGTCACAGAGTTACAAGTTCAGTCTCTCCGGGGGCTTGATCTGCCGCTGCGACCGCCGCAGTGTCGGCCATGGTGCCGGTTCAGGAGGCCGCGGTGATGAGTCAGACGCCAGTCCATAATCGGTGAAGCCGTCCGTAGCGCCTTCAGACTGCCGGGTGTGTGGAGGCTGCTCCTGGGGCTCAGGCGTGCCGTACACGGGGGCTAAATGAGCGTGCTGCGGCCCTGGTGCATCATGGGCAACATTGGGAGCTGGGGGTGAGGGGCCGTGGCACGTAGTACCTGCGGGTGCCAGGTCGCGAATGGAGACAGTGTCCTCCCGCCCGTCGTGATACGCCACATAGGTGTATTGGGGGTTGGCGTGGAGGAGTCGGACCATTTCGACCAGGGGGTCCGATTTATGGGTCCGCACGTGCTTCCGGAGCAGGACACGACCTGGGGACGTCAGCCACGATGGTAGTGAGGTCCCCGAGGAGGACTTCCTGGGGAAAACAAACATTCGTTCATGAGGGGTGGCGTTGGTAGCCGTGCACAGTAGTGACCTAATTGAGTGTAGCGCATCAGGGAGGACCTCTTGCCAGCGGGAGACTGGAAGACCCTTAGACCGGAGAGCTAATAAAACAGCCTTCCAGACTGTCGCATTCTCCCTCTCCACCTGTCCGTTCCCCCTGGGGTTGTAGCTGGTGGTCCTTCTCGAGGCTATGCCTTTGGAGAGTAGGTACTGGTGCAGCTCGTCACTCATAAAAGAGGAACCCCGGTCGCTATGAATATAGCTGGGGAAACCAAACAGGGTGAAGAGGCTGTGCAGGGCCCTGACGACCGTGGCCGAGGTCATATCCGAGCAGGGAATAGCAAAGGGGAACAGCGAATACTCATTGATGACGTTGAGGAAATATATCTTGCGGTCAGAGGGGGGGAGGGGGCCTTTGAAGTCAACGCTTAGGCGTTCGAAAGGGCCGGTGGCTTTGATGAGATGCGCTCTGTCTGGCCGGTAGAAGTGCGGCTTGCACTCCGCGCAGACTTGGCAGTGCCTGGTTACAGACCCGACTTCCTCGATGGAATAGGGCAGGTTCCGGGCCTTGATGAAGTGGAAGAACCTGGTCACCCCTGGGTGGCAGAGGTCGTCGTGGAGAGTCTGTAACCGGTCTAGGTTCGCGCTGGCACAGGTCCCCCGGGACAGGGCATCTGGGGGCTCATTGAACTTCCCAGGCCGGTATAAAATGTTGCAATTGTAGGTGGAGAGCTCGATCCTCCACCTCAAAATCTTATTCTTGATTTTGCCCCGCTGCGCGTTACTGGACATAAAGGCAACGGACCGTTGGTCCGTGAGCAGGGTGAACTGTTTGCCAGCTAAGTAGTGGTGCCAGTGTCGCACAGCCTCCACGATGGCTTGTGCCTCTTTTTCGACGGAGGAGTGTCGAATTTCAGGGCCCTGGAGGGTGCACGAGAAGAAGGCCACGGGTCTGCCCGCCTGGTTAAGAGTGGCGGCTAGGGCAAAGTCAAACGCATCGCTCTCCACCTGGAATGGGGTGGATTCGTCTACAGCGTGCATCGTGGCCTTTGCGATATCCGTTTTGATGCGGTCAAAGGCCAGCTGAGCATCCGCCGCATAATTGGGGGCCCACTGGGCGTGGTATGAGAAGAAGCCTAGGCATCTCCTCAGTGCTTTGAGGGTGGTGGGGAGGGGAAGTTCCAGGAGGGGACGCAAGCGGTCGGGATCGGGGCCGATGACCCCGTTGTCCACAACACAACCAAGGATGGCGAGGCGGCGTGTGCGGAATATGCACTTCTTATTATAGGTCAGGTTGAGGAGTGCCGCAGTGTGGAGGAATTTTTGGAGGTTGGCGTCATGGTCCTGCTGATCATGGCCGCAGATGGTGACATTATCCAGTTACAGGAAGGTGGCCCGCAGTCCGTTCTGGTCCACCATTCGGTCCATCTCATGCTGGAAAACCGAGACCCCGTTGGTGACACCGAAGGGGACCCGAGGGAAGTGATAGAGATGGCCATCTGCCTCGAAGGCAGTGTATTGGCGGTGTTCTGGGCGGATAGGGAGCTGGTGGTATGCAGACTTCAAATCAATGGTAGAGAACACCCGATATTGTGCAATCTGATTGACCATGTCAGAGATGCGGGGAAGGGGATACGTGTCTGGCTATGTGTATCGGTTGATGGTCTGACTGTAGTCAATGACCATGCGATGTTTCTCCCCAGTCTTAACAACCACCACATGGGCTCTCCAGGGGCTGGTACTGGCCTCAATGATCCCCACCCCCAGGAGGTGTCACACCTTGGACTTAATAAACGCTCTATCTTCAGTGCTGTACCGTCTGCTTTTGGTGGCAATGGGCTTGCAGTCGGGGGTGAGGTGTTCAAAGAGCGAGGGAGGGGTGACTTTAAGGGTCGAGAGACCACAGGTGGTGCGCAATCTAATAGCTGCAGATTTTGGACGGACTTTGGGGGAAAAGGCCCATTATACACCATGGTGACGCTCCCAAGGTGACCCATGAAATCTAGCCCCAGTAGTACGGCAGCGCAGAGCTGTGGCAGCACGAGGAGCCTGCACTTCTCATACACCGTGCCCCGTACAATCAGAGTTGCCGAGGACATTCACCGATTGGGATGTCGAAACCATGGAGATTGATTGCTGCATTGGCAGTACTGGCAGTGTGTAGCGTCTCACCGTGTTAGGGTGGATAAAACTCTCCGTACTCCCACTGTCAAATAAGCAGTTAGTAGTGTGGCCGTTTACCTTGATGCCCATCATAGACCAGGCAAGTTGGTGAGGCCTGGACTGGTCCAACGCGACTGAGGCCACCGTCGGATTAGGTGATGCGGCGGCCCCCGTGACTCGCACGCGGCTGACGTCATCCAAGATGGCGGCTCCCGTGGGTCGCATGTGGCTGATGGCGTCCAAGATGGCGGCCTCCGTGGGTCGCACGCGGCTGATGGCGTCCAAAATGGCGGCTCCCGCGGATCGCACGCAGCCGATGGCATCGAAGACAGTGCCTCCCGCGGATCGCACGGGGCGCTGCTGGGCCTGGGGGCCGATTTTTGTCCTGCAAACTTTCAGGTAATGGCCCTTCTTACCGCAGCCAGAGCAGATCGCGTCTTTCGCTGGGCAGCGTCGTCGTGGGTGCTTCTCCAGGCCGCAGAAGTAGCACCTCGGGCCTCCGGAGACTGCCGCAGTGGTCAGTTTGGCGTCGGGATGGGGCGTGGCGTAGGTTTGCGGTGTCCATGGTGCGCCCTCATGGTCGGGGGTGTAGGCCTCGAGGTTCTGGAAAGCCACCTCCAGCGAGCCGGCAAGCTCCACAGTTTTCTTCAGGTCCAGCCCACCTTGTTCCAGCAGGCGCTGCCGGATATAGGTCGACCTGATGCCCACGACAAAGGCATCTCTGATCAGGTCGTCGGCGTTTTGGGCGGCTGAAACGGCCTTGCAGCTGCAGGCTCTGCCGAGTGCACGCAGTTCGCGCAAGAATTGTTCAGTCGATTCCCCCGGCTGCTGTCTGCGAGTGGCCAGCAGATGTCTGGCGTAGACCTCATTCGGCTGCCGGTTGTACTGGCTCTTTAGGAGATCGATTGCCTCCTGGTAAGTTTCCACGTCTCGGATCATCGCGAAGACGTGAGCGCTGACGCGGGTGTGGAGCACATGTAGTTTGTCGATGTCGGTTACAACGACGGCGGAGGAGGAGGCGATGAAGGTCTCAAAGCAGCGCAGCCAGTGATCAAAAGAGTTTGAGGCCCCAACAGCCTGCGGATCCAAGTCCAATTTATCCGGTTTCAGGAGTTGCTCCATCCCAAAATTTTTGTTAATAAAATTGATGCACCATTGATTACGCAAAGACTCGTTGTTGCGAAATAACAGGCTTTTATTAACAAAGAACTGGAGCACACCCGAACTGATAGCTAATTTGAACTGAGGCAAAAGGGGCAGAGAGCAGTCACCTTTATACCCTGAGAAGGACGGAGCCCCGGATTGAGGCAGCAGGGGCGTGTCCAGACATATCACATGAACAGACAACTACAGTGGTTCACCACAGCACTTTAACCGTATTTCATTCACCTCATAGCCCTTTATAACATCTTTAGACTGTGAAAGGGATTATATAATGCAAGTTCTTCCTTTCTTCCCCTTCTAGTTCTGCTCATTTGCATATTTTGTTTAACTCTAAACTATCGCTTCAGAATGAACTGTTCTTCCTTGTTTGGTATCATCTGAAAATTTGATTTATATTCAGTTTTTGATTTAAAGATGTTCAGAAAATTTGAAATGGCTTTCAAAACTAGTTCTGGGATACTTCACTCTCTTCCTGATAGATGAAAATAACATCTCAAATAAGCCACTTATCATCTCTAACTTTGAATCAATTTCTTATTCCGTTTCTACATTTTACCCTGAATCCCCATTGTATTGAGAATAAGTAGGAACTTTTCATAAGGAATTCTATTTAATGTGTTTTGCAAGTCTTGTTTCTGCATGTGGAAGGACTTTATCACAGTCTACTTGCAATGTAACTTTCTTCAAAAAAAAATCAAGGATGAATCTATAATATTTGCTGTTTTCTTGATTACCATAATTTAAAGAATCAGTAACATTTACTCCCAATAATTGATTGCATTATTTTGAATGGAATTGAAGTAAGACTAGTGAGTCTGTAAATGCCTTTCTCTGCTGCTTCATCTTTTTTGGCAGTGGGCACCATGTTGGTTAGAATCAAGTGTAGCTTCAGTATGGTTGATCAGTGACCCATGTAGATTAACCAATTAATTAAAAATGATACAAGGGAATCAAAAGTCTACAAATCATGCTGGGAGAAAGGTGAAGGGATTCACTGGGATAAAATACGAATATGCAAAACCTAGAACAGTAAAAAGGAGCAAAACACTAACAGTGCAAATAAAGTCAAAACAGATAAAACTGAAAAATATTTAGTGGAACTAGCACACAATCATTTCTTGCAATATACCAAATGATTACTACTTCCATAATGAAGGCTGAGGAAAAACTGTTCTCAAATAGCAACATTCCAAGTTATAACATCCTGGGATTGACCAGAAATTGAGCAGACAAATAAAAATTGTAGCTACAAGAGCAGGTTAGAGGCTGGGAATTCTGAAGCAGGTAACGTGCCTCTTGTTTTCCAAAAGCAGTCCATCATCTGCAAGGCATTTATGAGGAATGTGAAGGAATACTCTGCACTTGCCTGGATAAGTGAGGCTCCAGCAACACTCCAAGCACCATTCAGGACAAAGCAGCCTGCTTGACCAGCGCCCCATCCACCACCTTCAACATTCACTCTCTCCACCACCAACAGAGTGGCAGCAGTATGTACCATATATGGAATGGATTGCAGCAACTTGCTAAGCCTCCTACAACAGCAGCTTCCAAACCTGTGACCTCTATCACCTAGATGGACAAGAGTAACAAACACCTGAAAACAACAGCACCTGCAAATTTCCCTCCACACCACACACTACCTTGACTTGGAGCTATATCACTGTTGCTTCACTGATCAAAACTCTGAAACTCCTTTCTTTAACAGCCCTGTGCACTAGATGGACTTCATTGGTTCAAGAAGGCACCTCCCTGTAAATGACAATGGCAGACTTATTACCAGTAGTTACTGCCTGAAGAAATTGGAGCAGTGGTTATGATCTGAAATAGTTGATCTCAAATGTTGAATTCTGAAGGCTGTAAAATGCCCAATTGAAAAAACTTCTATTGATTTTCATTAGCACAGTGTAGAAGGCTGAAGAGATATAATGCAAGTGGGGCCAAGAATTACAATGAAAGTGACCAGAAGTTCAAGGTCACACTTGCAGACTGAATGGACATATTCTGCAAAGTCATTACCCAATGTGCATTTGGTTTCCCTCATGTAGAGGAAACAATATGATGAACAGTGAACACAGTATTGAAAGAAGTACAAGTTAAATCACTGTTTCACCTGTAAAGATATTTGGGGCTATGGACAGTGAGAAGGAAGGGGGTAAAAGGCCAGGTGTTGTATCTTCATTTTCATAGGACTTCGTCGTGAGAAGGGGAGGGGCATTTTGGGGGTAATTGAGGAATGGACCAGGGTGTTATGGAGGCAACGGTCCTTTTGGAACATTGAACAAGGAGGTGGCAGGGAAAAGATGCATTTGGTGTTGGCATCATGCTAAATGTGGTGGAAATGACAGAGGAAGACTGGTTAGGCTGTAATATGAGGACAAGGGGAACCCTATCATGGTTCTCATAGGAAGAAGAGGCGAAAGCAAAGGTGCAGATAATGAGACAGACATGTTTAAGAGCCCTGTTCAAGGTGGGGAATTCTTGGTCGAAGAAAAAGGAAAACAATTTGTAAGTGCTGATCTGAAAGGAGGCATTGTGTGAACTGTTGCAATGGAGATGGAGAAACTGGAAGATTGGGCTCCTTACAGAAAGCCGGTGGGAGCAAGGCTGCTGTGGGAGTCAGTGGGTTTATGGCAGATATTCGTCGACAGCCCATCCTCAGAGATAGAGATGTGAAGCCATGGAAGGGAAGAGCAGAGTTGGAGGTGGGCCATGAGAAAGTGAAGCAGGTATGGAAATGGGAAATGTTGGTTAACTCTTGCAGTTTGGAGCAAGAGTAGAAATTAGCATTGATGTAGTCATTAAAGCACTTCGATAAAAATCACATTGAAATCCTAATACAGGTTGAATGTGTTCATAACCATTACATTCCATCATTGAATGATATCTATCCCACAATATTGAGGAAGAAAGGATATTTGTGAAGCATTGGCAATCATTATGAGAATGTTGTCAAATTTAGACATACCAGAAGCTTGAAAATGGACAAGTGTACGTTGCATTCACAAATGCAAATTCCGAACTACTTGGATATTCACAATTTATATTTGGCATTTGAAACTGTTCCGTTTATGATAGCAAAACACTAGTTTGATCCTCATATTGCATATCAAATTGGAAAAAAAATCCACACTGCCACTGCACTTCTAGCATTAACATAAATCACAATGTACGTAATGAATAAATCAAAATTTTTGAATATCAAGATATGTCAGTTACAGCTAGCTGTCCCAGCTGTGGTCAGAAAATGCATCACAGGATGGTGATCAAACCTTGAACCTCCCTGTTAGTTAAAAAGATGTATATTGCAAAAAGCTGTGTATGCCTTGTGGAAGCACTGGGGAATAATTTTGCAACTTGAGTACGAAGAGTTTTGTAAAGGGAGAACATTTCTTTGTACTAGGTGTTAAGAAAGAAATACGATCCATACTGAATTTCGAGCTAACATACCTGTTTAATTAATAGATTAGTTTTAAAACATAAATTGACTGTAATCTGGATATTTCAACCAAGTCGATGCTGAAGCAGCTTCCAATTGCATAGCTTATGATGGAAATGTTTTGAAATATTCTGCAGTTCAAACAGGAAAACGATTTTTTAAAAAAAGCAATGAAAGCAGTGTTTCTCGAGGCCAGCAAATAAAGGCATGCTGTGGTACCGATGATTACTGACTAAAATTTCCTGATTTAGGAAACTTGGTGTTTGCCAATTTTACTTTATTTACTTGGTAAACAAAGCATCTATAGTGAGAACTGGAGAAGCTGTGTCTACAGTTAGTAAATAACCGTGAAAATTCTGAACCGTTTAAGAAATTCTTTGAATTTTTATGTTAAGAATTTATAATGTTGGCTCCTGGATGACTTTAGTGAGTATATGTAATGTGTTGCTAAGCTATCCATCCAATCCAATTCTTTTCCTGCACCTAGTGGCGCACCAAGGCAGACTTTCATCTGTTTCCATTGCGAATAATTCCCGGTCGCTAGTCTGTCTTCAGGGCACAGTGGCGCCACTCCACATCAAGAGTGGCTGACCACGAGCCTCTGCCGCTCTTACCACCGGCCACTGACATGTTTGGAAGGGTTTGCAGGCTAACACACACGACTTATTTGACCGCGTTATGAACGCCCCTTTCTTTGTTGGGACCTAACCCAGAGCTCTGGTTCAAAACCCAGAGTTCTGGCTCAGAGGCAGTGATGCTACCCACTGTGCTATTAAAAACTGGGAAAGACCCTAATTTGAATCTTTTTTGCTGAATTAATTAATCTCAGTAGTGGGGGGATTGTCCCCAATCTTGATTGCTGACCATCAACCTCCATAGGATGTTCACTTTTATGAACATCAGCTGAAGGCATTATTGTATTCCCCGACAATGACCCCAGTCGCTGGATAGATGTCTGCACTTGGACAAAGTACCAGAGAACCGGCATTGTGGCACTCTGGGATCTAACACCTTTAGAAGTGGGGAGGAGAAACAGTTGGAGAAAAAAATGTAAATTATTATCATTTTAAATTATGTTAAAACACTCCTTGACTGAAGGCTTTGCTTTCAGTGTCCTTCAACTTCACTGCTGAGTTCAGGTACACTTACATTATGCATATCGGTGAAGAAAATCGAAAACAAAAATGTGATACATTTTGAGCACAAACTTATTTCTTGGAAGATTTTTTGGTTCCTTGTTATCTTCAGCTCCCTTATTGTTCTCTCTCAGAAATATAGATAAGAATTCAGTTTTCCTTAGTACATCACAAAGCCTTCAACTGACCCATGTCTTCCACAGTTGGAGAGAATGCTGCTTCCATTCTATAAATATCCAGAAAAAATACAATGGGGAATCCGTAGATCCTGTCCTCCCAGCTGGAAGCATGCTCAAGGGATCAGTACAGTGTCTGTAGTGCTATGCAATTTCACAGAATCACGCAATTCTTACAGTGCAGAAGGAGGCCATTCAGCTTGTCATGTCTGCATCCGCTCTCCGAACGAGCAATTAACCAATTGCCATTTCCCTGTATTCCTGCACATTCTTCCTTTTCAGAAAACAGTCTAATTCTTTGGCATGTCTCAATTGAACCTACCTCCACCACTCTCAGGCAGTATATTCTAGACCTTAACCACTTGCTGCATGAAAATGTTTTTTCTCATGTAGCTTTGCTTCTTTTGCCAATTACTTTAAACTTGTACTTTCATGTTCTCAATCTTTCGTGGATGAGAGTATTTTCTTCCTATCTTCTCTGTCCTGATCCCTCATGATTTTGAATGCCTCTATTAAATCTGCTCTGTCTTCTCTTCAATGAAAACCGCACCAATTTCTCTCACTTATCTTCATGTTTGAGGGATGAAGAACTTCATTCTTGTGAATCTTTTCTGCACTTTCTGCAGTTCCTTGTAATCTTTTCTGAAGTGTAGCACCAATAACTGGACACAATACTACAGCTGAGGCTGAAGTAGTGTCTTGTACAACTTCAACATAACCTTCTCGCTCTTGTACTCTATGATGCTATTAATAAAGTCTAGGATACTATTAAAAAAGCTCTCTTAATCTGATTTGCCACCTTCAACGGCTTATATACATATACACCTTCTCCTCATGCACCCCTTTTAGAGTTGTATCCTTTATTTTATATTGTCTCTTCATGTTCTTCCTTTCCCTTGCGACAGTAATCCACATCTAGACCTATTTTTGTCCTCCCCGACATTCCTCCACATTGCTGTGCTTCAAATATATAACTGCTTTTCCCTTAAAAATTGAAATGGTCTCTACCTCACTACTTCATGTTACAAAGCATTTGATTCCATAATAATTCTCTGCATGAATACATTTTTCCTAACTCTCCTAGTGGTGATTTTGAATTGATGACTCCTTATCACAGAGTTCTGAATCAGAAGAAAATTAACTTCCCTGGTTACCTGGTTATCAAACCCCTTCATAATTTAAAAAAATCATGAGTTTGCTGGCCTTCCTTGTTTTAATGGGATAGTTTCTCAGTATCTCTCATTTCTTCTCATTCCTCTAGTTTCCTGCACCTGACATTATTCTACTGAATCTGTGCAATGTGCTAATAGCATATATAATGTAAGCATGTGCATCAGTGTGCTAAAAATAGTCCTCAATGGAATTTAAGCCCCTCTGGGATCTGATTTTTGCTGAGGCAGAAAATTGAAAAATTAAATAAGTTCATCCATGTGATGTAAAAAGCACTATAAGTCTTGAAAGGCATTTTAACATAAAGAGTAAAACTAAAACTAGATATTCTATATCGTGGATGAAAAAGAAGACAGTTTGCTCCAGGGACAAATAATCTACATGAAAACCAAAATGTTATTTTTAAGGGAGGATTTCAAGCCACTGAATAGAAACTGAGATGCCAAAGTAGTTTGGAGTCCAAATTAACAGACATAATGCACAACTGGTTTGTGACCAAATCAGGTTGGAAAGCCACAGGAGGCAGAACGCACATCTGGCTTGGTCATAGTAAGCAACCTAAATAACATGCAGAGAACGGCCTTTGTCACCTTTGAATAGTATTTCAACCAGAATATTCTGTACCATCTTAGTGTGACTATACTGTTTTGGATATATAATTTGCCATTCTATTTTTTTGTTGACTGGCCTTGGATCCGTTTCAATTTCACCCATAGCTTCTTCGAAATCATTCATGAAGTACTTGTGCTGCTCAATTTTACTTCCTGTGTGCAATGGTTTACACTTACATTTGTCATTGTTAAGTGTACTTAAATATTTTAACTAATCTATTTCATGGTGCTGAGCTTCCTCTGCAGGTTCAAATGCCTTTTCTAGTTTGTTATTATCTGTGAATTTGACCTGTTTGCATTGAACTTTTGGTGTGAATTAGAAATTGGTGAACTTGAACACTGGTCCTGAAAGAATTCCAGTGCCCCTCCATTAAGGCACTTCAATTTAATTTTGCTGAAAGTTATTAAACCTATTTCAATTATCAAAGAATACTGACAATATGTTGTTCATGTTTCTTGTTGGTAAATATTTGAGGAAGTAAACATTGTTTTTTGGCTCTGTTGGCAATCTCAATTCTCTGTCTTCCACAATGCTGAGTGAATTTCTCATTGTTCATTCATTGTGTTTTCAGCTGTGCTTATTTCCAGATTCCTATTTGCCCTTTTAACATATTTCTAAATGTTGTCTTGTTATCAACAAATGAAATGATGTACAGAAAAAAAGACCACTTGGTGCATCAAATCTGTCCCATTCAGCTATGTTGCAGTTTAACATATTCCCTGTACACCAACTGCTATATAACCACCTTGGAGAGTTAAAAAAAAAACAGGTTGGATGAAACCCGTAGTCTAATCTGTCAATTAAATAATTTGGGGAAAATTCTGCTCCAGCTATTGAAAGGTCATCAAAAGTAAGTTCCAGGAGACAACAATAACCATGAAATACATTACATAACATCTTGCGTGCCTCTTGTAGGCAACAGTATTGAGCCTCCTCCAGGAACATAAGCATCTGCCTTCATTTGGCCTTGTGGAATGTATGTTTGCAGCAAATCTGTATCCACTGAACCAGCTGGCAATCGACTCCAAAGATCAGGTATCTTCTTGGAAAAGAAAAGCCTCCTGACATCATACCTCGTTCTATGGTTATGTAGCTGCATACCCTAGTATCCTGATTGCTCTTGCTATAGCCTCTCAACACTGGTTGTGAATCCCTATCTACTTGTGCACCTTAACACCCAATAACACCCAGGACTCTTAACTTTTCAAAAGATGGTATACTCACAATTTGCATTTATATGACCAACATGCATCATACTGCATTTATCTATATTAAATAGGTTAACCCATTCCCCCATCACATCTCGATTAGATTGCATCTAGGTCTTCTTGAGAGTTGTGACATCAGCATGGATCTTTGTGTTATTTCCATACCTGTTGGACAAATGTCCACATCCAGATCATTGACGTATGAATGAAAAATAATAATTATAGAACATAGAACAGTACAGCACAGAACAGGCCCTTTGGCCCACGATGTTGTGCCGAGCTTTATCTGAAACCAAGATCAAGCTATCCCACTCCCTATCATCCTGGTGTGCTCCATGTGCCTATCCAATAACCGCTTAAATGTTCCTAAAGTGTCTGACTCCACTATCACTGCAGGCAGTCCATTCCACACCCCAACCACTCTCTGCGTAAAGAGCCTACCTCTGATATCCTTCCTATATCTCCCACCATGAACCCTATAGTTATGCCCCCTTGTAACAGCTCCATCCACCCGAGGAAATAGTCTTTGAACGTTCACTCTATCTATCCCCTTCATCATTTTATAAACCTCTATTAAGTCTCCCCTCAGCCTCCTCCGCTCCAGAGAGAACAGCCCTAGCTCCCTCAACCTTTCCTCATAAGACCTACCCTCCAAACCAGGCAGCATCCTGGTAAATCTCCTCTGCACTCTTTCCAGCGCTTCCACATCCTTCTTATAGTGAGGTGACCAGAACTGCACACAATATTCCAAATGTGGAATTCCAATTATGCTATAGTTGCCAGCATCCAAGGATGCAACGACTCTATTTCTATCAATTTAATCGTTCCATCATCTAATCCAGAGCTATTTCCAAATGAGCAACAGGATATTGGTGTACTGGTTCAAACTTGAAATAGTGAAATTTATTATGTATGTTAGGATGTTCACCATCACAGAGTGAGAAGTGTGCTTTATATTGAGTAGCACCAGCTAAAATGATATTAATTGTTGAAGAAATATCATGATGGGCACTAAAGTTATTTTGAAAATAAACTAGAATGGGTCAAAATGGCCTTCCACACCCATATCTGTTTCGTGATTTGAAGATTTAAGATAATTGCTGTAACACTCAAAAGAGTGATAGAAACCTTGTTATATTGGTGTCTAATATTTTGCTCTTGTTACAACGCCCTCTATATTTCTTCAGTGACAATTGTACTTTGATAACTGGAATCGGAAATATAAATATGTGTGCTAGCATGAGGACTTGTGGTTCAGGTTCATCATTGATATAGAGTAAAGCCCCTCTTGCTTGAACTTTCATTACATGTGAGTGCTTGCTTTGGTATCAAAAATTGTCACGGTCCATTCTACATTTATCTCTTGCTTCAACCACAAACTAGCAAGATCATTGGACTGTCTGTTGTGGTTTACATGGTGCGTTGGTAGATATTTAGTCTTATAATGCAATAGTTTTATAATATAATACACTGAGTGCAAACATAACAGATTTCATTCTCGTTGTTGGATGAGTTTTGCAACACTTGATAGTTTGCTATTTAGCAAAGAATGGCATACAGTTTGGCACCATAATGCCCAAGATGATTCCAGGTTCAGTTTGTTCATGGATGGAAAAAAATGCCGAGACCCCAGATTCTGATCACTGTGTATGTATTAGCTGAGGATAGGAATGACTGGACTCAGCTTTAATGTTCTCCAGAGTTAGATTGCATGTCAGCACTCATATTTCACACATGAAAGCTAATTACCTGGGCAAAATACTAGCGGCCAGATGGTGCCTGTGGAACCCTTCCTTAACAGGTAGCCAGTGTATTCTGAGGTAAAAGATGAGGAAATTTGAAAAATAAATCTTTAATTCAAAGATTTCACTTCTGTCTTTGCTATAATGATTCTATAAGGGTATGATATGGTGAGCGCCATCGCCAAACATAGGCCCCTGGTACAATCAAGGCGGTATCTAAATTCCACTCTGCAGTCATGTCTCAAAAAACAGCATTAAGAAAAGGTGCTGACTTGACTTGCTGGCAAAGCACTGACTGGGGAGAGAAGCAGCAGAACCTGGCAAAGGAGTCCTATTTTGAGTTTTGCAGTGCTATCATGCTACTGTTGCTTCTGGCTTCCAATTCCCAGTTACTTGCCTGCCTGCACTCTCTCTCTCTCTCACTCTCTCTTTCCTCCTCTTTCCACCTCTTTCCCCCCACCCCCCCCCCAATTTTCCTGTTTAATTCCAACTGTTCTACCATTCTAGTGCAAACTGACGCTGAACTAAATTGCTCACAACCTTCCTCACCTCACCACCGTGTCCCTTGACTTCTCCATTGTTCTTAAATTACCAGACTACTTGTCCCGATATCGAGCAGTGAATGAGTGTAAATTTCCTCAAACTAAATGTTGGGAAGTCTAAAACCGTAGTCATTGGTCAGCACTAAAAATTCCGTTCTCTCGTTATCCACTCCTTTCCTCTTGTTTGCAACTAAGGCTGAACCAGACTGTTTGCAAACTTGGAATTATATTTGACCAAAGGGTGGGCTTCTGACTACATATCAAGAACATTACTCAGATCATCTTTACCTACCTTCATTACATTGCTCAATTCTGTTCCTGCCTCAGTTCATCTGCTGCTGAAACCTTCATATGTGCCTAAGCTACCTCTAGACTTGACTATTCTAATACAATCCTGGCTGGTCTCCCACATTCTACCCACCTTTTCCCCCCCATCGAATAAACATAAAGTAATCCAAAACTCTGCTACCTGTATCCTTACTTGCACCATGTCCGATACATCGATCATTTGTGTGTTCATAAATCTACATTGCTTCTTAGTCAAATAGTGTCTTGATTTTAAAATTCAACCTTGTTTTCAAATCCATCCAAAGCCTCACTCTTCCCAATCTCTATAATTCGGTCCAGCCACACAACCCTCCGAGTGATCAGTACTCCTATAATTCTGATCTCTTGAACAGTCCTGATTTTAATGGCTTCATCATTGATAGGTGGCACAATGGTTAGCACTGCTGCCTCACAGCGCCAGGGACCCTGGATTGATTCCCGGCTTGGGTCACTGTGCAGAGTTTGCACGTTCTCCCTATGTCTGTGTGAGTTTCCTCCGGGTGTTCTGGTTTCCTTCCACAATCCAAAGATGTGCGGGTTAGGTGGATTGGCCATGCTAAATTGCCCCTTAGTATCTGAGGTAAATGCATGAGGTTATGGAATAGGATCTGGGTGGGTGCAGACTTGATGGGCCGAACGGTCTCCTCCTGCACTAGGAGTCTATGATTCTATGAAGGCTGTGCCTTCAATTGCCAATGCCACAAGTTCTGGAACTCCTCCTTGAACCTCTCTGCCTCTTTACCTCTCTTTGCTCCTTTAAGAGGCACCATTAACTCTACCTTTTTGATCAAGCTTTTAAGTCATGTGCCCTAATGTCTCCTCATACAAGCTGGTAATGCATTTTGTTTCTTAATGCTCCTGTGAAAAACCTTGGGGCATTTTATTACATTAAGGACACATTGTTGTAAGCTGCTCTGATATTACCTGAATTGTGTGTTAGTACAGAAATCCATATCATTATAGTAATGGCATTGGTCAGTATTACTTCATACACCACACTTGGCAGCTTATTGCTGCTCCCAGCAGAGTTGTTCCATCTCCTAGCAATACAAAGAAGTAAGATTCCTGCCCTTAATTGATCCCTGCTTTTTGATGGGTAGTACAACTTGATTTACTAATTTTCAACTCTGCTCATCTATTTTTGATATTTCTGTATGGTAACAAATAAGTTTTCAAATATTTCAAATGGATTTTTGCTTTACAAAATGTTGTATTTTTCAAAGAATGAAATTAAAATAAATGTAAATATTTCGATGTATAATAACATATTTCAAGCCTTGCAATGTAATGCAACTTGCAACCTCTAATATAACCCTTTTGTGTACAGAAAAGCTTACTATTTATGTCAATCTTGACATTATAAAAAAATCAATATTTTTACAAATACCCTCTCTACAATTTATATATGACATTGATTTTTTTTAAGATCCCCAGAATGAAAATAGAAGACAGAAGAATAGAAACATTGGGATCAATAGAGAGCGGAACAGTTTTTAAAAAAAACATGCATTGAGTGGTGGTTCTGTGCTATTTTGAAACTAGTATGGTTGCAATCTAATTCCCAGTGACTTTTATGGATTCTCAAAATATTATATATAGTGTCTGAGGTAGACTTTGTGGACTCCAGGCTAGAGATATTTATCTATTCAGTTATACTGGGGTTGTTTAGAGAAGGAATGGAACATATAATGGGCAAATTTTTGAGTAATTTTTTTTGTCAGAGCTGTTAACTAGTTTATATGTTATATATATTTTTCAGAGTATATACTGGGATAGGTGCTGTGAGCAGTTGAGAATTTTCTTGGGAGTGATTTAATTGATTCAAGAAGTCTGAACTATGTTGAGTGTGTCAGTAGATATTAGCGCCAACCAACATGATTCATTTTACTGATGGCGAGTTGCGATTTGTTACTTCATTTCAAAACAATTGAGATATTTACTATTGCTGAAAAGGGAGAACTATTGCTGAAGCTTTTCATCTTGGACTCATTGGGACAAATGCAAGAATGTCACACTTCAAACAATCACAACAATTTATACTACAGGAGAAAAAGGTGTTGATTGGTTGGTAAGATGACTCTGAAATGCTGAGGCACTGTTATGGAGAAAACAACAGGGAACTATAAGCTCCCCAAACTCCCAGGTAATTCAAAAAAGGTGTAATGCTGAATCAAGTCCCTTTTGTTTACAGAGAATGGGTCAATGCATATGAATGTCTGTTATTTCTAACGAATGTAAATGAGCCACTTGACAAGCTTGAGTGATTATCTGAAATTGGTTAGTTTGGCTGTTAGCGCACACAGGATTGTTCAATAAGTGCTACCCGATTATGGAGTGACATCTAACAGTTGTCATCAACGCTTTAATCATGGAAAATGGTTCATCTTCAAGGAAGGAGGTTCTGGAATAAGCTGTGTATTTTAAAAGACACTGGAGAACATGATGTGGAGATACCGGCGTTGGACTGGGGTAAACACAGTAAAAATTCTAACAACAGGTTAAAGTCCAACAGGTTCGGACTTTAACCCGGTGTTGTTAGACTTCTGACTCTGGAGAAGACAGCATTTTACAAGAAAAAGTAATTAAACGGTTTTCAAGAAGCTGGGAATCTCCTGACTCTGGTGGACTGTTTACAAGAAGGCCACAGAGTGGTTTATGGCTTTTAAAAAAAACAGTGCTTTGAAAACTTTGTTCGAAAAGTTGGTAGGCTGCTTTGTTTTGGAGAGAACAAGAAGGATCAACTGTTTGGATAAAGAAGACAACAGCTCTTGAAGCTTCAGACCCAGTCCAAAGCAAAAAGTGAATAGAAGTTGCTCCGAAGTCACTCTTATGTTCTGAAATCGACTGACTGCAAGTTTTCCTTAAAGTTCATTTGAAAAGTAGTGTTTGTATGATTTTTTTTTTGATCGTTTCCCTGGACCAGTGCCGATAAATGAACCATATAATCTGTGCGCCATTTCATGGATGCCACCATTTATCCCTTTCCCTTGAACCATTGACTTTTGACCATTTGACTGAATTTCTTCCTTTTTGTATTTTTTTTTTGTGTGGGGTGTATGTTAGGGTATTTAGAAAGAGTAATCATTATACTTATTTCATACTGTATGTTAATAGCATCACCTTTCTAAACTAATGACTGTTCATTGAAGAAACCTGGGCATTGATTAGTAGCTCTGAAACTAATTAGTAAAGTACATTTTTAGCTGTGTAGCTAGCTGGAATATCATTTAGTGTATATTGTAATCCAGGGAGTAGTTGAACTAGAGACAGATAGTGCACTCCTTCTAACTCGATCTTAACAATAGATATTTGTTTTGCTAGGAGTGACATACATTCACATACACGACCTGTTCTCTGCAAACTAAAGGGCTATGTTCAGGCCTTACAATTTTTTATGAATACCCGGGAGATTGGGGAGTCTTTTGTTCCCTGCTGCTTTCTCCATGGCAATGCCTCAACCAGTCAACTTGCCAACCAATCAGCATCCTCTACTTCTTTTGTGTAAACTGTTGTGAAATTTGGCATTCTTGCATTTGTCCTGATGAGTGCAAAATATAAAGCTTTGGCAACATGTCTCTCTTCAGCAATATTCAATCTCTCAATTTTTTGAAATATACTATCATAACTCGCCATCTGTTAATTGAAACATCATGATTAGCATTGATACCTATTGGCGCTCACAACTTGGCTCAGATTTAGTCTTAACAGATTTAGTCTTACCTATGAAAACTTCCACAGAGTCAATTAAGTCACTCTTTAAAAAAAAATCATCCACTTAGCCATCTGGAATTGCCACCCATTCCAATATATACCTCTAAAAAGATTTATGATAACACATAAACTATTCAACAGTCATGAACAAAAAACTTACATATAAGATCTGCCTATTATATCTTAAAATAATTCCATAAACTAACCCAGCTACAGTCTAATTGAATGGATAAACAAATGTTTGAGCAATCTCTCTTTACAGCAATTCTGTGCTACCAAGGAATTGAGATTGCTTTGTATCCGGGGATGTTTCATTTGCGATACCACAACACTTTTTCAAGTGTTTTGACCATGCCAGGTAAAAAACTTATTTTATCATCTGAATTACATACTGATTCCATACGATAGCTTTTTTCCTATTTCTACAAAGCTTAAACAAAATGAGTGCTTGCCACAGATTGCCTACTGTGTCTTGGTACAATACGGGATTTTTAAAACATTTTTTCTTTTGAAATTTTGTGCTCCAAGGTGAAAGGTCTTTGTACTATATGGTGGAACGTGATTAAATGCTTAAGTTTTTAAAGAAAAGGTTCACCATATGTTATTTCTGTTAACTTTATTTCCGATTTATTTCCGATTTGAATGACTACAATTATTGATTGCCCTTGTGAAAGTTTATTTGAAGATCATCAAGCGTAAAACATTCTAGATCCATTCCATATAGAGCATAATGAATATTCACATGACCTCAATTTGCCTTGAAGCCAAGCCACAAAGACATATATTGCATTATTAAACCCATTATTGAACCAAAATTATTTTTAACTAGTCTTTGTGTCCTACAGGTCTTCATGCTATTTTTGGTTTATGAAATCATTAAATTTTTTATCACAGTTGGAGACCATTTTGTCAATTATTACTCGGCTGACTCTGAAGGAGCTAAGAACTCAACTCCATTTTCCTGCCCCTTCTTGATAGTTATTTTAAAATGTTATCCTTTCAAATATTTTTGACTTCTCTTTTAAAGATATCTAAGCATTCCATTTTATCTGGTAGGGTATTCCATGTTCTACCGATATTGAAGTTTAGATGCAGGATATAATTTCCACGTGATTTGTTGCTTGCTGTTAAGTCAGCCTCCTTATGGAATAATTTTGATTTACCAGAGGTTTTCAGAATTAATCTTTTATTCAAATGTAATTAACTGACTATCACCATTAAGCTGACAGACTTTGAATGTGAATTGTTTAAAATAAAAAGCCCTTAATCCAAGATTCAAAACCTGTTCTATTTTGGGGCTTGGAATGTATTCATAGAATCCCGACAGTGTAGAAGGAGGCCATTCAGCCCATCAAATCTGCACCGGCCCCAATCCCATCCCACATATTTACCCTACTAATCCCCTGATACTAAGGGTCAGTTTAGCATGGCCAATCAACCAAACCCGCACATCCTTGGGCTGTGGGAGGAAACTGGAACACCCAGAGGAAATCCATGGGGAGAATGTGCAACTCCACACAGACAGTCACCCAAGCCGGGAATCGAACCCGGGTCCCTGCTCTGTGAGGTAGCAGTGCTAACCACTGTGCCACCTGTATGCATCTATATTCATCTTAATATATCAAAGAGGAGGAAAGTTTCCTCCCTAATCTTTGGTGTTGGGAAGTAGTCTGTAATCTCAAACTGTAGTAGGACCTGTAAAAGCTAACCGCATAAGCAAAAAGTATTTTATAATGCTTCATCATGATAAAGAAAGTCTTGGCCTTTGTATCGCACTTTGGCTGCACTCATCCAGGCAAGGGGATAGCATTTCATTTTACTCTTGACATGGTCAGGCTTTGGTGCTAAAGTGATTCAGAAATATTGCAAAGGTATGCGTGCACGTACTTTTTTTGTGAGAACAGTTGCTTAACGAATAATGCAAAATAACATTTCTGAAACTGAATGACCAGCTACTCTGTTCTGATTGATGTTTGTGAAGAGGAAAATGTTAACCAAGATACTGTGAGCACTTCTTTTATTCATTCGTGGGATGTGGGTGTCGCTGGCTAAATGAGCATTTAATGCAGATTTCGAATTGCCCTTGAGAAATAGATGGTGAGCTACCTTCTTGAACTGCTGCAGTACATGTGGTGCAGGTACTTGCATGGTGCTGTTAGGGAGGGAGTTCCAAGATTTTGACCCAAAGGCTGTGAAGGAACAGCAATATATTTCCAAGTCAGAAAGTTGAGTGGCTTGGAGGTGTGGCGTTCCCATGTATCTGCTGCCCTTGTCCTTCTAAATGGTGACAGTCGTGGGTTTGGAAAATGTTACCTAAGGAGCCTTGGTGAGTTCCTGCAGTGCATGGACCCGCTCTTGTAGCCACAGTATTTATATGGCTGGTCCAGTTCAGTTTCTGGTCAATGGTAATTGTAGGCTGTTGATAGAGGGGGATTCATTGATGGTAATGCCATTGAATGTCAAGGGGCTATGGTTAAGATTCGCTCTCGTTGGGGATGGTGATTGCCTGACACTTGTGTCGTGCACATTTTACTTGCCATTTGTCAACCCAAGTCTGGGCATTCCCCAGGTCTTACTGCATTTGGATAAGGAGTGCTTCAGTATCTGAGGAGTCGAGGATGGTGCTCAACATTGTGCAATCATCAGCGAACATCCCCACTCCTGACTTTATGATGGAAGAAAAATCATTGATGAAGCAGCAGAAGATGGTTGGGTCTTGGATACTCAATTGTTGCTCACAATAATGCTTTGGGGATGTTAAGCCAAGGCACTGTTTGTGTTCCATTAAATGAATCCTCTGACATTGCAGTATTGTCTTCAAGTATAAATCTAGATATATGCAAAGTTATGGGACAAGGCTTGAATCTACAGCCTTCTTATTTGGGAGATTACTACAACTCAGCCATTGTATACAGAGTTTTTCTTTGCACCCAAGCGGCTCAAGAAAAAATATGATTGAAACTCTGGTCCCCAGTATGGTGATTACTAAATTTAGTTTCTCCTGCTATACACTCTTGTTGTCTTTTGGTTATTTGATGTTAGTAATAATCACACTTCAATCTTGAAAAAATTAGAACTCTATATTTAATATAGATAGTGGTGTTGGTGTTGCGGATAGTGAGGAACATTGTCAGAGGCTACAGAAGGATATAGATTGGCTGGAAATTTGGGCAAAGAAATGGCAGATGGAGTTCAATCCAGATAAATGTGAAGTGATGCATTTTGGTAGAACTAACGTAGGGGGGAGCTATACGATAAATGGCAGAACCATAAAGGGTGTAGATACGCAGAGGGACCTGGGTGTGCAAGTCCACAGATCCTTGAAGGTGACATCACAGGTAGAGAAGGTAGTGAATAAGGCATATGGCATGCTTGCCTTTATAGGACGGGGCATAGAGTATAAAAGTTGGGGTCTGATGTTGCAGTTGTATAGAACGTTGGTTCGGCCGCATTTGGAATACTGCGCCCAGTTCTGGTCGCCACACTACCAGAAGGACGTGGAGGCTTTAGAGAGAGTGCAGAGGAGGTTTACCAGGATGTTGCCTGATATGGAAGGGCTTAGTTATGAGGAGAGATTGGGTAAACTGGGGTTGTTCTCACTGGAAAGACGGAGGATGAGGAGTGACCTAATAGAGGTGTATAAAATTATGAAAGGCATAGATAGGGTGAACGGTGGGAAGCTTTTCCCCAGGTCGGTGGTGACGTTCACGAGGGGTCATGGGTTCAAGGTGAGGGGGGGAGGTTTAACACGGATATCAGAAGGACGTTTTTTACACAGAGGGTGGTGGGGGCCTGGAATGCGCTGTCGGGCAAGGTGGTGGAGGTGGACACACTGGGAACGTTTAAGACTTATCTAGATAGCCACATGAACGGAGTGGGAATGGAGGGATACAAAAGAATGGTCTAGTTTGGACCAGAGAACGGCGCGGGCTTGGAGAGCCGAAGGACCTGTTCCTGTGCTGTTTTGTTCTTTGTTCTATATGCCATGCTGCCTTGTACAAAATAAAGTCTGGTTTGGGCTGGTTCTGTTGCACATCATCACACACTAGTGCAGCTTTGAAATGTGACCCCCTGGAAGACTTACCCATACTAATTAGTTCCTTGTTAATTAGTGTCTAATTGCTTACAGATAATACAACAAGATAGAAATTTTAATGTGACCTATTAAAAAAGAGAATGTCTTTTTATATCCTAACAACACCCCAAAGTGGTCAATGGCAATGAATTAATTTTGATGAATAACTACTACTAGTTTGTGGGTAAACAGGCAGCTTATTTACATACTGCAAGGTCCCAGTTACAGCAATAATGAAATATGGCACTTCTGATAGCACAATACTTCCTTATTATTAACTGAAGCATCGGCTCAGATAATGTATTCAAATGCAAAATGATTAAAAATTCATTGAGTTTTTACATTTTTGTTCCAATTTTATGACATATATGCAAACTATATATAGTCTGTGCAGAGAGATCTACCTGTGTCTCTAACAATGTTATTGTATTCTTGCAAGCATATACTAATGTAGTTAGTTATGCATCCTGTCAGTCAGTGATTTGTCAAAGCTACCCATTTTACCACGGTGTGTGCCCAATACCTTCTGCATGATTTTGTTTGATTGAGTGATGTGAATATAATGTCTCAAGTATCACATAAAACGCACAGTAAAATTCTGCTTAAAACTTACTTTGTCTTAGGACCATAGAAAACTTGGTGGTGAGATTACTCTTCCTTAATTGATGCAAATATTTCAACTTGACAGCATTGGCCTTGGTTATTGGTTCTGTATAAATTAGCTATCGGGTCAACAGAATGCTGTAATATTATTTAGCTAAATAGCACAAATTCGTATAATTAGACTTTGGACAGTACAGAGCAAAATTATAAATACTAGTTAAAGGGACAGCATGGATGCAAAAGGGAGAGAAAGCAAAGAGTAGTGGTGAATGGTTGTTTTTCAGATCAGAGGGTGGTATACACAGGTACTCTCCAGGGGTTGGCATTTGGACTGCTGTCTTTTTCATAATCTATTCAATAACTGGACTTGGGTATACAGGGTATAATTTTGAAGTTTGCGGATAATAAGAAAACTTGGAAAGCTAGTAAACAATGAGGTGAATAATAACAGACCTCAGGCAGATGTAAACTGGTCAAATTGTTATTCTTTCATGGGATGTGGGTATCACTGGCTGGGCCACCCTTTGTTGCCCATCCCTAATTGCTCTTGAACCGAATAGCTTGCTCGGTCATTTCTGAGTGCATTTAAGAATCAACCACATTGGTGTGGATCTGGAGTCACGTGTAGGCCAGACCAGGTAAAAATGGCAAATTTCCTTCCCTAAAGGACCACTTGGTGAACCAGATGAGTTTTACAACAATCGACAATGGTTTCATGGTCATCATTAGACTTTTAATTCAGGGTTTTTATTGAATTCAAATTTCAACATCAGCTGTGGTGGGATTCAAACCTGGGTCCCCAGGGCATTACCCAGGGTCTCTGGATTGCTAGTCCAGTGGCAATGCCACTATGCCATCGCCACACCATTATTGAGCAGACACATAGCAGATATAGCTTAATGCATGGAAGTGTGAAGATACATGTTGGTAGGAAGAATGAAGAGATGCAAAATTAACTAAATAGGACAATATTAAAAGGTATGCAGAATCTGAGAGAGATCTACAGTATGTGCATAAATCTTTGAAGGGGCAGAACAAGTTAGAAAGCTATTAAAAAGACATGGAATTCTGGTTTTATTAATAAAGTATGAAATCAAAGTTCTGAAGTTTCAGAAAACACTAGAAAAGCCTCCTCTATAGTTCAGTTGTGTCCACTTCTGACCACCACACTTTAAGACTGATGTTAAGGACTTAGTGAAAATGCTGAGGAGATCTACCAGAATGGTATCAAGGACTTCAGCCAGGTGGAGAGACTGAAGAAGCTAGGTGGTGGTCTCCTTGGAGCAAGGAAGGTTAAGAGGAGTTGATGGAGGCGTTCAAAATCATGAAGGTTCTTGGTAGAATAAATAAAGAGAAATTGTTTCCATTGGCAGAAAAGATGGTAACCAGGGGGTACAGATTTCTGGTAAGTAAACAAATCAGGGAACACATGAGTCAGGATTTTTTTTAAATGATAGGTTTCTGTCATCCAGAATGCATTGCCTGAGGTGTGGTGCAAGCAGATTCAATTGTAAAATTCAAAAGAGCAGGGGATAAGGACTTGAGGAAAAAATTCTTAGAGGGTTATGGAGAAAGAACATGGCAGTGGGATCCATTCTACCATCTCATTGGCATGAGTGTGATGGAACAAGTGGTCTTCTCCTGTGCTGTATCGTTCTCTGATTTTATGGAAAGGACAAAGCCATCCATTGAGGAAACAAAACTTAGAGCCCTGTGTTTTTGTCAACCATCAGGTGTTGAAAAATAACCAAAATATTTTCAGATTGTCTTTTTAATTGTTTTGTAAATTTATAGGGTAACAACCTAGAATAAAAATGTGAAAAGGCTACTTTAAAAATTAACGATTTTGATACACAGTAGTCAAGGGCAAAGGTCGAGTAAATATCACATAATGATGCCCTTTGATTATTTTAATAGTAGATTTGAGTGTCTTAGCACAATAGAAGTAAAACGAAGTAAATTAAAATATATACGAAATGTAGGAACTGTTTTACAAATGCTGATATAATTAATGTGCAGTACTTTTC
Source organism: Mustelus asterias (assembly GCF_964213995.1). Lineage (NCBI taxonomy): Eukaryota > Metazoa > Chordata > Chondrichthyes > Carcharhiniformes > Triakidae > Mustelus > Mustelus asterias. The sequence continues at coordinate 31,269,582 of NC_135817.1, read as the reverse complement.
AGTGACCTTATCGTTCTAGATACAGTGAAATTTTATTTTGTGGAAAGAACTCTTTGGAGATTTGTCCTTTTTGGATTGTAAAATGTGTAAGATTTGCGCTATGAATAGTAGAACTGCGCAAATATATAATTAAAAGGCACACGTGTAGTGTGCATTAATTATGTAACACCTTATGAAGGTATCAAACCTGAAAGTGTGTCCAAGATGATGCACCTGATTATTATCCATGGAACAAAAATGAGTGGTTGGTTGATATGAGTGAGATATGATGTGGAGATGCCGGCGTTGGACTGGGGTAAACACAGTAAGAAGTTTAACAACACCAGGTTAAAGTCCAACAGGTTTATTTGGTAGCAAAAGCCACACAAGCTTTCGAGGCTCTGAGCCCCTTCTTCAGGTGAGTGGGAATTCTGTTCACAAACAGAACTTATAAGACACAGACTCAATTTACATGAATAATGGTTGGAATGCGAATACTTACAACTAATCCAGTCTTTAAGAAACAAAACAATGGGAGTGGAGAGAGCATCAAGACAGGCTAAAAAGATGTGTATTGTCTCCAGACAAGACAGCCAGTGAAACTCTGCAGGTCCACGCAACTGTGGGAGTTACAAATAGTGTGACATAAATTCTGATTCTAGGATCGCATGATAAAGACTCAGGAGGAAAAAAGCAGAAATATTTATGTGAAATAGTGTGACATAAACCCAATATCCCGGTTGAGGCCAAGGACGGCCTCAACCGGGATATTGGGTTTATGTCACACTATTTCACATAAATATTTCTGCTTTTTTCCTCCTGAGTCTTTATCATGCGATCCTAGAATCAGAATTTATGTCACACTATTTGTAACTCCCACAGTTGCGTGGACCTGCAGAGTTTCACTGGCTGTCTTGTCTGGAGACAATACACATCTTTTTAGCCTGTCTTGATGCTCTCTCCACTCCCATTGTTTTGTTTCTTAAAGACTGGATTAGTTGTAAGTATTCGCATTCCAACCATTATTCATGTAAATTGAGTCTGTGTCTTATAAGTTCTGTTTGTGAACAGAATTCCCACTCACCTGAAGAAGGGGCTCAGAGCCTCGAAAGCTTGTGTGGCTTTTGCTACCAAATAAACCTGTTGGACTTTAACCTGGTGTTGTTAAACTTCTTAATGAGTGAGATACACAATTGACTAAATGGAAGTGTATCACAAACAGCCTTTAAGGATATATGAAGAACGAGGCACCAGTAGAAAATTGATCAGACAAGTCACTCCCTTTTTCTCTCTCAAAGCTATCATTTGTAAACTGGAAAGTCAAATCGTTCAAATAAGCTGTCATTTTTAATTGTACAATAAACGGAAGTGTGCTGTTGTAAGTATCATCCATAATATTGGAAACACATAAACTAAATTCAAAATTAAATGGTTACTTTTGCTGAATTGTGTGTAAATTTCCGATCAGAACCTGAGTCCTGAGGCTCAATCTGGAGTGCTAACATTGTTTTGAATATTGTTTACCTGTTCTACATATTCCCTTCTGAGCTTACCCACCCTTCGGATTTGTCCTGCTCCAAGCCTTTCCCATCCTGAGTTGTTCTCCACTGTGCTGTTACTCTGTTTGGCTTCCACCACTTCGTTTGCCAACTGTAGTTCCAAGGCTGTGGCTGAACAATAGAGCACACAAATAAAATCAATTCCTGCTTGCTCACTCCCCTGCATGCTCAGGCTGGAGTGTTTTTACACCTGAATGTTTCTCAACCTTCCTGTTCGCTTCCCAGCACAGATTTTTGGGTTACTTGCTCACTTGCCCCATCAGCTTGGGAAAGGAAGGAGAAAACAAATATAGGAAATTAGGAAGGGTAACACATGGAGAAGAGAAAAAAAGAAGCCGCCCTCTTGAACTTGGACATACTGGCATGTTATCATTAGTTGGAATACAAGGGGTTGAGTTTGTTTGATTTGGGAGGCCTAAAGTCTTTGAGAATCTGATATTTTTTGATATTTTCTGGCAAGGATTGTTGTGGTGACCAAACGCAGGCTTGGAATAACAATTTATGTTGCTTCTGAGTTTTCAGAATTTTGTTTCAATAAAATTAGATGGACCCATTCCTGGCCCCTTCCTAGAGACAATTGCCTTCACTTTTTTGTGTTGTCTCACCTCTGGCATGTTCTGCATCTAAAACCATCCTTTGTCCTATTGAATCGTGTGTTTCTATTTCTCAGCAAAGCTGTGCTCTCAGTTGTTGCCTATTTTCCCAAAACAGGCCACTTTTAGGTCTAAGTCTGTATGTCCTTTTACTGATTCCAGCTCATTACCCTTTCAGTACTGCTAGATCCACAGGATTTTTTCACATCCCCATTTCCCCTTTCACGATTCACAGCATAGACCTTCCTTTCTAATGGTCTCTGCTTTCCCAATAGTCTATCCACAACACAATGCAATAACAAAGCACCTAATATACATTTATACTTCAGCTGCATTCTACTCGAGCCCCCTTGACTGCTCCAAGCCCCCTACATGTTTCATGCTGCCATTCCCCCTCCAGAGCCCTGAACAACTTGTCTGATTTCTAGCTGACACCTCTACCTCTCAGTCCCTTTAAACCCTTGTTTTGTTGAGGAGACTTTATTTTTTCTGATTAAAGTAGAATGTTGGTTTGACTCTAGCTATTCAAAATAATACAAATGATAATTTTAAAGAAGGTACACAAGTGGCAGAGGCAGATTTGCACTCTTGGGGGCCCTGCTCTCTGCCCCTTTGCCAGGGTCTCATTTGAGCCTGTCAGCAAAATCAGAGCTACCAAACTTGTGACTGCTCTCGCAGCCACCACTCAGTTCTCCACCCCGCACTCATTGGCCAGGGCTCCGCACTGCAGCACTTTGTTTCATTGCAAGTCTGCCTGTGCACAAAAGAAACATCGAAAGTAGGAGCAGGAGCAAGCTATTTGGCCTTCCAAGCTTGCTTCGCCATTCATTTTGATCATGGCCGATCATCAAATTCAATATCCTGATCCCATCTTCCCCCTATTTCCCTTGATCCCTTTAGCTCCAGGAGTTGTATGTACTACTTGAAATCACACAATGTTTTGGCCTTAACTACTTTCTGTGGTAGTGAATTCCACAGATTCATCACTCTCTTGGTGAAGAAATTTCTCCTCAGCTCAGTCCCAAAAGGTTTACCCCTTATCCTCAAACTATGATCCCTCGGAACTCCCCCACCATTGGGAACATTCCTTCTGAATCTACCCTGTATAATCCTTTAGATTATGTTTGTGTATGAAATGAGAAGGAGTGGTCCTGGAAAACATTGGGCGCAATTCTCCCAGCCCACTAGAGTCTCTCCCTTCCCACCTGTGGGGAGCTGGGTGGAGTGAAGGGGGGACCATGGAAGCCCCCTCCAGGAGGTCAGAGGTAAGGGGAGGTTCCCCCTGGCCATTGCCAGCTTGGCAGTGCTAGCCTGGCACCCTGGCACTACCCAAGGGACAAAGTGGCAATGCCCAAGGGGCACCTTGGCATTGCCCACCAAGCATCAGGAAGTGCCAAGGCGACTGAGCCAGAGGGAGCTGGGGCCTATTGGGGGCAGGGCCTCCGTGTTGGGGAGATCATTGGGGGTCCTGCTGCCACTCTGCACTTGGCAGTGACAGAGGGAGGGAGGCCAGTGATTGGGGCTGGCCATCGTGATGGGGGTCGGCCTGCCGGAGGTGTTGTGGCAGGGGAAGGGGGGGTTGGGGTTGGGGTTGTGGCATGGGCGGGGTCGCGGCTGGTCCAGACACGTCTTGGGGGCCAGGGATCGGTGGGGCAGCGATATGAGGTTGCTGTGCTGGCCAGCGACCGGGAGGCTGGTAGTACAGGGCTAATGTGCATGCGCTGATCTCGACGCTGACAGACCAGTGAATGTGCAGTGGCCCGCCCAGCGCCATGCTGCCAGCCTCTCCAGCGAGAATAGGCCCCGCTCTCTGTTTTTTTGCAAGATTCATGCTCGTGGGAGATTCATTTTGAAAGTCCTGCTTTAAAAAAAAACCCAGCAGAATTTACTCCAATTTTTACGCGAAATTGACACTTTGAATTTTTTTGGGAAAATCCCACCCATTGAGTCTGTTGATGTATCATCGTACCATGATGTATCATCATAATCTAAAGGTTGGATCTCATGGGATAAAGGGGGAGGTGGCTAGATGGGTGGAGAACTGGCTTGGTCACAGAAGACAGAGGGTGGTAGTGGAAGGGTCTTTTTCCGGCTGGAGGTCTGTGACTAGTGGTGTTCCGCAGGGCTCTGTATTGGGACCTCTGCTGTTTGTGATTTATGTAAATGATCTGGAAGAAGGTGTAACTGGGGTGATCAGTAAGTTTGCGGACGACACGAAATTGGCTGGACTTGCAGATAGTGAGGAGCATTGTCAGAGGCTACAGAAGGATATAGATAGGCTGGAAATTTGGGCAAAGAAATGGCAGATGGAGTTCAATCCTGATAAATGCGAAGTGATGCATTTTGGTAGAACTAATGTAGGGAGGAGCTATACGATAAATGGCAGAACCATAAAGGGTGTAGATACGCAGAGGGACCTGGGTGTGCAAGTCCACAGATCCTTGAAAGTGACGTCACAGGTGGAGAAGGTGGTGAAGAAGGCATATGGCATGCTTGCCTTTATAGGACGGGGCATAGAGTATAAAAGTTGGGGTCTGATGTTGCAGTTGTATAGACGTTGGTTCAGCCGCATTTGGAATACTGCGTCCAGTTCTGGTCGCCACACTACCAGAAGGACATGGAGGCTTTAGAGAGAGTGCAGAGGAGGTTTACCAGGATGTTGCCTGGTATGGAAGGGCTTAGTTATGAGGAGAGATTGGGTAAACTGGGGTTGTTCTCCCTGGAAAGATGGAGGATGAGGGGAGACTTAATAGAGGTGTATAAAATTATGAAAGGCATAGATAGAGTGAACGGTGGGAAACTTTTCCCCAGGTCGGTGGTGATGTTCACGAGGGGTCATAGGTTCAAGGTGAGGGGGGGGAGGTTTAACACGGATATCAGAAGGACATATTTTATACAGAGGGTGGTGGGGGCCTGGAATGCGCTGCCAGGCAAGGTGGTGGAGGCGGACACACTGGGAACGTTTAAGACTTATCTAGATAGCCACATGAATGGAGTGGGAATGGAGGGATACAAAAGAATGGTCTAGTTTGGCCCAGGGAGCGGCATGGGCTTGGAGGGCTGAAGGGCCTGTTCCTGTGCTGTATTGTTCTTTGTACCAGTTAATCAATACAAAATTTACATTGGGCAGAGCCATAAGAATTAGTTTGTGAATTCTGAAGGTTCACTTGAAATTGCTGACTCACATTATCCGATGCAAATGGAAACATAGGGAGGAAGTGGGTATACAAAAATTATTCCTGAAAGCCCTGTAGAGGCTCTATGTGAATTGAATTTGTCAATTTCAACTCCGTTTCCTTCTGGCTCCACTCAGATTTTTCTTCTGTTTGTCTTTGGGTCATGAAAATATTTTCTTTGTATTGCTTTGGATTATGTAATTGAAATGTTTACTCACAAAGAATTAAGATCCGATAATCTCAGTATCTTCTATGGCTGCTTTAATTACCATATTAGATGATATGAGGTCTTGCACAAAGGCCGAGAGATTAAATCATTAAATTGAGTAATAATAATAGTGAACAATCAGATGAACTGATTAAACTTTGATTAAATGTGCAATGTACATGTCAATGAAGAGAAATAGGTGTGTTTAAATTGCAGGCAGGTTTTGGAGCGCCTGCAGTTGCGCATGTTGTAGTGCGATGGGAAGTGTTGGCCTGCCCTGTGGATTTAAATTTGTTGGCTTAGTCTTTCATTTTCTTAATTAGTCTTAAAACCCGAGTATTTTTTATCCACCTTTCTACCTCCTTCCCAATTTCTCTCTATCTTCTTGAGCAGCTCTCACTTCTATTGCTCTTCCCACCAGGATGCATTGGGGCTGATATATCAGAGCACAGCACCATCACACACCTTCTTGCAGCTCCTGCTGCCAGGTTCATCAAAGATCCAAATGCGACAGTTTAAGAAGACTATTCTCCTTTGCATATATTAACTATTTTTAGGTTGCAGCAATTGATTTGGCAGAACCATTAAGATCAGCACTGTGGAGGCTGCCAGTTGAATCATTGAAGGTGAACATGTACTGCCTTTAGAATTCACCTGAAGAGGTGGGAGGAACGTTGTGATAATTCACTCAACCGTACCATTCTGTGACTGTATTGGGCAGCTGTAAAAATGTCTGTGATGGTGGATACACGAGTGTGCCATCTCAGCTTGCCAAGAATTGTTTCTGGCTGCTTCTTCAGAGTGAAGTGATTGTACTGTTTTATGCAATTTTCATTATTTGCAAAATAAAAGCAACTTACCTATGCTAATCAAATCCTAAGATTTTTCCATTTTTACCCACAACTGCCCTATGAATTTCAGGTCTAGTCCCAATGAATCAGGTTACTTTCAAACACTAATCAGCCAGATCGAATGTTCTGTAAGGTTGCAATATATTTACTGTGATCAGTAAAAATGCAGAGTGCAACAAAAAGAAGGGAAGGGCACTGAGGTACACAGTTGAATTTAAACATTAATACTTTGAATACAGTATCTCTCTCCACCCCTCCCAGGCCTCCGACATTGTCTGTTGCTTGATATGCCAGTTGATCCATGCAATTATTTTGTACATTTAATGCCTTGCTTATTAGTGTGGAATGTTTGTAATAGCTTCTGATGAAAAAATTAAGCGTTGTACGCAATTTATAAATTGGAATGAAAAAAATCACTGACTGCTCTCAGCTTGGGTTTACTGAAATCTTGCTGGCACCATTTAGTGCTGAATATCATGAAAGCTAAATGTAGAGAGCCTCACCTTGCCCATTTAAAAAAAAACATAGCACAGGACTAGAAGTACAGGTGGGAGGTGCCAAGCAAGAAGATTAGAGTTGCAGGTAAATGACACACTGCTGCAGGCTGGTGCAAGATCCTATCTTAATATTATTTAAAGTCAAGACTGCTGATCCTCAGTAAGTTATTTCTTTGACTTGGCTTGCATTCACTGGATCTGCTCATTAGAAATTCTGCATTACTGCATCAGAGGCCCTGTACAAAATGTTTAGAATATGCCCTCCCCTTCTTCCTTTAGATAAAGCTATTTTTAGATTCCCATTGGGAATAGAAGATGCTGAACGAAGACAAAAATATCTTGTTTTGTACAGTCATCTTTGTTCATACATATACATACAGTGGAGCCCCGATTTTATGCACCCCGATTTAGCGCAAAATCGGATATTACGTGATTGCGCAATGGACCCTTTTTCTTTACTATTTCCAGTTTCGTGAATTAGCGCGACCCCGATAACATTCGCGATCACATTTTATGGACCCCAACCATCGCGTTAAAACGGGGCTCCACTGTACTACACACACCATGATCTATTCAGCCATCGCCTCAATCAGGTGGCACGGTGGCACAATGGTTAGCACTGCTTCCTCAGTGCCAGGGACCCTGGTTTCATTTCAGCTTTGGGTGACTCTCTGTGGGGAGTTCGCATGTTCTCCCTGTGTCTGTGTGGGTTTCCTTCGGGTACTCCGGTTTCCTCCCACATCCAAAGATGCACAGGTTAGGTGGATTGGCCATACTAAATTCACTGTTAGTGTCCATTAGCCATGGTAAATGCTTGAGGTTATGGGGATAGGGCGGAGTGGAGGGCCTGGGTGGGATGCTCTTTCGGAGGGTCAGTGCAGACTCAATGGGCTGGATGTCCTCTTTCTGCATTGCAGGGATTCTATGGTTCAATCCCAGCTCAATCTTTCCCTCAGACATTATGACTCTGGTGTTTAGCTTCAAGTCAAAAGAAACCAGTATCAGCCTGGGACTGCATAGGTCATGGAAGTGGAAGACCAAGTGTAAAACTGCCCACCTGACATCCTGAATTACACATTCAATTAAAATAGACTTAACTACTGTAGTATGTAGATGACTTATTTTGGAGATAACCTTGCAAAGTCAGTACTTCCTTTTGTGTGGTGCTCAATTATGTTGTTGTTATATATTCAACATAGTACATTGTGACCGAATTATTTTGAAATTTATTTCTAGGGCCCCTCATTAATTTCACTAATTGAAGAAGATCTGGAATCTTTAGTCATAAGGAATGAGCAATATAGTATTGCTGGTAACTTGTTTGCTATGATGTCAATATCTGCCATGTACTCCACCTGAACACAGCAGGTGAAGTGTAGTTTGATCTCAACGTCAATCTGCAAGGTATGGTTTTTATTGGCACTTTATATTTCTCTATTTGCAGTTGCAAGATGTATTGGTGAGAATTTGAATGTCATGTGCATATTGTTTCAAAAGGCAAAAAGGAAGACCCATAAGCAAATTTAAAAGCTGAAAGTTAGTAAAAATTAGTCACTGAAATGGTTTGCCTATTTGTGTTTTAGTCTATAATTTGGTAACAGTAATCTGAAATGGGAATGTACACTGAAATATTGCAAATTCATAGTGGACAACACTTCAAAGTGTGTTTAATACATACGAGGCATTTTTAAAAAGCAGTATTTTCAAGTAAAAATAATCCTGAATTCTCAACACAAATATCAAACCATAGTACAAATAAACATTATTTAGCCATATGTTAATAGAAAAATAATTGACAGTGAACAGTAAGCACAGTTCTCTGTTAATTCATTCTGATTGATCTGTATTTAATTTTTCCGTGATGAAATGTTCTATTTGAACTACTAAGTATCAAGATTGCTGTACTATTAGCAGTAAAATATGTAAACTGTTCTTGAAAGTAACTTGGACCTTAAAACCTGATTTTTGTTTTGTTTTCTTAAATGCCTTGAACACCTATCAACCAAGCGATTTTCAGTTGGACATGATTCCCTGTTAATGGGCATTCAGAAAGACATCCTTTATTTTACCTCACTACATCTGTTTTTGACAAGGTGGTTGCTTTCAGTGAAACATAAATGAAATTAATGGATTCTGGAAATATGAAGCAAAAGCAGAAAATTTGGGAAAGGATCAGCAAGTTAGGTGCAGCATCTAGTTTAAAGTTCATTTATTAGTGTCAGAATGAAGTTACTGTGAAAATCCTCTAGTTGCCACAGTCAAGTGCTGGTTCGGGTACATTGAGGGAAAATTTAGCATGGCCAATGCACCTAACCAGCATGTCTTTCGGACTGTGGGAGGAAACTGGAGCACCCGCAGGAAACCCACACAGACATGGGGAGAATGTGCAGACTCCGCACAGACAGTGACCCAAGCCAGGAATCAAACTTGAGTCCCTGGCGCTGTGAGGCAGCAATGCTAACCACCGTGCCACCATGTCAAAAAGCTAAGTTAGCACCTGGAATTTCCTGCAAAAGTGATATAGGTGACGAATGGCTTAAATTAGAGCAGAAAATATATTAAGATAAACATAATGATGCTACTGACTCAAAGTCGGTGCCCGAAGTCTGTGCTTTTACTCCGCTTTTCTCATTATGGTGCATGGCTCTATCTGAAAACTTAGTCACATAGAAGAATGGAAATTACACAAGGAAGTTTTACAATTTTGAGCATGCCATGTCAGCGACTGAAAGTGTGAAACAGATGATTTTTTTGCTGTTAAACTAGACTGGTACTCTGTCTTAAGAGAAAATTATATTGTGTGGTTGAATACAATTGTTGGCCCTGGGGTAAGGAGTGAGAGAGAGAGATATTGAACAGAAGTTCAGAACAGTGACAGTTTTTAATGACTGCTGCTTGTCTTTTTCATCACATCCTTTTCCTAGAATCTGTATTGTATGAGAATCAATTTGAATCTAATTATATTCCTCCGAATGCACTCTATAACTTGGATTCTGCAATAATAAACTATTTAGTTGTACATTATTTTGATTGCACGTAACTTTGTATAGCGTATAACATTTAAAAATCAACACATTCGTGATCCACGTTTGAGTCATTTGTTACTTTTGTCTGAAACGTTTTGATCTAGGGAGGTTTGTGTCAAATATTGTGAGGTTTTTCATTTCTCATTCTAATTCTCTAACAAAACTTTATCTTAAATTTTGAAGACTTATTCTTGTTCTTTCCTCAGACATATCAAAACATGGGAAATTCAGAGAGTCAGAACGATAGTGAACGAGCATTTTCTGGAGATGAGCGTGCAGGCCTGGCACGCAAGCACATGTCTCGATCACTTCGTATTCCAACTAAAACCTCACGAAGAGCCAGGCCTGCCTCTGCAGTCAGGATTACGCACAGAAATTCTGAAACCAGCACTAAATCTAGCAGCACACCCAGCATTCCACAATCACTGGCCAGGGACAGTCTGGACATCGGTAATCCCGGAGACCTTAATCATGTTTTGACTGAAGACTTTACTCACCCCTCTTGGGTTGGTAGAATGGGTAAAAATGTAAGGCCTGTGTCTTATCATACAGGCTCTTCACTTTCCAATGCCAGGAGGAGGAGTGCTGTACAACCACAGCGTTCTAGGGATGAACTTGACATTTGTTTGGACAAGCATATTGTCCAAGGTTTAGAGAATTTTGATGAAATCAGATTGGACTCTGCTTGCCAGGCAAATCTTGGAGATCTGCATCTAGTTACTGGAAATGGAACAACTGTTTTAGAAAGCACAAATATCAGGAAAAAACGTTCCAAATCTGCTGACATGTGGCGACAAGATAGTATGGAATTCTCCTTGTCCGATCTAAGTCAAGATCGGTTAACGAGCACAGAAGATCTGTTGGATAATAATGATGACAAGGACTATGCAGAAAGTAGGTTAATAAATAGTAACTCCATGGACTTGGAACAACTGAGTGGAAGCCAGCGAGCTAACTCTCTAAATGAACTATGTGGTCAGAAACTAACTGGTGCAAGCATGAACAAGACACGGAGAAATAGATTTATGACTTACTATCGGAATTTAAGGGCCCATTCGCATGGCACAATGCTGCCAGAAAATACACCTGCTGTGACATGGTCTGCTGGAGGAGATGCGAGTATATCTTCATATGCTGCCTCTACGCTTCCCTGCAGGAGGTCCCATTGCCTTTCTGAGGGAGCCTCTAAAGGCCGGTTAAGCCACATTAATGATGAGAGCAGAACTACACATGTCAGAAGATCCAAAACAACACAGGTAATGCATAGGATAAAAGGTAATGTTAGCTTGCTTTTATTCAGTGGTTAAATAGTACAATAAGTAGTAAAGGTTAATTGCAGACATTTGTAGGATAATGGTTTGATGTCAAATAGTCAACAGTATTCTGAAAATGAGGGTTTGCCATTCGATTTTTGTCTTATTTATCTGTGGCCAGAAAGACCTTCAAATAGATTTTAAAGTGCTGAAGTTAATTAACATTTACCAGTATGATTTTGGCTGCAGGAACAACCTTATGTGCATTCTTGCAAACTGCAAATCCTTACCTCTGGCTAGTCAATTATATAACTCTGCTGTCGGACAGCCTGAAATGAATTTATAGAATACCTGTGATCTAGAATGATATTTGGTACTTGGACTGCTGTTATGCACATATAGTTTAAAGCTGATTTCATGTCAAGATAATCTAATCACAACTTTCCAGTATACAACTGGCACTTGAAAATAAATGGACAATCAGAAGCTATGTATGCTCCGCTTCTGAGCTGTGAATGTTGTGTTTCCTCGCTGTGACAGCATCTAATTGCTATGCGTTAAAAACCCCACAACTTACAATTGTTACGAAACAATAGTTCAGGAAAATTGATTTCTGCAACCCACATGCACCTTAATCATTCATCACCCCAGTTGAGGAACCCTTGTCACCTAACTTCCTGGATTCGGCAATATATTACCCTTTCTTCCTCCTTTTGTGGTAGGAATTTCCAGATATCAGTTCTGCAATTGCAGTGTCCCATTACCTTACTGTCATAGTTTAATTATGCAGAATTTCCAACCTCTGACCTACACCTATAGCCACAGTATTTATATGGCTGGGCTAGTTCAGTTTCTCTTTCTGATGCTGAATAGCTCATGTTAAAATAGTTAACATTCAGGAAAGACATATGTTTATGTAACCCAGATGTGCATAGTCAATGGGAGATAGAGTCATAGAGGTTCACAGCATGGAAACAGGCCCTTCGGCCCAACTTGTCCATGCCGCCCTTTTTTTTTAAAACTCCAAAGCTAATCCCAATTGCCCGCATTTGGCTCATATCCCTCTATACCCATGTAACTGTCTAAATGCTTTTTAAAAGATAACCTTGTACCCGCCTCTACTACTACCTCTGGCAGCTTGTTCCAGACACTCACCACCCTCTGTGTGAAAAAATTGCCCCTGTGGACACTTTTGTATCTCTCCCCTCTCACCTTAAACCTATGCCCTCTAGTTTTAGACACCCTACCTTTGGGAAAAGATATTGACTATCTAGCTGATCTATGCCCCTCATTATTTTATAGACCTCTGTAAGATCACCCCTAAGCCTCCTACGCTTCAGAGAAAAACGTCCCAGTCTATCCAGCCTCTCCTTATAACTCAATCCATCAAGTCCCGGTAGCATCCTAGTAAATCTTTTCTGCACACTTTCTAGTTTAATAATATCCTTTCTATAATAGGGTGACCAGAATTGCACACAGTATTCCAAGTGTGACCTTACCAGTGTCTTGTACAACTTCAACAAGACATCTCAACTCCTGTATTCAATGTTCTGACCGATGAAACCAAGCATGCCGAATGCCTTCTTCACCACTCTGTCCACCTGTGACTCCACTTTCAAGGAGCTATGAACATGTACCCCTAGATCTCTTTGTTCTGTAACTCTCCCCAACGCCCTACCATTAACTGAGTAAATCCTGCCCTGGTTCAATCTACCAAAATGCATCACCTCACATTTGTGTAAATTAAACTCCATCTGCCTTTCGTCAGCCCACTGGCCCAATTGATCAAGATCCATTGCAATTGGAGATAACTTTCTTCAATGTCCACTATGCCACCAGTCTTGGTGTCATCTGCAAACTTACTAACCATGCCTCCTATATTCTCATCCAAATCATAAATATAAGTGACAAATAACAGTGGGCCCAGCCCTGATCCCTGAGGCACACCGTTGGTCACAGGCCTCCAGTTTGAAAAACAACTCTCTATAACTACCCTCTGGCTTCTGTCAAGAAGCCAATTTTGTATCCATTTAGATACCTCACCCTGGATCCCGTGAGATTTAACTTTATGCAACAACCTACCATGCGGTACCTTGTCAACGGCCTTGCTGAAGTCCATGTAGATAACATCAACTGCACTGGCCTCATCTATCTTCTTGGTTACCCCTTCAAAAAACTCAATCAAATTTGTGAGACATGATTTTCCACTCACAAAGCCATGCTGACTGTCCCTAATCAGTCCTTGCATCTCTAAATGCCTGTAGATCCTGTCTCTCAAAATATCTTCCAACAATTTACCCACCACAGATGTGAGGCTCACTGGCCTGTAGTTCCCAGGCTTTTCCCTGTAGCCCTTTTTAAACAAAGGCACAACATTTGACACTCTCCAATCTTCAGGCATCTCACCCGTGACTATCGATGATTCAAATATCTCGGCTAGGGGACCCACAATTTCCTCCCTAGCCTCCCACAACGTCATAGAACACTACAGCGCAGTACAGGCCCTTCGGCCCTCGATGTTGCGCCGACCAGTGGTTGCAATCTAAAGCCCCTCTAATCTACACTATTCCAATATCATCCATATGTTTATCCAATAACCACTTGAACGCTCTCAACGTTGACGAGTCCACCACTGCTGCAGGCAGGGCATTCCACGCCCTTACTACTCTCTGAGTAAAGAACCTACCTCTAACATCTGTCCTATATCTCTCACCCCTCAATTTAAAGCTATGTCCCCTCGTGCTAGCTAACACCATCCAAGGAAAAAGGCTCTCACTATCCACCCTATCTAATCCTCTGATCATCTTGTATGCCTCTATGAAGTCACCTCTTAACCTTCTTCTCTCTAACGAAAACAACCTCAAGCCCCTCAGCCTTTCCTCATACGATTTTCCCACCATACCAGGCAACATCCTGGTAAATCTCCTCTGCACCCTTTCCAACACTTCCACATATTTCCTATAATACGGCGACCAGAACTGTACGCAATACTCCAAATGAGGCCGCACCAGAGTTTTGTACAGTTGCAGCATGACCTCCTGGCTCCGAAACTCAATCCCTCTACCAATAAAAGCTAACACACCGTACGCCTTCTTAACAACCCTATCAACCTGGATGCCAACTTTCAGGGATCTATGCACATGGACACCCAGATCCCTCTGTTCATCCACACTACCAAGTATCTTACCATTAGCCCAGTACTCTGTATTCCTGTTACTCCTTCCAAAGTGAATCACCTCACACTTTTCCGCATTAAACTCCATTTGCCACCTCTCAGCCCAGCTCTGCAGCTTATCTATGTCCCTCTGTAACCTGCCACTTCCCTCCGCACTGTCTACAACTCCACCGAACTTAGTGTCATCCGCAAATTTACTAATCCATCCTTCCACGCCCTCATCCAGGTCATTAATAAAAATGACAAACAGCAGTGGTCCCAAAACAGATCCTTGCGGTACACCACTAGTAACTGGGATATACTTCATCAGGTCCCAGGGATTTATCTACCTTGATGCGCTTTAAGACTTCCAGCACCTCCTTCTCTGTAATATGTACACCAGAGTTCATCTAGAGCAGGCTTGTTAAACCTTTTGCTTGCGGGAGACGGGGGGATGCATATTTCTATTTTCTTCTCACTTAAGTGGCAATGAGTAATTTTTAGAAAGATGAGGCTTGGCACACCATTAAACTGAATTTTAAAATTGTCGTATTAGGAAAAGAAACACCTGCTGAGCAAAAATAAAATAATATCAAAGCAATAAGTAGCTGATAAGGTTAAAAAATTTAAATTTAAGAGAAATTAATAAAAATAACCAGAGTGTGAGGGGGTCAGAGTGTGTGTGCCGGTTTGGTGCTCACTAACCCGTCCACGCCCACTGTGCATTGGTGCGAGTGTGTGTTGGTGTGTGGTGGTGAGAGTGAATGAGGAGCCTGAGACTGGGAAGCAGACATGCATACGCGTCATGTGTGCGCACACGTGCAGCACATGCACGCACACACATTGGCCATACTAAATTGCCCCTTTGTGTCAGCGGGACCAGCAAGGGTAAATACATCAGATCACGGGGATAGGGGTGGGTGGAATTGTGGTAGGTGCAAACTGAATGGGCTGAATGGCGCCCTTCTGCACTGTAGGGATTCTATGATCCTATGAGCCCCTATTAGAAGTGCACCTAGCTGAATATAAGGTGAGAATAGTATCAGGTTCAGTTGTGGTGGCTCCTGTAGTCAAACAGTCAAATGTCACTCATTGACTTTGAATATTAATGAAGCACTTAGACAAAAGAAAGTGTCTGCCATCCATGGATTACTGGCAGGAGTCATCATCCTAGGAAAGGAAATGGGAGGAAGAAAAACACCAAGCAAAATGTCCCAAATGTTGGTAATTTATTCAGGGAGAGTGTGAGAAGGAATGTACTTGGGATGGAGACAAAGGATTGAAAAATACTCCTTTTGAATATTTTTGATTGTGAAGATTTTTGACTGTGTGTATATAAGTTGAGTGCTGGTGTGGAATAGTGACATCTTGAACTGAGAATGGTTCAGGTTAATTGTAGCAGCAGCAATCTCTTGCTGGTGTTTTTGTTAGGTATGTGATTTTTCTTTTAGATTGTTGATTATATTTCAGGATAAGTGGATGATGCCTGGAAGTGTTTGAAACAATGTTTAAGAAGGAAGGAAGAGTGGGTCCAAGACTAGTATTTTAAACATCATGAAGAGCAATTACGAGGGCATGAAAACAGAGCTATCCAAAGTGATAGTTCAATAGAATCATAGAAACCCTACAGTGCAGAAGGAGGCCATTCGGCCCATCGAGTCTGCACCGACCACAATCCCACCCAGGCCCTACCCCCACATATTCACTCACTAATCCCTCTAACCTACGCATCTCAGGACTCTAAGGGGCGATTTTTAACCTGGCCACTCAACCTAACCCACACATCTTTGGACGGTGGGAGGAAACCGGAGCACCCGGAGGAAACCCACGCAGACACGAGGAGAATGTGCAAACTCCACACAGACAGTGAACCGAGCCGGGAATCGAACCCGAGACCCTGGAGCTGTGAAGCAGCAGTGCTAACCACTGTGCTACCGTGCCGCCCCTGTGCTACTGTGCCGCCCAATAGAGATGCAGCGACAGACATTTAAAAAGATATTTCAGAATACACAAAATAGCTATAGTCCAATAATAAAGAGTAATTCTAAGGGAGGGGCCCCACCACCTGTGGTTAAGTACAACTTAAAGAAAAAGCTTATAATTGCGCAAAGATGGGTGGCAGGTCTGAAGATTGGACAGAATATAAAGAACAGCAGATAATGACAGAAAGCTGAATAAGGAGGAAAAAAATTAGAGTATGAGAGGAAGCTAGCTAGAAATATAACGATGGATAGTAAGAATTTTTACAGATTACTTACATAAAAAAGAGTTAACAAAGTGAGTGTCGGTCATATAGAAAGAAATCATAGAAACCCTACAGTACAGAAAGAGGCCATTCGGCCCATCGAGTCTGCACCGACCACAATCCCACCCAGGCCCTATCCCCATATTCCTACAGATTTACCCACTAATCCCTCTAACCTACGCATCTCAGGACACCAAGGGCAATTTTTTTTTAGCATAGCCAATCAACCTAACCCGCACATCTTTGGACTGTGAGAGGAAACCGGAGCACCCGGAGGAAACCCACGCAGACACGAGGAGAATGTGCAAACTCCGCGCAGACAGTGACCCAAGCCAAGAATCGAACCCATGTCCCTGGAGCTGTGAAGCAGCAGTACTGACCACTGTGCTACCGTGCCGCCCCTATAAAAATTGAGTGTGAGGAATTAATAATGGAAAATAAGGAGATTGCAGGTGAATTGAACATGTATTTTGCATGTGCCTTCATTATAGGGGATGTGAGTAGCATCCCTGAAGTAGCTGTTAATCAGGAAGGGAAGGGAGGGAGGAACTCAGGAAGATTACAATCACCACGGAAGTGGTATTTAGCAAATTAGTGGAGCTGTTGGCTAACAAATTCCCAGGTCCTGATTAACTTAATTCTAGGATCTTAAAATAAGTGACTAGTGAGATAGTTGATGCATTGGTTTTAATTTTCCAAAATTTCTGAGATTCAAGGAAGGTTCCATTACATTAGAAAGTAGCAAATGTAACTCCTTTATTCCAAAAGAGAGAGATATAGAAAGCAGGAAACTGCAGTCCAGTTAGCTTAACATCTGTTGTTGGAAAAATGTTAGAAGTTATTATTAAATATGTTATAGTAGGACAGTTAGAAAAACTGAAGGTCATCAGGAAGAGCCCACATAGTTGGATGCAGGGGGATCTGGGTGTCCTAGTACATGGAGTCATAGAGGTTTACAGCATGGAAACAGGCCCTCCGGCCCAACTTGTCCATGCCACCCTTTTTTTTTTGAAAACCTCTAAGCTAATCCCAATTGCCCGCATTTGGCCCATGTCTCTCTATATCCATCATACCCATGTAACTATCTGAATGTTTTTTAAAAGACAAAATTGTACCTACCTCTACCACTACCTCTGGCAGTTTATTACAGACGTTCACCATCCTCTGTGTGAAAAAATTGCCCCTCTGGACACTTTTATATCTCTCCCCTCTCACCTTAAACCTATGCCCTCTAGTTTTAGACTCCCCTACCTTTGGGAAAAGATATTGACTATCTTCTGATCTGTGCCCCTCGTTATTTTATAGACCTCTATAAGATCACCCTTCAGCCTCCTACGCTCCAGAGAAAAAAAGTCCCAGTCTATCCAGCCTCTCCTTATAACTCAATCCATCAAGTCCCGGTAGCATCCTAGTAAATTTTTCCTGCACTCTTTCCAGTTGAATAGTATCCTTTCTATAATAGGGTGACCAGAATTGTAAGTGTGGCCTTATCAATGTCTTGTACAACTTCAACAAGACATTCCAGCCCCTGTATTCAATGTTCTGACCGATGAAACCAAGCATGCCGAATGCCTTCTTCACCACTCTGTCCACCTGTAACTCCACTTTCAAGGAGCTATGAACATGTACCCCTAGATCTCTTTGTTCTGTAACTCTCCCCAACGCCCTACCATTAACTGAGTAAGTCCTGCCCTGGTTCAATCTACCAAAATGTATCACCTCGCATTTGTGTAAATTAAACTCCATCTGCCTTTCGTCAGCCCACTGGCCCAATTGGTCAAGATCCAGTTGCAATTGGAGATAACTTTCTTCACTGTCCACTATACCACCAATCTTGGTGTCATCTGCAAACTTACTAACCATGCCTCCTATATTCTCATCCAAATCATTAATATAAATGACAAATAACAGTGGACTCAGCACTGATCCCTGAGGCACACCACTGGTCACAGGCCTCCAGTTTGAAAAACAATTCTCTCCAACCACCCTCTGGCTTCTGTCAAGGAGCCAATTTTGTATCCATTTAGATACCTCACCCTGGATCCCGTGAGATTTAACCTTATGCAACAACCTACCATGCAGTACCTTGTCAAAGGCCTTGCTAAAGTCCATGTAGACAACATCAACTGCACTGCCCTCATCTACCTTCTTGGTTACCCCTTCAAAACACTCAATCAAATTTGTGAGACATGATTTTCCACTCTCAAAGCCATGCTGACTGTCCCTAATCAGTATTTGCGTCTCTAAATGCCTGTAGATCCTGTCTCTCAAAATACCTTCCAACAATTTACCCACCACAGATGTGAGGCTCACTGGCCTGTAGTTCCCAGGCTTTTCCCTGCAGCCCTTTTTAAACAAAGGCACAACATTTGCCGCTCTCCAATCTTCAGGCACCTCACCCGTGACTATCGATTCAAATATCTCGGCTAGGGGACCCGCAATTTCCTCCCTAGCCTCCCACAATGTCCTGGGATACACTTCCTCAGGTCCTGGGGATTTATCTACCTTGATGCGCTTTAAGACTTCCAGCACCACCTACTCTGTAATGAATCACAAAAGGCTAGAATGCAGGTACAGGAAATACCTGAAAATTAATAGCATGTTATAGTTTATTCGGAGGGGAATTGAAACAAAAGTAGGGAGATTATGCCTTAATTGTACAGTGAAACTATAGCTGGATTACTCTGTACAGTATTGGTCATCTTATTTAAGGAAGGAAGTGAATGTGTTGGAAGCAGGTTTACTAGACCAGTAGCAGAAATGGGCAGGTTGTCTTATGTGAAAAGGTTGGACAGGCTGGGCTTGTATCCATTTCGGACCATTTCCTCCATCTTGACCCCCTTTTTAAACTTTTTTTGCCACAATATGGACCTGAGGTGACAATCAGATCAGCCATTATCTTATTGAATGGAAGAACAGTGTGATGTGCTGAGTGGCCTACTCCTACTCTTACTTTAGAGTTTATATGTTGAGCAGGTTCGTATTTGAAGGAGAGATGTCTCCAGATATTACTGATACATCTCTAGAAGATGTAGATGACCTGACTATTTTGTTTCCCTGGCTCATAACCTGGGAAGATGAATGGGAACAATTAAAGTAAATAACTAAAATAGTTGAGATGGGATAGGTTTTGTAAATAGTATTCAAATTAATGTACTCCAGAAAGAATCAAAATATTGTCATGATAGGCTTGAGAATAGACTCTGCTGAAATAATTTTCAAACAATGTAAAGGAGTGAAGGAGTAAATAAATATCATTGAACTTGTAATTGCCACAAGTCGTACATGGATTATTATTTTGTTTAGTATCTTTAACAATTGGAAAATCATCTGACCAACTGTAGTTGCAAATTAATATGTGTGTTTCTATGTAGGATGTTACTACAGGAGATGGAAGTGAATGTGCAGATAGTGGTATTGATGGTGCGACGACTGATAATGATCATCTATCCCGTTATTCCAATATTACCAGTTCAACATGCCATCCGCCCACTTTTAATCGTGGGTTAATTTGTAGTGAGCTTGGCGCAGCAGGAGATGCACTTCGGCAAGGGGTGTATGAAAATTTTAGATGCACATTGGAGTCAAATCTTATCAACACAGAAAATCCAGAAGAAGCAGAGTCAGCTTTGAGCGATGAACAAAGCAGTGGCACCCTCAGCTCCCCAGGGCAGTCAGATAGCCAATCTACAGACCAAGGGACTGTTCGAAAAGCAGGCTCACTTGCTGTGAAGAACTTTTTAGTCCACAAGAAAAATAAAAAAGTGGAATTGGCCACACGAAGAAAATGGAAATATTATTGGGTATCATTAAAAGGTACATTTTAATCTCTATTTTGTTTCAGAAAACTCATTGTCTGAACCCTTAACTATGAAATGGATTAAAATGCTGCTTGCTATTCGTGCTATTTATGGTTGGAAATATTTTGGTGTCAGCTTTGTGAAATAAATGTTTGCTGTCCACCAGTTTTGCTTCATTCTAATATACAGCATTCTTTAAAAAGAAATCAACTTAAATTATACTGTATTCTGGGTTGTATTATCCTCAGCCTTGCACCTATTTTTGGATGTAATATAGATGGAAAACAGTAGGAAACGTAATGGAGAAAAAAAGTTTAGCAGAAAATGTCTGCTTATCTCGAATGGTTTTACAATTATCCCCCATCCTCATTCTTGGACCCCTATAGCTCCTGGCTAAAATCTGCCCTCACCCTGCAAATGGCAAAAAACGTGTACAACGTCCACCATAACTTAAACAGAAAATGCTGAAGAAACTCAGCGGGCCTGACAGCATCTGTGGAGAGAGAATGGAGCCAACGTTTTGAGTCAGGATGTTCCTTCGTCAGAGCTGTTTCAGATTTCAGCATCTGCAGTATTTTGCTTTTATCCAACGTAACTTTCCTCTTCCATAAAAAAGTGCCTCTAGAAAAGTGCTATTGCAGGTTGCTAGAGATGTTGGCAATCTGGAAGTGATGGCCAGTGGTCACTATAAAGTTTTCTTTTGCTGAATGAAATAATTACTATGAAAGCCTATGGCATGATACTGTCTGAAGTTCAATTTCGAGAACAGTTGAATCCTTGCTGAAGAAGTTGAAACTTTGATTTTGGCATTTCTGTATCCTTAAATCATTACTTCACCTTTAACTATGCCTTTTCCCGTGTACCATTTTGAGAAGGGGATGATGAGGTTCATCAGGAAACTCTTTAGAAAATGATATTCTCTGGTGGTGTGGTAGCATAGGTGCCATTTGGCATTAACCCACAGATACCCACTTTACCATTTATGTCAACCCAGAACTGATCTGAACTTGTGAAGATGCCAGTGCAGCAGAAAACTGTATTTCCCTTGGAATACTGTTATGCCAGCAACAGATCTGGCGCCTATATCAAATCGAACCACTGCACTACCAATGACCGTTTAGCACAATCCGTCATTGTCAGGTACTCGAGCTCTACTTGCATAATATTTATAGCACAGGTACAGACCATTTAGCCAATAGGTCCACACTGGTACAATAGTTGATGGCACCTTTGTCATGCAAGTCAATTGAAGCATTATATTAACAAGGTAACATACCTTTAACAGAGTAATTTAATTATCTCTTTCCCAATGGGCAAGGCTCATCAACAGGAATGGATAAGATGAGTCGATAGAGTGACTATGATTTTGTCAAGTTTATCTGTAGTTGTACATGTCCTTTTTATTGTCAACTTTGTGAATTTCCTTCCTCAGTCCAGGCTTTTCCTTTTTCTGATTTCATCAAAAGGATTTCTGCTGCAAACTTGGGAATTTTGTGGTTTGATGAAACAACTTTTGACATCTTTTGCTATCTCCAAGTATTTAGAATAGCTGCCCTGGAACCTCTTGCAGCAGCAGTCATTTAAACACTGCAACAGCATTGGATTTCACTCCTACCCAGAAGGAGGTTACTAACAGAGGGCAGAGATAGCACAGGGAGACTATCAGGTGCTGCCAGTGGCACCTGACAATATGTCTTTTCTTAGGTAGTGAGACAGAAGGGTCAACAGATGGTGAAACAACTAGCATCAGTGAGAAGCAATGGGTTTGGATTTCAGGACAGCTCAGAAGACAGCTCACTGAATAGAAGGTTCTCTCCTATCTGAGTCCTGCAAAGATGCAGACTTCATGGGTTCAACTGTCAAAAGACCACTGCCGGCTCTCTCACTAGATGGAGGGCATGCCAATGTGTTTGAGTTGTAGCCGAGAGTCTGGAAAATTCTGCTACAGCCTTTGTGATGTCATCCTGAATGATATCGGCACACTGGAGAGCATGTTTATCTTGCAGGTTGCTGCAACAGGCCCTAACTAAAATAGTCAATGTCACCAGCCTTTACAGAGTTTGTAGAAGCTTAAATGTCTGCCATCCAGGTTCTGGATTCCACCTTAAGACATTCTACTATGTTAGAGGCACTGTTGACTGGTGAAGCAATTAGATAAGGATTTTCAAGTAGTCACTCATCTGCTATAGCCTGTTCTTCCAAAGAGTGGAAAAATGATGGTCTCCAGTCCTATGGGAGTGGCAATAGTGTGAGGAAGTGCAATTGTTGCCCTTTCTCAGGAGTTCAGCTTTGGTCGTGTGCGATACGTTCCATCAGCACCCATTGTGGTGCTGACAAGTTAGCAAGGCCACATTGTACCAGAAGCAGCTGAAGCGCATCAGTCTTTGGCCAGGCCCTACCAGGCTTGATCATTAGAAACCGTTTAGCCACTGTGGTAAATCCCTGCTAACCATTGAGATTGGCAGGGAGGGTGATGTACCACTGAGCCATGGCGAATAGGAAATTAATAACATCTTTTACACAGCTGTGTGCTGCACTCACAGATGCAACTGATAACATGACTTTTGTAGCAGTTGTAGCAGACTGAAAGTCAACAGCAGCTAAGAAAGGCTGTGGCAACTTTAACAATCACTAGCTAAATATCCTCCCTTAATTCAGGAGACAACAGATCCTTTTATAAGTGGCTGCAGAGGTCTGAGAAATGTGGCTTGAGGAAGAACGGCCTTCTGAGTCACTGATATTCTGAAAAACTCAGAGAAGGGACATTTGGAATATGGGTGCTGTGTAAAGGGATGCACTGTTCTCTCTGCTGTCTTTTGATGGGCGCAGTTACAGCTGGTGTTGATTGCCGATGCTGCCCGTGTTTTCAGTAGTTCCTCCATCCAGAATAAACTAGCAGCAATAAGACCAGGACAAGTAGAGGGTTTACTCAGGATAATAGGTCATAAAACTGAGAAAGAAGTTATCTAGAAACCTTACTAGCTAAACAGACAGTAAATGGAT
Source organism: Mustelus asterias (assembly GCF_964213995.1). Taxonomy (NCBI): domain Eukaryota; kingdom Metazoa; phylum Chordata; class Chondrichthyes; order Carcharhiniformes; family Triakidae; genus Mustelus; species Mustelus asterias. The sequence goes on along the minus strand of NC_135817.1, from coordinate 31,246,238 downwards.
CCTGTGCTCAGGTGAACACCCTTTAAGTACTCCAGTGGTATGAATAGGTAGCTAGAATAAAGTTGTGCACTTTCCTCTCCTTTCCCAATCCATTCTTGCATGCTGCTGATTTAATGACCAGGTTTTTAGTAGCACGGGTGTCTCATTAGTATTTAGATGTTGTGGTCAGTGCCAGATGCACCTGTAAAACCTGGGCGGCATGCAGGAACAGGATAAGAAGAGTTAAAATCTAGGCTACAGCTTCAGTGCCTCAGACATTGTTCCTACCGGGTTGATCTGGCTGGATCACTCACTGTTACTTCTCTAATTTTTACCTGAAATGAAATTTAAGTAAAAATTGCATTGTTGGACCCTGATTTAATAGGTTCATGAGACCTCTGCCTGAAGATGGTGTGTGGCCCTTCCAACGCAAAAAAGTGCATGATTGAAGTCCCAGCAATGGGTGGGCATCTGGAACATATTGGAAAACCTGTGCCTGATATTTTAACTACATGCCCAACCTGTCCCTATCGGGTAGAGGGGGTTTAAACCTTCCTATATAAATCAAGAAGTTGAGTAGCACAATTCAGCTGATCTCAACTGAGGCATTGTTAAAAGTGGTACGGTTAGATTTGTTGCCTCTAGGCTGTGGGCAAAATCAGCTAGAGTTAAGGTTCCTAATTCCCGTGCAGTGACCCCTTATGGAATGCACATCTTTCGATAAACTAGGAAGATTGTGTTCAGCTTAGCTGCATTATCTCACCGAGTAAAATTCTATTGTTATTTATCATGGAGGCTGATGCCTGAATAATGATCATTTGGATGAGGTACTGGAAGGTATTCCAACAAGGAATTCCCATCTTCGTAAGAGAAGGAAATAAATTGACCAGGAAAAAGACATAAATCTAATAAATGCTTGACAGCCCTAAGTTTATTTTCTTAAAAAGTACAAAGCTCTTATAAATACTCATGCATTTGTCATTTAATTTAGAATGTTACGAAGATGAAGTTGACGTACACGATTAATTGATGTAAATTGAATTTCATTCAGAATATTATTTGCCTTTTTCAACTTTAGGCTGCACCTTATTTTTCTATGATGGAGATGGGAGATCAGGAGTGGACCAGAATAGTGTATCAAAGCACATGGTTTGGATTGAAAACAGCATTGTTCAAGCGGTGCCTGAACATCCAAAGAAAGATTATGTATTTTGTCTCAGCAATTCCCTTGGGGATGCTTTCTTATTTCAGGTTTGTAATCTATCACTTGTCTTTCTGGTACTTCTCATTTTATATGTTGATTAACCAATTGCTAATGTATTATTATTACTGTCTCAAGGAAATGTACAATACTATTGCACTTGACAGTATATTTCAATTGACTGAACTGGTGTAAGAAGATTATGTTATTTTGCACACATTACTGAAAAACAAATTGTGTATGTTTTAATGCAGAATGGTTTGACTGATTTCAAGTTGAATTGAATTGTCCTTTCTTCATAACTGTAAAAAGACTCTGGGCTGAAATGCAATGATTGCTTAAATGTATTTTTGAATTTGTTTTTATTAATCTTTAGACTACAAGCACTTCATAGAATTCTAGGAAGCCTTGAGTGATCAATAGGTTTTCAGTTCATTCACCATGCCATGGAAAAAAAAATCCCATTAAAGGAATAATGTACACTTGTTTTAGGTTGAAATGCATCATTACCAGTTGCCTGCCCAAGTTGTTAGGATCCAATTGCCCATTTAAGAGATAGAACCTACATTGTAAAAGCTGAACTGTGTTTGCCCAATATCTGACCCTCAAGAGCCAGGTTGCAGCTGATCGGGGCTCATTATGAACATGATTTTGTCATATGGGTCAGCTGCGGCTCAGTTGCTAACATTCACAACTCTGAGAGGTACTTGTTCAAGTCCCACTCTAGGATTTGGGCACAAAAATCAAGGCTGATATTTCAGTGCAGTCAGGGCTGCCATCTTTCAGATGGGGCACCTGTTTCTCAGGTGGATGTGAAAAATCCCAAGGCACTATTTTAAACACTATCAGGGGAGTTACTCCCAGTGTATTGGCCAATATTTATCCACCAAACAACACCACAAAAACAGATTATCATTATCACATTTCTGTTTGTGGGAGGTTGCTGTGCACAAATTGGCGGTTGTGTTTCCTACATTATATCATGAACGCAATACCTGAAGCAAAGACAAGAACAGCTGGGGCTGACTGGCAGACTTTTTGGGCGGAATATTCCTGTCCCACCTGCCACGGGAATCACAGTGGGCGGAACAAAGACCATGCAAAGGTCCGTTGACGTCCGGGAGGATTTTCTGGTCTTGGGGCGAGCGCAACCGGAAATCCTGCCCTCTGTCTCTGAGATTTTGATGTGGAGATGCCGGCGTTGGACTGGGATAAACACAGTAAGAAGTCTCACAACACCAGGTTAAAGTCCAACAGGTTTATTTGGTATTTAGTGGATTTTGCTACCAAATAAACCTGTTGGACTTTAACCTGGTGTTGTGAGACTTCATTCTGAGATTTTGGACAGAAGAGGAAAGAGTGAGGGAGGCCTCCTAGAGAGAGATAAAGAATGCAGTTTGTGTGGTTAGCAGAGAGGACTATACTACATTTCTGTGAACTACCAAACAGGATGCTGGAGGGAAGGTAGTGTCTGGTCGAAGAAATGTATTCCATGGCAATCTAAGGAATCTGAGGACTGGCTGGGAGGAGGTGAGTAGAATTGCTGGTGTGGGCGTTCCAGCTGATAGTTGGTGAGCAAACTCTGAAAACTGAGAGTGGTGCCTTTTGGAGGTCACTTGACATTTTTACTTTCGCAAAATGGGGAGAAGTGGACTCATTGGAAGCTGGAGTGATGTTAGCCTGATTCTTGTGAAAACTTTTATTCTGCAGAGAATGGGATGTTTCATTTATCTGTGGTGCAGGGTTTTTGGCTGTGTTTAATGTTAAAGGGGAGGATATCTTTCGTGTATTAGTTGTTTGCTAAGCATTGTTTATTTGTTACAGTAAAAGTCTTAAACTTGAAATTTTGTTGTTAGGTTCAAGTTGATCACTGGGAATTTAAATATCTTTTTAGAAATTCTTGTTCTCCAAAGGGGCCATAATAATTACAACAATCATTACAGCTCAAAAATAATTCATTGAGTGGAAAGCAATTTGCGACGTTTGGTCATGAGGGGTCATAAATGCAATTCTTTCTTCTTTAATAGGTATAACAATATCAACTTGTTGATTAGTCGCATTATGGCACAACGGGTAAATTTTGTCCCCCAAAATGGGTAGGTTTGTGACGTTTGGGAGGCTCAGAAGTAAAAAATCCAAAACATGAACTGAACTAGCCTCAAATCCATTCATGTCCAGTTTTAACAAAGGCAGGTTGAGAGGTGGAAAATCAACGTGCTGTCAGAAGCTGCATTGGTCTTTGAAAACTTTTAAAGAAGCTTAATTTGAGTGTTTTTACTTTTAACCATGTCAGACAGGTTTCCCAGCCTACAGAAATCCAGCAGGTAAAAGCAGACAGGAAATACGTGATCAGTCATCAAAGTACTTGCTCCTGGACTGACAGGAGCAAGACTGTTTGTTTCCAGCCAAATCAGCAAACCTGTAAAACAAAATAAATCCAAATGCTTCCACAATTTGTTTCTGATTCCCACCAAAATCACCAACACTTGATCTCTGTTCTGGGTATGTGATTTGTTTTCAAAAGAAAGCAAGATATATGCCATTCAGGGGAAACCCATCTTTCCACGTTTCTTGATCATGGCTCCTTCCTGATGCTTCAAAATCCTGCTGCAGTAAATATCAGGGCCACTGATTCATTGCCACTAGGAAACACTCCTAATTATCAAGTTGTAAACAAATCTTGGGTGATCCCAAAGCTTTTTACAGCCAATTAATTATAAAGTGTGGTCACCGCTATGGAGGTGAATGTGAAACTCATTTGGGCACAGCATGGTCCCAGAGCAGCAATAAATTCATTAAGCCAATGCTTGGGGCATTATTTTCAAAATTATGCTTTATATGAAAAAGAATTCTGAAAATCCTATTTTATATTCAGGAAAACCTGAGGAACCAAATGTGAGATTTATTGAAAATCAGTTGCTTCTTGTGTGGTTTAGCCTTTGAAACAATCCACTTAATTGAACATGTATGACTATTTTAATGGTGATAATTGGGTCCAGGGGCCCAGTAAGTATCATTTCATATCAGCCATAAAGTTATATTTCAATTTGAATTAACATTACTCTCCTTGCACACAGATCCAAAATAATATTTCATAGGAATGTGAATAAGTTTGTACTTGAATTAAATAGTAGTTCATAGGTAAAATGTTAAGCAAGCTGTGGGACTGAGAGCAATGACTGATTTCTGCTGGAGCCAACTTTTGAGCTTGTTCCATTGTGAATTGAAAACTGCATAAACAGTGAAACCTCTGAAACCTTTGTAACTGATCTTGGAAAAAAGAATATCATTTGGTGGCTTTATCTGGGTAGATTCCCATAAGAATTGCTATTGCATGCAGAATGCCTCCTAGGACCTTCCTCTTGCAACTTCCCCACTATTTCATTGAGTTGAGTGACCTACTTGTTAAAAATAGGCTGTTTCAATATATTATTGATAGAAAATGCCAAAACTACTGAGCTGATTCTTCTGCATCTGGAAGTAATGTGTAATAGAACTCAGGTTTTCATCAGAAGTCTTTTCACCTGTAACATCAAACTCTTGAACAGATGTTGACATATTTTCAGATTTTCAATGTTTGGGATTTTCCACTGTTCTATTATCCATTAAGTTAACTACAAATGATTTTAAAGACTGAGTTTATGCTTGAAATGTATAATTGCAGTACAAATTTTATTACAAAGAACTTGCATCTTTCATTGATACTGCTGTTCCATTACTCTTCACCTGTCCACCATATATAGTGGACACTCTTCACAGGTGTCACACTTCACCACGCATCTCCGACTACCAGTATTCCGGCGGTTGGAGATGCGCAGAGGCTGTGGCACCCAGCAGGAATCCCGCTACACGGCCTCCGTTCATGTCTCCGCACAGCGGGCTGGGAGAATCAACCCCCATTTGCTCCGCTGCACCATCAATGCTGCAAAAACAATCGCCTGCTATCAACTTGCACATGATTTTAAAACAAATTGAGTTTTCTGCAGGAAGTTGGGGTCAGTATTCAACAATGTAAGGACCATTTTAAATTACAAGGTTTATGTTCCTGCTGAGTCACTCAACCTCCAGGAACAATTGAAACTGTGAAGTTTCACTTGCAGATAATTTATTCCTCAGTGTTTGTAAAATTTGACATTTAAACCTCAATTTTACTGGTCAAGGAGATGGACTGCGGGTCCTGTCGTTCACAAAAGCCCCAGATCTCATTTCCAGCAATTAGCGGCATAACAATTCTTGAGCTGAAACACGAGAACAAATTCTCACAAATGGGGCTTATTTTCCACAGTATTTCAAAACAAAAGCTCATTTAACAAAATACGACTGATAAAAATGTTCACCCCTGAACATGGCCATTCTAAAAGAATTGCTTGAATAATCTCACACATGTCCCTGAATTTGGTTCTGTAACTGTCAGTTGAACCCTGATGAATTCCATCCTCACCTCCAACAATAAGATCTCTTCGGCATCTTTGTTATTAAGACCAAGAACATCTGTTCAGCTACTTCTGCTGTGTCCCTCCCTTCCATCAGCCCACTGAGCCAAGATTCCTCCTGCCTTAACTCTGAAATTGCACCTTTCTTTTCTATCTACCCTCATAGCCTCTCCCAGCTTATTTGTCCATGAAACTCACTCCTGCTCGCTGGATTCTATTCCCATTGAACTGCTGACTTTCTGGTCCCCATTTTAGTTAGTATTGTGAATGGTTTTCTCTCTTCATGGTGCCCCCCTCTCCTTTAAATCTGTTATCATTGCCACTTTCCTCAAATGAACCCATGACCCACGGCCCTTGCAAACTTCTTCCCCACTAACATCCCTTTAAGCCCCACAGTCCCTCAATGTTTTGTTGCCTTCCAGGTCTGTGCCCTTCTTTCCTGGAATCCTTGCAATCAGGTTTTCCCCAGCCACAGTCCCTAAATAGCTTTTATCAGAGTCGCAAATGACATCCTTTGTGACTGTGGCAAAGATAAATCATTCCTCCTCCTCCTTGACCTAAAAACAGCCTTTGCCATGGTTGACCATACCATCCACCTTCAATGCCTTGCCAATGTTCTCCAGCATCATTCAAAGTACATTTATCATTTTCGCATGTATGCTGATAACACTTAGGTCTACCTCACTCCCTTGACTCCTCCATTGTTGCTAAATTATCAGACTGCTTATCCAACGTCCAATACTGGATCACCAGAAATTTTCTCCATTGGAAAACTGAAGCCATTGTTTTCAGTCCTTGCAACAGTGTTCCCTAGCCACCAACTCCATGCCTGTCCCTGACAACTATCAGAGACTAAAACAGACCGTTCACAACCTTGGAGTCATATTTGACCTGAAGTGAATTTCCAGCTACATATTTGCACCATCCCTATTGTTTCCAGCTGTGTAACATTGCCCAACTGCTTCCTTGCTGGAGTTTAATTGATCCTGAAACTTTCATCCATATCTTTGTTACTTCTAGACTTGATTATTCCAATGTACTCCTGGCTACCTCCCGGATTCTACCCTCTGTAAACTTGAGGTCATCCAAAACTCTGCTACTTGTGTCCTAATTGACACCAAGTCCAATTCACCTATCATCCCTATGCTTACTGACCGCCATTGACACTTGGTCAAGTGACATCTTGATTGTAAAACTTGCTTCACCATTGATAAGGTAATAGCTAATTTGATTGTGGCCTCTACTTTCCTATCTGTCCCCTATTATTCTTTAACCTCATCACCAATCAAGAATCTATCTAACTCAGTCACAAAAATATTCGATGCTTTCTGGGGAAGAGATTTCCACTGACTAACAATGCCCAGAGAAAAATTTACTCATCTTCATCTTAGACAGGAGACCCTTGTTTTCAAATCCCTCTGTGCCTTTTTCCTCCCTAGCTGTCTAATCTCCTGCAGCCCCACAGCACTCAATGGAGAGATTGCAGAACTTGGTGGTGCAGAGGGATCTGGATATCCTGGTACATGAATCATAGAAAGTTCGTAAGTAGGTACAGAGAGTGATGAGGAATTTGTTGGAAGGGGACTGGAATTTAAAAGTAGGAAGTTTTGCACAGTATTGGTCTAATTTCAGAAAGGATATAATTGCATTTGAAACTGTTCAGAGAAGGTTCACATTCCTGATTTTTGGGATGAATAGATTGTTTTCTGATGACAGGTTGGATCGTTGGGCCTGAATCCATTGGAGTTTAGAAGAATGAGAGGCAATCTTATTGCAACATGTCAGATCCTGAGGGGACTTGACAGACTGGATGCTGAGAAGATGTTTCCATTTGTGGAAGAGACTAGAACTTGGGGATACAGTTTAAAAAGAAGGGGTCTCCTGTCTAAGATGAAGATGAGTAAATTTTTCTCTGGGCATTGTTAGTCAGTGGAAATCTCTTCCCCAGAAAGCATCGAATATTTTTGTGACTGAGTTAGATAGATTCTTGATTGGTGATGAGGTTAAAGAATAATAGGGGACAGATAGGAAAGTAGAGGCCACAATCAAATTATCTATTACCTTATCAATGGTGAAGCAAGCTTAAAGGGCTGATAGGCCTACGCCTGCTACCAATTCATATGTCCATATATCTGCGCTCCTCTCATTACAGCCACTTGAGTGTCTCCACTTTTAATCGTTCTTCCATTGGTGGCTGTGTCTTCAGTTGCCTAGGTCCCTGGAAGTTCATACTTGCCTCTCTCCACCTCTCTATCACGCTTTCCACTTTTAAGACTGTCATTAAAACCTCTCTCTTTAAGCAAGCTTTGGTCATCTAACCTCATATTTCATTATGTGGCTGGGTGTCATATTTTGTTTTATAATGCTCATGTGTAGCACTTCAACACATTTCATTACTTTAAAGGTGTGATATAAATATAAGCTGTTATAGGTGTTAACTTAGAACTGTCATTTGTTCTTGTAGCATTATACCATTGTGAGATTAGCTGTGATCACTATTTGACACTGTGATTAACAATAAGAAATACGACGTATTTATTTGTGTTTTCCATCTGATTTATATTCACTACAAAATATTAATCAGAACAACGTTGAATTATAGAGTCATTGAGTTTTACAGCACAAAAAGAGGCCATTTGGCCCACTGTGTCTGTGCCAGCCATCAAGCACCTATCTATTCTAATCTCATTTTCCAGCACTTGGTCAGTGGCTTTGTATACTATGGTGTTTCAAGTGCTTATCTAAATGTTTCCACTCCAGCGGTGATCTAACAAGCATTTTATTCAGCTCCATCATAACCTCTCTGCTCTTATATACTATGTCTTGGCTCACAAAGGCAAGCATCCCAAATGCCTTCTTAACCACCTTATCTATCTGTCCTGCTGGCTTCAGGAATCTATGGACATGCACCTCAAGTTAAAACCTTAAAAATATTACATTTAATGGTAACATTGCATGTCCGGTTTAATATCTGAGTAGTTATGTTTATCTTTCTCACAAGCAAAAGTTGCACATTTTATTTAATTTTTTTCACATGTGTTTTCTTTCTAGTACCATGATCCAAAATTAAAGGGTATATGCCTGCAGCTGGTAATTGATGGAAAATAACTCACTGACATGCATACTTTGCATGACTAACGTGCACCATTGGGTTACAGGATGGGGTGAACTGTTTTTCAAACGTTCATTCATTCTACATTTTTTCTGCCTCTGACTTTCTTTTCTCTTTTTTGCGATGTCGCTCTACTCTGCTTTCTCTTTCTTTTGCACTCTCTTTGTCACTTCTTTGGGGAACATTAGCTATTTTAGCTATGGAATCAGATTATATGAAGGGAGTTCTACACATTTTCTTCCCAACCTCCCAGACATCATAAAACTCTGTCTTCTGCTTCCCATCATCTAGATCCAGGATTTCTCTGAAATCCCAAAGAATAAATAAATGAAGTAAAACTTTTGTAATTTGGCCCCTGTTTTGATGCTGGATGCTGTCTTTGTCTTTCAATTAAGTTGTAACATCTTTTATGTCTTCTTATAAGCAGCACGGTGGCACAGTGGTTAGCACTGCTGCCTCACAGCACCAGGGACGCTGGTTCGATTCCTGGCTTGGGTCACTGTCTGTATGGAGTTTGCGCGCTCTCCTCATGTCTACGTGGTTTCCTCCAGGTGCTCCGGTTTCTTCCCACAATCCAAAAGACATGCTGGTTAGGCGCATTGGCCATGCTAAATTCTCCCTCAGTGTCCAAACAGGTGCCGAAGTGTGGCGACAAGGGAATTTTCACAGTAACTTCATTAATGAAAGCCTACTTGTGACACTAAAAAAAAACTTTGAAAAGACAATAATAGTACTTTTTTTTAATGTTTCTGATCCAATGGACAGCGGTGTGACTGCTCACTGGAAGCAAACAGCCACTTGATAAGGATTGCAACAGCCATTATGTTCAAAAGCCACATGTGTTTTATGAAATGCTGTTATTGTAGTGGGAAGCAAGGGGAATCTTGCTTATAACCTCTTGGTGCTTCAGATTTCCAAAAGGCATGAATTCTAATGTTTAATTACTACCCTTGTTTAAAATTGTATATGCTTTTGCCAGAGCTTGTTTCTGCAGACGTTACGATTCTCAACTTGGTATTTCCATCTTGCTGATCCCCCAACATTTTAAATTTTCTATGGAAAAGATTAACTTTGAAAGTAGTTCTTTTTCCCTCAGCCACAAACAACATTCATTCTGAATTGGAAAAACCTACGTCTGCATTGCTGGAATTGTTGCTTCACCATCCTTCAGTGACATGCTAAGTTAGCAATGTTGCTGCTACTCTATTAATACTTGCTGAACAGACATGTTTGCAGAAGACAGCAGCTCAATTTGCAACTGGTGTCTGCTGATTTCAATGAGCAATCTTATCTCTAAGTGCAGGTTCAATTTTTATTAATCCAGCCATGATAATATAATTTTGTTTCATAGGCCTTTTTCCAAATTTTTAAGTTTTAATAATTTATTTGTACGTGCAGACCTGCAGCCAGACAGAGCTGGAAAACTGGATTACTGCAATTCATTCTGCCTGTGCAGCTGCAGTGGCAAGACAACATCGCAGAGAAGATACTGTCAAGTTGCTGCAGTCCGAAATTAAAAAGCTGGAACAGAAAATTGATATGGATGAAAAGATGAAGAAAATGGGCGATATGCAGCTGTCTTCAGTTAATGACCCAAAAAAACGAAAGACTATCCTCGATCAGGTAACATTTTTCTTTCTACAGTTTCAATTTTTTACCTGTCTACTAATTTTGTAATTAGAGATCTGATAGTTATACACCAAGTACAGTGGATAACATAAAATATGCAAGTTGGAAAAATTAAAGAAACAAGTACCATGAAGAGTGTTTCATTGTTTATGTGTGTTCTGTCCAAAGACAGATCCTTGTCTCATTATCTGTTAATGCTTCAAACGGAGCTATTTTTTCTTTTTAGGTTTTATAAATAGTGGTTTGCCATTGCCTTCTGCCATCAGGAGCAAGGCGAGGAGGCAGGTTTCAAGTCTGCCTCAGCCAGAACGTAATAAAACCACTGTTGCCAACTGATCTAATCGACCCACTTTTAACATGATCTCTGATTGCAGTTACAAAACCATCCCATAAAGAGACATACTTTATTCACTTTGCAACATAAGGTAGATCACAGCAAGTGAAAAGTAAGCGATGCAAAAAACATTTTCATTTAGTAAGTTCCATTTTTTTGGGCATCTATACTTTTCTAAATTTTTTTTATTCTACTAACTCGTCAAACTTGATACTGATTATTTAATTTTTCAATGGATGACATTCATACAAGGACACTCCAATGTCTAGCCATAATATTATAGCCGCTGATGTTTGTCAAGTATAATCCCACAGAACTAAGAAACTCAAAATCTATGTTCAACCCAATTCTTTAAAAACTCCATCTATTTTGATATTTAAGTTGTATGAACAAATTACAAATAACACATCTGTTGGCCCCTGTGAGCATAATCCTTTCATGACATTACCCCATCCCTGCCCTGACCCAGTCTGTTCCACTCCTCTGGTGAGGTCATAGAGTCAGGGAGATTTACAGCATGGAAACAGGCCCTTCGGCCCAACATGTCCATGCCACCCTTTTTTTTAAAAATCCCTAAACTAATCCCAATTGCCCGCATTTGGCCCATATCCCTCTATACCCATCGCACCCATGTAACTATCTAAATGCTTTTTAAAAGGCAAAATTGTATCCGCCTCTACTATGACCTCTGGCAGCTTGTTTCAGACACTCACCACCCTCTGTGTGAAATAAAATTGCCCCTCTGGACACTTTTGTATCTCTCCCCTCTCACCTTAAACCTATGCCCTCTAGTTTTAGACTCCCCTACCTTTGGGAAAATATGTTGACTATCTACCTTTTCTACGCCCCTCATTCATTTATAGACCTCTATAAGGTCACCCCTCAGCCTCCTACGCTCCGGAGAAAAAAGTCCCAGTCTATTCAGCCTCTCCTTGTAACTCAATCCATCAAATCCCTGTAGCATCCTAGTAAATCTTTTCTGCACTCTTTCTAGTTTAATAATATCCTTTCTATAATAGGGTGACCAGAATAGCACACAGTATTCCAAGTGTAGCCTTACCAATGTCCTGTACAACTTCAACGAGACGTCCCAACTCCTGTATTCAATGTTCTGACCGATGAAACCAAGCATGCTGAATGCCTTCTTCACCACTCTGTCCACCTGTGACTCCACTTTCAAGGAGCTATGAACATGTACCCCTAGATCTCTTTGTTCTGTAACTCTCCCCAATGCCCTACCATTAACTGAGTAAGTCCTGCCCTGGTTCAATCTACCAAAATGCATCACCTCGCATTTGTGTAAATTAAACTTCATCTGCCATTCGTCAGCCCACTGGCCCAATTGATCAAGATCCCGCTGCAATTGGAGATAACCTTCCTCACTGTCCACCATGCCACCAATCTTGGTGTCATCTGCAAACTTACTAACCATGCCCCCTATATTCTCATCCAAATCATTAATATAAATGACAAATAACAGTCGGCCCAGCACTGATCCCTGAGGCACACCGCTGGTCACAGGCCTCCCGTTTGAAAAACAACTCTCTACAACCACCCTCTGGCTTCTGTCAAGAAGCCAATTTTGTATCCATTTAGATACCTCACCCTGGATCCCGTGAGATTTAACTTTATGCAACAACCTACCATGCGGTACCTTGTCAAAGGCCTTGCTGAAGTCCATGTAGACAACATCAACTGCAAGGTGTTGGCATTATAGTCACTCGTTAGAATTTGTTTCATTGAACCAAGATCCAGCTGCAGAATTGGAGCCTCCATAGTAAAGGGGTTGACATAATTGTTGCCAATAACAACATTTCCCAACCAAAGGACTCATCTTGAGGTGAGAACACAGGCACACCAGTTCTCCTTTTCATGTTAGGAAGCTATTTTTATACTTTATGCATTCAGGATTCTTGCAAGGCGTAGTAGGGAAGTGGCAAGAGTGTGCACTGTTTTGCTGTGACTTTCACATACAATTGTAAATGAACGGTTTGTGAGGGCCATGGAAGGGTAATGTGCATAGAAGATTGGAAAGCTTGTTAAATCTTTGGCTTTAGCTAACAATCACAAATACAAAGTTATATCGTCCACTTGACCAGAATAGTTAATTCTGCACCTCGGCCTGAAGCCCAATCTGAGTTTAAGAGGCTAGAAAATAAGATTGTTCCTAGGCCTGGGTCAGCAAGTGGGAGAAAGCTCCATATCGTTGTGGTAAAGTTACTGTGTTTCATGGGGCCTGATTAACCATAAGTTTTAGACTCAAAAGATGAAACATTGAGGCTGTCCTATACTGCCTTGGTTTGACTTCTATACACTATCAGCTTCATCTACCCTGTTCCTTCCCACCCATCAGTCTCAGTCTCTTGGGAGAGATGGATAAAGGGGAACAGATTTTTGGGAATTCCACTGTGACTCCTGAAGACCAACCTGAGAAGACTCAATTTAAATACTTTACTCTGCAGAAAAAAAATAATTTAAGTGCCTGAAAGAAGAATCTGAAATAACAACAAAATACAATAAATACTCAGGCCAGGCAGCATCTGTGTGGAGAGAAAAATAGAGTTAATGATTTGGGTTGATGACCTTTGATCAGAACTGGAAAAGGTTAAAGATGTAAAAGGATTTGAGCAAAGGCTGGGTGGGACAAGACAAAGGAAAGTCTGTGATAGGGCAGAAGACAGGAGAGATTGAAAGACAGAAGAGGGCCTTAGAGGGCCAAAGGGAATGGTGATGGGAGACATAAGTAACAAAAAATGTACCTAGTTCAGATGTATTACTGTTTGAAACCAAAAATACAAGAAAAAACTGGAATATGCAAAGAAAAGGAAGCAAAATGGGAGGGGCAGAGTTCACGATCTGGAATTGTTGAAGTTTGCAGATTGTAAGGTGCTCATCAAAAGGTGAAGTGCTGTTCCTCAAGCTTACGTTGAGCTTTATTGGAACAGTGCAAGAAGCCAAGGATAGAGATGTCAATGTGTGAGCATGATCGTGAATTAGAATGATAGGCCACCAGAAGTTTAGGGTCCTGCTTGCCAACTAAATGAAGGTGTTCCACCAAGCAATGACTCACTCTGCATTGTAGAGAAGAGCAGATTGTGTGCAGTGAATATGGTATACTAAATTGAAAACAATGCAGGTAAATTGCTGCTTCACCTGGAAGGAGCGCTCAAGGCTCTGGAGGAGAAAAAGAGGGAAAAGTGTTACATCCCCTTTGTTTGCATGGAAAGATGCTGGGGGAAGGGGCCTGATTGAGGAGTAAACCAGGATATCACCGAGAGACTTCCTTGGGAAATCTGAAAAGGAAGGGGAGGGGGAAAATGTGTATTGTGGTGGGATCCTGCTGGAGGTGGCGGAACTGTTGGAAAATGATCTGCACTGGAGGCCAGTGCAGTGCAAGGTGAGGACAAGGAGAACTTTATCTTGATTCTGGCAGGGGAAGGAATGACAGCAGAAGTGCAGGAAATGTGGCAGACACATTTGAGGCCTGTCAATCACAGTGAGGAGAATCCTCTTGGGAGAAAAGAAGGTATCTCAGAAACAGGGTGTGGAAGGTTGCATCAATAGAACGGATGCAACTGAGACAATGGAACTGGGAGTATGGAATGGAGTCCTCACAGGATGGGGATTGAAGAAGTGTAGTTGAGGTAGCTGTGTGAGTTAATGGGCTTATAATGAATATTAATTAAAAGCCTCACACCAGAAAGGAGGCAGAAAGGAAAGGGAAGAGTTGGCAATGCACTGAGAGAAGAGTAGAAATTGGAAGCAAAGCTGATGACGTTTTCCAGTTCAGGGCAAAAGCAAGGCAGGGCACCAATACCGTCATTAATGTACCAGAAAAAGTGTTGAAGGAAGGAGGCCAAGTTGGACTCGAACAAGCACTGTTCCACATTTTCCATAAAAGGGCAGGGCAGCTGAGGCCCATGTGTGTACCCAAATTTTATTTGTAGGAAGTGAGATAAATTGAAGGAAAAATTGTTCAATGAGTGTAAATGTTCAGCTAGATGGACAAGGGTGGTAGCCAATAGAAAATGGTTGGACCTCCATTCAAGGAAGAAGTGAAAAGCTCTAAGACTATCTTTGTGGGAATGAATGTGTTAATGGGTTGGACATAAATGGTAATGAAGAGATGCTTAGAGTCACAAAAATCAAAACTGCTGAAATGACAGAGGGGTTCAGAAGAGTCATGGATGTAGGTGAGGAGATTCTGGACAAGGAGAGAAAATATGTAGTCAAGGCGGATGAAATCAGTTCAGTGAAGCATGAACAGGCTGATACAATGGGGTGAATGTTACCGTCCCGCTCGCCGCAGGCAAGGAGCGGACTATGGAATGGTCTGTTAACCTCGGGCAGGATTTTTCCAGTTTCAGGGCGAGCGAGGCTGGAAAATTCCGCCCATTACGTCTATCAGGACACTTGTTTTTATGAATCTTCAGAAGGAGATGGAAACGAGCAGTAGGGGTTGGGGAACTGACGTGGAAGTTGTGGAGAGAAGATCACCAGAGTTGATGAAAGTTAGTGACAGTTGTAGAAACAATGGCTTGATGTATAGTGGTGGGATCATGGTCCAGAGAAGGTAGGAGGAAGTGTTGGAGAGTTGAGTGCAAGGTAGAGGTCAGTTCGCCTGACAAAAACAATATCCCCACCACCCTTGTCAGCAGATTTGAAAACAATGCTGGGGTTAGACCATGGAGAACAGAGTACAGTAAGTACAGAGTAGACAGGTTAGAGTGAGTGAAGGGGGAAGAGAACTGAGACAATATCACGCTGGCAGTTCTCAAATAAAAATTCTTTTCTATCTTTTAATCTCTCCTATCTTCCACTCTCTCACGTTCCTTGCTCAAATCCTATTCCATCTCAAATCCTATTCCATCTCCAACTTTTCCCAGTTCTGATGGAAAGGTCTGAAACATGAACTCTGTTTTTCTCTCCATAGGTACTGCCTGGCCGGCTGAATATTTCTAGCATTTTCTGTTTTTATTTCATTTTAAAATCTGTCTGTTGCATTGGGGTTTACAATTGTATACTTTCTGTTAAATTCTGTAATTCAGATAAATTATGCATTTTGCTTGTAGCCTCCATAGATTTCAGCATTTTCTAGTTGTATCCTCTCTGAATCTTATCTCGAACAAAAATGAGTTACATTATGTGATGCTGATTTAATGAACTTTAAGTACCAGAATAATTCTGGCCAACGCAATTTAGTTTTGTTATATTTTAGGAAAGTTTTTATTCATCCGTGGGATGATTAATTGATTGATTGCCCATCCCTAATTGCCACCTTCTTAAATTGCTGGAGGCTGTTTTGTGTAGATTACACAATGCTGTTAGGGAGAAACTTTCAGGATTTTGAACCAGCGACAGCGAAGGCTTGGATATATAATTCCAAGTAACTTGGAAGGGAACTTGTAAGTTTTCATGTACCTGCTGCTCTTGATTTTAAAAGGTAGAAATTGTGAGTGTGGATTATGCCATGTGGGAGCTTGTGCTGTGGTGACTACAAATAGACTGTTCAGCTATTTACTGCTGTCAGCAGGTGGATAGATGAATCATCAAATGATTAATCTGAATAATTTTTGTTTGTTTCTGCTGTGACTGACTGGTTCATCTTTGAACATAAAATCAGATTTCGTTTTGAATGGTTTTGATGTTTCTATGTTCAGTCAGATACTTGGGAAAACCATTTCAACACTTTCAGTACCAAGATAGTTTCTGCTTCCCAGCAAGCTAACAAATGCAGTAAAACAAATAAACCTCAACTGACTGCTCCAGGTGAATGAAGAGTTCTTCTGTATTCCTTCATATTCTTATCCTTCGTGCCTCAGTTTAACCTCCCTCTTGCCACTTGCTTTCTGCTCTCATATGTGTGCTGCCTTTGGATTCACCCATCTCTTTCTAGGGCTTCTGCTCCTTAACATGAGAAATCCTATTCAAAATCTGTCAGTGGGTGTGTATTCTCGGAATGGATTTGATGAGTCCTTAACATATCCTTTGGCTGAGGAGCTATAATTAATTAAAAACTGAGCAAAAAAATAATTTTGTCGTCATACCAAAAGAGGATGACATGAATCATGCCTGATAACTTCTCAGTGTAACCGTTCTTTTAATTACTTATGTTGATGCTTTATCCAGGGAAATGGGGAATCTAACCTTGAATTGTAAAATGTTGTTTGCTGTCAGGGAGTGAATAATCTATATTTCTGGGCTCTGCTTCAAACTAACAATATTTATCTTCAGAAGTGTAGATAACAGAAAAATGCCAGCATCTTAGTAATTTTAGTTGCATCTTCTTATGCCAGCATAGGATTTATAAATATAATTGAAATTTAAAAAAAAAATTCAATTCATTTTATAAATTGCTTTCATAAGAACTAATGTTTAGCTTAATTTGTGTAAAACAATTGTAATTATTCTTCGCTTAAAAATTAGGTTTGATTTGGAAATTGTTTGCTTATTTTTAAACATTTATAGATGAATGATTAATGTTTAATCTGCCAAAATAGGGCATTTCTGAAAGTAAAGCTGGTTTAGTAGCCTGTTTAATAGCTATCTGAATATATGAATTTGGGGCAGGAGTTTGCCACTTGACCCCTCAAGCCTGCTCTGGCATTAGATAACATCATGGCTGATCTAATTGTGGTCTCTACTCTGCTATCTGTTCTTTATATCCTTTGACTCACTTGTCAATCAAGAATATCTAACTCAACCTTAAAAATATTAATGACTTGGAGGAAGGAAGTAAATGTACTGTAGCCAAATTTGCAGATGACACAAAAATAGGGGGAAAGGCAAGTTATGAGGGAGAAAGAAACAGTTTACAAAGAGATATTGATAGATAAGTGGGAGGGCAAAAAGTTGACAAATGGCGTGCAAGATGGGAAAATGTGAAGTTGTTCATTTTGGAGGTGAGAACAGAAGAACAGTATTATTGAATGGAGAAAAACTGCACAAAGGAACTTGTGGGTACTTGTACGCAAAACACAGAAAGCTAGCACACAGGTGCAGCAGGTAGCTAGGAAAACTAATGTTGCCCTAATTTCAAGGAGGTTGGAGTATAAGAGTAGGGAAGTCTTGCTGCAACTGTACAAAGTACTGGTGAGACCACAACTGGAGCAATTTTGGTCCCCTTTTTTAAAGAAAGAAATTATTTCATTGGAGGCAGTTCACAGAATGTTCACTAGGTATGGAGGGATTGTCTAATGAGGAAAGGTTAAACAGGTTGGGACTCATTGGAATTTAGAAGAATGAGAGGTGACCTCATTGAAACATACACGATTCTTAAAGGGCTTGACAGGGTAAATGCTGAGAGGATGCTTCTCTCATGGAAGAGTCTAGGACCAGAGGGAATAGTCTCAGAATAATTGGTGCCAATTTAAGACATGAGATGAGGAGGAATTTCTTCTCTCAGACTGTTGTGAGTCTTTGGAACAGAAAGCTATGGAGACAGATCCCATGTGTATTTTAAAGGCTGAGGTAGATTCTTGAACAGTAAGGGAGTCGAGGGCAACGGGGAAAGGGCAGGAAAGTGGATGTGAGCAATGCTGGATTAGCCAGGATCCTATTGAATGGAGGAGCAGGTGCAAGGAGCTGAATGGCCTACTTCTGTTCCTATTTCTTGTGCTCTTATGGACCCTGTCTGCATTGCTCTCTGGGGATGGGAATTCCATGGGCTAACAACCTCCCTGGGAGAAACAAATTCTCCTCCTCTCCATTTTAAATGGGAGACCCCTTAGTTTTAAGCTGTGTCCCCTAGTTCTAGTCTCTTTCATAAGAGGAAACATCCTCTCAGCATCCTCCCTGTCAAGTCCCCTCAGGATATTATGGTTCAATAAGATTACCCCTTAATCTTCCAGACTCCACTGGATAAAGGACCAACCAGCTCAACTTTTCCTCATAAAACAACCCCTTAATCCCAGGGATCAACTGAGTGAACCTTAACTGAACTGTCTCTCATGCAATTCTATGTTTTCTCAAAAGGAGAGCAACAGTACACTATACTCCAGATGTGGTCTCAACAGTGTCTTATAAAACTGTAGCAAAGTTTCCCTATTTTTATATTCTATTCCCCTTGCAATAAAAACAACATTCAATTTGTCTTCCTAATGACTTGTTGTACCTGAGAAATAACAAAGGGTTAGTAATGTACCAGGACACCCAGAGCCCTCTGTCCCATGGAATTCTGCAATCTCTCTCCGTTTAAATAATATACTGTTTTTCTGTTATTCATAGAATCCCTACAGTGCAGAAAAAGGCCATTCAGCCCATCAAGCCCACACTGACAACAATCTATCCCCATAACCCATTGTATTTACCCTGTTAATCCCCCTGACGCTAAGGGCAATTTAGCATGGGCAATTTAGCATGGCCAATCAACCTGCGCATCTTTGGAGTGTGGGAGGAAACTGGAGCACCTGGAGGAAACCCACGCAGACACAAGGAGAATGTGTAAACTCCACACAGAGACTGACCCGAGGCTGGAATTGAGTCTGGTGCTGTGAGATAACCACTGTGGACCTTGCCACCCAAGTGGACAAGTTCATATTTTCCCATAATATGTGCCATCTGCACATTTTTGCCACTCACTTCACTTATCTAAATATTTAAGTTTGTAGGCTCTGTACCCTCATCACAATTTATTTTCCTATCTATATTTGTGTCATCGTGCATATGCTTTTGCATACGCTAAATATTGATACAGTCTTGGGTTTTTACTGAGTTTTGTGTGTGACGAACCAACATTTTAATGCAATTACTACTGAATTTGAACAATCTAATCTAAGTAATTGTTTCCTTTAGTCACGATGAATGATAACCCATTCTTACATGCTTCATCCAGTGGTTGAATGATATCATGCTGTTTTACCAACTGATAAAGCTTTTATTACAGTACAGTGTGTATCTGTATCTGAGTAGATGATAACTGATCACCTGTCACTCCATATAGTCTTCCAATACAGTATAACAAATGCATATGTACTGTTTCTGTTGTGATGAAAAATATATTTTGATTTCCATTTTCTTCCACCTTTAAACAGATCTTTTTATGGGAGCAAAATCTAGAACAGTTCCAGATTGATCTTTTCCGACATCGTTGTTATATGGCAAGTCTTCAAGGTGGAGAATTGCCAAACCCAAAAAGACTTCTTGCATTTGCAAGTCGGCCAACCAAACATGCCATGGGTCGTTTGAATATTTTCTCTGTGTCCTCATTCCATGCCTTGGTGAGTTTGTTGCATTTAGATTTTAATATAAATACAAGGAAGGAACACCTTGGTAGATCAATGAACCAGCAATAATTCGTTGTAAGATGATCAGAAATTTCATTATTAAATCTGAACTTTTTAAAACCAACAGAATTATCCCACATCTTGAATTTATTTAATGCTCATCTATGTATTTTGTGTAACATATAAAGCTGTGCAATACAAATGTAAGCACAGTTTTCAAATGATATAATGAGATCAATACATTTCAGAGCCAACTGCAGGTGAGTAGACTATGGTGATTATTTAGTAGACTGGACTGTTTAGTTGCACACTTTGAATCAAAGTTCCATATGAGTATTTAGCTCATATATATTGCCTTGCATAGTAAAGCTTTTAGACTGGAAACTGTGGTCTCTGGCTCAGGGTAGGAGATGACTGAGTTTGGACACTAAGCACTCTGTCACCTTCCAGTAGGAGAGAACTGATTTATGATTTATTGGTGTTTCATGGAAATTAACCAACAAATGGAAGTGCACATAGACTCTGAGGATTTAAGTGCGGTGAATGCAGGCATATTAAACTCGAGACTGAAGTTTTCATTATGCATTTTTATGCATTTGTAATCCTTGCAAGAAAAAAGGATAAAGAAAAATTGTTCATTGCCTAGCAAGAGAATGACAAAAAAAGCTTCTAATTGACTTCAAAAGTTCATTTTTTTTAAAAGCATGAAAAATAAAGCCTCTGTGCTGAAAATCTGCTAAGTGTAACCAGCCTCTAATTTGAGTCCAGGAGGCAGAGCAATCATGCTTTGTGCCTCTAAAGTGACACAAAGTTGCACTTGAGCTGCAGGCATTTACCTTGTACATTTCATGGTATAATGTTCTCTGTCCTTACAAACAGCATCTCCTGTTACTCCGAATAGGATGCAGACCAGCCACAAGTAAATGTTAAAAAAACATGTTGTAACTGGCATGTATTTATCGTACCTATGAAGTATCCTGTGCACAAAAACCTTAATTGGCTCAAAGGTTTTCCGGGAATCAATGAAAAGTACTTCACCATGCTGAACAAGCATCTTTCCAAATCCTTTCAGCACTCATCTGCACCACTGCCATAACTCTGTAGCCCCTTCGAATCAACTCACTGACATGTGGAGGTGTACATGGAAAATATACTGACCATCTGAAAATTCAGTGTTAAATTTTGTTAAGGGGAAAAAGTATCATAGAAAGTGAAATGTTTTTAAATGTCAAATCTGAAAACTCTCCCCTATATTCATAGTTTTGATTTTATGTTTTCACTTGTGTATTTTTTAGTCAGTAAATACAATTATTATTTTATTACTTTTTACCATTCATAAGACAGATGCTATTCCAATTTAACTGGATGGTCTTTCTGCATGATATTCATTGATCGTAACACTGTGTATTGGTAGTCTTGTCACAACACTTTAGGACAGAAGTTTCCATAGATTTAATATGGGACAATTGTCAAAGAGACATACAGTTGAGAATATCCAAAGAATGTTTTTTTTCAAAGGTTATGTAATATTTAAAGAATGATATCCATTGTTTATGAAAATAATCAATTTTATTACTGTCTCAAAGTAAGTGTGATCTTGTTATTTTAGGTGGCAGCTCGTAGCGAACCTGGTTTGAAGAACCAAACTCAGGTAATTTCCAGATCCGTAAGTAAACGGAAGAACAGATTTTCCTCCCTGTGGGGATTGGATACAAATTCAAGAAAGAAAGCAAAAGAAAGACCTAGCATTAATCAGGTTAGATACTGTGCCAGTGCTTTTATTTCAATTTAATGCAGAAAGAATTTTTGAAGGTACTAAGAACGGAGGAATGATTTTATTTTCATATAGTGCAAAATTTGGAAATGTTGAGAAATGATGCAAAACTTGGAAGCATTATGGACGGTGGTGAAGGTAATGATAGACTTCAAGAAGGCAAAGAAAGGCTGGTGGAATGGTTGGACAGAAGGTAGATGAAATTTAATGCAGAAAAGTGTGAAGTGACACAGTTTGGTTGGAAGAATGTGGAGCGGCAATAGAAAGGATATAATTATAAAGGGACTGCAGGAGCTGACATATCAAAGAACACTGATTTAAGATAAAAAGGTGACAAATAGAGCAAACCTTTTTACACAATGAGTGGGTAGGATCTGGAATGTACTGCCAGAGAATGTGGTGGACGTAGATTCAATTATGCCTTCCAAAAGAAAATTTGTTAGTCATCTAAAGGGAAAAGAATTGCAGTGCAATGGAACAAAGGTGAGGTAGTGGATCCAACTGAGTTGCTCTAGCAAGCAAAGAGCCAGCATGGTGGTGATGGGCTGAACGGTCGCCTTCTGTGCTGTGCCCATTCTATGTTGACATTTAAAAAAATAATGTACTTGTTACTTCTTGAACACTTCAGATATTTTCCCTTTTGCAGTGTTGATACAGGATTACTTCAATATATTTTTGCCTTGTTTGTTGATCATTGTCAAATGCAGCCAACTAAGCAGAAATATGAGTGTAAATATATTGATTACACTACATATGTTCTCAGATTAGTAGTGTTGCCTTATTCACTGTAGGATGTTAAATAATCAATTTTCTCATTCCACAGACCAGTTAGATCAAATAATTCTGCACATGGGGGACAGCAACGTTCACTTTTTATTAACCTTATTAGTTTCCTCCATCCAGTTCTATTCTCAGTGGTTCACTTACTTGGTTCTTTTAATGGCTCCCATCATCTTATCCAGAATCCTTGCAAACATTGGACATGTCTACAACTGTTTTATTTTGTCAGCAAGATTCATTCTGTGCTATAAAGACTGATGACAAGGACATATAATAAAATACTGAGCCTTATGACTTTGTGTAAACTGAATTACTGGAGATCAAGTTGTCTGTCTAATCAGTTTATTCTATTGTCTGTTAAAAGTCTTGTTCCTGTGTAGACAATCTGTTATGTAACATTTACTTTGTATGAAATTACATTTTGTGATATTTCATGGATTAACTCAACATGAATCAGAAGCAGATTTGAATTGAAGAGGCAAGGAACATATGAATCAACACAAGGCGAATAACTAGATAACTTCTGGTGAAAATCTGTAAATTCTTATCAATAGTCACTGAATAGTAGTCAGAAGAACTTAACTGTTAATAGTCAGTGAACCAAGTGAAAACATATTTTAATGTACAAAATAAACTTTTAATCAAAAAAGAAAAAAGATATTTTAATTTAACAGGAACGTAATTGTAATTATTGATTTGCCTTTTCGTACCTTAATTAAAGTTTTAACTTCAAGGCTTCATGCTTTCAAATGCCTGGTTTTTGGCCCAGAATGGCTAAAGAAATTTATTATCACATTTGTGAATTTTGAGCATGTTTAGTCCACAGGATTTTTCACCATGCATTGGTGGGTTGTGAGAGTAGATGGTTCCTCATCCTGTGAAGATTTGAGTGTTTCTTTTCCAAAATACTTCAAAACTGTGATAAGCTCTATGATCTGCATAGGAAATCATAAATCGTTGGGCTCGTTTAATATAAGCTCCCTGGGGACTGGTAATTAGCCAACTAGGTGGAACTCGTATACCGAGCCCTCTATAAAGCAAGACCACGAGAGGATCCAGTAACCTTTTAGTCCTGGTTGGGATCTGTTGTGTTCAGCACAGGCTTGTGGTTGTGGCTTATTTTCATTTGTGCAATAAAAGCATGGTTCCTTCACAATTGACTCCTGAAGTTGGACAGAAGGTAGATGAAATTTAATGCAGAAAAGTAACTGGAAAACAAACTGGGGATTCAAATTCTCACAAAGTTTTATTTAAAGCAGATTTCATATTTGAGATAATTACAGCTGTTTATTTCATGAATTACTCAGTTTTACCTCAGAGATATGAAACAAAGGCAGTTTATCAATAATATATTCTTCTTTCTCTTTGGAAAAGAACAATGTTTCAGTTTGTTTTTTGATTGTTTAAATCTAGTTCAAAGATGCATTTCAGTTATTGAATTTATTGGCCATCGTGGTAAGCTGTTCATTTTAGTTCTAATATTAGGTAAATTGTTGTTCTATTAAGAAAGACAGAAAACTCTCTTCGAGACTTAAAGCTACATGTTGTTTGTATAAAAACTTGGAAATTGCAAAAGTGATTACATTTTGAGCATTTTATGGGGTCATTTTTGTTTGTCAAGCGATGTGATTGATTGCTCTAAGCTGACCAACAATAGGTCAGAGGAGAAGGTTGATGGTGGTACGTGACAGGATGACATTTGATGGTTCAAACAAAACCAAAGGGAATTCAGTGCTTATAGTTCTGACATGCTTGAACAGGCACCTCTCCACCACCCCTCCACCCATCCCCATTTTGCAAAGCTGTGGCAAACTTGCAGCACCTCCAGACCCTGCACTCTTTCGATGCTCAAAAACCCACTGCAACTTCAGGCCCACTTCTTCCCAAATATCCCAGTGGTAAATATCCCTTTCTCTGTGATTACATAAGAACATAAGAAATAGGAGCAGGAGTAGGCCATCTAGCCCCTCGAGCCTGCCCCGCCATTCAATAAGATCATGGCTGATCTGAAGTGGATCAGTTCCACTTACCCGCCTGATCCCCATAACCCCTAATTCTCTTACCGATCAGGAATCCATCTATCCATGATTTAAACATATTCAACGAGGTAGCCTCCACCACTTCAGTGGGCAGAGAATTCCAGCGATTCACCACCCTCTGAGAGAAGAAGTTCCTCCTCAACTCTGTCCTAAACTGACCCCCCTTTATTTTGAGGCTGTGCCCTCTAGTTCTAGTTTCCTTTCTAAGTGGAAAGAATCTCTCCATCTCTACCCTATCCAGCCCCTTCATTATCTTATAGGTCTCTATAAGCTCCCCCCTCGGCCTTCTAAATTCCAACGAATACAAACCCAATCTGCTCAGTCTATCCTCACAGTCAACACCCCTCATCTCTGGTATCAACCTGGTGAACCTTCTCTGCACTCCCTCCAAGGCCAATATATCCTTCTGCAAATAAGGGGACCAATACTGCACACAGTATTCCAGCTGCGGCCTCACCAATGCCCTGTACAGATTCAGCAAGACATCTCTGCTTTTATATTCTATCCCCCTTGCGAAATAGGCCAACATCCCATTTGCCTTTTCGATCGTGAGTCCGATCCAAGTGCTTTCAGAACCTAGCAATTCTGCTAGATGCTGCACCCACTCATGCACTGATGAAGTGTGAGACATGGATGACTAGCAGAACCTAATTAATCCTAGAATGTGGTTGTGGGCCAGCAATAGTGGCTTGATGCAACTGAACAGCTTGTCGGGTCACTTCAGAGGTCAGTTAAATATTCATTATATATCAAACTAAAATCATATCAGTACATTATGCTGACGGTTCTTCTTTCCTACATCCCAATTCATTATTCCACAATGGAGAAAGCGAGAGAGCTTGGAATTATAAGAGTTGAAACGTAAATAATACAATATCGAGAAGAATAAAAACTAGGAAAAGAAAAGCAATGGGGAAAAATTCAATTAAGCACAACTTGTCAAGAGGATAGAAACTAAACAAAATGAGCAAGAAGATTTTGTGTTCTGTTGAATTGCCTCTTTTGTAATATAATTGATTCTTCACGAAGTTGCATTGCGTCATTGCCACCTACATTGTAACCTAGCAACTTTTTTCCATAGCAACCATTGCAAGCTACTTCTGCAGAAAATAACGAGAACATTACAACTTTTTTTCAATATATTCATGGGATGTGGGTGTTCCTGGCTAGGGCAGCATTTATTGCTCACCCCTAATTGCCCATGAGAAGGTGTTGTTGAACTGCCTTCTAGAACAGCTGCAGACCATGTGTAGGTACATCCACAGTGCTGTTAGGAAGGGCGTTCCCAGATTTTGACCTATGGTTTTGAAGCCTTGCAGCAATTCTTCAGGGTGGGATATTAAACTTTTTATTCACAACCTTTTAAAATTCATTCTTGATATGGGCATTGTTGACAAGGTTTGGTACAACTCAGTAGCTTGGTCAGCACTTCAAAGAGTAGTTAAGAGTTAACTATGCTTGAATGGGAATGGAGACAAACGGAGGTAAGGAACAAGTTTCTTTCCCTAAAGCACATTAGTGAACTGATTGTTCTTTTTTACACAACATTCTGACAGCTGCATGGTCACCTTTGTTTTACTGATACCTGCTTGTATTTTCAGATTTTTTTTGCAAGAGATGGGTTTTTGCAGTCCAAAGTTGTCTATAAAGAAAGATACAATAATGTCAACAAGTCAGTCAATCCCCCAACAAGGATGATGCGTTTTGTTGCTAATTTTCCAAAGAGTTAAGGAAGTGGGATTTGCTTTAATTGTTAGTAGTCCACTAAAGTGTTCTTCAGTCCACCTACTGAAGGACTAATTTTTTAAAAATTCATTCATGGAACATGGGCATCACTGGCTGGCCAGCGTTTATTGCCCATCCCTAGTTGCCCTTGAGAAGGTGATGGTGAGCTGCCTTCTTGAATCGCTGGAGTCCATGTTCTGTGGGTTGACCCACAATGTCGTGAGGGAGGGAATTCCAGGATTTTGACCCAGCAATTGCGAAAGAACAGTGATATATTTCCAACTCAGGATGGTGAGTGGCTTGGAGGGGAACTTGCAGGTGATGGTGTTCCCATTTATCTGGTGCCCTTGCCCTTCTAAATGGAAGTGGTCATGGGTTTGGAAGGTGCTGTCTAAGGATCTTTGGTAAATTGCTGCAGTGCACGTTGTAGATAGTACACACTGTTGCTACTGAGCGTCGGTGGTGGAGGGGTTGAATGTTTGTAGATGTGGTGCCAATCAAGCGGGCCACTTTGTTTCGGATGGTGTCAAGCTTCTTGAGTGTTGTTGGAGCTGCATCCATCCAGACAAGTGGGGAGTATTCCATCACCTGACTTGTGCCTTGTGGATGGTGGATAGGCTCTGGGGAGTCAGGAGTGAGTTACTCGCCGCAGTATTCCTAGCCTCTGACCTGCTCTTGTAGCCACTGTGTTTATGTGGCGAGTCCAGTTGGGTTTCTGTCAATGGTAACTCCAAGGATGTTGATAGTGGGGGATTTAGTGATGGTTACACCATTAAACGTCATGGGGCAGTGGTTAGAGTGTCTCTTATTGGTGATGGTCATTGCCTAGCATTTGTGTGGCGCGAATGTTACTTGTCACCCCAAACCTGGATATTGTCCAGATCTCGTTGCATTTGAACATGGACTGCTTCAGTATCTGAGGAGTCGCGAATGGTGCTGAACATTGTGCAACCATTGGCGAACATCCCCACTTCTGACCTTATGACGGAGGGAAGGTAATTGATGAAGCAGCTGAAGATGGTTGGGCCTAGGACACTACCCTGACGGACGCCTGCAGAGATGTCCTGGAGCTGAGATGACTGACTTTCCACAACCATCTTCCTACGTACCAGGTATGACTCCAACCAGTGGTGAATTTGCCCCTTGATACCCATTTGCTAGGGCTCCTTGATGCCACACTTGGTCAAATAGGGCCTTGATGTCAAGGGCTGTTACTCTCACCTCACCTCTGGAATTCAGCTCTTTTGTCCATGTTTGAACCAAGTCTGTAATGAGTCAGGAGCTGAGTGACCCTGGCGAAACGCAAACTGGGCGTCACTGAGCAGGTTATTGCTGAGCAGGTGCTGCATGATAGCACTGTTGATGACCCCTTCCATCACTTTACTGATGATCGAGAGTAGACTCATTGGGCGGTAATTGGCCAGGTTGGATTTGTCCTGTTTTTTGTGTACAGGACATATCTGGGCAATTTTCCACATTGTTGGGTAGACGCCAGTGTTGTAACTACTGGAAGAGCTTGGCTACGGGAGCGGCAAGTTCTGGAGCACAAGTCTTCAGTACTATTGCCAGAATGTTGTCAGGGCCCATTGCCTTTGCAGTATCCCGTGCCTCCAACCGTTCTTGATATCACGTGGAGTGAATTGAATTGGCTGGAGACTGGCATCTGAGATGCTGGGGACCACTGGAGGAGGCCGAGATGGATCATCCACTCGGCACTTCTGGCTGAAAATTGTTGCGAATACTTCAGTCTTATCTTTTGCACTGATGTGCTGGGCTCCTCCATCTTTGAGGATGGGGATATTTGTGGAGCCGCCTCCTCCAGTGAGTTGTTTAATTGTCCACCACCATTCTTGACTGGATGTGGAACTAATGATGCATAAAAGAGCAAAATATCCAGTTTAGATCACGGGGCAGTGCTATTGTTACACATCTGAGTTATTCTATTGCATAATTAGATACTGAGCTGCATAGGGACATTTCTGAATGGAAGGCACTCACAACAGCTTATGGGAATGATTGCAACCTCTGTGACTTGAAGAATATCAATGACAGATCTCATTCCCAAGAACTCAATCCAGCACTGCTCCCTTCCTCATTTGGTAGGGAATGTATTGATTAAGAAAGCTCTCTATAACATATTTCAGGAATTTCTCCCCTTTGCCCTTCATGGTCTATTCATAAAGTAATTGAAATTCACTGTAATCATTACTCTGTTCCTTCATTCATTATCTGAGAAATCAATGGATTTTGATGATGATGTATAATCTCAAATGAATTTGTTTTATCAAAGTACCTCAACAATAACAATAAGAACTTGTATTTATATAGCACCTTTAATGTAAAAACAATCTCAAGGCACTTTACAAGATTGTTTGCAAAGCAAAATTTGACACTGAACCATATGAGATATTGGGGCAGATGATCGAAAGCTTGATCAGATAGGCAGATTTTAAGGAATCTATTATAGAACAAGAAATAGAGAAATGGGGAGATTTATAGAGAAAATTCCAGAGCTTAGTTCCGAGGCAGGCAAAGGCATGGCCACCAATGATGGAACAATAGAACTGAAGGTGCTAAAGAGGTAAGTTTCTAAGGCTAAACTTTAGCCAAAAAGTAAGGTATTGACTTGCACGTGTAATATTTTTGAGGGATTGAAATCCATTCTCTCCCACCGTCTCATTATTGCAGAGTTGCTCAATTGGAGACTTTTCGTGCCATCCCCAAAGTAACACAAAAGGAGGCAAAAAGTATTTTTATCAGGTGTTGACATGCGCACATATGAGAAATTAAACAGCCTCCTTCAGTGGTATGCTATGATTTTATCAATGAGTAGGTTTGTACCAGGGCGAGTTTGACTTCAGTGCGAGCAGGTGGTAAATACAGAGAGTTTGGATTTTTCTGGCTGAATGTCAGGGGTCAGATCACACGTGAGATGTATGATATACACTTTTGGCCTAACATTGGGGCTTGACTTTTACAAGAGATCAACCATTACTCGAGCATACCCAGTAAAAATTATCAAAGAAACAATTCGATGCTGATGAGAAAATGGAAGGACTTTCTGACTCAATGAGTCTTAGTGATCTATAATTATCTTGATTCTACCAAGGCTTCAAGATATCTCTCAAATTTTGTTTTTATCTGTTTCAGCATCTTTCATGAAATACACATGCTACCCTGTTAACCTTTCCACCTGCAACATTTTATATTTTACCATTGTATATTTATACATATCTCCATTATTCTGCAGTTTCAGAGGTGACTCCTTCAGCTCCACTGCTCTTCCGAGTTTTGTGTCATCTGCAAATTTTACTGTATTGCAGCTATATTTATAGTTTTGGTATAAGGTGACCTCTTGGGTATTTGACCAGCGTCAAAAATGTTTACACCTGTGATTCATCCACAGTTGATATCTTTGATAATGACTGATTTTCTCCCAACTATGGTTGACATTGAGCAGGAGTATCTTAAGTCTAAACAAAATAAAAATAAAAGATAAAATAAGAAGGAAAAGTGAAGGAAGTGTTAAATATTACTGTCAAAATATTTAAAATGTTTTTTGTTTTTCCTTTAAGCTGTTTGGTGATAGTGAAGCCACGCTGAAGAAATCCTTGGAAGGCATTTTTGATGACTGTTCAACAGATAGTAGTGTGAGTATGCATTGACCATATGCACAGCTAATATGGAAAGTAGTTGAATCACATTGATACTGTACTGTTTGTATAGTCACAGGGGCCATTTTATGCCTGACCGGATTGTGAAAGAGGTAGTTTGCATCAATACCAGATTTGAAGAGCAATAAAATTGCCAGGAAAATTTGTCTTTCTAAAGGAGCATTCTTTCCTGTAACAACAACTTTCGTTCCTTTGTGGCCACTTATAAAAGATCTTCATTTTTGAGTTGCAGTTGTCTACTCTTAAAAATGAGCACACCCACATGCACACTCCCACTACCAACAAGTAGCTGCATACAATTTTCTAGAAGGGTGCACACTTGTCATTAAATAACACTTAAGTGATCCACCCCAGTCATTTCTATCTTGTTATCTTAGAAGCAGCTAAGATTAGTATTTGCTGGAGGAAGCTGAGATGTGAATGTAGTTATGCACTTCATATTTGTTCCAATCTACCAGTAAAGAAATCAAGATCACCTGAGCTAGCCCCAGGCAGTTGCAGTATGAAATATGGCTCTTAGTCTAGTCACAGAATAATGGGACTATAAAAGGTTTATTTATAATTGTTGCTGCCAGAGTAAGGAAGAGAAATTCAGGAGTGTAGTGCTGGAAGCTGGAATCCACCCTTAATAAGTGTCAGTATAAAAGCACCCCATATTCTATAACTGTGTCAGCTGTATTATCCCACTGGTGCTCATTTCAACTGTTATGTATAATTCAATACCAATATAATACTTAGAATTTGCCCTGTTTAATAAATGTAACCCGACCGATTATTTGAAATCATGAAGCAGCATTGTCATTTCAGAGAAGTTGACATATTTGTCAAATCCATTGGTGAAACCTATGGGAAATGTTGTTCTACTTGTTTACTGAAAAGTAGTTGTGTTGTGTCAATAGGGTGTTCTATGATTCTATATCTAATATTCAAGCTCCCTCCAGCATCCCCTGCACCCCGGGTAGCTCCATAATTTATCCAGTGAGTACTTGAGGCACATAGACCAGGAAAATCTACTTTCAATCTCAGCCTTGGGTATCACCATCTGGGTCAGAAACTGGGCTGCTACATTTTGTTTTCCCCCCAAGTTAGGGAAATGGAAGGTGGGAAAGTTGGCCAATCTCTGATGGGTGTGTTCAAATGGATATCAAAAGAGAACAGCATTGGCTTTGACTGCGGTGCTCACAATCAAATTCACCATCAAGCTTCAGAAATGAATACGGCCCATTTTGACGAAGAGCTGCTGGCTTATCTGTAGAATCTTACCTCTAATAGTTGGTCCTTTCATGGCATTGACAAGTGGGTGAAAAACATCTGACTGGTTCTAGTTTATAGTTTGGGAACACTTTCTTTTTCTGAGTTAAAAATTTCCAAGTTTCACTTTATTTCGTGATCATACCCATATGCACATTTCTTCCCATTTATTTTACTTTACTGCACAGTGAATAAGAAAGGGAACTTCATGTTTTATGAAAAATATCCTTCATTTTAGAGAGAAAAATAATCCCATCCAAACTTTAAAAAATGTTAATTCTCTCAGATGCTGAGACACAGTTGAGATCACACTTTCTCCCTCTTACACCCCATGACCTCCTCATCACAGAACCAACAACTTTGTGTATAACCAACCAGTCGCATGATTTTCAGGATTTCTCCACCTTTAGAATGATTGACACTGGCATGAATTTCTGGTTTTTGTTTGCTTAGGAGGGACTGAAGATATTTTTCTAACAGTGAAATGGAAAGCAGTCAAGCAGCTGAGGATATACATTGTTTTCCATTAAATACACATTAGAATAAAATTATCAACATTTTAAAATCTCTTAAAGAGACCAAATTCAAGTACGCTAACTAAGTAACGTAACTGGAGAATTAGATTGTATAAAAGCAAAATATTGCAAATGCTGGAAATCTGAAATAAAAACAGAAAATGCTGGAAATGCTTAGCAGGTCTGGCAGCATCTTGGGAGAGAGCAACAGAGTTAATGTTTCAGGTCGATAATCAACTAGATTGTATAGCCATTTGGTAGCTCATACATAAACAATTGATCTTTATGTACAATATATATACTTTGGTGTAATTTTTTTTCTAGTTGGCAGAGTTAGAATTGACAGCAAAACCTTGTGTATCATGGCAAATTACAATGGATGTATATCCATAGTGATGCGTTTCATATAGAAAATGCGAAAGAGACATGGGGTGATTTTTCCATGCATTATATAAAGCCAGTGCAGGAGATTTTAGGAGATAATTACTCAGGGTCCCAGCAATGAATGTGAATACCTAGCAACATATTAGGATTAGAAAGTATTGCTGCAAAAGCGAACTTTCTTTGATTTAATCAGCAGTTGCCACTTTTGGTAATTTGGTTTATGTTTTTGGTGATGCAACAATCTCACAAGTCCTTCATAATATACTCACCTGGAATTTATTGTGGTAATAATGGTGAAACTGTCAGCATTCATTGTTATGCCATTGAAACTGACAGGAGCTTCGGGCTCAAGTCCAGAATGTGCCGTCAGTGAGTCTACAATGCTCCCTATGATGCACTTTGGAGGTTCTTCCTATAACAATCACTCTTATTGCTGCTAGTCTCATTTTTTATTCATTTATGGGATGTGGGCATTGCTGGCTAGGTCAGCACTTTATGCCCAACCTTAATTTGCCTTTGAGAAGGTGGTGGTGCGTGCTCTTGAACCATTGCAGTCTGTGTTGTAGGAATACCCACAGTGTTGTTAGGAAGGGAATTCCGGAATTTTGACCCAGTGACAATATAGGAGCAGTGATATTGTTCCAAGTCAGGATGGTGTGTGACTTGAAGAAAACTTCCAGGTGGTGATGTTCCCATGCATCTGCTGGGTCCTCCTAGGGTCCATGTGAACAGCAATTGAACATGGGGTCAGTTGGTCTTGAGAGATGGGCCTTAGCGGGTTTATCGAAAGATGCTGTTGAAGGAATCTTGGTGAGTTGCTGCTGCCATTCTGTTAGTGGTGGAGGGAGCAAAAGTTGACTGAGGTGGATGAGGTGCCAACCAAGTGGGCTGTTTTGTCCTGGATGATTTTGAGCTTTTATTGCAGCTGCACTGATCCAGGCAATTGGAGAGTATTCCATCAGTATTTTGTAGATGGTGGACAGTGACCTGCTCTTGTAGCCACAGCGTTTATATGCTTAGTCCAGTTCAATATTTGGTGAATGTGCACAGCCCTCTGGATGTTGATAGGGGGTTAGTGATGGTAATGTCATTAAATGTCAAGGGGAGATGGTTAGATTTTGTCTTGTTGGAGATGGTCATTGCCTGGCACTTGTGTGGGTGAAAATTACTTGTCATTTATCAGCTCCTAGCCTGAATATAGTCCAAGTCTTGTTACATATGGACCTGGACTGCTTCAATATCTGAGGAGTTGCAAAAGCTGCTGAATGTTGTGTAATCATCTGCAAACATCCCAATTTCTGACTTCATGATGGAGGGAAGGTCATTGATGAGGCAACAGAAGATGGTTGGGTCCAGGATACTACCCTTAGGAACTCTTGCAATGATGCCCCAGAACTGAAATGATTGACCACCAATAACCACAACCATCTTCCTTTGTGCTCGGTGTGAATACAACCTGTGGAGAGTTTACACTCTGATTCCCATTGACTTGAGTTTTGCTGGGGCTCCTTGACGCTACACTTGGTCGAATGCTGTCTTGATGTCAAGGGCATTCTCACCTCACCTGTTGAGTTCAGTTCTTTTGTCCATTATTGGACCAACGTTGTAATGAGGTTTGATAGCCTTGGTGGAACCCAAACTGAATGTCACTGAGAAGGTTATTACTGAGTAAGTGCAGCTTGATACACCCGCTACGACACCTTTCATTGCTGCTGATGATCAGGAATCGACTGATGGATTTGCCCTTTTTGTGGACAGGGTGTCAGCAATTTTCTACATAGCCAGCTAAATGCCAGTGTACTGGAACAGTTTTGCTAGTCGCATGGCCAGTTCTGGAACACAGGTCTGGAGTGCAATTGCTGAAATTTTGTCAGGGCTGTAGTGTTTTGTTATATCCAGAATTCATCCATATCTTGATATCATGTGAGTGAATTGAATTGACTAAAGACTGGCATGTATGAAGCTGGAGACCATTGGAGGAGGCCAGTATGGATCATTCACTCAATTTTCTACCTGAAGATGGCTGCAATTGCTTCAATATGGTATTTTGCACTATTATGCTGGGCTCCCCCATCATTGAGGATAGCAATATTTGTGAAAATTCCTCCTCCTATTGGATGTTGAATTGTCCATCAACATTCATGACTGGATGTGGCAGACTGCAGAAATCAGATCTGATCCATTGGTTGTGATATTGCTTAACTTTGCCTATTGCATGTTGTTCTTGCTGTTTGGCTTGCAAGTCGTCCTCTGTTGTATCCCCACCAGGTTGACAGCTCATTTTTAGGTATGCCTGGTGCTGTTTCTTGCATGCCCTTCTGCACATTTCAGTAAACCAGGGTTGATCCCTTAGCTTGA
Source organism: Mustelus asterias (assembly GCF_964213995.1). Lineage (NCBI taxonomy): Eukaryota > Metazoa > Chordata > Chondrichthyes > Carcharhiniformes > Triakidae > Mustelus > Mustelus asterias. The sequence continues at coordinate 31,211,826 of NC_135817.1, read as the reverse complement.
TGGTAATGGTAGAGTGGAAGGTATGCTGGGCCATGAAGTTATGGATTGTGGTGATGTGCAATTTTATTGCTCCTAATAGTCCCCAGTGCCTCATGGAAGCCCAGTTTTGAGTTGGATCTGTTAGAAATCTATCTCTTTTGGCATGATGGTAGTGCTACATAATATTATGGAAGGTTTTTTTATTGTGAAGATGGGACTTCATCTCCACAAGGATTATGCAGTGGTCACTCCTACTGAGACTGTCATAGACAGATGTATCTGTAACAGATAGATGGATGAGGATGATAAGTAGGCTTTCCCCACTTGTTGGCTCCCTCACCACCTTCCAAAGACCTAATCTAGCAGCTATATCCTTTCGTACTCGGCCAGCTTGATCAGTAGTGGTATGACCAAGCCACCTTTGATGCTTCCTCCACATGGTGTTAAACATGAAGGACTACTGATTCATCAGCTGAGCGGGGGGATGGTACGTGGTAATCAGTAGGAGGTTGCCTTGTCCATGTTTGACTTGATCTCAGACTTCATGTGGTCCAGAGTTGCACTTGAGGACTCCCATGGCAATTCCCTCCAGACTGTATTCCACTATGATGGCGCCACTGTGGGTCTGTCCTGTTGGTGGGACAGGACATCGCCAGGGATGCTGGTGTCTGGGACATTGTCTGTAGATAGGGTTCCATGAGTATTACTATGCCAGACTGTTGCTTGACTAACCTGTAAGACAGCTCTTCCAATTTTAGCACAAACCCCCAGACGTTAATAAGGAGGACTGTACAGGGTTGATGGGGCTGGCTGCACCATTTCGCTTCCAGGTGCCTAGATCGATACTGGGTGGTCCATCTACTTTCATTCCTTTTAGACTTGATAGTGACTTCATACAACTGAGTGGCTTGCTAGGCCATTTCAGAGTCAACCACATTGCTGGTGGTCTGGAATCACATAGGCTAGACTAGGTAAGGAAGGCAATTTCTTTCCATAAAGGATGTTAATGAATCCGATGGGCTTTTACCCTGGAAAATCTGTGCCTTGTTGAATGAGGTGTAGCTGGGTTTTTATTGACATACTAACTTCCTAATTCTTGGTAAACACTCACTGATCCTGAAAAGTAATTTTGCATTTGTGGGATGTCCAATTTGTTCACACAGAGTAAAAGTTTCACATATTTAAAAATATAATTTGTTTTCAGTCTGTTTAACTTTCTAACATAATGCAGGATACACATATTTTGCTGTCTAAAAATATAAATTAAAAATTAATTATTTTGGGTGCTTTTAACTCCTTAATTTGCGATGTGTGAACACTTCATGCGATTGATTGCTTATCTGCTTTCTGATCCGATTGCACCTGCATACCAAGACATCCTCTTGATTTGGCAACAGATTGCTATTGGGAATGGCAAAAAAACGCACAAAAAAAATTACTAGATCTTTGAGGCCCAGCACAAGAACAATTCCTTCGCCACTAACCACAAAATTCAGGCCAGTATTACATGATGTCATCATCAAATACTGTTGACACGGGGCTTATTTATAACTAGAAAGAAATGCTAAAACTTCAGTTCAAAATTCCATAATTTATTGAATGATTTTGCTATTTAAGAAGAGAGTTGCGTGTAATACATTGAATGAATAATAACTTTGAGCCGTAGCAGTTTTAAGTCAGTTACATTTTGCCAATTAGAACTGAATTATTGTTAGCAAGCTGCAGATGCCACCTAGTGTTTGAAAAGATAAAACACTGTCAGTAGCAGGCCAGAAAAATAGATTATCCACCTCTGACACTTCTTCAGACACGGCTTTCTCCATGTACTGCTGGGGTGAACTGACATTAGGTTGCAGTCCTGGAGATGAAGCATGCCTTAAAGGATATTTTCCTGTTTGAGATTTGTGATGGTACAACACTGTGACACCAGAAGAAAAACCCATGTGATCTCTTATCTGTTCTCAGAAAAAGCAATTTTCCAGAGTACTTGTGTGACCAATTACTCCTTATGATGTGGACTGCTATTTACACCTGTCTGCATTAAGTTTCATCTGCCATTTTTCTGCCCAATTACATTAGCTTTGCAGCAATTTCAGATGCTCTTGCATCCTTAACAATGGGAGGAGATCATGAGTGTCGTCTGACTACCTCAATCAATTTGCCTATCTCACAAAGGCAATTAAGGATGGCCAAAAGTACAGAGTAATGACACTAGTTCGAGTGGTTTACATAGGTTGACATTGAGTAAAATATTTGGCGAAAGTCACCAAAGTTAAAAGGTTGGATGTTACAAATCTGGGTTGTTACAGGTAGTTTCTCAAATTAATTGGCAGCGGATCTCCTGTCCCTTGCATGGTAGAATTAACTTAAACTGCTTAATATTTACTTAGCCAACAGAGTCCAAAAGAAAAAATGCTGGAAAATCTCAGCAGGTCTGGCAGCATCTGTAAGGAGAGAAAAGAGCTGACGTTTTGAGTCCAGATGACCCTTTGTCAAAGCTAAAAGGCATAGAAAGTGGGAGATATTTACACTGCAGGGTGAGGGAATGAAAGATGAGTCATAGCCACAGAAACCAGGGGAAAAGACTGCTAATGGCAGTCCACAGAGAGAATAAAGGATGTGAATGGCCAAACGGCAGAGAAGCTAAAATCAGAGGGTAAGCTGTGACAGATGAAGATGTTGTGTGGGGGCAGGGGAGGAAGGGGATGGAATGGATGGGACGGAGGTAAAATTTAGAAAAGGGGGATAAAGTAGGGGGAAAGAGTAGGGAGGGAGAAGAAAAAATGAAGAAAGACAATGAAGAAATGGTGGAGAACAGTAAAAAATTAAATAAAATAGAATGAAAACAAAGGGTTGAGGTGGGGTAGAGCTAATCATCTGAAATTGTTGAATTTGATGTTGAGACTGGAAGGCTGTAAAGGGCCTAGCCAGAAGATGAGATGCTGTTTCCTCCAGTTTGCGTTGCTTCACTGGAACATTGATGCAGGCCAAGAACAGACATATGGGCATGGGAGCAGGATCGTGTGTTAAAGATAACAGAGTAACTGGGGGATGCAACTGCATGTCTCCCTTGAAATATGAACTTGATATTGTACATATCCTTCTGTGTGCTTCTTCACTATTTTAGAAGGTGCATCAAATTATTACTAGATGCGGTGAGTCTGAAATTAATTGTTACATTGCTTTATTTCAGAGTTAGATTAATACATAAACAGAAGGCCTTCTAACCAATGTGCCCTTTTTTATAGTACAGGGGCTATTGGTTTAAGTGCGCTGCCGCTTTAATTTTTTTTGTGTGGCAACATGTGCATGGTAATTTAGAGGGGTCGACCCTGTGTGCATAACCTGTGCAGGAAAATTTGGCTTGTTACAAGGCCACGTGACCAGGCAGCTTTGTGGGAGCATTGCTTTCAAACTTTTAAGCATTTCTAACCTCTTTGCCTTGGCATAGGCCATCACATTACATTCCTTTAACAAACCTAACTGCCTTTTCAGCCTTTTTGTCTCAAAAATACTCTCTCTCTATTCCTGTGTCCTCTTCCCAGACAGATAAAAAGACTTTTGCTTTGGTGCCTTTAAAAAAAAAAGTAAGAGTATGCATGTTTTAAAAAAAATCTCAACGCCAAAAATATCTCACTTTCCAAATCCTTTTAAGTGGGTAAAATAGTAAGTGGGGAATCCTGAAGTGTTTTGATGAATCTTGCGTTGTTTTTTTAAGTAATGGATAAATTGAAGTTCCTGATTTTTGCTGCTGACTTTACTGAAGTCATTTCCTCAGCATGCCAGTGGAGCATCTTCAGAACTGACCATTTGAATTCTAATGCACAATGTCAGTTTAGAAAGTAGGGTGGAACTTTCATTTATATCATGTTTTTTCATATCCTCAGGATTCCCAAAATGCTTCATAGCCAAGGAAATACATTTTAAATATAATCACTGTTATGATAGCAAATGCAGCTGCCAGTTTGCTTTTCTACTGTGGGAACTTACCTATTCTTATTTGAAAAGTGATTTGGAAACTTTTACTTGCACCAGTACGTGCAGGTGGGGCCTCAGTTTAATACCTAATCTGGAAAAAAAGAATTTTGAAAATACAGCACCTCTTCAGTACTGCACTGAAGTGTCAACCTAGAGTAATGCCTGAAGTAAAGCTTGAACTCTCAAATCCCTAATTCAGAAGCAGCTATGCTACCTAAAAGGCAAGCTGACACTTGCTATCTACCAATGACGTACATAATAACATGAAGCATAATTAGGTAAAAGTGCTGCAGGGGAAATCAAGCCCCTTTATTCCATCTGTAATTCTGAAACCAGGGTGGACCCCATTGTAACAAGGGAACTCCTACAAGTATCTATAAATTACTAAGTAAGCATGGAATTAAGACAGTAAAGTTAGTCTGGCTGCATGCAAACTAAAATAACAAAAATCTCCTATAAGATATTTATGATGTTGACAAAAAGTCTACAAATGTTTAACACTGTACTTAAAGCTATTAATGTGCATCTGGATTAAAGATTTAACAGCTTAAAACTCAAAAATAAAAAATTACCTGACTACCAAAAACAGTGAATCTTTGAAATAAAATTTATTTTTTGTTTCCTTTTGAACTGAGTATATGGAATGTTTCTCCTAAAGTTGGCAAAAAAGTAAAGCTAAAACCCCAATACGGGCTTGGCCTTGAATCAAACATAAGAGATAAAAGAGGTCACATGGGGGACTTTTCTGATATGCCAACGTCACAACATCACAGACCTCTTAAAGGGGAAATTGCTTCCCCTATATTTTATTTTTGTTCACGTGCAGCTGACTTGGTGCTCGTCACTTCAGCACTGTGTGGGTGATGTACATTGGATTACTTTAAGTAGGCTGCATTCAATTTGCACTGCTTACCAATACAGTTTTAAAGTCTGAGTTATTTTAATAAGTATCTTGTTTCAAATTATTGCGCAGAATAATGGATAACATTGTGGTGCAGATCTTCCAGTCTCCATACAGTAGAAGCCTGGACATAACCCCCCAGTGCGTTATGAGGCCCCTTGGAAGTTCCAACACAATGATTCTATGAGAATTGTCAAGAAAGTTAGGACTTCCGATGGGCAATTCCTCTGAAAAAGTCTCCAACTCTGAGAGTCTGAGAGTTTGGACAGTTCCAACTTACTCACTAGAATAGTTACACAAGAAATGTTAGATTAAAACCTGGTGCAGCACCATACAACTCACTCTCAATCACTCTCACTGACCACACTCCTCTCATCGGTTCTTGCCCCAACCGCCAATTTTCCCTGTTGACCAACCTGACTAGGCCCCCCCACCCGACTCTTCAACTACCACGACCATCCTACCTGATTTCACCGCCCTACCCGATTACCTTACCCACCTACCCCCTTAGCCACTTACTTTGCCCCCTCACCAACCCTATCCCCTTACCACTTACCTGATCCACATTACTCCACCTCTTTACCATTTACATACCCACTTTCTTACACATGTACATTCCCTCCCTAGCTTTTCAAAGAAGCTTTGGGACATTCAAATTCTCCTTTGCATAAAAAGGTGTGGTTTCCGCCCAGGCTCTTTCTGCTGCTCCTTCCAAAGGTTTTAGCACCAAGTCAGTGTGGAAGAATTTTCCCTTGGAAGATTGCCCTGAAATATCGGAGGAAAGTAAGTGTGTTTTTTTTTGTCTGTTCAGGGTCAGAAATAAGGGTCAAAAGATTTAAGCCTATAATCTTTGAAGTTTGAAAGAATGCCTTCCCCATGCCTCGCTGTTCCAAAGGCATACCACCAGTTACGTTAATGGCTGATGCACTGTTAAACCTTCACTTACATTGGCAGTGAGCTTAATGTGATATATCAGAAGATCCAAAATCGATCTTTGTTGTGAATTGAATTTTCTCACCATCTGAATAAGCAGCTGACTTTTGCGTAGTGCTCCCTCACCATGTCATGCTTTATACTTAGAGGCTAGTGCAGTGGATGACTGTGGTCACAAACCTGTAGTGGGAAGACTGAAGTCATTGTGTTTGGTACCCACCAGAAACTCCATTCCACTGTCTACAATTTCCAGCTTTGACCACTGTCTGAAGCTGAGCAAGACCACACAAAATCTTAGTATTGTACATGACCCCGAGATGAGTGTGTAACCATATACCCACACCGTGGCTCAGACTGCATACTTCCAAAGCAGAACACTGCAGGCCATTTAGTCTGACATCTGTTGTTGAGAAAAAGCTGGAATCCATGAATAAGGAAGTGGTAGCAGGGCACTTGGAAAATCATAAAACAATCAAGTAGATTCAGCATAAATTTATGAAAGAAAAATTGTGTTTGACAATTTTTGTTTAGAGTTCTTAGAGGATTTAACAAGCAGAGTGGATGAAGGGGAATCATTAGATGTAATGTATTTGGATGTCCAAAAGGCATTTGGTAAGGTGTCACATGAAAGACAGCAGCACTGGGAAAGAGCAGATGACACTAAACTTGGAATTGTTGTGAACTGTGTGGAAAATAATGATAACCTCAAGTGGATATAGACAGGCTGTTGGAATGGGTGGACATGTGAAATATGAAATTTAGTGAAGAGGAGTATGCTCAAGTACACAAGAAATAGGATCAGCAGTGGGTCATATGGCCCATTGAGCCTGCTCCATCATTCAATACGATCATAGCTGATCTTGGCTTCAACTGCCATTCTCCATAGATCTCAGTTTCCTGAGAGACCAAAATGGTGCAAAGTGATGCATTTCGGTATGAATAATGTGGAAAGGCAATATCATAGAAATCATAGAAACCCTACAGTACAGAAAGAGGCCATTCGGCCCATCGAGTCTGCACCGACCACAATCCCACCCAGGCCCTACCCCCATATCCCTACATATTTTACCCGCTAATCCCTCTAATCTACACACCCCAGGACACTAAGGGGCAATTTTTAGCATGGCCAATCAACCCTAACCCGCACATCTTTGGACTGTGGGAGGAAACCGGAGCACCCGGAGGAAACCCACGCAGACACGAGAAGAACGTGCAAACTCCACACAGACAGTGACCCAAGCCGGGAATCGAACCCAGGTCCCTGGAGCTGTGAAGCAGCAGTGCTAACCACTGTGCTACCGTGCCGCCCTGAAATATAAAATAATGGATTGTAATTCTAAAAGGGGTGCAAGATCAGAGACATGTACATGTGCACAAATTGTTTAAGATGGCAGGGAAGGTTGATAAATTTATTAACCAGACAGGATCCTAGGCTTTGTAAACAAGGCATAGAGTACAAAAATAAGAAAGACATGATGAACCTTTATAAGACACTGGTTTAACCTCAATTGGAGTACTGTATTTAATTCTGGGCACCATATTTTTGAAAGGATGTAATGGTTTTAGAGAAATGTCAAAAAGGGCTTGACAAGGTGGATGTTGAGTCGATGCCAAAGAGCCAACGGTGACATGAGGAAAAGCATTATTACATAGCGAATGATTAGGATGTGGAATATAGTGCCTTAAGAGTGTGGTGAAGGTAGATTCAGTTATGGCTTTCAAAAGAGTTGGATAAGTACCTGGAGCGATTTTCAAGACACGGGGAAAGGGTGGGGAGGGAACTAGCTGAGTTACTCTTGCAGAGAGCCACCATGGATACGATGGGCCATTTGACCTCCTCCTATGATTCTATTCATTTTTGATTATCAGCTCTGGAATTCCCTCTTTAAAAGCTCTATCCCTCTCTTCTATTTCAAGATGCTCCTTTAAAAACTGCCTGTTTGATCAAGTTTTTGGTCATCTGTCCTGATGGTCCTTTCAGCGGCAAGTTGGCAGTATGTTTTTATTGATATCGCTGTTCTTGAGTGCTTCGGCGCATTTTACTATGTTAAAGGCTTTGTCGAAATTTAGGTTGTTATAATTGGCTTAGTGGAGTTTAAGATATTGAAGTTAAATTATCCCAGATTAGTGGATCGTTTAGACACCCTGATCTTTTGATAGTACCTTTGCAAATTTTTAATTCAGCAGTCTATAATTGTTGGGTTCAGCAACTCCACCTTGCCAGGTCCCTGAGAATATTGTCAGCACACTTCTGGAATAAGAAAATGGGAAACATTAACAGAAGTAGAAAAAAAGGTTGATGTTATTCTGTTCTTTGTAAAATGGTGATGATGTTGGGGTTTCCTCTTCATGTTGTGACATTATTTTTAAATAGTAATGCACTTTGTCGGTGTACTGTATTGCACAAATAAATTGCCTAAGCATGTTTCTGTATTGAAATGCAAAAAACCTTTTTATATTGACTTAACTGTTAACAAAGAATTTGAGTGTAGGTTATTACTGGCCTTTCCAACAGAGAGAAAAGAGCCTAACCATGAGTATTCATCAACAAACACGTGAAAGTGACAACTGGGTTACTGATTTCCTCGTGCCTTCATGGGTCTGTTTACCAGATGATCAACCCATTTTGGTTGTTGTACATCCAGGGAACTCAGCACAGGAAATTCTTGAAGTTGCCTGTAAGGTATGTCTAAGATTAATTCTCCCTATACTTTCGACAAGTACTTATTAGAGGAGTTGACTACAGACAAAGTTACTTTGAAATGTAGCTGTTGGCTAAATAAAGGACCCCACAGAACTTTAAAAGATTGATTCCACAATGAAAGTATTTTATTGAAATTGACAGCTTATTGTAAAAGCTTGATAATTATTTTTGCTTAATAAATCCTTTATTTAATTCAGTTGTTTAATTTTGATTTTATTCCTCTGTTACTTAAATTGCTATTCTGTTCAAAGCTTTTAAATCACCTTTTGCATTATTGCCTTTAAAAACTCTTTTTCCTTCACAACAAGCAGCAACCAGCTTAATAATATCTGAAATTGTCATTTATTTCCATGATTTTGATGTCCATTCCGCAACCCTGGTACAACGGCTGTTTGATTGTGTACCAGTATAATTTTGTTAATGATTTGTATTTGTATTTATCTATGTGGTGGTTCCAAACACACAGTATCTAAATGACCTTAGTTTGTGTTATATAGAAAAATGAATATCATCAGTGAGCAAAGGAACATTTATCTGTATTGTATTGAATGCATTGTATACGAAAGTAAATATTGTAAATCAATCCTCCGAAAGCAGTCTGTACAAAAACAGAACTGCTGATAGTAACTAGCACTGCCTGCCGTTTACTATTTAAGTGAAGGGATGAAACAGAAGGTGTAGTCACAAAATCAATGTTATTTCTTAAAGGTTTTCATTGACACAGTATTTCATAGTTTCTGCTATCCATTAGTTTTTTTCAGCAGATTTAAACTTCTGAATTGATTTGAAATCAGCCATCAAGGAGGTTTGCCACTTGTAAAATGAAGTATCGAAGAGAATAGTTTGTATTTTGTTTCACTTAATTAGATTTTTAAGCCAATTTCAATATAGTCAATGGAAAATGTAAAGTACTTGTATTTATTTAATTTAAATAGAATGTATTTACATTTAGACAAGTTCATGATTACCAGTTAATGGTCCTTCATTATTTTGGCATACAGAGTAATTCTTTGTTTAAAAATAACGATCAGTCTATGTTTCTTTTCTTTGTTGAGGACAATCACTTTTTTTCTTCACTTTTATGCGTTTGGGATTGCAGAGGGATTGATCCACAAGTGTAATTAGCCGCCTTGCCAAGTAGCTGTTGTTCATGCATAACTCTAGACAGAGTCATCATGTAATTTGGCCTTGAGGCTTCTTTCCAAATTATCTGTTCATGGATGTGAGCAATGTGGGTACGGCTGCATTTTCTGATCATCCTGAATTGCCCTGAGAAGATGGTGGTTAGCCTGCTTGAACTGCTGTGCTCCCGTGATAGTCTGATGTCGGAAATTCCAGAAATTTGTTCCAACAGTGCTGAAGGAAAAATAATACTTGTCCAATTCAAGCGCGTGACTTTAAAGGGAAGCTTTGAGTTGATTGTGTGCCCATGATGTTGTAGTTCTTATCGTTCTTAGTAGTTGAGATCACATAGCTTGGAGGTGCTCTTGATACTTGAATATGTTACTGCAGCTGTAGTGAGCTGGTGGTAAATGTGGTGGATACTGAGTCCAGCAACAGGCAAGCTAAAGCTCTATCCCGATTGGAGTTGGACTTGTATTGTCTGATCAATATAGACCCCTTAAGGTTCTTGTTGTTGATATCAAGCAACCTGGCAAAGATCTGAGATCAAACCCGAAACATTTATGACCAAGTATTGTAGTATGCGATGATCTGAAAAATCATTCAAAATACAACTTAATTTCTTGTTGTACAAATGTACTATTAAAATGGAATTTATATATATAAAAAGGTAGATGGACAGTTTTTTGAATATATAGAAAATGGTTAAGTTCCAAAAATGATTTGGGCAACTAAATAATGAGCTAATTCAATATTTATATAGCTGCATTCCTGTCACGATTATGTGCAGCCAATGCCTTAATGTTAATCAGTGATTACATAAAAACAATTGCACAATAAAAATTGTATTTTTGCTCTTTCTTACGCTCAAGTTGATTCATTGACATAACAAATATAAAAATTATTTTAGGTTGTCTCTTCCTTTACAGCATTAAAAAAAATCTTTTGGTCCAGATTCCAGGCTGACAAAAATAGTAAAACAATACAACTTGATACATTTTATACATTGTTTTTATGTTTACCTATAGATGACATTATTGAAATAAAGAAAATATTAAGAAGAAAGTTACACACTAGAATTGGGAATAGGCCATTTGAATTTCTCTTTATCTTCTTCTTAGAAATCAGTCAAGTGAACCTTCTCTGTATTGTTTATAATGTAATTATATCCTTCATTAAGTAAGGAGACCAACACTATACAGTAATCCAGATGTGGTCTCACCAATACCCTGTATAATTTCCCTACTTTTACATTTAATTCCCCTTGCAATAAAGGCCAGCATTCTATTTGCTTTCCTCATCACTTGCTGCAACTGCACACCAACTTGATGATTCATGTACCAGGACACCCAGATCCTTCTCTGGTTGTAGAGTTCTGCAATCTCTTTCCATTCAAACAATAAACCGCTTTTCTGCCAAAGTGGATGAGTTCACATTTTCCCATTTTTGCCCACTCAGTTAACTTAGCTGAATCCCTTTGCAAATTCTTTGTCATATTGACAGCCTACTTTCCCACTTATCTGTGTGTCATCAGCAAATTTAGCTACTTTTGATAATTTTCCAAGACTAGCTGCACAGTCAAACTGGAAGTGATGAGATGTTTGTTTCAATATAAGGTGCGTTGTGAGGGAGAGAACCACATAACAAGGAAGAGAAAATTGCATAACTCTGTAAAGAAACTTTAAGCAGCATTAGTAGACACAGAAGTGCAGATGCACTCAAAAATACACACAAGAATATATATGTACAGATAATGGAAGAAAAAAACCATAATCATACAATCCATACAGTGCAGAAGGAGGCCATTTGGCCCATCAGGCCTGCACCGACTCTCCGAAAGGACATCTCGCCTTGGCCCACCCCCGCCCTATCCCTGTGACCCCACACATTCAATCTTCCTAACCTACGCATCTTGGGACACTAAGGGACAATTTATCATGGCCAATCTACCTAAGCTGTACACCTTTGGACTGTGGGTGGAATCCAGAGCACCTGGAGGAAACCCACGCAGACAATGACCCAAGGCTGGAATCGAAACTGGGTCCCTGGTGCTATGAGGCAGCAGTGCTAACCACTGTGCCGTCCATAAAAATCAACAAGGATAGATTGGTCACATTTATGTACAGCCATGAGAATTTACTTATTCAACATGATAATAAAATTAATTTCCCTTAGATTATCAAGATTGTGCTCTGACAAATTAGATGTGCCCGTTCTTAGAATTGTTCTTATACATTGTAATTTATTCTCCTATTTTATCCTCCTATTCTTAATTAGGGACAATATGATTATTACTCAAATAATTATATAAACTTTTCTCCTTAACATGTTTCTAATTTTGCTGATAGATTTGGTATAGACTCATTATATAGAACATAGAAAAACTACAGCACAAAACAGGCCCTTCGGCCCCACAAGTTGTGCCGAACATATCCCTACCTTTTAGGCCTACCTATGTACTCATCCAGGAGTCTCTTAAAAGACCCCATTGAGTTTGCCTCCACCACCACTGACGGCAGCCGATTCCACTCACCCACCACCCTCTGTGTGAAAAACTTCCCCCCAACATTTCCCCTGTACCTACTCCCCAGCACCTGAAACCCGTGTCCTCTCGTAGCAGCCATTTCCACCCTGGGAAAAAGCCTCTGAGAGTCCACCCGATCTATGCCTCTCAACATCTTATATACCTCTATTAGGTCTCCTCTCATCCGACGTCTCTCCAAGGAGAAAAGACCGAGCTCCCTCAGCCTATCCTCATAAGGCATGCCACTCAATCCAGGCAACATCCTTGTAAATCTCCTCTGCACCCTTTCAATCTTTTCCACATCCTTCCTGTAATGAGGCGACCAGAACTGAGCACAGTACTCCAAGTGGGGTCTGACGTGGGTCTTATATAGCTCCATCATTATCTCTGGACTCCTAAACTCAATCCCTCGATTGATAAAGGCCAGCACACTATACGCCTTCTTAACCACCTCCTCCACATGCGGGGCCGATTTTAGAGTCCTATGGACCTGGACCCCAAGGTCCTTCTGATCCTCTACCGTACTAAGAGTCTTTCCCTTTATATTGTACTCCTTCATCCATTTGACCTGCCAAAATGGACCAGTACGCATTTATCTGGGTTGAAGTCCATCTGCCACTTCTCCGTCCAGTCTTGCATCCTATCTATGTCCCTCTGTAACTTCTGACATCCCTCCAGACTATCCACAACCCCACCAACCTTCGTGTCGTCGGCAAACTTACCAACCCATCCCTCCACTTCCTCATCCAGGTCATTTATGAAAATGACAAACAGCAAGGGTCCCAGAACAGATCCCTGAGGCACACCACTGGTGACCGACCTCCATTTAGAAAAAGACCCATCTATACCCACTCTCTGCCTCCTTTGGGCAAGCCAGTTCTGGATCCACAGGGCAGCAGCCCCTTGGATCCCATGCCCTCTCACTTTTTCTAGAAGCCTTGCATGGGGACCTTATCGAACGCCTTGCTAAAATCCATATAAACCACATCTACTGCTTTCCTTTCGTCAATGTGTTTAGTCACATTTTCGAAGAACTCCACCAGGCTCGTAGGGCACGATCTGCCTTTGACAAAGCCATGCTGAGTATTCTTGAGCATACGAAACCTCTCTAAATGCTCATAAATCCTGTCCCTCAGGATCTTCTCCATCAGCTTACCAACCACTGAGGTTAGACTCACCGGTCGGTAATTTCCTGGGCTATCCCTATTCCCCTTCTTGAAAATAGGAACCACATCCACAATCCTCCGGCACCTCCCCCGTCTCCATCGACGACGCAAAGATCATCGCAAGGAGCTCTGCAATCTCTTCCCTCGCCTCCCACAGTAACCTGGGGAAATATATGGAAATAATTGCCAAAATTTGCCATATTTTCAGACTTTAATTGAATTATCTTCACTGTGAGAGGTGTTGTGATGAAAGCAAAGGTTATTGCAATTTTAGTCTTTCTTTGTGATGCAATTTTAGAGTAAGTGAAGCAGCTTCAGGTAGAATGCACTTTTTAAAAGATCTGTATTGCAACTGTTAGGGTGTAGAGGTATTGTTTCCAGAAGGGTGGAGGTTGTAGTTTATTAATCACCATGCTATAAACGCAGCATTTCTCAGTCAATGAGATGTTTGAGTGTTCTTTTCGCAGTTTTTCTGAATATCACTAAAAAACACCATCTTCTGAGTCCAAACAATTTAGGTTAAGTTGAAATATGCCTGATAAGGTTTATATCATCATCAGCCACACATCTATTGTGTATGCATATTTTGTCATTTATGGCTGTATTCATTAAATATGCAAATGTGAATATACTTTGTTATAAATTGTTCCGATGCCTTCTTCCACTTTATAACTTCTTGTTACCTGTGTTTTCTCTCCTGTCTCCTGCATCAGCTCATGCACATTTACCTTTTTGTTTGATCTGCATCTTCTCACTTCAAATCACAATGTGAGTTAAGAACCCGAAGAGTTCTGGTACAGTAGTATGATTCAGATATTAAGTAATCAAGCATTTCATTACAGACTTTTAAGAATCAGACAATCCTATTTTAAAGTTCCATTTTGTCATTTGTGGGGCAAGGGGTGTGGATGGGGGAAACACCCACCTGTGACAATGTTTTCCAAATTTTTTTATATAGCTGGATAATTAATGCCACTCAAGTAAGTGCATATGTATTGAGTCTTTTCATTTATTAAATTAACTTGAGTACTTTTAAAAGCCTGCAATGAAATTTAGGATACTGAATAGTTAACTTCACTAGATGCACTAAAACATTTTTGGCAAATGTTTTTCATATTATTAAATTTTTAAAAATTATTTAACCCTTTAACCATTTATTGCATATCCTTAGTAGGCCACTTTGGAAATATAACTCATCTTCTCTGAAGTTGTATACATAAATGATAGTTTAATATTTCCTTTATTTATATATTGTGCAAAGATTTGCCTCAATTATTTTTATAGCATTTTGCTGCTTTTTTGATCAGCTGCATTGTCATTTACTCTTATCAGTGTCTACTCTTGTCATGAAAGCTAGGGTGTGGAAGTTCTCAGTTTCATTACTTATGAAAAATACTGTGAAAACTTTTGAATAACTTGCTTATTTTGATTTGAAGAAAAAAAATCATTAAACGCATCATTTAACTAGACTTCAAAATCTTAATACCCAGTTGAGAGAGAGTTCCATCAAATCAAATAGTCTAATGTAACTATCTGCTTAGACAATATTGATCTACAGCAGCAGAATAAGGCAAATTAGTGCTAATGGGATTGCTACACTTGACATCCCACATTGCAGGAATGCCTGCTGAGCACTGTGAAATGAGCATGGAACAAAGCAATAGTTAGAGATATCCAGCTATGTAATATTGCTGTGGGAATAATAAGAAAAAAAACCTCACATTTTCAATAGAATTCATTCTTCATCCTATTGCATCCCAGATTCTTAGGATATTCTTGGGATTCTCGCACACTTTTATGATCCTTAAATATTTATTTAATACGAAAGAAATTGGGACAAAATTTAAGTAAGCATTATTATAGGAGATGCTCAAAGTTTAGTTAAATGCATTAAATGTTTAGAATATCGCATGTTCTTTTTGGCCTTGTTGTACTTTGCTATGTTTTTTGAGACAGTAGATTCTATTTGGGAAACCACATTTAACTAGTTGTGTGCCAGAAGCAAACAATAGTATCCCTGAACTTGAGCAAAACCAAAACGGTGCTCCTTGTGGATGGGAGAACCATTTTATTTCTTAATTGTGTATTTATATTTGAATATTTTGTTTAAATAAAAGAACTGAACTTCTTATTAATTTCAAAGCAACCAAGTAAATGCCCCTCTGCGTCAAATTTTTATCTACCTTTGGGGGGGAAGGTTAGCAAAAGAGACAAAAAGTTAACTTTAATTTCTGAGTCATAGTTGATTGGGTTGATGACTATGGAAGCTAGCTATTACTCCCAATTCATAAAAACTAGCTTTTATCCTTTTATTTATAGTGAGTACAGGTTCTCCGACTTCCATGAATTTAATGAGTTTTCACGATGCATTTGTACTTACCTTTTGCAGCAATTATTGATTTCCAGGATGCCAATAGTTTAGTTTGAGTTGATGTTGCATCATATGATCCAGCGTGCTTTGAACTCAATTTTATGCAAGTGTCAAACATATTTTTCAGAAAGAGTATGTAGTGCAGCTGGGCATCAAAAACTTCCTTTAACGTAAATATTTAAATAGTATGCAAATAACAAAACTTTTTCATGAAAATATAATGCCGTTGCTTAACGATCACACACAACTTTAGACAATATGGATTTATTTCTCTTTCATGCCTGAGAATTTTAGCGCATTAGAACACCCATGAGGAACAAATCTATTCTCAAATTTCATAGGTGAAACCTTAATGAACTGTATGTTTGTTTAACTTATTTGATATTAGCATTCTAATACTTGAGTGTTGTCAGCTCAAATCAAAACACTGAAAGGTGACCAGTTACAATTAATAAAGGAGTAGGGAGGAGTGAGAAAGGAGACTTATGAAGATGTTGCCAGGACTGGAAAATTTTAGCTCTGAGAAAAGATTGGAGAGGCTGGATCAAAACAAATTACTGGAGATGCTAGAATCTGAAACAAAAAACAGAGAATGCTGGAAAATCTCAGCAGGTCTGACATAGAATCCATAAAATCCCTACAGTGCACAGGGAGGCCATCCAGCCCATCGCATCTGCACTCACACTCTCTGAAAATGTATCTTATCCAGTCCCCATCCCTGTAACCCCGCACATTTACCATGGTTAATCCACCTAACCTACACATCTTTGGGCACTAAGGGCAATTTAGCATGGCCGATTCACCTAAGCTGCACATCTTTAGACTGATGAAGAGTTACCAGACTTGGAACATTAGCTCTGTTCTTTCTTTGCAGATGCTCTCAGACATGCTGAGATTTTCCCACATTTTCTGTGATTGCGTTGGATAGGCTGGAGTTGTTTTCTTTGGAACAGAGGAGGCACAAAGGAGATTTGATTACAGTATATTAAATAATGAGGGGCCTAGATAGAGTGGATAGCAAAGATTTATTTCATTTGGTAGTTTGGTTTATAATTAGGGTGTGTAAATTTAAAGTAATTAGTAGAAAGATTAAAAAGGAGTTGAGAATTTTTTTTTCACCCAGAGGGTGGTGGGCATTTGGAACTCTGCCTGAAAGGATGGTCGAGGCAGAAACCCTCATTGCATTTAGAAAGTATTTAGTTATGCACTTGAAGTGCTGTGACTGACCAAGCCATGGGCCAAGAACTAGAAGGTGGGATTGGACTGGATAACTTTTCTTTGGCCAACAAAGACATGGTGGACCAAATGGCCTTCTGTAATGCAACTATCTCTGAGATCAAGATATTTTCTACTTGTGTTACTATTCTCACCCTTTTGTGTATTACCTAATAAAGTCCACGCAGCAAAGGAGTTTGCAAGCAGTTCCTTTTCCTACATCACCTATTCAGAATAGTATTGGACCACAGAAGTTGTATAGAACGTGTAATGGAGCTAAGTAATCTCAAGTATTTTTTCAGTGTATTTTGCAGTACGCATGAAATTATTTTAAAAATGGAATAGTAGTCATTATGTTTCCACTAACCAGAGAACATGAGGGTTTAAAAAAAATCTACATCTATAAATTTCTAGTGCTTTATATTTTGTAGGTACAAAATTTGGAGCCAGGTGGTCACTATGTACGTTTGAAGTTTACAGTGGACAATCACATTCAATATTTTATACCAAAGCAAGAGGATATTCATGAATTGGTAGGTAACCTGAGTCTAGGTTTACACAACTGAGGAATGGTTATCGGCAATTTATGATTATGTGCGGATGAGAGTGGGATAGCTCTTGGCAACGTGGCATGCAAATTTTGAATCATGCAAATATTACAGTAATAAAGGTTTGCTTTATGTCGTTTATTAAATTCTAAGAATATTAAACCAAGGAAAATTTGGAAACCTCTATTTATTATCTGCCATATTTAGTTTTTCAACTTTAGTTGTGTGCATATCCCACAAAAACAGTCACTGATGAACAAATGACTTTAATGAAACATTGTTACTAGTCTGTTTTGATTACGAACACTATCTTCTCACCTTTGTCTTGTTTTTGAGTCTTTAAAACCAAGATCAAAATCAATTGGTGTAAGAGGGAAGGTGCTCATTTAAAGAAGAAATACATGGTTACTCTATTCCCTATGGAAGGGAACAACTTTAAAAAAAAAGTCTCTCATCTTCAGGGTTTGAACCAGGATCTTGAGCCTGATCCCTCAGGTGGTCCTCACCTCAGCCATTTGAATTGCTTGTTCGCCTGCTTTGACATTTGGATGCTGATCCTGCCCTGATCTACTATTAGGCCAGGAATGTGGGAACTTCCAGTGTAGGTATTCAAAGACTCTTCGTCAACTAGCTATGTGAGGGGTGAGTGTAAGGCTCAGAAAAATACCACTCTTGAAGTGGGATGCAGCATATGGCTGCAGCTTAATTTCAAGCCCTTCTGTTGCAATCCAGCTGGAGTGAGTTTCCTGACTCCTTTGAATGTTTTGCAGTGCAAGTCTGTGGTCGAGTGTAAAATGCTAGCACTTTGTTGCTGGAGTTGAAATGATATTAATGGGAGATGTATGTTGTGCCAAGTACGGATTGAGGTCAAAATTATTCAGTTCTCTTTTTCCACCTAACAAACTGCAATGAAATTTTAAACA
The DNA here is from genome assembly GCF_964213995.1 of Mustelus asterias. Classification (NCBI taxonomy): domain Eukaryota; kingdom Metazoa; phylum Chordata; class Chondrichthyes; order Carcharhiniformes; family Triakidae; genus Mustelus; species Mustelus asterias. The sequence goes on along the minus strand of NC_135817.1, from coordinate 31,193,462 downwards.
GGAGTACGGAGAAAAGCACACTAAACAATGTCAAGTGATATCAAGTAAGTGCAGGTAACATGCCTGCACCTGAAGATTGATCTGTGTAGATTCTATTGGAATTTTTCTAGAATGGATGAGATGCAATGTTATAAAACAATGGAATGTGTTTGCTCTCTGTTACTATTATATTTAGCTTTTATATTTTGTGAGATACCTATCCAATAGGTTTTATTGGTTATATAAGTTATATGAATAAATCTGAAAACAAGAGTCAAGATGAGGATGGTTAAAAAAATTAAGTTTAGAAATGATTGTTTTGACACTGCTAATTTTGGAACATGTTCATTTGATATTAGTGCATAATTTCCAGCAGTAAATTAGATAACCTATAACATGGAAATTTATATTCATTACAAATGCGCATTGATAAATACTTCAATTGTAATTATTCTGAAGCAGTTTCTCCCTGTTTTGAAATTGACAGAAGTTATTTTGTTTTTTCAGTTGTATCAAGAAATTGAAATTTGTCCTAAAGTTATTCATCGTGTTCAGTTTGACAAGTCTGATACTTCTGTTAGTTATGGTAAGACTGTGCAAAATACTAAAATATAAATAAATGTATGCACAGATTTCCACAAATACTTCTATTCTTCAATTGTGATTTTATTTTGCTTTGTTATTTTGGTAGCATTGGCAACCTGCTTTAAAAGAAAATGTGAAATTTTCCTAACATTTGTGCAACTGGTCCATGTTGCAAAATTAACGGCCCGTTCTTAAGACAGTCAGAGGCTGAGTTATTCGATTCGATTTGACTTTGAGATCATGATATAATTAGAGGCTGGGCTGTGTACAATGCAATTTGAAATTGTATAATTTATCTCCACTGATTTTGTGCAAAAATGCCTCCTGGTTGATTTGTTAAAATGCTTGAACTGTTTGATTTTTGAAAGCAAACATTGACTTTGAATTAACTGGAGTAGACAACAGTGTTGATCATGTTTTCCTACAACATTTTTCCCCCGGAATTTTTGGTTCGCCCATTTACTGGCCAGCCAGATTCTCAGATTCTTCTTCTGTAAAAACAGGAAGACAGTATGCTGCCAGAACTCAGCCAGCTTGCTTGCTGAGTTGATATTTGCTTACTTGAAGGTATTTGGCACTAACTTGGAAATAACTTCTTAGTTTCTTCCTTTACTCTGGACTGAGATTCGATCTTTAGTAGGGATTAAGTTTGTGTCCCCAGTCTTCTAATATTCGCTATGTTCCTGTCTATCACAGTTGCTTTCAACTTTAGAATTAAGTATTAGTAGCATTAGTTGCTACATGTTAGTATATTAGTAATTAGTTTATAATAATGTAATTGTATTCTTTGAAAGAATAGTAGTGTATTTCAAAGCGATCAGTTACTGGACACCTTCAGACATCCCATTCATGGCTAATTAATTGATGTGTGGGCCTTGACTTTTTTATTTGTTTGTGAAATGTAAACATTCCACTGACACAAAAACATTCACTCCAGCAGGGTTTGCAATACCTTCCCACGAATGGGGAGCTGGTGGTCCACCCTGCTGGAGTGAAGGACGGCCATGGAGGCCCCCCCCCCGCCCCCAGAGTGTCGGGGATATGGGTGGGCACCCCTTTGACTTTGCTAATTTGGTATTGCCAGCCTGGCTCCTTGGCACTCCCTAAGGGGCAAAATGGCAATGCCCAGGGGGCATCTTGGCACTGCCCACCAGGCATTGGGCAGTGCCAAGAGGGTGGAGCCTCATTGAGGTGGGGCCTATAGGGGCAGGGCCTCTGGGGGTGATCAGTGGGGAAGGGGGGGTCCTGCTGCCACTCTGCACTCAGTGGCGACAGAGGGAGGGAGACCAGTGATTGGGACTGACCATCGGGGTTGGGGGGATTGGGACTGGGGGACTGGGGGGGTGGGGGGGGGGGGGGGGGGGTCGAGGCAGCTCGGGGGTGAAGGTGGTGGGTCGGGGCTGACCTGGACATGTCTGGGAGCACAGTAATTAGGGGGTGGGAGGGTAGGAAGGGAAGCATTGCGGGGCTGTGGGGCTGGTCAGCAATCGGGAGGCCAACAATGCGGAACTACTGCACATGCGCCAATCTTGGCGCTGTCAGATCAGTGTATGCACAGTGGCCCGCTCAGCGCTATGCTGTCGGCCTCTCCAGCAGGATTAGGCCCGCCCCCTGATTTTTAATGAAATTCACGCTAGGGCTCTCAGTGATGCGCAGAGTGTGGGAGATTAATTTTGTAAATCCCACTGAAAAAACAGCGGGATTTACTCCAGTTTTTACACACATTCAATACTTTTTTTGGAAGAATCCCACCCCATGTTTTTTGATTTAGGTGAAGGGAATACTTTACCTCAAATTGCTATTCGTTATTAGCAATTAACAATATAAAGGGATATTGGGAAATAGAGTACCAGTTACGACGCTGATACATGTAAAGTCACAGTTGGCTGAACAACTTCCTTTTGTGCTGTGGTTTCCATGTTTCTTTATAGCAGGGGAACAAATAACCACTATGTGGTGCTGCAGAATAATTGTCTCAATTATGAACGCTTTAGTTATCAACATTGAACAAGAAGAACTGAATTTTAAGCTTTAAAATACAAGTGGTCTCCAGTTTAGTTATTCAAAAAATATCAGTTGATTCGTGGTGCACTAATTCATATGTTAGCTATGCTAGCATGAATTGCTGAGTAATGCTGACTTCAGGAATTCTGCAGTTAAGAGCGGGGAAAATCAGTCGAGGTTCTATCCCTGTTTGTAAAATTTTAAGGTTTCAAGTATAAAACTTCTGATTAAAATCTCTAAGTTCCAAATTCTTAATTTCAAACACTAGGGCCCTCTGTTGTACCTGATCTAACAAGGTACGAATAACTAATACTCATGAATTAAGTAGAATTTATTAAACAAAATTTGCATATACTTAACTAAAAACAGTGAAGGTAGCATGGAAGTTCTTATCCCTCAACGCTGATCTTTTGCCTCAATTCCATTTTCCTACCAGCTCCCCAGATCCTTGATTCAAAGAGATCAAAATTTCTATCTGGGTTGGAAGAGTTTGTTTTGAGTCAGTGAGTGAACATCTAAGTGAGAAGAATAATGCATTAACAATCCTTGTTTCCCCTCTCCAATTTGATTGTGAATGTTTCAAATGTTAAATGGGATATTGGAATCCCACAGTATTGATGGTGTGGTTGCTGGCACTGATTTTTGCACAGTAAGAAGTCTCTCAACACCAGGTTAAAGTCCAACAGGTTTATTTGATAGCAAATACCATAAGCTTTCGGAGCAATGCTCCTTCGTCAGATGGAGTGGTCTCTGTTCTCAAACAGGGCACAGACACAGAAATCAAATTACAGAATACTGATTAGAATGCAAATCTCTACAGCCAGCCAGGTCTTAAATGCACAGACAATGTGGGTGGAGGGAGCATTCAACACAGGTTAAAGAGATGTGTATTGTCTCCAGACAGTACAGCTTGTGAAATTGTGCAAGTCCAGGAGTCAAGCTGTGGGGGTTACTGATAATGTGACATAAATCCAACATCCCAGTTTAGACCGTCCTCATGTGTGCGGAACTTGGCTATCAGTTTCTGCTCAGTGACTCTGCGCTGTCGTGTGTCGTGAAGGCCGCCTTGGAGAACGCTTACCTGAAGATCCAAGGCTGAATGCCCGTGACTGCTGAAGTGCTCCCCCACAGGAAGAGAACTGTGGGGGAGCACTTCAGCAGTCACGGGCATTCAGCCTTGGATCTTCAGGTAAGCGTTCTCCAAGGCGGCCTTCACGACACACGATAGCGCAGAGTCACTGAGCAGAAACTGATAGCCAAGTTCCGCACACATGAGGACGGTCTAAACTGGGATGTTGGATTTATGTCACATTATCAGTAACCCCCACAGCTTGACTCCTGGACTTGCACAATTTCACAAGCTGTACTGTCTGGAGACAATACACATCTCTTTAACCTGTGTTGAATGCTCCCTCCACCCACATTGTCTGTGCATTTAAGACCTGGCTGGCTGTAGAGATTTGCATTCTAATCAGTATTCTGTAATTTGATTTCTGTGTCTGTGCCCTGTTTGAGAACAGAGACCACTCCATCTGACAAAGGAGCATTGCTCCGAAAGCTTATGGTATTTGCTACCAAATAAACCTGTTGGACTTTAACCTGGTGTTGTGAGACTTCTTACTGTGCTTACCCCAGTCCAACGCCGGCATCTCCACATCATGACTGATTTTTGCAGGCAGAGTGGTTCATTGTTCGGGCAGTTGCCGGAACTAACTGTTGGGGGGTGGGTGGTCATGTTCTGGGGGAAGTGGAGTGCTGGTAATGATTGTTTTGAGGGATCAAAGAGATCCAATTTTCGGGGGGAAGTGGGGAGGTGGGTGCTGGCACTGACTCTTCAGGGTTGTGCTGGCACTGATTGCTGGGGGGAGGAGAGGTGCCAGTGCCGGATCTGAGTCCGATCTGGGTGGGGGGGAAGAAGTACCAATTCCGATTGGGGTCATGAAGGGGAGCCCCTCAGACCTCCATGTTCTGATCGGAGTGCCCTTTACACATGATTTCAGTGCAGCCAGGCTTTGCCAGTGTGTTTAAGCCCCAAAGCCCTATATGACAGCATGAAACACACCCAACTGTTTTTTTGTGACTGTATGGGGTAAGATCTGGAGAGAAAACTGATGTGTTTCTCTGGAGAGAAACACTCTGGGAGCGATTCTCCCAAAAAATTCTAAGTGTTGAACTCACGTGAAAACTGGAGTAAATCACACTGGGTTTTTTTCAGTGGGAGTTCTAAAATGAATCTCCCGCATTCTGTGCACGAGCGTGAATTGTGCGGATAATCGGTGGGCGGGGCTTATTCCCACCCGGGAGGCCGGCAGCTTAACGCTGAGCGAGCCACTGCGCATGTGCTGATCTGTCAGTGTGAAGATTGGCGCGTGCGCAGTGGCCCCTGTCTGTGGGCCTCCTGATTGCTGGCCAGTTTGATTGCTGGCCCAATCACTGGCCCCACCCATGCGTGTCAAGGCCCCACCCCCAACCCACCTCGATCACTGCTCGATTGCCCATTCAACACCCCACCCTGATGGCCAGCCCCGATCACTGGCCTCCCTCCCTCTGCTTGTGATCTGTATGCAGAGTGGCAGCGGGGCCCCCCACGATCGCCCCCAGAGGCTCTGCCCCCTGAGCATTGGCACTTTGCCCCTTGAGCAATGCCAGGGGATACAGGCTGGCACTGCCAGGGTGTCAAAGCCCAGAGACACCACCCACCCCCCCCCACTTCCAGCACCTGATCTCTGTGTGGTCTCGATTGCCCCCTCCCTTCACTCCAGATGGGTCGGGCCACTAACTCCCTGAAAGTGGAGAGCTACTGTAAACCCCTCTGGAGTGAAATACTCCTGGTGGGACCGGAGACTTCAGTCCTAGGTCCACTAATTATGTTTAAATTAGATTTGCGTGCTCCTTTGCATGCTTAATGCAGCTCTGTGCCTATTTCCGGCATAGAACTAACAGCGCTGGAAATCTGGCGCTAGGAGATGCACTCGGGGCCAGATGCCCAGCGTGGATCGCTCTAATCCAGCCCCGCTGAAATCTCCCAGATGGGAGAATCGCCCCTTCTGTTTTTCTCGCTGGAACCAATGCTCTGCCAAATTCTGGTAAGATCGCCCCCAATTAATCGGGAGCAATGTTCCCTCTAAAATGCTTAAGTGCACCTGGTCGTGCAGTGATCTGGAACATGCTGCACATTGAAATAAACAACCTCTTCCGTTCTTTGAGAGAAATTTCCAGCAGAGTAAGTCATGACCTTTAAAAACTAAAAGGTCAATGGCTTAAAATGTTCAGAGGAGTCTGTCGTCTGCCAAGAACAAAAAAAATTTAGAAGGAACATTGGCCACCAGTCATTTAAGGCCCGTCCAGCACTGGAGTACGTCACTGTGGTGAAAGCAAATCAGACTGGAGTAATTCAAATGTACCCTGCCCATTTCTACCAGCATAAGATAGCCACAAGATTTACTAATTTAGTAGTGCCATTACCTGCACCTGGTCTAGGATTGTGTTTGGGCGACTGTGAAATTTGTCTGTTTTTAGGTGAATATAGTGATGATGGATCCAGCACCTTTTTCAGAACCTCTTGGAAAGGTTTGTCAGTGCTGGGTGGAGGAGGCACTGGAGCTGCCCCGCTCAGCTTTTCGAGAGTTTGCTGACATCTAACCAGCAATCGCTAACAAACATGCATGTTCTTAAAAACTTATTCAATGTCAAACAAGGAGAAAACTGTACTATGGATCTGCATTAGCATGTGATCGCCCCTCCAGTTCGCATTCCAGCGCTCCGCCACCCTTCCTTCCATCTGTCCTTCCCTCCAGACTTGCCCGAGGGCAGTCGACACTGAGACAGGTGGCCTAAATTCCATCCGGTCGCATTGTTGCACTGCTTCTTGGAGGCTTGGCAAACTCGGGATTAATTTCTGTTGAGCAAGCTTGTTCTGACTTCCTTGTTCAATCATGTGCTGGAATCATGTATGATTCACCCACAGGTATAATTAGTGTAGTCTCCCAAGTGTCAAGGTAAACTCCCATTGTTTGGATGTCAGCCAGTACCTCATTAAAAAACACTTCAATCACAACTTCAGTTGTAATCATTACACAGTCTGAGTACCTTCTGATGTGTGGAACTGCTTTCTGAATGATATTTAATTTGCTGCCTGGACTCAAAGATCGACCTTTGTGCACCAACTTCCATTAATGCTATTACCAAACAGATACGTCACTGAGCAATTATCCTTCAGCAAGAAGCTTTGCTTTCACTTGTGTGGACACATGAGGCTTCCCACGCAACAAGATTGACATAGATCCATTTCTTTGTCAGTGATAACAGGCAGAACACAACATCTCTGTGGTGAATGTCATTTTGAACAAATCATCTTTGTATTTATAGACAAGAATCAAATCCACATAATTGCTGTTTCAGTTGTTATAGATGGGTTTTTATGACATTGATTTTGTTCAGAAACTCAAAGTGGAGAGTTGCCGGAAGTGGAGATGAAGGTATTTCTTACTGTCCTATTTCCCAGTCTCCCCACCAAAGTGGATAACGCCACATTTCATTACATGCTCTCGCCCACTCGCACAATGCGTGTAAATCTTTCTGAAACCTCTTTGTATCCTTCTCTGCTTATCTTATCACCTAACATTGTACCAAACTTGGATGCATTACATTAGGTTCCCTCACATAAAAAAATATAGATTGTGGAAAAGCTGAGCGTATACATCCTTGTGATACATTGCTAGTTACATCCCACCAACCTGAAAATGCCCTGTTTATGCCTACTCGCTACTTTCTGTCTATTAACTCCTCAGTCCATACTAATGTATTACCCCCAATCCCTTGTGTGTGGCACCTTATCAGATGCTTTGTGAAAGTACAAGTACACTATATCCACTTGTCCATTCATTCCCTTTTATCCATTCAATTAGTTACATCTCAAAAAAACACCTTGTTGTCTCTGCTTAATCATGTTATGATTTTCTAAGTACATTGTTACCACATGCCTAATAGATTCTAGCATTCTGCCTGCTCCTGATGTTGAGCTAACTGATCTATAGTCTGCTGATTTGTCTTTTTCTTCTGTCTTAAATAGGGTTATATTTGCTACCTTGGGAACTGTTCCAATCTGTAAGGAATTCTGTTAAATCAAAGCCAATGCAACCACTATTTCTGCAGCTACCTCTAGTAAAATCTTAGGATCCATGTCGTCAGATCCAGGGGAATAATCATCACTTAGTCTCAATAATTTCTTCAATACTTGTACTGACTTCTTTAAATTCCTCATTCTCGCTGAAGCCTTGTTTCCCCATTGTTGTTTTGGAATGGTTTTCGTATATTTCACTGTGAAGACAGATCATTTTTAGGCCACCTGTCTCAGTGTCGACTGCCCTCGGGCAAGTCTGGAGGGAAGGACAGATGGAAGGAAGGGTGGCGGAGCGCTGGAATGCGAACTGGAGGGGCGATCACATGCCAATGCAGATCCATAGTACAGTTTTCTCCTTGTTTGACATTGAATAAGTTTTTAAGAACATGCATGTTTGTTAGCGATTGCTGGTTAGATGTCAGCAAACTCTCGAAAAGCTGAGCGGGGCAGCTCCAGTGCCTCCTCCACCCAGCACTGACAAACCTTTCCAAGAGGTTCTGAAAAAGGTGCTGGATCCATCATCACTATATTCACCTAAAAACAGACAAATTTCACAGTCGCCCAAACACAATCCTAGACCAGGTGCAGGTAATGGCACTACTAAATTAGTAAATCTTGTGGCTATCTTATGCTGGTAGAAATGGGCAGGGTACATTTGAATTACTCCAGTCTGATTTGCTTTCACCACATTATTTCTGCCGTCCCCTTATTTCCCATTATAATTTCACCTGTCTCTGCCTCTTTTTGGCACTCATTTACTTTCACCAATCTCTTCCTGTTTACATACCTATAGGAATGTTTAAAATCTGTCCTTTTTGTCTCTTCCCTTATCAGGTTCTTGACCCTCCTTTCATGAACTCTCAACTCCTGTCAATCCTCAGGCCTACTTTTTTGACAACAATATAAGCCTCTTTCCTTGACCTAATACTACCTTTTGCTCCTTCTGTTAGTCACGATTTAACCACTTTTTCTGTGGATTGCATGTGGGGCGGCACGGTAGCACAGTGGTTAGCACTGCTGCTTCACAGCTCCAGGGACCTGGGTTCGATTCCCGGCTCGGGTCACTGTCTGTGTGGAGTTTGCACATTCACCTCTTGTCTGCGTGGGTCTCCTCCGGGTGCTCCGGTTTCCTCCCACAGTCCAAAGATGTGCTGGTTAGGTTGCTTGGCCATGGTAAAATTGCCCCTTAGTGTCCTGAGATGCGTAGGTTAGAGGGATTAGCAGGTAATATGTGTAGGGATATGGGAGTAGGGCCTGGGTGGGATTGTGGTTGGTGCAGACTGGCCTATTTCTGCACTGTAGGGTTTCTATGATTTCTATGATTTCTTCTATGTATCTTAAAAGAATGTACTCTTTCAATGCTATCCGTTGCTTGTCTATCAACATATTTTTCAATGGAGTTTCCCAATATAATTTCGTCAACTCACCCCTCGTACCCACATAGTTTTCTGTATTTAGATTTAAAACCCTAGCTTTCAGACTTGCGGAGCAGTCATAAGGACATGAAAGACCCAACATCTGGTTCATTTATTAGCATTTTCCATTATTGTCTGAGTGGAAAAGTAGTATGACGATCATTGTGAGTGAGATCTCCATGCCTGCTCCACACTGCCTCTGCTCCTTCACTCAAAAGAAGAGTTCAAAAAATTAGATGCATGTATGAGTTCAGTTACGTAGAATTACAATTTGTAGAGTCAATTACATGGCATGTTGGCACAGTGGTTAGCACTGTTGCATCAGAGCACCAGGGACTCAGGTTTGATTCCAGCCTGTCTTGATTCTGTCTGTGTGGATTTTGCACGTTCTCCCTGTGTCTGTGTGGGTTTCCGCCAGGTGCTCTGGTTTCCTCCCACAGTCCAAAGATGTGTGGGTTAGGTAGATTGACCATGGTGGATGTGTGGGGTTATGGGGATGAGGCAGAGACGAAGGCCTGGGTGGGATGCTCTTTTGGAGAGTCGGTATGAACTCGGTGGGCTGGATGGCCTTTCTCTGCATGGTAGGAATTCTATGATTAACTTTAGCTCCACTACAAGCAAACAGTGCAGATAAACATGGCAGTGTGCCCTTACCAATATGGGCAATGTGAAAAATAGGCCATACAGACCTTCCCACTGATGCAAATCTGTAGTTGATTAATTAGTCTAGGCCTCTGGATTAATAGACCAGTAATATAACCACTACGCTACCGTGTTTCTATGTTTATTAAAGTTTTCGTTCATTTTTCAGCAGGGTTTAACTTTATTTATATTATCTGTATCTCTTTCTCTGTTTAGGATTTTGTGTGTCATTAGTTGAAGAAGAGGGATCACACCAACAGATGATTATCACTGATGTAAAAGAAGGTGGTCTGGCTTCATCTAAAGGTAATCTGGTTTTCTTCAAGCGCACAGTATTAACTTTGAAGTGTTTTTCCTTTTGCCTATCTGTTGCAAAGATCATTTGCAGTTTCTTTTTATTTAGCACGGCACTGTAACTGAACATTACTTGCTTAGGATTCTTCCTTTATATATTTGGGAAAGATGTGGTGAAATGCAGTTTACTGATAAACCAATCTAAGTTTATGGTTATTGCTTCTTGGACTCAACTGCAGATGCTTACACAAAGCAAAGCTTTTAATCTGATACTTCTGAAGAAAATTTAGTGTTATTTTTCAAATATGGTAAATTCTTGTATTCTTAATTTGATTTCTGTTTTAAGTTCATACCAGTATTTTTATTCTGGTTATCATTATGGTTTTAATCATTGCAGTCCAACATGTGGCAGAGGCACTATCTGGAGGAGACAATAAGAAGAAAGCCCGTCTTATGAACAAAATTGAGAATCTTTCCTATTGAAGTCTCCTCTGAATTTAGTGACTACTAATCATCAAATCCCCAGTTTGATGTTTCCCAACTTAACAAAGTCCTACCTGTGGCATAGAGTCATAGATGTTTACAGTATGGAAACAGGCCCTTTGGCCCAACTTGTCCATGCTGTCCCTTGTGCCAAAGAGAGTGCATGGGTAGATGCATTGTTTGCAAATTTCAATAACCTCGTGAATATTCTGGGCGGAATTTTCCCAGAAAAAAAGTGTTGAATTCGTGTGAAAACTGGGCTAATTCATGCTGTTTTTTTCAGTGGGAGTTCAGAGAAGAATCTCCCACACTCTGCGCACTGCAGAGGCCACCAGCGTGAATATCATTAAAAACTAGGGGGTGGGACCTATCCCCACTGGAGAGGCTGAAATCAGCACGCTGAACGGGCTACTGCGCATGTGTCGATCTGTCAGTGTCGAGATGCGCAGAGGCCCCGCACTGATGGCCTCAATTGTGGCCAGCCGTGCGACCCCCAGAATGCTGGCTCTCCGCCCCCCCCTCCCCCCATGGCCTGATCGCTGGCCCCCTGACCATTCCCAGCCAGCCCCGAACTCCCCCTTCCTGGCCTGCCCCAATCTACAGCCCGATTTCCCACCCGCACAGTCCTGCCCCAATCGCTGCCCTCCCTACTTCCCCCACTGATCCCTATGCAGAGTGGCAATGGGGCTCTGCCCCCATTTTCCTACCCCTTAGCACTGCCCCATGCCTGATGGGCAGTGTCACGGTGCCCCCTGGGCATTGGCACTTTTCCCGTTGGGTAGTGCCGGAGGCATAGGCTGGCATTGCCAGGACACCAATGCACAGGGGGCACCCCCCGCCCCCGCTGCCCGATTCTCTGGGAGCCCTGATTGTCCCCCCTTCACACCAGCGGGGTCAGACCGCTAGTGCTAGTGGGGAGTTACTGTAAACCCTGCTGGAGTGAACCACTCTGGCAGGAGGGGAGGGGGGGGCGGGGAGTTGGGAGTCATCTGCACTGAAAGCATGAGCTCTTTTCTCTCCTTACAGATGCTGCCAGACCTGCTGAGATTTTCCAGCATTTTCTCTTTGGTTTCAGATTCTAGCATCTGCAGTAATTTGCTTTTATACATTTAAACAGCATCTTTAACATAGTAAAACTTCCTAAGGCATTTCAAAGGAGTGTGAGCCAATAGAATTTGATGCTGGCAACCTTGAGGAGATATTGGATGAACCTTGGCCTTATCTATTCAGGGATCATTTCTTGTGTCAAGTTAACACCAATAGACTGGTGCTATAGCATTTCACCTCTTTGATCTCTACAGACTTACTCCAACTTTACCACCTTTGCCACTTGTACTCCACCAACCTGAATATAAGGTTATCAAAGGATAGCATGTAGCTCGACAAAGATGGATTCTTGGTGAATTCTGGTGCAAAGAAGGGAGAGTGATGGCAGATTAAGTATTGCAGACAATCTTAGTCGTGTAGGTGAATAAATCAATTAGTCTTTTTTATTTGTTCATGGGATGTACTGGCAAGGTCAGCATTTTTTTTACCTCCTAATTTCCCTTGAAGGCATTACTGAGCCACCTTCTTGAATTGCTGCTGTGCATCTTTCACAGTCCTGTTAAGTTCCAGAATTTTGAGACAGCAACAATGAAATAATGGTGACTTGGAATGGAATTGGACATGTTGGTGTTCCCATGTGTTGTGGTCAAAGATTGAAACCACTCAGGTAGTTTCAATCTTTGATCACAACAGTAACTGCAGTAACTGAGACTTTATTAAGAAATATATTTGAGAGACATAACCCTGCTCCTCCAAAATATCTGACAGGTACCAGGTCTGAGTAACCTATTTATACCTTTTGGTTATCACCCTTATACTATAAATCCTAATAAGCATCACTATACTGGTTGCAGCTGTAATTTAACTAACTGAAGACTGAAGTTTGTGCTTCTTATCACACTTCTGCTTACCCCATCCTGTGAAAGTCATTAAGTTTGTCATTGTTAGTTTCCCACACCAGCATGCTGAGAAAGGGCACTAATAACTATTATTTTAAAGCTGTTAATGCTCATTACTACATTTGCCTACTTCAAAGCCAAATGATTTCAATGACCCCACCTCCCATGCATCAGCTACCTTTGTCCTTTTAAGCTAGTAAAGGCATGGGTTTGGAAGGTGCTATCGATGAAACTTTGATGAGTTACTGCAGTGCATTTTGTAGATGGTACATAATGGAGATATGGTTCACTGATAGTGAAGGAAGTGAATGTTTAACGTGGTAGATGGCAGCTATTCCTAGAAGGATTTTTAGAAAGGGGAAGTTTCTCATGAAAAGAAGGATACTGGGTTGGCCTTACTTAACGTGTTCCAGATGTCTTGGAGTAAAGTCAATGACTACTGCCAGCGCTGATGCTATGTTGGGTGGAAGGACAAAGGTAAATTCTGAATTGGAGAGCCAATTGATGTAAGAATGGAAGGAGTAGGTGCTTTTTCAAAGGGAAGAGGGCAATGTTTACAGGACTGGAGGTAAGTTGGGAAGTGGAAACAAGGAAGTGAACCATATAAATGATCAGGATCAAGGTGATGCAAGATGTTGTGGATGATTGTGGAAGTGAATTGGAATGCAAGATGTAATTAAATGAGGACAGGAGGGCAAAAGGAGTGGAAGTAAAAGGGATTAAGGTGAAGGTTCAAGTCACCAGCAATGCGATGGGCATTTGGCGCAACGGCCAAGTGGTATGTAAAGAGCAAAGATCTAGACATGGAAGTTATAGAATTCGAAGTGGGTTGCTGGCAAAGTCGTTGTGTGATAAGTGGGAAGAAGTTGAGGTGCTCAAATAAGGAAAAGGTAATTGAGAGGCAGGGGGAAGATGAGATTGGTCATGATAGGAAATTGTGCACCTATAGAGGATGTATAGTGGACTCGGAGGGAAGTTTAAACTATATTGATGGGCAGCAGAGAGCTTAGGAAAGCAAATAATTCCTTAGAATGACGATTTGAAGAATAATGAGTGTGCTAGTTGAAACTGGGCTATTTTGAGGGTTAAGTACCAAAGCTGAAATGATCATTTGTCAGGTTCATTTTCATTACTGAGTAATGCTGCTCCTGTGAATGAAAGTCTTGTTGTTAGATTGTGATGTTATCTTCAGTGGGCATGCTCTGTCTCTTTGTTAGTTTTAATTCTTCTTATACATTTTCCTAAATCTTTTTACTGCTTAGTCATATACTTTAGGGTTCCACAACAAATGTAGTTTTCCTGCTCAAAAGACAATTGGAAACATCAATCCAGCTGCAAGAAACTACAGTTCTGCAGCTCCAAATTACAGCAAATACTGATTTCATTCCCAATCTTTCGGCGGTACACAACTCTAAACTTTCAAAAACCGATTATTCCTTAGAAGTAGATCATATGGATCAAAATGAATGTCAGTCGAGCACAGTGCAGACAGTGAAACATGCGCGACCCCCACTGCTTCTGTGAAACTGCCTGGAGGTCAAATACTGAATGGAGTCTTTTTGTTCTGTAATGCCATTGCCTGCTATCTTTAGAGTACTGGCTGTAGTACCCCATTGTGACATTCTACTTAATAGTCATTGAAATTTGTGTTCAGCTTAGTGTGCAGTGGAATCTTGTTCCATCATGAAAACTGCAAGAATTCAGGCCATTCTTTCATGCAGAGGCTGGAGAGCAACGACCTTGTGATTACAACGAACTTTTCAGGTCTTTAATTAATGAATTCCAATCCATTCCATGAATGGACAGTTTCAGCATGCTGGCTAATAATAAATGGGGATTAATTTCTGGGGCATTCTCCATATTCATCACACATGACTTTGGAAGATTTTCAGAAACCCTAGAAAATGACAATAGACACAATTTGGTTCTCGAGAACAACATGGAGCGAAAACCCCAAGCTGTGATAAATAACAAAAGTACTGGAAATACTCGGTAGACCAGGCAACCTCTGTGTTGAGAAAAACAGAGTTCTTGTTTCAGGTCAATGATCTTTTATCAGAACTAGAAAAGGATAGGGTTATGGTGGGCAATAATTGGTTGCCTTGGAAAAGGATTAGGAATCCCGAAACAGGATTCATCTGTGTCTGTTCCTTCTGTTCAATTTGCTATTTGCCAATCGTGCTATTTGCTAATTTATATCATGCAGGCAGCATTTTTCAGCAGGTGGCCCAAAATTGGGAGTGCACCATATGCATTTAGGCGTCAGCACAATTTAAAAGTGGTGGTGCATTGTGGCTGGAGCAAGTGCTAAATGTCATTGTGGAACTCATTCTGGCATAGAAGAAGGCATGATAATGAAACAACATGTGGATGTGGGGTCTCTAAGATTTTCCACAGCATTGAAGGCCCTGATCGATGAGCTGTAGAGAAGGAGATATTGGCTCTATCCATTGGGGCCAAGAGGTAGTGGGACCAGATAACTGGTGGTGAATGCCAGGAACCAAACCCTGAGGACATGGATTCAGTACTGCAAAATGTTCAATGATCCCACATTAGTCAGGTTCAGAAATTTATCTTCAAATGCCGCATCACATCAACTACATCATTAGCCTCGGCAATTGCTCAGTACGCCACAACGCCACACCTCCCATCACTTACCAACATTCTCTATCAACCTGAATACATAGCTTCACCTTGCACACTTTGCTGCAAACCTCACACCCACATTTCATAGTTTGCATACATTGGCAACTGTACAACCATGAAAGCCACGTCGCCCATGGAAATTGCACATCAGTGGCACATTTCCTTCTCTTCTACTGGACTGGGTAGAACAAAGGAATCGAGAAGTGCTTATCAGAGGCTCATGTGCGGCTGCATATTCTTAACCTGATGGAGGAGATGGTGCTGATCGTCAATGCCACAGCTATTGCTGAGGCCATGGTTGGCGGTGAGCCTTAAATGATAGAAGATGATAGTGTCTTCATTCTTGATCCTCCTTCTCACAAAGCACTTGCAACACATTCCACCATCTCTTCTGATTTAGAAGTTGCAGGTGGTGAAAAATATGCACCTCTTATTTCTCCATCGGGCCCCCACTCCTCTACTACAGCCTTACCCATGTGCATTTCTTCTTTCAGATACCCAAGAATTGCAACTAAGCCAGGTAGTAATGGAAGAGCAATAAGTGAAAAAACAAGACTACAGAAATAATAAAGAAACACCATCACATGATCTCTCACTCTCAGTCAACAGTTCAGATACTGATGCTGTGCAAAGTTTAGAGAAGATAACTAAGGATCTGCACATGGTGTGATCTGAGGTACCAATGACCTGCAGCCAGGCTTGTGGAAAAGGGTAGCATGGGTGCCACTTTGGCAGGGGGGTGAAGTTGCAAGTTCTGCTGCAGAAGATTTTGATGAGCACTTTGATAGAGCAAGCTACAGAAGAAAACTGATGGATATGCACAATGAAGTATTTAGTGCAGCGGTAGGTCTGCCCCCTTTGCATGAAATGCCAAGGATCATGAAGGTATGCGGCACCAACCTTGCACATAACTTTGCATTTTGTAGCATTTAAATGGGGACAAACTCCCTTAGCACACTTGTGAACCCAAACATGATGCAGTGCCTGGTGGTTGATGTCTCAGCTTGCACTGATGTGTTCCTAGCTCTTCCCCGATTCTGCTCCAACACTGTAGCGCAGACTCTGAATAAGACCATGGATATCTTGCTACAATTCCTTGAAGGATTGACTTATTTGAATTCTTGCTCTGTTCTCCCTCAACATCTTTCCTTTCTTTGTTTGGAACTATCTCATATTTAATTTTGGTTCTAGGGGGCCATTGGGGTTGGAGGCTTTTGTTCCATTTTTCATGATATTTGGGGAATAGAACAGTTTAGTGAAAGATTTTTATCACCGTGACTGTAGATCTCCTTGTTCTGTGGCGGATATTTTGCAGCAGATGTATAACATATCAGACGTGGCATTGAGAAACACAATAGAAGTGGATGAACACGAGCCATGGTTGAATTGGTTTCTTTTGTTCACCAGGCACAATCATGTGGCCAACAACTGAAGGGGGATTGCTCATGGCTCTCTAGCCCTATATAGTTCAGGGCAAGGAACAATTGTGAAATCTGTTTGTGAATAAACTGGAAACTATATTAAAAATCACTTTGAGATCTCTATAACTGCAGCTCCCAGGGAAGACAGTGGATGGCAGCACTATTCTGTTATCACTTATTAAGCATTAATCTAACATCACGTAAGCTGTCCTGTGAACCCCTTGGCTAAGAGACTACTCTAAATTACGTGCAGTGTGAGACTTCATAATCACTGTGACCTTGCTGTTCTGTATTAACTAAGAAGGTTGCGCTTCAGAGGTATCTGAAAAGGAACGAGGCACAAGGGGCAGAATTTTACAGTCCCGTGCCAGTGTGTTTGCAGGCAGGGTACCTGCAAAATTCCCCTGGTGGCCTTCCCACTACTCTCCTGCTCTCCCCGACCTATTCATAATTTTACATAGGGCAGGTAAGGTTTAGGGCAGTCTGTCTAACCTTGTCCCAATTGAGGCCCTTGAGGGCCACTTCCACCTCTGCCTCAATTTTGAGGCTGGCAGGAGATGTTGAGGCGATGGCGGGAAGCCTGGAAAGTCCCTGCTCAGGCTTCGGACAGAAAGGAGGTTAACGTGCCTCCCACAAGGGCCCTCTTTCCAACCGGGCATTGCCCTGAGGAACTCCTGCAGTGTTGTCATGGAGCTGAGATGATTAACCCCCAACAAACCCAACCATCTTCCTTTTTGCTTGCTACATAGAAAGTTTTTCCCCTGATTCTCATCAACTCCAGTTTTGCTCGGGCTCCTTAATGCCACATTCAGTTAAATGCTGCCTTGATGTCCAGGTAAATCGCTCTCACCTCACCTCTTTCGAACATGTTTGGACCAAGGTTATAAAGAGGCCAGGAGCTTATTGATCCTGGTGGAACCCAAACTGAGCATCAGTGAGCAGGATATTTCTGAGTAATGATGACCCCCCCCCCCCTTCTATCACCTTAGTAATGAAGAGAGTAGACTGATGGAGCAGTCGTTTATCGGGTTGGATTTGTCCTGTTTCTTGTGCACAGGTCATACCTGGGCAATTTTCCACATTGTCTGGTAGATGCCAGTCTTGTAACATTACTGGAACAGCTTCGTGGGGCACAGCTAGTATTGGAGCACAATCTTCAGTACTATTGCCCGAATGTTGTTTGGACCCATAGCCTTTGTAATATCCAGTATCTTTGGCCATTTCTTGATATTATGTGGACTGATCCTTTGTTGTTCCTCAACTCAAATCAAAAACCTTTATTTGAACCACTTGTATAGTTCTATCCTATACTCGAGTGTTCAAGATGAGTAATAAAAAAGAGCTAAATATTTGTCATAATTTTCTATGGATTGAGTTTCTAATGCCAGAGTGACATAGAAGAGTGACGATGCTGTCAGTCGAAATATTGAGAGGTGGACTTTTTTCATATAAAGTGAAATCGGTGAGTGATCCACCCAAGGCTGCTATCATATCTGCCTCACTCAGATTTTCTCCCAAAGACCTTCTGAACTGGTTATTTGCTTTTATGGCTGCCGAAATGCATCATGAGAGAATAACTTAAAAATCACAATTTTGCTTCTAAGTTTGTAAATTTAAAAAGATCTTTGAATTGTAAATTTTTAACAGATTATCTTTTTGCGTTTAGGTCTAAAAGTAGGTGATGAAGTTTTGGAGATTAATAAAATGAAAGCTAAAGATTTGGTTGTAGCTGACCTGAAGACTATCCTGTCTGCGCCTTCACTTTCTCTCACTGTACGAACATATGGTCAGCCAGTAGATGGACATATATCCACCTCGCCCCTTCGACGGGTAGGAACAACAGATGCATTAAGCGACAGTGGATTTGTTTCCAGTCATCAAGGTAGGGGCCATTGTCACTACTTAAAATTATTATTATGTTTAAGATAGTATTTAGATCCATCAAGGCAATAATAGAATGATATTTTAACTTAAACTGCCTGGTGGAAAATTGATGGGTTTGAATCAGCCACATTAATTGCACCCCACCTGATTTTGTTTCTATGGCTATATTGGGTGGCGTGTGACAGCCAGCAAATTCGATCCTGTATATTACCACCAGGCAAATTAGGTTAAAATTATACTCAAAGTTATTATTCACTTACCTTCCATGGACCTTCTATTTGATTCAATTTTTAGAATTTTCTTTATGATGTTCTGACCGTGCTAGTCTGTGCTATAGCTTGGAAACATCCAAATTAAGTCCTGAAATTTTGGCCATCGAGTGCTGCTTACAATCTCGATCAATGTTTTTTTTGCAGTATAGGAAATTGAATAACTAAAATCAGACTTATTTTCTTCTGAAAAATGTTTTGAGTATTTCTGTTTGTTTTTCTGATCGAAGTATGAATGAATGCTTGCACAGTGGGATACAAATGGGGAGGGCAGAAATAATTTTACATAGGTGATGATTAGATCTTTGAAATCACTAACACAATATTGAAGTAACATTTGTTTAAATATTTAAAAAAGAATTATATGTTTACTTCAAAAGTGGAATATGAAAGGGGACAAGCACCAAACAAGAAAGTGAGATTAGATTAGGTGACACACATGCCGAAAAATATCTGCATAATGTTGATGGATCAAATGGGCTGTTTCTGTTCTACATCAGTCTGAGGTAAGTAAGAGTGACTGCTCTTGGCATCAAGGCAACAATTAAACACATGAGGCAAGAGGGAACCAAAGTAAAACTAACATCAGTGAGGATCAGGTAAAAAAAAACTCCCGCGGCCAGAATTATACCTGGCACAAAGGAAGATGGTTGTGGTTAGCACTGCTGACTCAGCGTCAGGGACCAGAGTTCAATTCTGGCCTCGGGTAACTGTCTGTGCGGTGTTGGCATGTTCTCCCATGTCTGCGCGGGTTTCCTCCGGGTGCTGTGGTTTCCTCCCACAGTCCAAAGATGTACGGGTTAGGTTGATTGTCCATGCTAAATTGCCCCTTAGTGTCAGGGGGATTAATGGGGTAAATACATGGGGTTATGGGGATAGGGCCTGGGGTGGGATTGTGGTTGGTGTTGACTCAATGGGCCGAATGGTCTCCTTCTGCACTGTAGGATTCTATGATCCTATGTGATGTTTGGAGGTCAATCTTCTCCGTCTTGGGACACCATGGCATGAATTTCTTATGGGAGTGTCCTAGATCCAGCCATCTTCACTGTTTCTTCAATGACCATCCATCCATCATAAGGTCAGAAGTGGGAGTATTTGCTGATAATTGCACAGTGTTCACATACATTTACAAATCCTCAGAAATGAAATAGTCCATGCTTGTATGCTGCAAGGCCTGGACAATATTCAGGCATGGTCTAATAGGTGGTTAATAATATTCGCATCACACTAGTGCCAGGCACAACTATCTCCAACAATCTAATCCTCTTCCCTATGCATTCAGTGACATTACCATCATCAAATCCCCCACTATCAGCATTGTGAGCTTGTTAAAAAGGTACAGCAATAATCATGGGTGATTTCAATCCACGTATAGACAGGAAAAATCAGATGGGCAAAGGTAGTGTAGATGAAGAATTCAGAGAATATTTTTGAGATTTCTAAGAACAGCACATTCTGGAGCCAACCAGAAGGCGGGCTGTACTAGATCTGGTATTCTGCAATGAGATGGGATTAATTGATAACCTCATAGTGAAAGTACCCCAATGTAGCAGTCCTCATAATATGATTGAATTTTACATTCACTTTGAGGGAGAGAAGAGTGCATCCAAGTATTTTAAAGGGCAATTATGAGAGCATGAAAGCAGAGCTGACTGAAGTGAACTGGCAAACATGCTTAAGGGATAGGTCAACAGATGTTTAGTAGCAGACTTTTAAAGAAATATTTCAGAATACACAGAATAAACACATTACAATGAGAAAGAGAAAGGCCATGGGGAGGGCCCGTCATCTGTGTTTAACTAAGAAAGTTAAAGACAGTATTAAACTTAAAGAAAAAGCATATATTTGTGCAAAGATGAGTGGCAGCTCAGGTGATTGGGAAGAATATCAAGAACATCAAAGTACGACAAAAAGATTGATAAGGAGGGGAACACGAGTATGAGAGAAAGGTGGCCAGTAATATAAAGCCAGACAGGAAGAATTTCTACAGATATTCAAATAAGAAAACAGTTATCCAAGTGAGCATTGGTCCTATAGAAAGTATGCCTGGGTAATTGGAATGGAAAGTAGGGCTATGGTGGTGAATTAAACAGGTATTGTGTATCTATCTTCACTACAGAGGACACACGTAATATCCCAGAAATAGCTATATATCAGGAAATGGGAGGGAGGAACTCAAGAAAATCACCCGGGGAAGTGGTATTGAACAAATTATTAGGTCTGCGGGCTGACAAATCCCTTGGTCCAGATGGACTTTACCCTAAGGTCTTAAAAGAAGTGGTTAATAAGATAGTTGATGCATTGCTTTTTATTTTTCAAAATTCCCTAGGTTCCCGAGGGAAGGTTCCATTAGATTGGAAGATAGCAAATGTAACTCCTTTATTCAAAATGGGAAGGAGACAGAAAACAGGAAACTATAGACCAGTTAGCCTAACATCCGTTATAGGGAAAATATTAGAAGCCATTATTAAAGATGTCAGGGCAGGGCACTTGGAAAAATTCAAGGTGATCCGGCACAGTCAGCATGGTTTTAGAGTTCTTTGAAGGAGTTACATTTGATTTGATTTGATTTATTATTGTCACATGTATTAGTATGCAGTGAAAAGTATTGTTTCTTGCTCGCTATACAGATAAAGCATACCATGCTTGGAGAAGGAAAGGAGAGAGTGCAGAATGTAGTGTTACAGTCATAGCTAGGGTGTTGAGAAAGATCAACTTAATATCAGATGGGTCCATTCAAAAATCTGATGGCAGCAGGGAAGAAGCTGTTCTTGAGTCAGTTGGTATATGTCCTCAGACTTTTGTATCTTGTTCCCGACGGAAGAAGATGGAAGAGAGTATGTCCAGGGTGTGTGGGGTCCTTGATTATGTTGGCTGCTTTTCCTAGGCAACAAGAAGTGTAGACAGTGTCAATGAATAGGAGGCTGGTTTGAGTGATGGATTGGGTTTCATTCACGACCCTTTGTAGTTTATTGCGGTCTTGGACAGAGCAAGACCCAAACCAAATTGTGATACAACCAGAGAGAATGCTTTCTATGGTGCATCTGTAAAAGTTGGTGAGAGTCACAGTGGACAAATTTCCTTAGTCTCCTGAGAAAATAGAGGCATTGGTGGGCTTTCTTAACTATAGCGTCGGCATGGAGTGACCAGGACAGGTTGCTGGTGATTTGGGCACCTAAAAACTTGAAGCTAGCAACCATTTCTTCTTTGTCCCCATTGATGTGGACAGGGGCATGCCCTCCACTACGCTACCTGAAGTCGATGACTATCTCCTTAGTTTTGTTGACATTGAGGGTGAGATTATTGCCATTGCACCTGTTCCCAGATTCTCTATCTGTTTTGGCATCTTTGATGGATCTCCATAGGTCATATCTGGCTTTCTTGTATAGGTCAGGGTCTCCTGACTTGACCACCCCAGACTTGAACTTCAGCAAGCAGTGGATATCCCTGTTCATCTATGGTTTCTGGTTGGGAAACACACTGATTTGCTTCTTTGGCACACAGTGTTCTACACACTTACTAATGAAGTCAGTTACTGTATAAAGACACAAACTCAAGTGTCATTATATGCCCTGTTTATGAACAGAACTCCCACTTACCTGACGAAGGAGCAGCACTCCGAAAGCTTATGGCTTTTGCTACCAAATAAACCTGTTGGACTTTAACCTGGTGTTGTGAGACTTCTTACTGTGTTTACCCCAGTCCAACGCCGGCATCTCCACATCATAGCTAACAGGAAACAGAGTTGGTCATAAATGGGTTGGCAGGATGTGATGAGTGGTGTGCCGCAGGGATCAGTGCTGGGGCCTCAACCTTTTACAAAGCTACATTAGCAACAGCCAGACACATGTCCTCCTCTTTCAGCTTCAGCTACAGAAATGCACTAAACACGCTATTTACTCATAGATGGACATGAATTAATTTGAAAGTTAGCAGTTCTGGTCAGGCCAGCATTGCAGGGCTGCTGATTGAATTGCTGGAGGTGAATGCATGCTCCTTTTAGTGCTTAGCTCTCTCGCTGGGGATCAGTGGTTCATGGTGAGCAGCATGTTTAGCTGATTATTTTGGATCTGGTGGGATTAGGTATACGGCGAGCTTTGAGCTACCAAAGTCAGCTGACAGATGAGCTATGCCAGCACAATCTCATTTTTCAGCTGAAGGTGAGTGAAGAAAACTAATGCTAGCAGCTTGACTTCTGCTGCTTTTCTCAAAAGTTCTCACTGATCCTTGAGGGATTATTCTATAGAGATATTCGTGATGAGATGCAGAGCTGTGCCATTTTCGGGTAATGCAGCAAGGTATACATTCTAATGCAGAAATGGTGAGAAAGTGATTTTCTTTTACCTTTAAACACAGCATGGATTAGTGGTGTGTAAATTAACTGCACTGCATTTATGCTATTTCCTAGTGTTGAAATTGTTTTATTCATCATTGGTGCTTGCTTCTTAAGAGGAGATTTTGCTTTGTTTAAACCGTAGCTGCTAGTAAATTGTGATTTGCACGAGTGAAAATCAAGAAACAGGAGAAAAAAATTCCATTACAGGCAGAGTCTATTTCTTCGGGGATGTAATTGAATATCTAGTATATGGACCATTGTAACATTCTGGGCTTATGCTAAACAGCTACTGTATTAAATGCAGGATGCAGTTTTTACTTGTTCATGTTCAGTCCAATATTCACACTATTAACCAGCATGACCTGAGAATCAATTTAATTCCAAAATGAAGTTCCTTAAAATTTAGTACAATATTTGAAAACAGTAAATAGACCTATCTCACTTCATCAACCATAAGAGGGCTGAATTTAGCTTTTCTTTGATTGCTCATCAGTTCTGTACAGGAGAGCATGATGATCATTAATTACGTTGCTACAAGAATGTATCTCACGGTCATCATTTTATGATGAAAACTGTTTATACTACTGTTTCATGCTTCTGACATTAAAAAAACTGATTTTGAAACTAAGTTTTGAGTAATCTAGCTTATGGTCAGTAGCAAAGTAATGATCAGCGTGATGCTGACCTCAGAATCTATGGATTTTCCTTTTTATCTTTTCTTTTTGATTCTAGTGGCATGTTAAGGGATCTGCAGGCATCCAGCAACATTTGCATCATCAAGCAGAATAAACGCATGATCACATCAAAGTGTTTTCATAGTCAATAAATAAGGAAGTAAATACCTCTGAATCCCTGTACTTTTAAACTTTAAATTTTATGGATAGGGAAATATATCATGGGACATACAGATGGGCTTAAGTTAGAAATAAAATATAATGAACTTATTTGTTTTTGATCACTTAATAAATATGTGAAATTTATTATAAAATGGAGACACTTGTCATTCAATAAATATCAAATTATTTTTTTGAGGGCGAGTGAGGTTTTTCCAGTAATTAGGAACTTGGTGAAATATTTAAAAGCTCACTTGCACCTCATTAAATAAGGTACATTTTTTTTAGCTTTCTTTGAAGTGAGAAGAAAGGAGTAATTTTCTGGCCCCATTCAACGCAGGTCCAAATTTTGTTCTGGCTGGAAAGTCATGTGAAAGGGCCATAATAGGATATGCGCTGGGGAGATCTCAGAATGAGACCTTCCTCACCACCCTTGCCAGTGGTACCATCAGCTCCAGCGAGAGCGTGAACCTGATGACCATATTTAAATTTCAAAATCGGCTTAACACCATATCTTTCTGTTCCCACCCACCAACGTGACATAGCACCAATAGGAATCACTACTGGTCTCCAAAAATGAGACCAGACGTGATGACCAAACCAGGTGCTCGGGGGCCAGTGTGGCCCCAGGCTGGTCAGGGTCTTGGCACTGCCCCCTGGCACCCTGCCTGTGCAACCTGACACTGCTAGTGGTGGGGCCTATAGGGGATGGGGGTCTACAGGGGGAGGTTCTTTAGGTGACCCCATAGCAGGGATTCACTTCATGCATGGTGGGGGGAGGGGAAGGAGTGCTGGGCACCGATGCCCCGAAGACTGGGGATGGATGGCAGTGGTAAGCACTGCTGCCTCACAGTTGACTGGTTCGATTCCAGTCTTGGGTGACTGTCTGTGTGGAGTTTGCATGTTCTTCCTGTGCTGGTGTGGGTTTCCTCTGGGTGCTCCGGTTTCCTCCCACAGTCCAAAGATGTGTAGGTTAGGTGGATTAGCCATAGTAAATGTGTTGAGTTAGGGGGACAGGGTGGAGGGGTGGACATGGGCAAGATGCTCTTTCGAAGAGTCGATGGGCTGAATGACCTGTGCCTGTAGGGTTTCTGTTGTGCGCGGGATGGGGGGGGGATCCTGTATGCAACAGGATTGGCGAAGTCACTGAGCAGCAATATAAAATTTTTAAATAACTGTAAACTGAAACAAAATCAGAAAATGCCAGTTTGTAACTTTTATAGCAGTATAGACTGTGTAATGCTTCACGTGCAACTCTCCATCAGGACTGAAAAAAATTACAAGTGCAATGTATTTAAAATGGGAAGAGAATAAGGGAGGGACAAACAAACACACACATATGAGAAAGGAAGTGCAGAAAATTAGTTTCATATTTAATTTGGTCAACAAAGTTTCAGAGTTCAGAAACAAAAATGTAAGGAAAATGTTCCATCACTTGCAAAAGTAGTAATAGTATTTAGTTTGTTTGAAGCAGAATAATGAACAGAGCTTTTTACCAAGCTTGACATTTGCTTAAGGAAGATTGGTTTATGAAATAGAATTAAGATTATATAAATAATGCCAACATTTCAGTAACATGGAACTTTTGGATAATAAAAACTTGGAGTAATAAATGTGACATCTGTAGATTTTTTCCTTACTTTGTAAGGGGATATCAGTTAAACTTTGAATTGTGAATTAATTTTATTTAATCAAAGTTATAGTTGAAGATTGTAAATCACAATCTAGCCAGTTATTTGGTTCTGAATGAGTGGAATTTCCTCCAGTTAACTAATGGGAAGACTGCCAGTGACTTCAGTCCTTGCCTCAAACTCCATTCCTGAGCCACTGACTCCCTCCCTCTTCCTGGCAACAGTCTGAAGAAACAAAACCAGACAGTTTGCAACAGTAGTGGGCAACCTGTGGCCCAGGGGTCACATGCTGACCATTGGAATTCTGGGTGTTGCCCATGAGACATTTTGTTGACGATTGCCCACGTGCGGGTTGCCAGATTCCACTGATTTCTGTCTGTGTAGTTTTTTTCCTACCGGTATGACTGACGTGATAGACATGTAAAGCAAGGGTATGTGCAGTGAGGTTCAGGCTGTTTGCACACAATATTGATCATGAGAGCTGAGTGCTACCTCTGCTTCCATAATGTACATATTTATTTTGTTTTTTACGATTTGAAGTTGTTGGTTCTAATAATATATGAATGATTAAGCTTTTTCTATAACATTTTATGAAATATTGTATTCAATGTATTTAATATTATTCATGGAGTCATGGTTAGTGAACAATCTTGCAGGGCCCACTGAGGAAATTAAGGAGGGCCACTCATGTGGCCCACTCGCTAGCCTACATTTCCCATCACTGGTTTGCAATCTTGATGTCATCTTTGATAGCGAGATGAGTTTCCGACTACACATCCATGCCATCATTAAGACCACCCATTTCCACTTCCAAATGTCCGGCCTCAGTTCATCTGTTGTTGAAACTTGATTCTTGCTTTTGTTATCTCAAACCTTTACTATTCCAATGCACTCCCGGCTAACCTCCCACATTCTATTCGTCATCAATTTGAGATTATCCAAAACTCTGCTACCAACGCCCTATCTCGCACTGAACTATCTTCACCTATCACTCCTGTGCTCATTGACTTATTTTGGCTCTTGGTCAAATAATGTTTTAATTTTAAAAATACTTATCCTTGTTTTTAAATTCTTTCATTGCCTTACCCTTTCTAACTCTGTGATCTCCTCCAGTCCCACAACCTTCCAAGTTAGCGGTGTTCATTTTATTTGGGCCTATTGAGGATCCTTGATTTTTAATTCCCCCATTCTTGGTGGCTGTGTCTTCATCTACCTTGGTCCTAAGCTCTGGAAATCCCCCTAAACCTCGCTGCCTCATCTACCTCTGACCACATTTTTGGCCATATGTAGTCCGGTATCTAATCTTTTATTATGCTCTTGTGAAATGTAGCGGAATGTTTTACTGCATTAAAGGCACTATATAAACATAAATCGTTGTTGTAGATGTACCTTAATCACTCAAGATGTTTTCATATAAATTAGTTGAATAATTTTTTTGACAAATATTTTACCTCATTGTAATCTGAGACAGGCTTGAACAGAGCATGTCCAATATACAGAATTTCACAGTATGCAATCTGTGCAAAAAACATTGACCAGTAGTCCCTCATCCTAAAGCACTTGAGAATATCTATGTACCGTTCAGCATGATTTAACTTTTTCCATAGAGTTTTAGAAAATTATAATCAGAGCCTTCAGTATTTCTACCTTCGCTTCCTTTGCCATCTAAAAGAAGCCTTTTTATTGCTCTTTATTTTTTGCAAGTATTTCTCTTAATCTTTTTATCCCACCTTTTGCAGCTGTCCATCTCTTTTTCTATTTTTTTAAATGATCAATTGTTCTATTTACTAATTTCTCTTCCATTTCATCTGACCAATTTTCCTTTTAATCTCGCTATGTTGTCAGGTGGCTTGGTGATAATGTCACTGGACCAGTAATTCAGAGGCGCAGGCTAATGCTCTATCTGGGGACATAGGTTCTCCCCTCCACGGCAACTGGTGGAATTTGAATTCAATTAATAAATCTGGAATAAAGGAAATCCGTCATTCTTACCCTGCCTACATGTGGTGACAAACCACAGCAATGTGGTTGACTCATAATTCCCTCGAAATGGTCCAGACAGTCACTCAGTTCAAGGGCAATTAGGGATAGGCAGCAAATGCTAGTCTTGCCAACGATGCCCACACACCATGTAAGAATAAAGGAAAAAAAGGTAAACAGGTTTTGGAATGATTCTTGACTTTTTAAAATTCAAGATTGATGAGTTAGACATTGTTTCGTGAGTTCAGTTTGGTGGTGGTTCTTAAAATAATCATATAAATGTTCCTAATTGCTGACTAATAAGAGTGCACTTTGGAATCCCTGCGCAAGGGTCAGAGGAAAGATAGCAAAAACACACCATGCTCCCTGTTTTGTCCCACAGCATTTGTTTGGAACTCCACATGACACAACAGGATCTGTGCCTCCAATAGATGCAGGCCAAGGATTTTTTTGAATGAGGTGAAAGGGTTATTCCCACGCTCGCACTTACCTCCTCCTCTCATTTGCAGCCCACACAAAACATGGTACTTTGGTTTTGCCTTAGGGTCACACTGACCTGAGGCTCTGACAGATCCTGAGGACAGACCAACGATCGTAAAGAAAGATTGGAAATTTAATTTGAAGTACCCATTCTAAAGGCAGTAGGGGCTTTCTGGCTACTGATTTCCATCAGTGACCAGAAGTTTTCAGTGTTGGAGACTTGAATCACAGTTGCAGATGCAGTTAAATTTACTGCCTACTTTTAGTTGTAAAGCTCAGCAAGGGAGCAGACCAGGGAGATCTCCCGTGTCAAAAACGTATGCAGCTGTGTTTTCTTGGGTGTAACATTCTTGCAGTGCACGTGAGAAGAAAGTCTACCTTGTATTTTCCAAAACTTCCTTACCGGTTGCACTGTTGAAATGCCATTAGTCTTCTCATATTTCAGTACCATTTGGAAACTAGTTTTGTGCCAGTGTAAAATATATAAAGCTGTTACTGAGATAGTGCACTGCAGAAAAAAAATAAAGAAAAATGGACTTGAGACAAAAACAAATGGAAAATATTGTCAGTGAATCAGTGCTCATAAATAGCACTTTTAACATAACCTGCAATCCACCTCATTTTTCTTGTGGGGGTTGTAATGGTTATTGCTTTAAAAAAAATAATTAAAGGGAACTGAATGCTGTGATCTCGACCAGCTGTTATCACTCTCTTTAACTAATTACAGGGAGCTTGAAAAAGTGATCCCTACCAGCTGTTGTTGATGTCCTTTTATACTCCCACAATTGTTAAAAGTGAACAAAATAGCAGATATAAAGTTTACAGCTTTAATGGATTTTGTAGCAGTAATCCTGTTACCCGAAACCTGTCCTATTATTAGTTGACAAAAGCTTTATGTCTGTGCTTTGAGCTGATCTGTGAACACAGCACAATGTATTGGTAGCACGAGAATAATTACAACATGCAGTATTCATTATTACCTGAAAATGTTTTCTGTCCATTCAAAACTGCTGAAGCTTTCTATTGACATCCAAAGATTAGCGAAAAATCAGGTATTTACATGCAATTTTAAAATGACAGAGGCCTTATTTACTCTGTGCAACTTCAATCATTCAGTTTCTGTGATTTGTTGCTTTTATGATATAATTACCTTTTTTTAACATCTGAACAGAAATGTTGAACAGCCATACTGAGCCTTCCTATGATAAAGACAGACCTGCTGTATCATTTGAGACCGGTGAAACATGTAAGGTAAGTCTGTTGCATTGCATACTGTTGTACTATCACAGTTGAGTGTGCACACACCTGACCTTCCTTCAGTCCATTCAATACATTTTGAGGATTTTGAGTTAAGAAGCATCAGTTTATTAGAATGTTAATCTATTTGATCTTATTGGCATAGCTTCCCGTTTTCAGTAGCTGTTACTCAATATTTTGTTCATTAGCTGTAGTGCTGGAAATACAGTAGAGAGAAATGTGTTTTCATGGGAATTAATTTTTCTGACCGTGTTCCAAAGTATAAACAAAGCAGCACTACCTGTGTGCTACCTCGGGTTAAGCTGCACTCTAATTGTTCTGAATATTTTAAGCAGTATTACATGTTTTGAATGAGGTTCATTGCTATAAACATCCTTTTGTGACATTTACAGATCCTTCAAATGTATTCTCGAGTATCTAGCATTTGAATGCAAAAAATGCTTTCGGAGACAAATGTAATTTTCTTGTATTTCAATGATATACTAAGCTGCATGATTATCTATTGTAAATGCATTTTCATTTTAGTAAATTTTCAATTTTTTATTATGTTCTGTTAATATTTATGTTTAAATATTAAATTAACTGCTTTCAGATTCACCATTTCGGTGATTAAATTGTTTTTCTCCATGTCGATAGCCATAGAAACAAAATTCAAAAATAGCTTTTATCACATTGGCGATGGTTATAGTTTTTAGATGCTTCAAAAATGCACAGTTGACTTAAACATCTAGCTTTGAGGAAATGTCACAAAATGAAACTGTACAATTATCTGTTTCTGTGCTTATTAGCACAGTTATTAATTACTCTACAGTGCTGCAGTTTGTATTTGGTCTGAAAAACCTGTGCTTAAATCCTCCTTCTTCTGTCTTGGTTTCATTTGTTATTTATTATACAGTGTGGTGTGTTCAATTATGGTTGCCTGTTAATTCATATGAATTGCCATGTTAACCTCGAATGTTAGAGTATATGGTAGATTTTGTAAATTGTTTTATCTTTCTGACCAAGTATAGTAAAGTTTATTTTTGTTTGTTCAAAACCCACGGAATCTTTATTATGTTGAATGTCTTGACTCTCAAACTTTAAACAAAACTTTCTTGGTCCATAACCAGAGTTTACCAAAAACTTGGGGGTCTGGTCTAGGATCGTTGCAATATCCTAATTAGGAAACCAAGTAATCCTCTTTCAGAATACTTCCCATCCCACTTTAGTCTTGAAGGAACATCATACAGGCTTTTCCCAGCAGATGGGTCATCACATTACTCTTCAAAAATACTTTATTTGGAAGCCCTGAGGTGAAAGGTGCTATATAAAAATGTCTTTTTTTTTGCAAAAGCTCATTCCTTATAATCCCCAGTTTAATTTTGAGAAATAAAACATCAGAGGAGTAAAAGAGACGATAAAATGTGAAGTTTAATCTGAACTTTTCAGCTTTTAGGTTCATTTGGTTTAAAATCAAACTTCAATAAGTTGCTAACATTTTTATTAAACTTTTAGTAGTAATTAGTTTAGCTTAAGATCTGGCACAACTGAAAGCTGTGATACATCCTATCTGTGTGATGTGAGAGGTCTTGGATGCTTTGTGATTTGAGATGACTACTTGTCTCTGATAGTTTTTGGACTCTTGTTGCTTGAGCAGCAGCTGGGAACACTCATCACAAATGAGGGCTTGGAAAAGTTCCTGGAATGTATGTTCCGGTAAATAGTCATCCCATCGATAGAACACTTAGAGAGGAAGAGAAGTGGGTGACTATTTATTGGGAAAAGGAAGAGCAGCAGGAAGACAAGTAGTGCAATAATCTCTGAGTTGAAACAGGTACCAAGTATCTGTGACATTTGCAGCAGGATCTCGAGAAGGATAATTACAAATAATGCTGAGGTACTGTGGAATTTGTGGTTATCTAAGAAAGCGAAGGAGTGGTCAAGTGCAGAGCATTGGCAAAATAGAGGATTCCGTACTCAGAAGAGTAGACAAGTGATTTTCGCATTGCAACTGAAAGTGTAGAATGGCACATTGTGTCCGTGCTGCCAGGAATAAAAGGCACAAAAGATATCGGACAAGGAAGGGGATCAACCAGAAGTCATGGTTCATTTTAGAACCACTGGATAGAAAGATATAATACAAAAAAGCCTAAGGTTAGAGGAACAGAAAATTTGGGTTTGTTGTGGTGTGGGAGCTGGTCTGCCTTCTCTTGGTTCCATTTTTAGCTATCTAACTGTAACGGGAGTATATCCAGAAGTGGCTTCTCTATCTGCACCCAGACTTTTACCTTTGGAGTCCCCAAGAACCTGTCATTCTTCTTTTCTTCCTCATTAGCATGCTACCCTCAGCCACCATGAGCACAGACACAGATTAGTTTCTACATATCTCCTTACAATTCCTAGATCTAATTCGACACAATGTCTCTTGACTCCAAAGCTGTTTCTTGTGTTGTCAGACTGGCTATCCCATATCCAGTCTTGAATGCTCAACACTTTACTCTAATTAAACATGGGGAAGGTTGAAACCATTATCTTCTCCCACCACAAATCTATACCATTACCATGGATTCTATTTCCATTTCTATCCATTGTTTCATTCTAAACCAGGCTGTTTAATGTCTTGGTATTGTATTTGGCACCATGTGGAGCTTCCAGCTCTATGCTTTCCCATCAGAATAACCACCTACTTCTACCTCTTGTAATATCACTTGTCTCATCCTCTATCTCAGTCCTTTTTCCATTGAAACCCTCATTCACATCTTTGTCGCCCTGAGACTTGATGATTCTAATATTCTCCTATCTCATTCTTCACGCTCTGCATACACCAGATCATTAAAAAAAAAATCTCTGCTGCCAATATCCTACTCAGCACCAAGTCTTACTCTCGCATTACCCATGTCCTTGCTGGTATTCATGGGCTCCTAGAACCCCAGTTCCTTCGATTCTAGAATGGTCCAAGCAGATCTGAAGTTAGCAAATGTAGCAAGAAAGGAGGAAGAGAGTAAACTGAGCTACAAGCCTTTAGCCTGACATCAATCTTTGGGGAAGTGCTGGAATCTATTATTAAGTAAATCTTAATAATCCCTTTGCAAAATCGTAACATGACGGAAGCCACCATGGATTTCCAAAAGACATTCAGTAAGATCGCAGAAACAATTATCACATGGGCTCATGGAGTTGGAGGTAATATATTCACGTGGATGGAGGATTAGTTAACGGACAGGAAACAAAAATTGGGATAAACGTGGCATTTTCAAGTTTGCAGGTTGTAACTGCTAGAGTGCCACAAGAATCTGTGCTGGGGCATCAGCTATTTTACAATCTCTAAATGACTGAGATGAAGAGACGGAGATTAATGTATCTAAATTAGCTGATGATGCAAAGTTGGATGAGAATGTCAGCTGAGAGGAGGACAAAAGAGACTACAAAGAGATATAAACAGGTCAAGTGAGTGGGCAGATGGCATAGCATTTGGGGAATGATAGGGTTGTTCATTTTGGCGATAAGAATGGAAAAGCAGAATATTTTTCAAAAGCAATGAAACTTGTAAAAGTTGATGTTTAAAGAGACTTGGGTGTACTCATGCAAGGAACACAGAAATGTATGTAGGTACAGCAAATAATTTTGAAGGCAGATGGCATGTTGGAAAGGAATTATATTACAAGAATTAAGAAATCTTGCTACATTTGTATAGGGCTTTCGTGAGACCACACCTGGAGTAGTGTGTGCAGTTTTGGTCTCCATATTTAAGTATTTACATTGGAGGAAGTATGGCGAAGGTCCACTCGATTGATCCTCAAGATGAGAGGGTTGTCCAATGATAAGAGGCTAAGTAAATTAGATCTATATTCTCTGGAATTTAGAAGAATGAAAGTGATCCCATTGAAACTGACAAGATCCTGAAAGGACTTGACAGAGTTGATACTGAGAGGTGGTTACCCCTAGCTAGGGAATCTTGAATTAAATAAAAAAGAAAAGTTTTTAATGTCTAAAGTTAACACATGGCGATTTTCTTGGCTTGTCCAAGCAAGTGGTGGTTCTCATTATGGGACTAGCGGCAGGTACAAGTGGTGGCGACCATGTCTTCGTACAATCTCAGGATAAGGGGACGATCATTTAGAACTGAGACGAGGAGAAATTTCTCTATCCAGATGATTATTAATTCCAAAAATTAGCTATCGCTGAGGGTTGTGGATGTTCCATGGTTGATGAGGTTTAAGGCTGAGATAGACAGATTTTTGAGGAGCAGGCGGGAAAGTTGAGTTGAAGTCGAAGATCAGCTATGATCATATTGAATGGTGGATCAGGTTCCACAGGCCTTATGATCTACTCATCCTATTTCCTATGCTTCTCAAAATTAAAAATTTCATGCTCGAGTTAAGACCTCTCCATAGCATTGCCCATCGAATTTCTCTAACCCTAAGCAGCCATACAATAATTGTGCCTGAGTGTGAACTCCTTGTCCAGGAGATTTTCACAGTAACTTCATTGCAGTGTTGATGTATGCCTACTTGCGACACTAACAAATAAACTTTAACAAAATAAACTTTAAACTTCTCTGACTTCTTGTGCATCCTCCCTTTTCTCCACAATTGGCTCTGCTATCAGTCACCCCGGCCCAACAGCCCGGAATTCTGTCCCCAGAATCTTGGTTCTTCGTCCCTTGCTCCTTTTAAGGCCCTCCTTAAAAACCCACTTTGCAAGGACCATGTCCCTGGCTCAACAATCTTCATCATTGACCTTCCCTCCACCATAAGGTGAGAAGTATGGATGTTTGCTGACGATTGCACAATGTTCAGCACCATTCACAACTCCGCAGATATTGATATGGTCCATATGCAGCAAGACCTGGACAATATTCACGTTTGGTTTTATAAATGGCAAGTGACACTAGTGCCACACAAGTGCCAGGCAATGGCCAACTCCATCGCCCTTTGTTATTCAGCAGCATTACCAACAGTGATTCCCCCACTATCAACATCCTTGGGGTTATCATTGACCAGAAATTGAACTGGTCCAACTATATAAATACTGTGGCTGCAGAGCAGGTCAGAGGCTAGGAATTCTGTGACAGGTAATTCAGCTTCTGTCTCCCCAAAAGCCTGTCCACCATCTACAGGGCGCAAATCAGGAATGTGATGGAATACTTCCCACTTGCAGCTGCAACAACTCTCGACCTTGACGCCATCTAGGCTAAAGCAGCCTGGTAGCACCCCATCCACTAACTTAAGCATTCACTCCCTCCATAACCAACATACAGTGACAGCAGTGTGCATCATCTACAAGATACATTGCAGCAATTCGCCAAAGCTTGTTGGACAGCAGCTTCTAAACCTCTGACCTCTCCACCTAGTAGGGTAAGGACAGCAGATACATGGGAACACCGCCACCTGCAAGTCCCCCTCCAAGCCACATACCATCCCGACTTGGAATTATATCACTGTTCATTCACTGTCACTGGGTTAAAATCCCTCCCTAACAGCATTGTGTGTGTGTACATACACCACAAGGCCTGTAGTGGTTTAAGAAGACAGCTTACAACCATGTTTCCAAGGGCAATTAGGGATGGGAGCCATAATGGCTGGCCTGGTCAGTGATGTCCACATCAATCAAAGAATTTTTTAAAAAAAGAACTCTCCTAAAATCTCCTCTTTTGGCCATTTTGTCAACGTTGACTACTGTGGAGCACTTTGTGACATTTTGTTAATATTAATTCTGTGACCAAATTGTCTGAATCTTTAGGGAACTAATAGTCCCTTTAGGGGAATAAAAGGAGGTGAAGCAGTTCATTAAGATAAAATCAGATAAGGAAGTAGTGAGGACATATAAAGTGAAACTTAGAAGTAGAAAATGTACCCTGAATCTTGGAATGCCGTGGGAAGTCAGAGAAAGTAGTAGAGATTATGACCATAATCAAACATCCTTCGGTAGAGGTGGCAGGTCAGGGACTGGAGAAATGCCAATGTAGTGCCTTCATTCAGCTAAAAACTCCAATGGTGGGCAATTCTCTAGCTCCTGTAACATAGCATAAAATTAATCATCATTTATAAAGACATGGGCTAATTAAGCAAAGACAGTTTTGATTTGTAAACAAGAAGCTGTGTTTTAAAAAGACAAATGGATAAATATTTGATGTAGAAAATTTTGAAAGAGCTGGGAGATAAGATCAATTGGATCACTCTTACTGAGAGATTGTGGAGGTGAATGAGTTAAATTACTTCCTTCAGTGTTGTAAAAACGATAGCGGTATATAGTGTCATACTCGGTAGAGTGTTTATCATTGTTTGAATAAAGAACTTTTTCCTTAGATCTGTTTTAAAAGTATCCTTCACTAATGTGAATTTTGTGTCCTCTACTGCTTGATTTGACATGATGTATGTATACCTTTTAATGCTTTGCCTCAGTGAGGTTTTCCTTTAATCTTCTCTCAAGACTGTGGAGTTCAAGCTTTTCTAATCTCTTCTTATAGATAATCCCCTTTACAATTAGGATCATTCTCATTGCAGTTCTCTATACTGTCACAATTTGTACCTCTCCCTTTTAATCACAACATTGTAGAGAGTTCTCCACCTGTAGTCTGATTAATGCACTATAAAGTCTCACCAGAGTCTCTGTAGTTTTACATTACACTGTTCTGGCTACATAGCTGAATATTCTAATTTTTAAAATTGTTTTTCTTCCTTGCCTTGATATTAAAAATGAATAGTCTATGATTGTAGCTGATGGAGCAGGGAAGGTAGAGTCTGGGCTGGGCAGTAGCGAGGGTCAGGGACTGAAGTCCAGTAACCCAGGGCTGTGGGCAACTTGTGGAGTGCATTCACGGGGAACTGAACTGCGGCAGAACAGCTTTGCATTGGGGGAATTGTGTTCTTTGAATGTCTGGTGGCAGACTTGTGCCTGATTTTCAGGAGTGGTGGAAGATTGGCAGCCTACCGTGGGCTTGGGTGAGGAGAAGTTTGGAGCAGGGGGAGGTAGAGAGTGATAAATTTGAGTTTGGGGCATGGTTTGATTTGGTGTTGAGGTGGGGGCTTTATTGATGAGGTTAAATTGTTGAGGTGGGAGATTTATTGGAGGAAATTAGTGCTGAAGTGGGAGTTTGTTGAGGAGATTTAGTGCTGTGGTGGGGATTTTAGTGAGGTGATGAAATTATGTGCTCGAGATTTTACTGATGGGGTCACATTATTGAACTGGGTGCTTATTGTGTGTAGGGGATACTTTTGAGCAGAGTCTAGTGCTGAAGGGAACTTTATCAAGGGAGATGAGTGATGAGGCTGGGACTGTCTCAGAGGCAGGTCTCTACAGGTATCATTTTCCTTTTACTTGTATCTACATTTCTGGTAATCCAGATCCTGTAGGATTGCGGCTTTAATATTAACATTGAGAGCTCTAAGCTAAGGGAGTAAACTCAGCATCAATTCTGGGATGGAATCCCACTAGGCAATTGGTGTTTCCTTCTGGCAACCCATGCAACTGACAATAGGCTTTCGTCTTAGCTCTGGATATCAGCTTTCGAGATCAAGAGGGGTGTTGAGATGTTCATCAAGTTGAGCTGCTACCATCTTTGGCCAACACGTGAAATGTGCATGGAATGTTGTTAAGTTGACATTTAGGTTTATGAGGCTGTGTTCTCAGCACCCTATTGTATGGTTGTGAAATATGGACAACTTACAACATCAAAAAAGGAAGCTGAACAGCTTTCATTGTTTACAGTGCATTCTGGCAAACATCATGGAAGGATAAAGTCACGAATGCAGCAGTCCTCTCAATGGCAAAGTTCAATGGCACTCATCAAGCAGAGTTGGTCTTGCTGGCTCAGAGATGTTTGCAAGAAGGAAGGTGGTCACATACCTCAGGATTTTCTGTATGTTGATCTGGCAATACAGATGGCCACATTGCTGTCTATGTAATAGAAAGCTCCACTTCAAGGTGCTCACACTGAAAACAACAAGCCTCAACGGTATCTCCACATGTGGCAGAACTTGCCTTTCAGATTGGTCTCTTCAACCATCAACAAAACAAGAAGCTGTCCCATCTTCGATGGATTTGATTTGCCAATGTCCATCATTTTACCCAAATACAAAAATGGTGACAATGACGGAGTCTACTGTTACACCCTTTAAGTCTCGCTACTCAATTTCTGCCCCCTTCATTGTGAGGTGTTCTTTTTTTCTCAGTCGTTTTACATTTCCCAGTATTAAATTTCATTTACATATTTTTGAATAGCCTTTATATTGAAAGGTGATTAAAAACATCAAGTTCTTAAAGATCGGCATGAAATTTTGGAACAACCTTTCAGATATGATGCTAAATTGAGGTTCCTTTTGCCTGCTCAGGTGAATGTAAAATAACCCATTGCACTGATTTGGTTTGATTTATTGTTGTCACATGAATTGGGATACAGTGAAAAGTATTGTTTCTTACACACTATAGGGACAAACATACCGTTCATAGAGTACATAGGGGAGAAGGAAAGGGGAGGGTGCAGAATATATAATGTTAAAGTTATAGCTAGGATGTAGCGAAAGATCAACTTAATATAAGGTAGGTCCATTCAAAAGTCTGATGGCAGCAGGGAAGAAGCTGTTTTTGAGTTGGTTGGTACGTGATCTCAGACTTTTGTATCTTTTTCCCAACGGAAGAATGTGGAAGAGAATATGTCCAGGGTGCATGGCTTCCTTGATTATGCTGGCTGCTTTTCCAAGGCAGCGGGAAGTGTAGACTAAGTCAATGGATGGAAGGCTGATTTGTGTGATGGACTGGGCTACGTTCACAACCCTTTTTAGTTTCTTGCAGTCTTGGTCAGACCAGGAGTCATACCAAGCTGTGATACATCTGTGATACTAGTATTTCTAAGACTAGGGGAGTTATAATTCCAGAAGTGTTATCCCTGGTATTTGGGCCAATGTTTTCTGTGCATACTCAGCAGCCACATTATGCACTCAGCTGCTGTACTTCTTTTGCAGCCAGCTTCATGAGGACTGCAATCTCTGTGGCTTTCTGCAGAGTGAGGTTAACCTCTGTCAGGTGGCATTTCTGGATTGCTTCACTACGAAGGCCACAGACCAACCTATCACGGAGGATATCGTTCAGTACTTCATTGAATTCACAATGTTCAGTGAGCTTTTAAAGTACTGGGCTGTGACTTTGGAGCTCCCCAGCATCAGATTTGGGAGGTACCCCTGTTACATGGTGTCAATTATACTGCTTCAGTAACAATAGAGGATACTGGTTGTAGACAAAATGGCTCCAATAAAATGCCAGGGATTGCTAGAAAGATCCTGCAAAGAAACATGATGAAAATACAGTTCTTAAAGGCATCACACCCCTGACCTGATCTGACCCAAACTCCCCCCCGCCCCCCCCAATCACAGGCACACCAAACACAATCCGATCCAACCCGACTCTCCCGCCCCCCCCCTCCCCCCCCCCCCCCCAATCACAGGCACACCAAACACAATCCGATCCAACCCGACTCTCCCGCCCCCCCCCCCTCCCCCCCCCCAATCACAGGCACACCAAACACAATCTGATCCAACCCAACCCAACCCCCACCCCCCCCCCCCCGCTCTCAAGCAGGCCTGACTTGTCCTCCCTTCCCCAATACCCGACCACCCTTCCCCAATATCCAACCCATCTCCCCCACCAACTCAAATTTCACAGTAACTCCATTGCAATGTTAATGTAAGCCTTACTTGTGACTAGTAAATAAAAACTTTAAACCCCCTGTGAATTTCAATGGCCATTTAAACTTACCTGCTTTGCAGCAGCTGATGCCGTTAAAAAGGGGACATGTCCTGCTTCAATGCATAGAATGGAATCCCTACAGTGCAGAGGGAGGCCATTTGGCTCACCGACCCCATGCGTTTACCATGGTTAATCCATCTAACCTAAGCATCTTTGGACACTAAGGGGAAATTTAGCATGGCTAATCCACCTAACCTGCCCAATCCGACTGCTGGACAGCAATGCTGAACCTTGAAGACTGCTGTGCTGCCTGGACCTCACCTGGCCATGTCGGAAGTTCGGGTGAGGCAGGCTTAAAAGAAATTTCAAGTAAGTAATTGGACCTGGAGAAACAATCTGACACTGCCACTCCAAGGAAGTTGGTCATTGTCGCATTGCTGTTTGCTTTAAACATATTGGCTACCATGTTTCTTATAGTATAACAGCCACGACATCACTAAAATACTTAATTTCCTATAAAGCACTTTGAGACATTGGTGGTTATAAAACCACTATATAAGTGCATGCCACCTTTTCTCACACAACAATTAGACCTCAAAAGCCATGTTTACCAGAGATTGCAACCATAAATTTGGCTCCATGGTGTATGTACTAGCAACAATATAGATTCTGCAGTCTAATAATGCACTGGCTTGTGCAGTATGGAAAGCTAAACAAAGCATACAGTACATAACATATTCTGTTTCCCTTAAAGGTCATGTCAGTTTAACAAAACAGTTTCTGACCTAAGGAAAGAGGGTAGCCTGTTTTTAAAAAAAAGCACATGGGTTCACCTTAACTATAATTTAGACACTCAGGAGGTCTTCTCTCCTGGTATTGGTTATGGCGGACTTTTGATGCTTTTACAGAGCAATGTTTATTGGAGACATATGACAGTTTAGGACTTTAGCAGAATGTGAAGTTGTGTCTAATGTAGGTGAGGATGAGACAACTCCAACATCAATCTGCGTTCCATGGCTTGGAGATGGCTCACTCGAAGTGGTGAAGTCAGGCTTTTCCATGAGAGATGTATCCTTAGATTGTACTTGACTTGTCAACAGTTGGTCAACATGTTTCTGCCAAGTGAGATCATTTGTAATTTGGACTGTGCATGAATCAAGCCGTGTCTAAGCAATCTCAGCAGCAGGAACCCATTTAGCTCCAGTAACATAGTTACGAGCTAGAACTTCTTGTCCAGAACAGAAAATTCTTGACTTTGATCTTTGTGTTCTTCTCTCCACTTGGTCGTGCTGTTGATCTTGCACAACTTGTGGTGTTTTTGTTGGTTTGGACAGATCAAAGCAA
The DNA here is from genome assembly GCF_964213995.1 of Mustelus asterias. Taxonomy (NCBI): domain Eukaryota; kingdom Metazoa; phylum Chordata; class Chondrichthyes; order Carcharhiniformes; family Triakidae; genus Mustelus; species Mustelus asterias. The sequence goes on along the minus strand of NC_135817.1, from coordinate 31,153,248 downwards.
GCATGTATTTGCCATTTTATTCGTAGAAGTGCTGGAGGTGCTTCAATTGTAGAATGTGGTGTATTTTGGTACGTAAGCAGAAATGGGTCCAAATGCTTTTGAATGGAAGGATGTCCTAGTGTGCTTAATTGAACTGTAGAGGTAGATAAGGACAGAAAGAATTTAGCTAAGGCTCTCTCTCACTCCCCACACCTGGGTATTATGTGTGAGACACGACTATCGATGTATCACATCCAAGTTTAGAGGTAAGGAGGGGTAAAATGCATCAGTCTTTTGGAATCTCTCAATTCAGCTTTAGTGCTCCTGAACACAGAATCACAGGCTTCTGTCCATTTCCAGGCTTTGTTCTGGCACAGAAGCTCATGCAGCAGTTTCAGAAGGGTTGCCAGCTGTATAATAAATCTCCTGTAATAATTCAGCAGCTCTTAGAAGCAACAAAGCTAGCTGATATTCTTGACCTTGAAGGGTGCTTTGTGAAGCCCAGCAGCATCAATGACGTGCCTTAAATATTCCACTGAGTGCTGAAAAAATTCACGTTTGTCTTTGTGAACGCATAGACCATACTCCTCTACCCTTGGTAGAGTGGAATCCAAATTCTTGGGATGATCCTCATCAGTCTTGCCTGTTACCAAAATACTGCCAAGTTAGCACTGAATTCCAGGCAAGCCACTCAGGAGCTGGTCCACAGCCCTCTGAAAAAAGGTTGGAGCTGATGTTATTCCAAACGGCAAACTGCAACATTTGTACAGTTACTTATGTGTTGTGATGGTACGATATTGTTGTGACTTCTCATCAACATGCATTTGTAAGTTGGCCTGGCATATTTTGCTGAATTGCTGTCCACCAGCCAGGCCCGCTAAAAGGTCCTCAATGGAATGGATATTGTTCGGCACATAGCTCCATGCACATCCATGTGTGCTATCTTGAGTATTGGAATGATGGATGTTGTCCATTCACTGTGGGGGATAGGTACCATGATTCCAATCTTGACCAGACCCTCCAGGTCAGCTTTGACTTTTAGTTGTATGGCATAACCCATAGCTCTGGCCTTCAGGAATTTTGGTTGAGAGTCAGCTTTGATGTTCAATTTTACAGTAATTCCCTTCATACTTCCCAAATGTCCTTCAGAAACAACAGCATGTATTTTTTTTATAACAGTTGTCAGACTTGCTCTATTTACTTCACTCCAGTTTAACTGGATCTTCTCCAGCCATGACCATCCAACTAAAACTGGGAAGTTGCCTTTGACCACAAAGTCGTAGCTTAGCAGTTTGTCCATTTAGTTCCACTTTAGCTTCCATTCACAGGTATGGATTCCCCTGTATATGTTTTCAGATCAATTTTTGCAGGCATCAAGGGAAACTGCTTATATACAGCATCTTGGACCAGAGAAACTGCTGCCCATGTATCCAGTTCCATAGGTATTGGTGGTTATACCCAGTAGCCCTGTGAACTACCTGCGACTGACAAGATATGGAGGGGACATTCTTCTTTGGACTTGGTGTCACTCTGGCCTTCCCATTCCATATGACGTGCAGATTTTTCTTCTTGTCATGCCAGACTGCAGATTTCTTTTTCTGAGGTTTGCTTTTTGGATTCACTGACACTTTTTTATTTTTACAGGAACACTCAAAATGTCCCTTCTTGCCACACTGATGGCATTCAAGGTCTCTGCACCAGCATTCGGATGGATGGTGAGCAGGCTTTGCACAATGGTAACATTCTCGGCTGCTTGCTATCTTCTGTGCATACTCAGCAGCCACATTATGCACTCAGCTGCTGTACTTCTTTTGCAGCCAGCTTCATGAGGACTGCAATCTCTGTGGCTTTCTGCAGAGTGAGGTTAACCTCTGTCAGGTGGCATTTCTGGATTGCTTCACTACGAAGGCCACAGACCAACCTATCACGGAGGATATCGTTCAGTACTTCATTGAATTCACAATGTTCAGTGAGCTTTTAAAGTACTGCAACATACTGTGCAATTGTTTCCCCTCTTGGTTTCTTTTGTGAAATCTAAATCTTTCTAAGCCAGTGGCTTAAGGGAAAAATGTATCTCTAGGACTTTTACAATGTCTTTATACGGTTTGCTAGGCTTGTCAGACTGCACCAAGCTTCTTAATAAGTCAAAGGTTTAAGCTCCCATCACATTTAAGAAAGCTGCCATCTATAATTTTCAATTCCATTTGCAAGGACAAAACCTCAAAGCTTTCATTGTGGGAGTTCCACTGTTCTCCAGTCTCATTGAAATGTCCCATTAGTCTGGTAAGTGTAGTCATTTTCAGCCCCATAATTTTCCCTTTTTCATCAGTTACGGTGTTGCTACTTTAAATGCATTGCCACTTTCAGAGCTGTCAGTGCTGTCACCAATTTGTTTTACTTGACTATCTCTGCAGTTGGCGGTGGCTTTCTGTGCTGTGAGTTTCCCCCGCTTTTCAGGTTTGCTGGGCTCACTGGCAACATGGCTGCTTTGCTTTTTTAAAAAACTTGAAAACATTTTCTTCCTGGGCTCCAGAAATTGACTTCAGTGCCGTCTTTTCTTTGAATGTCCCTTTTTTGTTTAACTTAAAACAATAGTGCTTCTTATTGCCATTTTCTTTGCAAATCTTGCGACCAGCAGCAATTAAAAAAAAAAAATTGTTGCGATACTCTGCAGTTTTCTTTTAATTTTAAAGACTGCAGGCTTCTTTTTGTTCTAAACTGTGCAGGTTCCTGTGTTTAATGTTTTCTGTAATTCAGTTCAAATCCAACATGCAATTCACAGTTGAAAAAACTTAAGATCTATCATCCTCATTGCCAGTTGGTTATGTTTTAATACTGGTAGATTAATCAGCACATGTCGGCACTGAGACAATTCAGCATTGCAGCTTCTGTTTATTTTACTTTAGCAACTGAACTAACAACAGTGTGGATTCTGTGACCCCATAATGCACTGGCCTGCAAAGTATGAGAAGCTTAACAAGACCTACTTAACAGTCATACCTAGTCAGTATTCTGGAACAATTCTCTCAATCTGAAGTCTGTGTGACATCACTGTTTTATGAAGGAGGTCCTGCCTCAAATCTCCATTTTACAGACGGACCTGGAGCTTCAGAACAGGACAAGAATGGCACTGCCAGTGTCTCTGAAGATAACCAGTGCCATGGATTTCTTTGCCTCACAATCCAGCCTGAAAGGATTCTGTGACATCGGAAACAGAGCTCCCAGTTTATGTCCACTGCTGTATAAGGAAGGCGACTGACACTGCTGGGAGAATCATAGAATCCCTACAGTGCAGAAGGAGGCCATCTGGCCCATTGAGCCTGCACCGACCACAATCCCACCCAGGCCCTATTCCCGTAACCCCACATATTTACCCTGCTAATCGCTTGACACTAAGACCAATTTAGCATGGCCAATCAATCTAACCCGCACATCTTTGGACTGTGGGAGGAAATCGGAACATCCGGAGGAAACCTACGCGGAGAAGGTGCAAACTTCACACAGACAGTGACCCAAGCCAGGAATCGAACCTGGGTCCCTGGTGCTGTGAGGCAGCAGGGCTAACCACTGTGCCACCATGCTGAGAGGGGAATATATTATTCTCTGTCTGACCGGAAGGAAGCGGGCACTTTGCAGGTTGCTTCACCAGGTCAGTTGGCTTCCACTTGGTGCAGGATACTATTGATTGCACACAGTTGGCTTTGTGGGTGCCACATCTAAGTGCAGAGATGTACTTGCAGGGTCCCATTCCCTGAATGTTCAGTTGGTGCACCACCATGTTCAGCATGCAGGTGAATGTCCATTATCCTGGCAGCTGTCATGATGTCTTTGTTTTACACCTGTCTGCCTTGCTATTCGTATTTGAGCAATCAGGTCAATCCAGATGGTGAAAACTGTGACGAGAATGATCCAGTGACCTAAGATAAAAGCATAATACTGCAGATGCTGGAATCCGAAACAAAAACAGAAAATGCTGGAAAATCTCAGCAGGATGCTGTCAGACCTCCTGAGATCTTCCAGGGTGTTCTGTTTTTGTTTATGATCCAGTGACCTCCTGGCTCATGACTCCAGTGTGCTATTCAGACACATGGGGGCATCAGGCAAGTGACATGAAATGTCATCATTAAGCAATGCTTCAACTGCCTGGACCACTTTGGAGTCCAACAGTACTCCCCAGAGATTCGTTGTCATCTGTTGCATCCTGCACAATCTCGACGTAATAAGAGCACTTTACTTGCCACCTGTAATACCTTCCAAGCAGTTCAGGAGGAAACAGAAGAGGAGGAAGCAGTGGGGCAATCAGTATGTCCCCTTTCTGGATAGGTTGTTCATAATTGACTCATCTGACACTGATGTGAGTGTATACAAGTCGAATTTCCAATTGCACAACAGTTCCACACTTCACCTTCCATTGTTACTGACCATCACGGTGTTCTCTTGGCCACAATTCTTTAAAAAGAGCAACTCCAAAACAACGATTCCATACCATATTTATTGATTAAGCTATGCAGTATGCCATACAAAAGTCAACTAATACCCTTATGCATTTCTTTTGTACCTATCTTCCATGTTCAGGCTTTCTGGCCAATGTCCCAATACTTTCTGCAAGCATGATGGCAACCTTTATCTGCACATCGTTCCATGAAAGTCTTCATCTGAGTCCAAGTTGGTATTCTGATTTAGAGATGATGGTGTTCCTATGCACCTGCTGTTTTTTTTTCTTTACTGTTTAATGGATCTGGGTGTCACATGGCAAGGCCACTATCTGTTGCCCATTCCTAATTGCCATTGAACTGAGTGGCTTGCCAGGCTATTTCACAATACAGTTAAGACCACTTTGTGGCTTTTGGATCACTTGAAGGCCAGACCAAGTAAGAACAGCAGTTTTCTTTCCTTAAAGGGCATTAATGAACCCAGATGGATTTTTACAATTGATGATAATTTCATGGTCACCATTACAGAGATTAGCTTTATATTTGCAGATTTATTAATTGAATTTAAATTTCACTAGCTGCTCTGGTGGGATTTGTACCCAGGTTCCCAGAGCATTAACCTGAATCTCTGGATTACCAGGCCAGTGGCATTGCCACTACACTTCTCCCAAACGTCTTGTCTTTCTTGGTGGTTGGAAGGTGCTGCCAAAGAAGCTGTAAGGACTATGTCCAGAAGCCATGGTAAACCAATGGCAGAGACAATATATATCCAACTGTCTTGATTAAAGGGGTTGGTATTAATCTGGTACATATAGGACTCTAGAAATGAAGACAAAATCTGGGAACATTTTGTGGTAAGATACAATTGTTTGGAAATTTGAGGGCTTTCATGTTTGTGTTCATGCTTATGCTTATCCGTCTTCTAAAAATATAAAGACAGGTAAGATGATGAGAGTTTAGCCAGATTGTTTCTGGTTAATGAGGAGAAAAAGAGGAAGGCATTGTTTCATCTGGCAATTTTATGTTATTATTAGAGATTTCCTATATTCTTTACAGAGTTGTCATGTTTTCTTTCAGCAGTGTTATGCATAAGGTCTGCCTGCACAGTCACTTGGTGTAATTAGCGTTAATGGAGAGGAGACACAGATAATAGTGTACCACACAGTTAACCTATCTGGTTACATGTAAAATTGACTGGTGTATTAGCTCTGCAATGTTTTGTGAACTTCCTGGTATCTTTGCTGTTCCATATTGTGAAGGAATAAATGGGTTATGCAACCTATTATATGTAGGTGGATCTGCTTAAATTAACTCTAATGAGTTTGCAATTCATGTTTCTCTGTGATATACTCCTACCATGTAATGTATGATGACGGAAGTGATTTTGAATTTTATGATACATTGTGTTCCCTCTATGCTTCTAACCTCTCGTAATGACCTGTGAAATATTTCAGTTGTAATTTTCACTTAACCAGGCTGGCAGGGAATTTACAGAATCAGATCAACACCTGCTACACTGGAAATTAATATTGGGCAGGGGTAAAATGGTCAACAGATCTGATCCTGTCAGTTTCCCGTTTGGCGGGATAGGTTAAAACTAGCCAAAATGAAATCTTTGGTGACATGCTCGTTTAAGTCTTTCTGATGTTCATGTGTGCCCAGGTCAAAAAAGGTTGCTGCTCTACTTTCAAACCCGCAGTTTTTATTGAACTGCCTGTGGCATTATGTAGGTTGATCTTTTGGAGTCAGTGAAATAAAGTAATAAGTTAATCTTCCTCTGGATCATTCTCCGCTGCATATAGATTTCATTTTGGCAAATTTTTGAGGGTGAATGCCATGTTTCTGGGCATATCTTTTTTGATGTGGCAATGCCGGCGTTGGACTGGGGTAAGCACAGTAAGAAGTCTCACAACACCAGGTTAAAGTCCAACTAGTTCATTTGGCAGCACTAGCTTTCGGAGCCCCAAGCCCCTTCTTCAGGTGAGTGAGGACTCGTGTTCACAAACAGGGCATATAAAGACACAAACTCAATTTACAAGATAATGGGTGGAATGCGAGACTTTACAGGTAATCAAGTCTTAAAGGTACAGACAATGTGAGTGGAGAGAGGGTTAAGCACAGGTTAAAGAGATGTGTATTGTCTCCAGCCAGGACAGTTAGTGAGATTTTGCAAGCCCAGGCGAGTCGTGGGGATTACAGATAGTGTGACATGAACCCAAGACCCCGGTTGAGGCCGTCCTCGTGTGTGGAACTTGGCTATCAGTCTCTGCTCCGCGATTCTGCGCTGTTGTGTGTCGTGAAGGCCGCCTTGGAGAACGCTTACCCGAAGATCAGAGGCTGAATGCCCATAACTGCTGAAGTGTTCCCCGATTGGAAGGGAACACTTCTGCCTGGTGATTGTTGAGCGGTGTTCATTCATTGTCATAGCGTCTACATGATCTCACCAATGTACCATGCCTCGGGACATCCTTTCCTGCAGCGTATCAGGTAGACAACGTTGGCCGAGTTGCAAGAGTATGTACCGTGTACCTGGTGGATGGTGTTCTCGGGTACATCCACCAAGTACACGGTACATACTCTTGCAACTCGGCCAACATTGGCTACCTGATAAGCTGCAGGAAAGGATGTCCCGAGGCATGGTACATTGGTGAGATCATGCAGACGCTATGACAACGAATGAATGAACATCACTCAACAATCACCAGGCAGGAGTGTTCCCTTCCAATCGGGGAACACTTCAGCAGTCACGGGCATTCAGCCTCTGATCTTCGGGTAAGCGTTCCCCAAGGCGGCCTTCACGACACACGACAGCGCAGAATCGCTGAGCAGAGACTGATAGCCAAGTTCCACACACATGAGGATGGCCTCAACCGGGATCTTGGGGTTCATGTCACACTATCTGTAACCCCCACGACTTGCCTGGGCTTGCAAAATCTCACTCACTGTCCTGGCTAGAGACAATACACATCTCTTTAACCTGTGCTTAACCCTCTCTCCACTCGCATTGTCTGTACCTTTAAGACTTGATTACCTGTAAAGACTCGCATTCCACCCATTATCTTGTAAACTGAGTTTGTGTCTTTATGTGCCCTGTTTGTGAACACGAGTCCTCACTCACCTGAAGAAGGGGCTTGGGGCTCCAAAAGCTAGTGCTGTCAAATAAACCAGTTGGACTTTAACCTGGTGCTGTGAGACTTCTTACTGTGCATATCTTTTTTCCCAATGGGAAAATTTTTGGAACTGAATGTCCAGTGAATGTCAGATGGATTTTGAAAACCTTGTTTGCAAGACGAGGAGTATTGGGTTCAGACTTGTTCAGAGCAGGTTGAAATACAAGTTGTTGGTATTGCTGCCATGCAAGATGAAAAGAGAAACAAGATTTATTCAAGTGTGAGTAGACACCCATGTGCACATAGACATAATTAACAACATGTGTTCAAGCTTTTTGTCTCTCTAGAAGGTAGAAGTGTATATTCTGAAACTTAAAGGATCTCACAAAGTTTAAATAAATATTCATATTAAGTTACATATATTCCAACTGTAGACACTGATTCTTCTTGGTGTTCTGATTTAGAATGTATTTGCCAATGAGACAGTAATAAAAACTGATATTTGTAAACCTTCTGTTCCAAACACTCAGATTAGGCAAAGCACCAGAAGGAAATAAGTGCAACCGAGTCACCAGGGTTTCACAGATCAAATTGCCAGGGTTTGTGGGTTTAGACAGCTCCAGTTTACAATAAAACCAAGATTGGTCCTTTCTCAGTAACAGCATGAATAACTACATTTTTACAAATAAGTGCATATAGCATCTTTGCACCTGTCATGTTACTCTGTATATAATATAGAAAACAGATTGTGGGCTATCTGCATTTGTTTCTGTAATCAAGCTCAGGTTATGCTCCCATAAAGGAGGTAATACAGTAATAGTCTCATTAATGGTCTGGATTGATCAGCCAGTTATTGCAAATGTTACTTAAATTCTTTCCAGAGTTTGAGATGCTTGAATCCGAAACTTAGGAGGTTGCTACTGTTTTTGTTCTGGAGAAATGCAAAGTATATTGCCTAACATTTTTAATGAATGTAGACAAACTTTTGTCTAAGATAACTGATGTTCATCACTCGCAATGAACAGGCTGGCTAGGATAGCCAGAGCCTCATAGTCTACTTTCATCTTAGCCTTTTCACTCCTTGATGGAGCATAGGCCACAGACAAGTTCTCCCCATCTAATGCTGTTTTGGGCCCAACTCTCCAGTTGTTGCCATGTATAGTCCTTGGCTCTCACCTTTTCTGTGTCTTGCCTCCATGTGTTTCTTGATCTGCCTTGCTTTCGCTTTCCTTGCGGGTTCCATGTGAAAGCCTGCCATGTAATGTTGTTTTTCAGCTTCCTCGAGGTATGGCCTATTCAATTCTACTTTCGTCTTTTCCTTTGGAGGATCATTGGGTCTTGTTTTGTCCCCTCCCATAGCCTAATATTATTGATGGTTTTTTGCCAGTGTATTCTAAGGCTCCACCTGAGGCATCTGTTGGAGAAGGATTGGATTTTCGTCAACATTGTTTTGGTGATCCTCTGTGTTTTGGAGCCATAAAGGAGAACGCACTTTATGTTGGAGTTGAAGATATTTAGTTTTGTGGCCTTTGTGATTTCTCTTCATTTCCAGGCATTGGAGTGAGTGATGAATGCTGCTCTAGCCTTCCCAATTCTGATCTTTACATCCTTGACTGTCCCACCAGTAGTACTGACAACACTGCTCAGATAGGTAAAATCGTTACTTCATCCAGCTCAGTGTTCTTTATCTTAATGGAATTGTTGTTCCTGGTATTTATTCGCATTATCTTTGTTTTTTCTTTTAAGGCCAACTTTGTCTGATATTTGCGTCAAGTGACCAGTTTTATCTTGCATCTGTATGTGGTTGTGTGATAATAAAGCCAAGCCATTCGCAAAGTCTAAATCTTCCAGCTGTTCTGTGAGGATCCATTGTGTGCCATTTCTTCTGTTTGCTGTTGTTTGTCTCAAAATCCAATCAATCGCCAGCAAAAATAGGAGTGGTAACATCAAACAGCCTTGTTTCACACCAGTTTGTGCATTGAATTTATCAGATAATTTAATTTGATTGAATATATCAAGTAGAGCCTCATAATACATGCAATCTAATGGATATTGTTCTAAGATATGGTTGTGTAAGGTATGCTTTTGGTACTCGCAATGCTACATAGAGATAGGTTGCTTTCTCACTGAAGTACTGAAACATTTTATCAGTTCTTTTGTTGACCTTATAATGTACATTTACAATGTTCAATTTCATTTTCAACTCCAGCTTCTAATATTAAAGTTGCCTTATTTTGTGCATTTTTTTTATCTTTAAGCTTTCTCTCTGTTTCTGACCAAATTCATTCAGCAAAAGTGTTAACTCTGAAAATCCCGTGCTTCCGTATTCATTTAATTAACTGGTTAATTGGTTGAACAGCAGTGATTGGAACTTCTTCGAATTTAGAATAAATATGTTCCAGCATTGTTAGCTAATAGATTGTCGATTAATAAATGAGGTTTAAAATTAACCCATCAGATAATCCTCCATTTTTAAATACAGTATATAGAATGTCTAACCAATCGAGCATGAAAGTGACAACATTTTTGTATTTTTGTTTTAAATCTAAGTTTTGTATTTTTAAGCTGCGCCCTGTTGTGCTTGAATGAAATGGTATCACATCATCGTTTTTTATCACCTTCCTGACAGTGCTTCTTCATTGGAGCTATCTTGTCAACAATAGTAGTTACCTTTTACTCTCAGTCAATTCTTGTGTTATAATTAGAAATCGCAGTTCGTTGATCTTGGTGCACATGCTTTGATACTTCATTTGAATTGATCAAACTGGTTTGTTGTGAATTGGCTGACAGTGTGGCCTCCAGAAGGCATATTATCCTTTTGTCAGTTACTAGCAGCAACTCATGAGATTAGATATTATTTAATGATATGCCAACATTGTATGCCTCAAGGCAACATAGTCCATCTATTTTTATTTCTTTATAACATTCAGCGGTTCAAAATGTGATTTGCACCAAGTCAAATTAAGTGTCTTTGCCACACTTTATGTAAATTAGGTTAAATGTTCCAGTCATGCCAGTGAAGAAATAGAAATTCAAACACCAAAGATCCTTGATTGGATAGATGGGTGTGTATGCATGAATAATGCATAACATGGAATATATCACTTGTGTAGATTTTCTGTGTGCTTGAGAGTGTGTGTGCTTGAGAGTGTGTGTGCATGTTTTGCAGATGAACAACAGGAGAAAGATATTGAGAAGAATGATAACAGTGAGGCTGCACCTTTAGTGTTTTGGAAATCAATGTTGGACTGACACAAATTATCAGCTGAGCAGTGCAGGGATTAGTTACTGTCCCTTTTGGGTGTTCCAATAACCAAAGTGGGGCCATTTCTCAAAATATTGTGTTACTACAGCTTGGGCAACATTCAACATGTTTCTCATGCCCTTGAAATGTTATAAGCAAATGATTGAATGTATGGAACTGAAAGGCTGCAGAGAGGATCATCTTGGCATGGCTACAGCGCTTTGGCCCACCTGCACCTCCGGCACTAACTGTGTGAGATGAGAGCAGGAATGTTGTCATTATGAGAGAGGACAGCTGCTGCCTCTCCCATTTGGCCAAGACTACTCTCCTGGGACAAAGCCATAGCACACTTCCATCTCTGCTCAAGAACAAATTGCAAAAGTGAGAAACTGTCAATCTAGCAACAGTAGCCTCGTAAAATCAATGATAATTTTCTGAGCTTGCATGACAACTTTGAGAACTGTCAGGAGGGGCTTTATCACAGTGGTTATGTAGATAGAGGTCTGCAATTGGTATATTTTGGAGGAAATGGCCTTCATGTTCTGTGTGAAGCCTTGCCATTTATCTGGAGTTGGATGTATAGCCATGTTCTGTGACATTGAAATCCTCTGCAATATGTGGCAATGCTTGGAGGTATTTTTGCTCCTGGGGGGAGAAAGGTCTACTTCCTCCTGTTTGCTATCTGGAGTAGGGCCTCAAAAGCATCATCTAAGAACGTGGAGATACAATCTGCAGATATAGCAGCCATTTTGCAGTTCAGAGGCATTTCCTTCTTTTAACATAAGAAATAGAGGCAGGAGTAACATATTTCGGCCTGCTTGAGCCTTCAATAAGATCGTGGCTGATTTGATTGTGATCTTAACTCCATTCATTTCCCCCCATTACCTTTGACACAGTAAAGGATCAAAAATTTGTTTAACTTGGTCTTGAATATATTCAATGACTTAGCTTCACTGCTCTCTGAGGTAGTGAATTCCTCTCATCTCTGTTTTAAATGGGAGACCCCTTATTTAGAAACTGTGGACCCTGGTTTCAGATCCTTCCATGAGGGGGAAACATTCTCTTAGTATTTACTTAGTTAAGCCACCTCAAAAACTTTATATGCTTCAATCAGATCAATGCAATCCTCTCAATACATATAGAAAGTAATAATATTCAAAATAAAAGTGTGAACTTTAATCACGTGCAGCTTACTTCAGGTTCAGGTGATGCCCGAGCCTTTAATCTGTCCCGGAGACTGGGCTGGTTTGAGCTCAATCTTTCCTCAATTTAGCCAACCTTCTCTAAAAGGATAAGGAGACCAAAACTATGCAGTATTCTAGGTATGGTCTCATCATACCCTATAAATTTTAAGAGTGTTGGAAAAACTCAACGGGTCTGGCAGAGAGAGAAAAACCATCTACCACCACCCTCCTTCACCTTTCTCTACCTGACTGAACTTATTTTATCATTGAACACTAGCTTTTCTTACTTCCTCTAAATAATAGGCATTGCTATGGTGACCTGAATGGGCCCCTAGTTATGCCTGTCTTTTCGTGGGGTATGTGGAGAATTTCTTGTTCCAGTCCTACTCAGCCCCCTCGCACACATCTTTTCCCCGTACATCTATGGTTGTATTGGGGCCGCTTCCAGAACTGGAAAAATTAATCAATTTTGTTTCCAATTTCCACTCTTCTCTCACCTCGTGGTCCATCTACGACGCTTCCCTTCCATTCCTTGACTTATGTCTCCATTTCTGGGGATAGACATTCTACTAATATTCATTGACTCCCAAGGCTACCTTGACCACACCCCTTCACACTTGCTTTCTGTAAGGACTCGAATCCATTCCTCCAGTTTCTTCCACTTTGTTTCCTGTTCTGATGATCCTACCTTCAGAACAGCACTTCCAGCATGTCGTACATTTTCCTCAGCTGAGGATTCCAATACCCCCTTCCCCGTCCCAGCAAACTCGTTGACAATGTCAACTCCAGCACAATGCCACCATCAAACACATCTTCCCCTTTCCTTTCAGCATTCCGAAGGAACCATTCCCTCTGCGACACACTGGTCTACTCCCCTCTCATCCCCCAACAACTCATCTCCTTCCCACAACACCTTCCCATGCAATTACCAGAGGCATAACGTCTGCTTTTTTACCTCCTCATTGTCCCAATCCCAAAATGCCAAAACATTCCTTCCAGGTGAAACAGAGATTCGCTTGTACATCTTTCAATTCACCATTTTGATCATGTGCCCACAATTCTGTCCTTGGCTTGATACAGTGATTCATTGAAACCTACCAAAAGCTGGAGGAATAGTACCTCCTCTTCTGGTTAGGAACTTTACAACCTTCTAGATTCAACACTTAGTTCAACAACTTCAGACCACAAATTTTGAATTTATGTTGAATTTTGAGTCCATTTCGGATATCCTTTTCTCCCAACTGCCACTCTCAATCTTGTGTTCATGTTTTTGCTTTCAAACAGCACTGATCTTTATTCTGCTATTAACACCGACTCTGGATCGCTGCTTTTTGTTTCTTTACAACTACCATTACCACTCGCTTTGCCTTTCATTCCATGACAGTTTTGTCATTTAGTCTCCCCTGCCTTCTAACCTATCCTTGACGTTTTGCTCCACCTGATCCTACCTGTTTTTTTTTCAAACAACATAAAACACATCACATTTCTACCTCTTTAGTTTCAAAGAAGTCATATTGCACTCAACTTGGTTTCTCTCTCCACAGATACTGCCAGACCTGTTGAATTTTCCCAGCACGCTTCTTTAAATTCAAATCTCCAGCATCTGCAGTAATTTGCTTTTATTTTAGTTCCTACTTTTGTACTCCATCCCCCTTGCAATAAAGGCCTTCCAAATTACTTGCTCGACCTGCATACTAACTTCTTGTGATTTATGTACGAGGACACCCAGATCCCTCCATAACACAGCATTCCATAGTCTGTCTCCATTTAAATAATAATCTGTTTTTCTGTTCTTCACACCAAAGTGGACAACCTCACATTTTCCCACATTATGCTCCATCTCTAGATTCAGTATCCTCCTCACAACTTGCTTTTTCCCATGTATCCTGCAGCCACTTCATTTAAGACCCTAGAATGAAAGCTATACATCCTATTAGTTTACCAAGTACTTTTTCTCTGGTGATAGTGATTGTGTTAAGTTCTTCCCTCCCCTTTTCCCCTTGATTTTTTTTACTATTCTTGAGGTGCTTTCCGAGTCTTTTACATGAAGGCAGATACAAAATATTTGTTCAAAGTTTCTACCATTTCCTTGCTTCCCATTATTAATTTCCTAGTTTTTTCCTCTGAGACCAATATTTACTTTATCTACTTTCCTTCATTTTAGATGTAGAAATGGTCAAGAGCTTCAGGTGTCCAGATCACCAACAACCTGTCCTGGTCCTCTCATGCTGACACTATAGTTAAAAAAGCCCACCAATGCCCCTACTTTCTCAGAAGACAAAGGAAATTTAGCATGTCAACTATGACTCTCACCAACTTTTACAGATGCACCATAGAAAGCATTCTTTTTGGTTATATCACAGCTTGGTATGGCTCCTGCTCGAACCAAGACCGCAAGAAACTACAAAAGCTCGTAAATGTCACCCAGTCCATCACGCAAACCAGCCTCCCATCACCAACCTGACTCTGTCTACAGTTCCCGCTGCCTTGGAAAAACAGCCAGCATAATTAAGGATCCCACACACCCTGGACATACTCTCTTCCACCTTCTTCTGTTGGGAAAAAGATACAAAATTCTGAGGTCACGCCCAACTGACTCGAGAACAGCTTCTTCCTGCTGCCACCAGACTTTTGCATGGACCTACCTTGCACTAAGCTGATCTTTCTCTACACCCTAGCTATGACTGTAACACTACATTCTGCACCCTCTCTCCTTCTCTATGAATGGTATGCTTTGTCTGTATAGCATGCAAGAAACAATACTTTTCACTGTATACTAATACATGTGACAATAATAAATCAAATTAAATATACTTGTAGAAGCGCTTGCTGTCTGGTTTTATATTTCCTGACAGTTTGCTTTCAATAATATTCTAATTTTAAAAAAATTTTTGTAAGTCATTCTTTGCTGGTTTCTAAAATTTTTTTTTGCAATCTTCTTGCCTACCACTAATCTTCACAGCATTTTTCTTTCAAATTTATGCCTTCCTTAATTCCTTTCTCATTGTCTTTCTACATGGAATTTAGCTTTGTTCAGAGTTACAAAATATTTCCTTGAATGTCTGTCACTGTTTCTCTAACATTTTGCCTTTTTAGCTATTTTCCCAGTCCATTGTAGCCAACTCTGTTTTTATAGATCATAGAATCCTACAGTGCAGAAGGAGGCCATTTGGCCCATCAAGTCTGCACCGATCACACTTTCACCCAGGCCCTATTCCCCTCATCCCATGCATTTAACCTAGCCAGCCCCACTGACACACGGGTAATTTAGCATGGCCAATCAATCTTGCCCACACATCTGATTTGGAGGCAGCTTCAAATTTTTGGATTGCTGCATCAATGAAGGTGTCTTTACTTTTCCAAATATCAAAGGTGCAATCCCGAGACGAGTAAAGAAATTAAATCTGGAATAAAGAACAAAGAAAATTACAGCACAGGAACAGGCCCCTCGGCCCTCCAAGCCTGCACCGACCATGCTGCCCGTCTGAACTAAAACCCCCTACCCTTCCCGGGACCATATCCCTCTATTCCCATCCTATTTGTGTATTTGTCCTGACGCCCCTTAAAACTTACTACCGTATCTGCTTCCACCACCTCCCCTGGCAGTGAGTTCCAGGCACCCACCACCCTCTGTGTAAAAAAAAAAACTTGCCTCGTACGTCTCCTTTAAACCTTGTCCCTCGCACCTTAAACCTATGCCCTCTGGTAATTGACTTTTCCATCCTGGGAAAAGGTTTCTGACTATCCACTCTGTCCATGCCCCTCATAATCTTGTAGACTTCTATCAGGCCGCCCCTCAACCTCCGTCGTTTCAGTGAGAACAAACCAAGTTTCTCCAACCTCTCCTCATAGCTAATGCCCCCCATGCCAGGCAACATCCTGGTAAATCTTTTCTGTACCCTCTCCAAAGCCTCCACATCCTTCTGGTAGTGTGGCGACCAGAATTGAACACTATATGCCAAGTGCGGCCTAACTAAGGTTCTATAAAGCTGCAACATGACTTGCCAATTTTTAAACTCAATGCCCCGGCCGATGAAGGCAAGCATGCCATGTGCCGCCTTGACTACCTTCTCCACCTGCGTTGCCACTTTGTGACCTGATGGTAGGATGGAACTTGTCGATGTCATCATATAGTTGTTTCAGTGATTGTTCACCATGAGTTCAAAGGAAGAAAATGTCATCGATGTATCTAGTGTATAGCATCGGTATAGTGTATAGCACGTTGCATCCTACCATCAGACTCACCATGGACTACTCTCCAGAATCGTTTGCATTCTTGGACACGCATCTCCATTAAGGACGGTCACCTCAGTACCTCACTGTACCGCAAGCCCACGGATAACCTCACGATGCTCCATTTCTCCAGCTTCCACCCTAAACACGTTAAAGAAGCCATCCCCTACGGACAAGCCCTCCGTATACACAGGATCTGCTCGGATGAGGAGGATCGCAACAGACACCTCCAGACACTGAAAGATGCCCTCATAAGAACGGGATATGGCGCTCGACTCATTGATCGACAGTTCCGAAGCGCCACAGCGAAAAACCTCCACAGAAGACAAACACGACACGGTGGACAGAGTGCCCTTCGTCGTCCAGTACTTCCCCAGAGCAGAGAAGCTACGGCATCTCCTCCGGAGCCTTCAACATGTCATTGATGAAGACGAACATCTCGCCAAGGCCATCCCCACACCCCCACTTCTTGCTTCAACAGTCGCACAACCTCAAACAGACCATTGTCCGCAGCAAACTACCCAGCCTTCAGGAGAACAGTGACCACGACACCACACAACCCTGCCACAGCAACCTCTGCAAGACGTGCCGGATCATCGACACAGATGCCATCATCTCACATGAGAACACCATCCACCAGGTACACGGTACACACACTTGCAACTCGGCCAACGTTGTCTACCTGATACACTGCAGGAAAGGATGTCCCGAGGCATAGTACATTGAGGAAACCATGCAGACGCTATGACAACAGATGAATGAACACTGCTCGACAATCACCAGGCAAGACTGTTCTCTTCCTGTTGGGGAGCACTTCAGCAGTCACGGGCATTCAGCCTCTGATCTTCGGGTAAGCGTTCTCCAAGGCGGCCTTCGCGACACATGACACTGCAGGGTCGCTGAGCAGAAACTGATAGCCAAGTTCCGTACACATGAGGACGGCCTCAACCGGGATCTTGGGTTCATGTCACACTATCTGTAACCCCCACGACTTGCCTGGACTTGCAAAATCTCACTAGCTGTCCTGCCTGGAGACAATACACATCTCTTTAACCTGTGCTTAATGCTCTCTGCACTCACATTGTCTGTACCTTTAAGACTTGATTAGCTGTATTAGCATTGATTAGCTTGATTAGCATTCCAATCATTATTCTGTAAATTGAGTTTGTGTCTCTGTATGCCTTGTTTGTGAGCACATCTCCCACTCCACCTGACGAAGGGGCAGCGCTCCGAAAGCTAGTGGCTTTTGCTACCAAATAAACCTGTTAGACTTTAACCTGGTGTTTTTAGACTTCTTACTGTGTTTACCCCACTCCAACACCGGCATCTCCACATCATGACCTCCCCTGTAGCCAGTGAGGATACAAAGATTTCTCTCAAGGCCCCAGCAATTTCCTCCCTTGCCTCTCTCAGTATTTTGGGGTATATCCCATCAGGCCCTGGGGACTTGTCTACCTTAATGTTTCTCAAGAACCCCAATACCACCTTTTTGATCTCAGCATGACTCATACTATCTACACACCCTTTCCCAGATTCATCATCCACCAAGTCGTTCTCTTTGAATACTGACGCAAAGTACTATTTAATGCCTCGCCCATTTCCTCTGGCTCCATGCATAGACTCCCTCCCCTGTCCTTGAGTGGGCCAACCCTCTCCCTGGCTACCCTCTTGCTCTTTACATATGTATAAAAAGCCTTGGGATTTTCCTTAATCCTGCTGGCCAATGATTTTTCATGACCCCTTTTAGCCCTCTTTACTCCTTGTTTAAGTTTCTTTCTACTTTCCTCGTATTCCACACTTGCCTGTTTTCATCCCTTTCAAATGATCTTTAGTTAAGTTTCTGTCACTGGTTTTCAGACCCAAGTTTCTCATCCTTAAACTGAATGTTAAATTCTATCCTGTCATGGTCAGTGTTGTCTAGTGGATCCTTTACAATGAGTTCATTACTGAATCCTGTCACATTATTAGGTATAAAATAGCCTGTTCCTTGGTTGGTTCCAGAAAGTTTTGTTCTAAGAAACTCTCACAACGATGCTCTGTAAACTCATCCTCAAGGCTACCTTTGCTAATTTAATTTATCTAATGTCTATGATTAAAATTGCCCATGATTGTTGAAGTATATTTTCACGCTCCCATTTTTTCTTGATGTATATTCTGTCCTGCAGTGTAGTTACTATTGGGGGCCTATAAACTAGGTACAGTTCCCTATTTTTGAATCCTGGGTGCTATTGCGCCATGGATTAAAACATATTTCCCCCATACTAGTCTTTGAGTCATGCATTCAACTCTCTGACTTTATTTACCCTATGCCAATTTGCTCATGGCTCAAGTAATAATCCAGAGATTAGTTTTGTTGTTCTGATTCATAATTTAGCCTGTAATTGCCTCTTATATTTATTAGCAGAACCCCATTCTTCATTCAAGCAGAGTGTACCTTTCCTTTAAGATAAACTTGCTACCTTTAAGTGGCAGCAGAGATGCGCAATTTCCTACTCCACTCCCCACCCTGAAACAGATGTGCAGCCAATGAATAGCGCAGGTAGCTATGGCTCATTATAGTGTCCCAGCACAAATTTAACAAGCTGCCATTCTTTTGGGATTTTAGCCACGTTACTAAAAGTGAATTCAGAAAAATCCAGGGCCTTGTTTACAAATATCAGAGCGAGAGCTAGTGGCATGGCAACTGTCTCCTTGGTTTCTGTTGCTCTTGATCTGTGGTTAACTTATACTGAGATGTTTGGAGTGCAGCAGTTGCCATGTGATGAGCATGGTGACGTGCCAGTATCATGGAGGAGAAGCAATATAGGAAGGAGTTAAGGTACCATTTAAAGAGGGCACGGCCTACCAGGTGGTAGCTTGCCTGCTCTGATGAAGTCTTTGAACTTTGTGCAGCAATATTCTGCAGACTTGGAATCGCGGAAGCTCTCACACAATGCCCATCCCTTGAAATGACACAAGCTACATTTTTGTGTGGCTGAGTAGTATCCAGACCTAAGAATCTCTCCATGCTGCTCTTGATTGCCTCAAGGCGGTCTCGGAAGTCTGAGTCAGTGAAGTTCTGTCTTCTCTAAATTATTGTTATGCTATGCTGCCCTCTGAATCCAGGTAGTGAAATCTGTCTTTGCACTAGAATATTGGTAACACGTGCAATGAAGTGACAAGGGTGAATGAAAGAGCCTAGTGCTGTTGCCTGTTTGTCTCCAATATGCAGCCTAAAATTGCAGGCTGAATTTTGATTTTAAAAGCTGCACTTGAGTTTCTCAGTACTTTAGCTGCTTGCACCCATTTTACAGCAAAGTCTGCAGCAAGCAGAATGCAAATAAGCAGACACATGAAGCCCTTCGGAGGCCAGTGGTAGGCGCAGTTTTATTATAACCTTTGATATCCCTTGCAGATTTTGTTTTCACATTAGCTTCACAATATAAAAAATACTGGAAATACTCAGCAGGTCAGGCAGCACCGGTAGAGAGAGAAACAATTAATATTTTAGATCGATGACTTTTCACCAAAACTGGAAAGAGAAACAAGAGGTGGGGCTGGAGGATGTATAAATGACAGTGGCAGAATCAATACCAACATCTGCCCCAAAAAATGGAAGCAGTAGCTGAAGATTGTTCCGTCTGGAAGACTAAGGTGCATTTTGCTTTTACCTTTTGATATGTTGGTAACATTTATGTTAATAATTCTACATCTATATTGGCAAGCCCAACTCTGAATCAGCTGATAATTGTTTTTACGTCTTCTGTGCTATTACAATCTATTTGTATTGGGGACAGAGGAATAACCTTTCCAACTTCTCTACAATTCTCTGATATTCTGAATTACAGTTATCCTGCTGATTGCTGTAATTCCACAGTTACTTCAGTGATGAATAGCTCAGGAACAGGAATAGAACATTCATTCCTTGAACCTGTCCTAACATTGAATTGGGTCATGATTGATCTGTACCTCAACTCCTTTAACCCACTTTTGATTTTTAGCCATTGATATTTGTAAATAATAAAAAAAACAGCCAAACTGAATCTTGAAAATTTGAATTCACTGAGTGTTCATAGTCTTTTAAGGAACAGAATCCCGCATTCGGCACAAGCGGCGCGGTGGCACAGTGGTTAGCACTGCTGCCTCACAGCTCCAGGGACCTGGGTTTGATTCCTGGCTTGGATCACTGTCTGTGCGGAGTTTGCATGTTCTCCCCGTGTCTGCATGGGTTTCCTCTGGGTGCTCCGGTTTCCTCCCACACTCCAAAGATGTGCAGGTTAGGTTGATTGGCCATGCTAAATTAACCCTTAGTGTCCCGGGATGTGTAGGTTAGCGGGATTAGCAGGATGAATATGTGGGGTGACGCGGATAGGGTCTGGGTGGGGTTGTTGTCAGTGCAGACTCTATGGGCAGAATGGCTGCCTTCTGCACTGTAGGGAGTCTTATGATTCCCACCACCTTCTGTGTGGAAAAAGTGCCTCCCTGATGTCACACCTGAAATATCTAGCTTCGTGCTTTCCAAATTATTTTCCAATTTGAATACCTGAAAGTTAACATGACTTCAGGGGCCAACAAAGTAAATTGTAATATTCCTTGTCTAATTACTGTAGATAATTTATTGTGTATTGTATAAATCAATATATAGCAATGCATTATATAAATATGAATATATTTTAAACAACTTTGTAAAAAAGGTTATTATTTTATGATCTTGGGTTTCAACCAAGCTTTCCATATTCCCTGGTAACAGAAAACTCAGAGAAGCCCCTCTGTCCCCTCATCGATGCACATATGCACTCCCCCTCTCCCATAACCACACACGTATTCCCCTCTTCCTAACCCCGCTTCTCCTCCACTCACTTACTCCGCAACCTTTTCTCCAACCCCCCCCCCCCCCCCCCCCCCCCCCAAACACACTCACACATTAGCCCCTCTTGCCAACCTTCTTCTCTCACTCATCCATTTAACAGCCCCTCTTTCAATCCCCCTCCCCACCACATACATAAACACCTAGGGTCATCTTCCCAAACTCCCTACTGCTTCCACTCTTCCCCCACCTCCCTCAACTCACTCACAGTTAAGTAAGCTAGCGAATTCTTGGTTCATTTGCCTGGGCATCACATTGTACTAGAGTGAGCCATCTGGGGTAATGAAAGCTGCAATTTTTTTAGCATGGGTAGTCATGCCAGAACCCCCTCACAGATTGACTGCTAATTTAAGTGGAGTTGCCCACTCAGTCGATATAGCCTTCAGTGTGAGGAATTGAGTATGAATCAGTTTGGATCACTGCGTCAACTTTTCTATAGTCAATACAGAGCCTTTTGGAATCATTTTTGCTTAGGGACTAATACGATAGGAGGATTGACTGGGTTTGCTTATGTTGTTTTTCACATGTATCAAATCTTCTCTCAAGCGTACTTGGCCAGTATGAGTTCTGTTTAGACCATAAGACATCGGAGCAGAATTTAGGCCACTCTGCCCATCGAGTCGAGCCATTCGATCATGGCTGATATTTTTCTCATCCCATTCTCCTGCCTTTTCCCCATAACCCTTGATCCCCTTATTAATCAAGAACCTATCTATCTCTGTCTTAAAGACATTCAATGACCTGTCCTCCACAGCCTTCTGCGGCAAAGAGTTCCACAGATTCACCACTCTCTGGCTGAAGAAATTCCTCCTCATCTCTGTTTTTATGTATTGTCCCTTTAGCCAGAGATTGTGCCCTCTGGTTCTAGTTTTTCCTACTGGTGGAAACATCTGGAACATATGGATGATATTGGAATAGTGTAGTTTTGATGGGCTTTAGATTGGTTTCACTGGTCGGCGCAACATCGAGGGCCGAAGGGCCTGTACTGCGCTGTTATGTTCTATGTTCACTCGTCAGCCCCTCTCCCCTCCCCCTAATTTGGTCAAGTTGCTGGTCTGTGAAGCAGAGTCACTAGCCTGGAATAGGAACCTGTACAACAAGCAGACAGGAGCAGAAGCATAGTACAGTTTGCAGCTGGCACTTACCTTCCCTGCTCAGGCACTTAACCCCCTTTTTTTCCTTCACTAAGGAAGTGATTGGGGTTGAGAAACACATCAGCCATGATCAAATGGCGGAGCAGAATGACGCAATCTGTATCTATATCTTATGGATCATGTCTGGCAGCCGCTAGCTGCGTCAAGTCAGCACAAAACATCCTGGACCCTTTCAAACTTGCCGCTAGAAGTTTTTTCTGAAGTTGGTTCACTGTCCACTTCATGATGTGTTTGGTGGCATTTCTGTCCTGGTCTGTCCCGTCAGTGCCTTTGGATTGTGTGGTCTGCTCTCCAGAGGAGGGAAAACTTGTGACTCCAAATGTGACCTCTGACACCCAATGGAGGTCATGGCTCACAGTTTGAAAAACCCTGTTTTAGCTCCAATTTTATGATTATTCCCCATTACTCTTAATTTCCTCACCAGTGGAAATCACTTCGCTGTATCCTCTCTGTCAGATTCTTTTGTCACGTGGAACACCTCAATCATATGAACTCGAGGGAATATAACCCAGGTTTATGCAACTTGTCCTCAATTTATCCCTTGAAGCCTTGGTATTCTTGTAAATCTGTCATTTATCTAGTCTATGGTTGGTATAATCATAGAATCCCTACAGTGCAGAAGGAGGCCATTCGGCCTATCGAGTCTGCACTAACCATATTCCCACGCAGGCCCTACCCCCATAACCCCACACATCCACCCTACTGGTTCCCCTGACACTAAGTGACAATTTAGCATGGCCAATGCACCTAACCTGCACTTCTTTGGACTGTGGGAGGAAACTGGAGCACCCGGAGGAAACCCACGCAGACACTGGGGGAATGTGCAAACATATTCTTTTTGAATGCAGTGCCAGAACTGAACGTAATACTCCAGATGGTATCTGACTAAGACCCTGTATAACTAAGGCATTAGTTCCTTGAATGCAAGTACCCAAGTAAACTGACTTGTTCATTTGTCGTGGTAAAGTAGTTTGCAAGTTTATAACCATCTCTTAAAGCAGAATACAAGGAAATAACTCTCATAAGTGAGAATATTTGCAATTACTACTGTTCAATATTAACAAATGTTGAGGTGTTTCAAGCAATGAAGTGAACACTGCAATTAGTGGGCGTAGTTAAGAGTATTTGAAGCTGTTCTCCATGAGTGTTACAGTAGCAAAATTATTATACAGCATATTGATTTATAGAATTGCCAGATATGATACAGAACTGTGCAAAAACAATGTACAGATCAATTTTTAACATTAAAAACTTCATTGTTACTCTTTGTTCACTGAAATTTATAAAATGGGCATATTTAAAGGAAAAAATACATTGAAGCAGTTTGAAGTTGTTTGTGCTTAAATAGTTACACGTCAGAATTTTCCAGCCCCCTCCTGCCCCCACGGCACGTTTGTCCGAGGCAGAGGTGGTTTGCCATTGGCCGCCGGCAGCACCTTCCGGTCCCGCCGAAGTCAATGGTAATCCCCTGTTGCAGGCAGGAAGGGCTGGAAAATCCCACCCACTGTTTTAAAATAAGTATGATGTGCATTTTGAAACTCCCTCTGCTTTGCATCACTGTCTCTGAAGTTCTTTATGATGTTGCACTTCAAGTATATGAAATACATGTTTTAACTTGTATACCCCACCCTTAAATGCATTATACTGAAGCCTTCAGGATTGTAACAGCGGCAACTTTAGTAAAACAATGCTTAGTATTTCAGATGAATGAAACATAGCTGAAGTTTGAGAGCATCTTTGCCCTTTCTGAGATAAAAACTGATTTTAAAACTGATGTTACAAAGGTAGGCTAAACAGATATACTTATTAGTTTAGAAAAGCCACTTAACGTCTTTTAAGCTCTTCCACCAAGGTTCTCTAGGAATTTCTGTAATAACCTTTCAGATCTTGACTGAGAATTGATTAGAATCTGATCCAGCTGTTTCTATAGAAACAGCTGAAGCGAACTGTGACCTTTGATTTTTTTTCTTAACTTTGCGAAGTAGTTAGTGTTTATTTATATTTGACATGTGATGAACTTTAAAGTAAAATCAAGTATGTGAAAAATTGCTTTGTTTTGGAATCTTTGTGAATTTTCAGCTTATAGTTAGAACTGCAGGTTCTGCTAAACTTGTCACATTTAGTCTTTGTCAGTTGCTGTAATGTTTACAGATTTTAGCACTTTGCTGCATTGTATAACTTGATTACTTTGTTTGAGTTGACAGTATTATTCAAGTGTGTCTTAATGGGGAAAAATGTGGATGATGTTCAGATCAGACAGCTGTGCCTCTGTTTTGTATTTTGGGAAAATGCCATCTGTTCAGGATTCTTTGCTGGTTGCCTCTGAAGTGACGAGTGCTGTAGCTGAATTCAAAGAAATTAGAAAGGAAAATTGATTATGAATAATTATTCCTGCAGAATCTTTGCAGCAGTTGTAAATGGCATTAGATCATTCCGTTGGTTTTAGAGTGTGAATAATTAATTGCAGATCAGAATGAAAAAAAAAGGCAAAGAAAAAATGTAGAATTCCTCTGTGATATTGGCCAGAAGCTGAAACTCAGCTTCAAAGAAGAGCCTTTCTTTTACAAGGCTGTAAACATTGGCATCCTTTTTACATGCAACCCATTCAACCGCATAGAGCCATAGATGACATTTCCGGTAATTTTCTTTGCAGTGTTTGATAGTTTTGTGCAGTTCAGTGCAGCTTCACACAATTGAGTATTAGTATTCCAGTGGGGGAACTAAACCAATTGGATGAACCAGCGCCCTAGGAAGCAGACAGTGACATTCCGATGTCAGCTTCAGCAGGCTGTCTTTCATGTTTCTGCTAGTTCTTTTTGCTGCTGTGTTCGATGAGAACACTTTTGTTGACAGGAACTACTCTTCATTGCTGGACATGCTGTAACAGATACTGGAATCCTAGTTCAGATAAACATTGAAGGATTTAGGGTTGAGGTAGTTAGAATAGGATTACAGCATTTGCTCCATTCTGAACTGATTCTCAGTACTGCAGCTCTGCATAGCATAGAAAGAACAGTAAGCACAGCGTCTTGTACATTTGAACTATTTTAAAAATGAAGGAAAAACAAAAATTATTACCATTGATGAACCATCTGCCACGTTTTAAGATTCCGGCTGATGAGAATTGATGATAAATGTATAATAACAAAGCAGATTTATTCATTAGGTAAAGGGTTTCTTTTCACAATGTCAGTCTTCTGGAGAGTAAAACACAAGGCCAAAGACCAGGACATCAAAGGATCCTGTGACTCGATTTACGAGATGCTTTACTTGGTGAGAATCTGATTATTGTTCGTCTAGGTATGATTGAATAATCAAGCCATATATAATTTTGAAAATGTTGTCGATGCTTTTAGGGAATAGCTACAGTTGAGTGTTTTTAAAGATTGTATTTGCTTTATCAGCATTTTGACTGCACATGAACATTTGAAATTCTATTTATTATGCAGTATAGATAACAAATTAATAGATACTAAAATCCTTTGAGCTGCTTTTTATATTTGATTGTAATGGTTGTTAGTTGTTAGAAAAAAACTGATTAGTCTATTTTACAAACAAGGCTTCTATTACCTTTTATTGTTTTGTGTAAACATAACTCAACTTCGACATTATCATTATTTGTTATAAAATGGCTGGTTTACGGAACAATCATACATATATTCTTTGCAATTCGATTTGGTACCTTTGAACAATCTGAATATCTGATAAGCAAATAATTTTGTTGTTTGGTAGAGTTTTATGTGTACTATTAAAATAATTGTATTTCAAGTTTGAAAACTATATGTTGGTTGAGATGACATGGCAATGTAATGCAGCGCAGCAATATGCAGAGATAGGTAGAACGTGGTTTTGTATCTGTAATTCTCCTGATAAGTGCAAGGATGTGAAGGGTGAAAAAAAATATTGTACACCCCTTATCATTGAGATATGTTAGTGTAAAGATAAATTTACTGGGTTAATCATCTAGAAGCATGAGTCAAATTCTACCATGGAAATTTGAACATTTGAAATAAATTAGAATTTAACACAAAAGTTGGAAATACAAACTGTTAAGTTGTTCTAAAAACTCAATTGGTTCCTGTTGTCCTGTGAGACAGAATTTTAACTATGAGGGATAATTGGATAGGATCATGTTCTTTTGTCTGGAATAGCGGAGGCTGAGGGGAGATTTAATTGAACTGAATTAAATTGAGGAGCCTAGATAGAGTGGAAAGGAAAAACCTTTTCAATTTGACAGAAAGTTCAATAATTAGGGTAATTGGTAGATGGGTTAAAGGGGAGTTGAGATTTTTTTCCACCCACTCACTAGCAGAAGGGGTGTTAGAGGCAGAAAGTCTTTGTTTCGTAACCTCCAGGGTAAGGACCAGGAATGGAAAGGTGGGATGCGACTTGCTAGCTCTTTTGCAGCTAATAGCTATAGTTGCCTCCTTCTGTACTGCAAACAAATCTTAATCAGTCTGACCTATATGTGACTCCAGTTCAGGTTGATTCTTAGCCCTCTTTTAAGTGCCTAGAATATCAAAGTTTCCTTTTATTCATTCATGGAATGTGGTTGCTATTATTGCCACCCCTAGTTACTCTTGAGTAGATAGGTTAGGAACATCCACTATGCTGTTAGGAATGGAGTTCCTGGACTTTGATGCAGTGACAGTGTAGGAATGGTGATATAGTTCCAAGCCTGGATGGTGTGTGACTTGGAGAGGACCTTGCAGATTGTGGTGTTCCCATGCATCTGTTACCCTTGTCCTTCTAGATGGTAGATGCCGCAGGTTTGGAAGGTGTTGTTCAAGAAGTTTTGGTGCGTTGCTGCAGCGCATCTTGTACACTGCTGCCACTGTGCATCAGTGCTGGAGGGAGTGAATGCTTTCTTGTGGTGTATGGGGTGCCAGTAAGGCAGGCTGCTTTATCCTGGAATCTTCTCGAGTGTTGTTGGAGCTGCACTCATTCAGGCAAGTGCCGAGCATTTCATCAAATCCTGAATTGTGCCTTCTAGTTGGAGGACAGGCTTTGGGGATTCAGAGAGTGAGTTACAGTCTGCAGAATTCTTAGCTTGTTAACCTGCTCTTCTAGCTACAGTATTTATGTGGCTGGTCCAGTTCTGTTTCTGATCAATGGTAACCCACCCACAATGTTGATAATGGAGAATTCAGCAATGGTAATGCCATTTAACATTATGGGGAGATGGTTAAATTCTCTTCGGTTAGAGATGGTCATTGCCTGGCACTTGTGTGGCACGAATGTTACTTGACACTTATCAGCCCAAGCCTGAATATTGTCTAGTTTTTGCTGCATGTGGACCGCTTCAATATCTGAGGAGTCGCGAATGGTGATTGTCATTGTACAGTCATCTGCACTAATATTCCCACTCCTAACCTTATAAATGAGGGAAGGTAATTGATGAAGCATCGGAAGATGATTGGGCCTAGAACATAGTTGTGTCAAACCTTGAGCATGTAGATTGTTAGCAATACCTGCACCTAAGAATGAATAATCATTAACAATTCTGACTAACGTTAATAGGTCGCTTGCTCCACTTTAACAGAAAATTGTTGGATGTGTGGGAAATTTAAGTAAAAAAGGTCACACAATGCCAGTTATTTTCTGCAGCAGAAGCATACATCTGAAGAGTGTTGCTAGGTTACAGTACCTGTAGGTGAGAATAATGCAATTCAACTTTATATTAAAAATAAACCGTTTAACAGAATGCAAAACCTTCCTGCACCTCAACTGTTTCAACTATTTTATTTAGTTTTCTCCCCCAATTTGGGTTGTGCTGGCAACCAAATTTTCTGCTCACATTTGTCTTTTCCCTGTTTGTTTCTTTTTGATATTATTCATACTTCAATTTCTATCATTTTTAACTCTCTCTCAGCTATGCATTTATGAATTTTGATATCTGAGTATCTAACAGTAAAGGAGAATATTGTGTGCAATGAAGTAACAATATGATTTTTAGTTTAACATAATGAATGTTGAAAAGTCATAATTAGTGTACGATTTCCATTTACCCTTCACATAACTCCAATCTTACACTGTAAATGTCAAAATGGTAACTTGACTTTGTAAGAGTTAATTTTGTCTTGTATGTTAGTTAATATGTCAGCCCGTGTAATTAGAATGTCATGGTTTTATGGATTATTGGATCAAAAGCAATCTTTAGTCTCTGCCCCTAAAATTATTCCACACAATCAGCAAAAACAACACGTGAACGCATTGATCGTGAATTACTCATGATTTTGCTTGTTTAGATCTGTCAGGGAGCAATTCAATGTTTTTTTTTCCCCCTAAATTCCTAAACCCTGACTTTTAATAGAAAATACATTATTAATGGCTGATTAAAGCTGGCATCAGAGCAATGGAGAAAGGAAGATGAGTGAAGAGGTCAAAACAGATGCATGTAGTTGATGAGGCGGCAGGAAAACAGACGACTTTCTAAAATGATATACAGAATGCCCTAAGTGTTCACTTAGGAAGGCCTCTTTATGCAACTATCATCTTAATGTGCAAGCATATATTGTTGATAAAAGACGGAAACATTCCAATTATTAACAGCCATCAGAGAATGACAACAACGCACGCCATGGAGCTGATTTTCTGCATGTTCTTGATGCCATTCCACTTTCTGCCCTTTTGATTGAAGCTTTAGATTAGAGGCCACGGCTCCAGTCAGAGATGGGGCAGGAATCTCATTAAAAAATGCAAGTAAAGCTCCTATATTCTTAAACGAACCCTGATACAATTTTCAAGTACTGGGGGGAAAGCAAATGCTCTCTGTACATTAATATATCATTAATATTCCTCCTGGCCCTACAGAAGTTGACATGCCAGATCCATGGGGCGGGATTTTACAGTCTCACTCATCCTGAAACCGTAAAATCCCACCTGCGGTCAACGGACTTTTCCATGGTTTGCCCCTAGCCGCCTCCGATTCCCGGGGCGGGCAGGCCAATAAAATTCCAGCCGTGACCTTCACTGGCCATTACTTGGGATTGCATTTCTCCACACCCAGTTAACTCAACCGGATTAGCTCTGCAGATGAACCACTGGATTTCTTCTCCTCGCTATCCTCCTTAATTAGTAACCTGTTCCAAATGTGCATGTACCTCGCCACACATATGGTAATGAGCTTCACCCAGAGAAATGTTTTTGGCCTGTGACAGCCTTCATTGCCTGGGCTTACTCTGCCTGCCTTGCAATAAAATGAGCAGGGATGTCTTTCTGTATCCTAATTTCAACTTATTTTGTAAATTTAAAAAATGAATTTCAAAATCCCTAAAAGACAAAGGGATCTCCTCCTCATCGCTAACTATTTCACCATGCACCTCCCCCACTTCCCTCCTCTACAACTGAACAATCCGTACTGTTCCATGTTGAACGTTACTTGACGAATTGATGATAATGAGGGATACAAAATGTACCATGGGTGGTGAACTAGCCTGTCGCAAGCACAGGGTTTCACTGATAGCAGCGACTAGGAATTCTTATGAAAAATAGTCTTGTCTCCAAGTGAGAACACATTCCGCCATGTGGCGTGGCAATCGCACCATCCTAAGTGCAACAGGGTAAGGACATATCCAGCCATCCAAAGCTGGGCATCTAATTAGGCACTCTTGCCCATGAGAAGTAGAATTGTGTGATGCCAGAACCTGCAAGCTCGCAACCCAGCACATCATCTTTCTTCCATTAACATCAAGCTGTGAGCCAACTCTTGTTTCACAATAGAATATAGAATGGCATGCCAGGAGCAACACCGGGCATGCCTGGATGAGTTGTCAAACTAGTGAAGCTTACCTAATTGCATCCTGCATGCCAAAACCAGCATTCCAAAGATAATGCTAAGCAGTCCCATAACCAATGGATTCGAGCAAAACTTTATAGGCCCACCACATCGAGTCAAGGATTGTGAACTGGAGGAATGGGCTCCATAAGTAGATAATAATGTGGCATAGCTTAGCACAAGCTCATTTGCATGCATCTGCAGCCAAAAATCTCGGGCTTGTCCTTACTCTTCCTTCTCCTGAGAACCCCCTGTCATTGATTCTCTTGTCCAGCCAATTTGGTTTATTCCATATGGCACGAAGTAATATGTGACTGCATTGAACACAAAGAAGACTGTGAGCCCTGATACCGGTAACACTTAAGAACAAGCTTCCCTGCAAGATGTTTTGGCACAGCTATGACACTGGTATCAACTTCAACTTCAGAATCTGAAAAATATTTCTTCCATCTTGCTGTATAGAATAAGTTCTAACCAATTAATTAATTAAACTAATTAAAATTGAAAATGTGTGCGCGAAGAAAACCCGATTACTTACAGAACCAGGCCTCCTCCATTTTCGCTTGTGATAATCATTTGTTGTCGGCTTCTTTTCAATTAAAGGCAGACAACATCCTCAATAGAGGAAGACATACAACTCATACAAATGAAATTAAAATGCTGCTGGAAAATAAATAAATATTTAATAAGCATAGGGATATGGTAACATAGTAGTTACGTAACTGGACTAGTCATCCAGGTGCCTGAACTAATTATCAGAGACAGGAGTCAAAACCCTATTACTTAGGGAACTTAAATTCAATTAATTAAATAAAATCTCAAATAAAAAGCTAGTTTCAGAAATGGTGACCTTGAAACTACCGATTGTTCTAAAAACTCATCTGTTCAGCAATGTTCTTTAGGAAAGCAATGCTGCCGCTCTTACCTGGGCTGGCCTTTTTGTGGCTCCAAGCCCACAACAATGCGATTGATTCTTAACTACTTTCTGAAATGATCTAGCAAGCCACTCGGGTTTTATCCAAGAAGGTCATTCACATTCGGCTTCTTGAGGGCAGTTGGAGATGGGCAATAAATGCTGGCTTTACCAAGTATGCCCACATCCCTTGAATGAGCACATTTGTATATTACTTTTAGATTTTTTTAATCCAGTGAACCACTTTACATTTCCCCGAATATTTTTAAATGTTTGGCTAATTTAATACATGCATGTCTCAGTCAAAATAAAATTTACTCAACCTGTGAGCGTAATCAAATGAACTTCCCATTGGAGGTACCTTCTTGTGATTCCATGGTTGTTAACTGTTTGCAGTCCTTGTTTCCTCAAACATTGATTCAGCCCTCAATAACCCTCTACTTGGTGGTTAACACAAAAGCAGTCCATTTCATCTGCCTTGCATAGCAGTGCCTATTGTGGCTTGTTTCCCCCAAATTCGTCTGTCTGAGAGTCTTCCAGCAGCAAGAACAACTACCTTCTCTTCTATGTCCAGGTTTTAAAACTTGCAACTAACCTTCAATAGGTTTCAAACTGGGCCTCTGTCCCTGGGTCACATGGCTTTATCTCTAGGCAGACATGAGGCCATATGTCGCTTTCCACTATTCAATTTTACATTGAATTAAATGAAGGCGCTTTAAACAAAACCACGTTATAAGGTCTGGCAATCATAAAACGGAGAGGCATAATACAGAATGCTGGATGAGTAGTGTAATACAAGAGTCTGGCACATCTAATGTGGGGATGAGTACAGTACCACCAACACAGTGATGTAAGAGAACACATGATCCACACCTAGGAGTCAGTCTCATGCTGGTAGAGCTGCGTACTATCAAGCATGGAGGGAGCTCTAGCTTGAATCCTTTAGTGTATGTATGTAAATAGTTCTTACACTTAATAAATACACACAGTCAACCAACTTAAGACCATGGAGACTTCATTAGGACCCAACCCGAATTGTACTCAACACTCTACAACAAGTTGAGGGTTGTATTGTACGTGAATCACAAAAAAACAGCATGCAGGTACAGCAAATAATTAAGAAGGCAAAAGGATTGTTGGCCTTTATTGCAAGATGGGTGGAGTATAAAAGTACAGAAGTCTTGCTACATCTGTGCAGGGCATTGGTGAGACCACATCTTGAGTTTTGGTTAACTTGCTTAAGGAGGAACATAACTTGCATTGGAGGCAGTTTAGTGAAGATTCACTAGACTGTCCTGAGATGAAGGAGTTGTCTTATGAGGAAAGGTTGAGCAGATTGGGCTTATATTAATTGGAGTTTAGGAGAATGAGAGATGATATTGAAACAAATAAAATGCTGAGGAGGCTTTACAGGTAAATATCTGAGAGGGTATTTCTCTTGTGGAGAATCTAGAACCATGGGCTACAGTTTCAAAATAAAGGGTTTCCCAATTAAGACAGAGTTGAGGATGAATTTCTTCTGTTAGATGATCATTAGTTTTTGGAGTTCTCTCACTCAGTGAGCAGTGGAGGCTGGGTCATTGAAGTTATCAAGGTTGAGTTAGACAGATGTTTGATTGACGAGAGTTATGGGGACAGGCAAGCAAGTGGAATCAAGGCCACGTTAGATCAGCAATAATCTTATTGATTGGCGGGAACAAGCTTGAAGGGCTGAATGATCTACTCCTCTTTCTTATGTACTTTTTGGTTGGCCTTATTCTTAGGATTAAACAATAAATCAGTGCGAGCATGGTTTACTAATTTGCACCAACTGCATTTTATCTAGTAATATATTTCTATACCTGTAGCCTGCCTTTTTTGCCTGGCTGAACAATTCCTACCCTTCAGCGTGACAAAGCACACATTTTGCAAGCTGATTGTTGTTCTGCCCTTAATGTTTATGAACAGGAAGCCACTCCAGTCTAATTGGAATTAAATTGTAAACACAGCAAATAGGGATGAGTGAGCGGTCTTATTCTTTTTGAAGTCAATGTGAATAATTTGGCTTGAATACAATATTATACGCATCAGGTCACATTTTCTGAAGTTGTGTCTTAGATACGAGATTACAGAATAGAAAGATTTCCTGGTTAAATTTTTTTATAGAGTATACTGATTTTGAAAAAGTCATCGTTCACCAATAGGGTAATTATTTTTGGCTCTGTCCACCTAAAGGCACAGGATTATTGCTTGGGTTTTGAAATCCTTTCAATGTGCTTTGCACATTTTTTAAAAAAGCTTAATTAACTATTGCTATATGGTAGCAAATAACTTGCCATTTTTCTTTCTTATGAAAACCTAATAATACTTTCAACCAGTAGTGAAGTAAATTTTCTTCAATAAGATCCATGTGATTTGAATGAGCAGTATGCTTCAATGTTAGCCTAACTTTTTCTTTTGAACTAAATTCATATAAAAATGAGATTAGTTAGAAAGTTATCCGAGCTGTTTTCTAACGTCAGGAAGGACAACTTTAGCTAAGCATGATGTGAAAAAAATCTATAGGTCATCGTGATTGAATGTATTCTGGAATAGCCCAGCTGTTTAGTATGTCATTATAAAATGCTGGCAGCAATGTTAGGGACAGAACAATCAATTTTTCAGGCCATGAATATTTTAAAAATACATTTAAGGCAGGGTCTGGAATAACGGAAGTTTTAGTATTTTTTACATGTGGAACATAAAGAGCAATCATCGTTAGCAAAACTTTTAGAGTGAGATTCATGGTTTTAAATGCCAGAAGCTTTGCAAACCCGTTTACATGTGTGTTTATTATGTGCGAATTAGATTAACACCAAAGTAGGCCACATTTTTTATACGTAAATAGCTCATTGCCTGTGGTATTGTTCAAGAGTGATCAGGTTGCAGGCTAGCTATTAAGACGGAGCTCTGTTTAAGCTATCCTTTTAAACCATTGCTGAGAGAGTCCCTGGGAGAAAGTGATCCAACTAAGTAAGCACAGTCCAAGATTAATCCGAGAATTGTTGAATGAAGTTTTTGTAGATTGACAGCTGCTTGTAAATTTTTCTTGAGAAGAGGCCAGATTAAACATTTATCAGGAAAATCTTTCTTTTTTTATATATAAATATAGGTATAATTTTGATACTTTGAAGCGTAATTCACCAGATTCATTTTTAAAGTGCAGATCACTCATCACTTTTCTCACAAGAAATATTGCTTTAGAATAATGCTACACTGCTCAAGTGGAGTTGTGTCCCAATAAAGCCTCAAATTTTAATCAAATAAACAAATACAAGTTCATTCAAACTTGAATTGCTTTTTAGGGATAGGAATGTACTTATCAATTTTATTCTGGAGTTTGGAAGTGCAAGTCAGAAGCAGATAGCACTTTAAAATTGTTTTGTAGCTATGACAGAATGTAGTATCTGAGGCGTGGCATCTGTGTGTACTGATGTTTTTAAGAAATTGCTAACACATCTGCCATTGCATTGCTCATTGCAAGTTACATTATTTAGAATGACATGAATATTATAATATATTGCTTTGCCATTAAGCTGGAGTTGTGTTAACCTGGCAAACCCATTTAACCCTTTAAAGCTAGAAAGTCTAAATCACCTCAGAAAACAAAGCATGACTGAAAAAGTAAACAAGTAAATAGAGTTAAAGTGCAAATCAGCCATAATCTAACTGAAAGGCAGAACAGGCTGTAGTAGTTGAGTAACCCAATCCTGTTCCTATCATTATTGAAGGGGAGGAGGAAATAAGAAAAGCCTGGATTTATAAAGGGCCACTATGAGGAATCATGAAAAGTACCAGATAACCAGGTTCTTAGAGTCACAGAGGTTTACAGCATGGAAACAGGCCCTTCAACCCAACTTGTCCATGCCGCCCAGTTTTTACCACTAAGCTAGTCTCAATTGCCTGCATTTGGCCCATGTCCCTCTATACCATCTTATTCATGTAACTGTCTAAATGCTTTTTAAAAGACAAAATTGTACCTGCCTCTATTACTGCCTTTGGCAACTCGTTCCAGACACTCACCACCACCTGAGTGAAAAAATTGCCCCTCTGGACCCTTTTGTATCTCTCCCCTGTCACCTTAAACTATGCTCTCTGGTTTTAGACTCCCCTACCTTTGGGAAAAGATGTAGACTATCTACCTCATCTATGCCCCTCATTATTTTATAGACCTCTATAAGATCACCCCTAAGCCTCCGACGCTTCAGGAAAAAGTCCCAGTCTATTCAGCCTCTCATAACTCAAACCATCAAGTCCTGGTAGAATCCTATTAAATCTTTTCTGCACTCTTTCTAGTTTAATAGTATCCTTTCTATAATTGGGTGACCAGAACTGTATACAGTATTACAAGTGTGGCCTTACTAATATCTTGTACAACATCAACAAGACGCCCCAACTCCTGTATTCAATGTTCTGACCAATGAAAGCAAGCATGCGGAATGCCTTTTTCACCACCCTGTCCACCTGTGACTCCACTTTCAAGGAGTTATGAACCTGTACTCCTAGATCTTTGTTCTATAACTCTCCCCAATGCCCTACCATTAACTGAATAGGTCCTGCCCTGATTTGATCTACCAAAATGCATCACCTCACATTTATCTAAATTAAACTCCATCTGCCATTCATCAGCCCACTGGCCCAATTGATCAAGATCCCGTTGCAATCCTAAAAAAACATCTTCACTGTGTACTATGCCACCAATCTCGGTGTCATCGGCAAACCATGCCTCCTAAGTTCTCATCCAAATCATTAATATAAATAACAAATAACAGTGGACCCCGCACTGATCCCTGAGGCACACCGCTGGTCACAGGCCTCCAGTTTGAAAAACAGCCCTCTACAACCACCTTCTCTTCTGTCATCAAGCCAATTTTGTACCCAATTGGCTACCTCACCCTGGATCTCGTGAGATTTAACCTTATGCAACAACCTACCATGTGGTACCTTGTCAAAGGCCTTGCTACAGTCCATGTAGACAACATCGACTGCCCTCATCTACCTTCTTGGTTACCCCTTCAAAAAACTCAATCAAATTTGTGAGAGTTCAATTTTTTTCAGATAAAGTTCAAAATATAGTTACATATATGGGATAATGATTGCAACAGTAAGTCAGCAACTACAATAGTACTTTACCTTTTATCTCTTCCCTTTATTTCTCTCTCACCTCACACCCAACTTTTCTCTCCCTTTCCACACGTGCTGAAGAAACCACAACTCCATTTCATCGTCCAGTATCTGGATTATTGCACATCTGCAGAAACTTCGAAGAACAAAGAAAATTACAGCACAGGAGCAGGCCATTCGGCCCTGCAAGCCTGCACCGACCATGCTGCCCGACTTGAACTAAAAACCCCTACTCTTCCAGGAAACATATCCCTCTACTCCCATCCTATTCATGTATTTGTCAAGACGCCCCTTAAAAGTTACTATCGTATCTGCTTCTCCCCCAGCAGCGAGTACATGTTCATGTACAATTAATTACTTGGTATGACAGCAACTGGTACTGTGTAGGTGTAAGCATTCAGGACAGAACAAGATTTCCCCAAACAGCAATAAGAAAATGAGCAATTTTCTTTTTTGGTGGCATTAGTTGAAGGAGGAATTTTGGATAGAATGCTGGAGAACCCCTTGGATTTGTACAAAATAATAACAATAGATCTTGAGCGTTCTTCTGAACCACTGGAATAGGTGGAAAGGATCTATATTTAACATCTCTCATGTAGGATGGAGTACCAATGATGCGTTCCCACAGTATTGGACTAAATATTAGTCAGTCTAAATTATTTGTTCAAATCCTGGATTGGGACTTGCCTCTTGGAAAAAGCTAAATCAAGTTGGCAAGAAGACGCAACAGTGAAGGGTTGATATTTTGGAAGTGTTTGATTTGATGGTGTTAATATTACTGTAATAAAGCTACTCCTGGCACCTGAGTAAGTTTATTACACTGTTATTTGAATATTAATGTTTCTTCAAGTTTAAAACTTCAGGGAAAAATGGATAATTTAGTAAGTTTGGAATTCTTTGGACCTACAGACACTGAAGCTTAAATAGAGTCATGTGTTGGGCAGGTTTTATGGGAATAACTGGAATATTGATCAGTATAAACTGTATACAAATTTCCAGCCAAGTAGTACCTCCAAACAGCTTTGATATTTTCAGCCAGTTGTAGCATTTTGTGCTGAGATGAGGATTAACCACAGAATAAGATGCTGCATCAGGATCCCCCTCAGTCCTTTAGAAGCAATACTATTCTGACTAAGTCTAATAATGGCTTGAAACTTGGATTGTTGAACTAGTTTATATACTTGAAGAAGAATTAGAATTGTGATGGAGATTAATTTATTTAAACAGACCAAGTTAAACTATTTGCTTGGAGTTTTACTGGGAGCAATCTAACTGTCCTCAAAGTTTATTTTAATTTCAGTGGTTTTAATTGGTCATTCCGCAGTTCCTGAAACATTTCAAGCATGCTCGAGCAACTAAAGAGAGAATTTAAAGATTTTTCAATTGGACAGAATTCAAAAAAGGATGTTACGAGACTTTTAAACCAATGATTTAACTCAGCTGGAATAGTGTCACTCTGTTATTTGATAGTATAATTACTGGAATTATTTCCTTTGCTTCCACCCTTTTAATGGGATATCAGTAATTTTCCAGTTGTTTTCCGTGTTGATGATGAGTGGTTTTAACATTCCTATTGGTAAATCCCGTTTTCTTGCCACTCTTGATCTATGTCACAGTGTCCGCCCAGTGCTGCTGTTCTGAATTGTGACTTTTTCTTGCTGAACCCTCAGTTCTTGCTTTGGCAATATTTCCCTCATAACAGTATCAATAAATCTAGTGGTACTTGGGCTAAGAAGGAGGTGGGGATTGGGCAGCCACAGCTTGTAGGCGTATTCCACTGGAAAGCTGCCAGTTTAGATCTTGCAATTAGATCGTATGCCTGTATTTTTCACTCGTGCTCATTGTTAAGTCATTCCCTTGCCCGCCGTACCACCACCCCTCACAACTCTCCCACCACTGCCATCACACAAGTTTTTAAAAATTATATTAGCATAGAATTTTCTGTTTAGAGACAAGCAGCTAAATTATTGTTGCTAAAGTCACAAAGAAAGCAGAAGATCCTTAAAGAAGGGGCAGTATGTAAAATGGCTCCAATGCAAATCATTATTCCACTTTAAGGTCCATCAAGAAATCTAACTGAAATGGCATAGCCCATTGCTCCTTGACAGGTCAATGCTACTTCAATACTGAGCATTGTTTCTGAAAAAGCTTTAATCACTGAATTTCACACTTTAACTGGTACACGAAGAAACAGTGTGAAATGTTTATGTTTATTTGTCACAAATAGGTTTACATTAACACTGCAATGAAGTTACTGTGAAGATCCCCTAGTCACCACACTCTGGCGCCTTTCAGGTACACTGAGGGAGAGTTTAACAACCAGCATGTCTTTCAGACTGTGGGAGGAAGTCGGAGCACCTGGGAGAAACCCACGCAGACACGGGGAGAACGTGTAAACTCTGCACAGTCAGTGACCCAAGCTGGGAATTGAACCCATGTCCCTGGCACTGTGAGGCAGCAGTGCTACCCACTGTGCCACCTTGCCACCCCATGGATGGATGGGAATTTGAAAAAAAAAATCCCTCCCTGCTGTTTCAATGGGCACATTAACCTATTTATTATAAATGGGTTAATAACTGCACTCAGATAATGGGGAAAAAATTGCAATAAAATGCATTAAATATTTGTACAATTGTGTTCCATTGTACAATTCAAAGGTT
Source organism: Mustelus asterias (assembly GCF_964213995.1). Lineage (NCBI taxonomy): Eukaryota > Metazoa > Chordata > Chondrichthyes > Carcharhiniformes > Triakidae > Mustelus > Mustelus asterias. The sequence goes on along the minus strand of NC_135817.1, from coordinate 31,114,573 downwards.
CGTGTCTTGCAAAGTTTAAATGTATATTTTACATCAGTGCTGTGGAATTGTATTTACTGAAAAATAAGTTAATCTTTTAATTGTGGATCTGTGAAAAGCCCAAATTAGCAAAATATATATTCTTGTTAACTGACTAAGGACCAATACTTTGGCTAAATGTTCGAGAATTCCATTATCACAGAATGTATGCAAGATATGTCTGGTTTGAGAATTGTGCAAGAAGAAGGAAAACGCAGCATTGGGTATTTTCAAAGTAAATTACTTCCTCTTCCTCCTCCAAGCAACGCCTTTTTAAATAAAAGCATTTTTTACTCTAACAGTACAAGCAATGCTTCTTCTAGAATTCACAACATTAAGTAGAAACTAGCTGGTTTTAATTTTGGATTCCCTAAACAGCTAGTATTTAGGTTAATCAATGGAGTGCGTTTCTGTGGAGCTCAACGATAACCTAGATTTTTAGTGCAACTTTCAGGCACAGAACAAGACTTAACAAAGTGGGTAAGTGCAAGGAACAAAAAAAAACTGAAAATAGCAATCTCAGATAGTCTTTTAGAGTAAAAGTACTTTATGTTTTTCTCAATTTAAATACATGTTTTGTTGTTCTTGAAAGGTAACCTGATGATTGGGGAGCTAAATTTGAAAACGGGCAGAGGGAATGCTATGTGGAGTTAACATTGCTTCCAATGTAGGCAGTTTGCCAACATTGTATGCCTGCTAATTAACATGATTGCAGCGTGCATGTAGCTCTAACTGTGCTATTGAGTAGTTGCTTGCCTCAGCAGGGGGTCCAAACTTGTGAGAGTTTAACTTGAGTGAAAGCAAACTGGAATTAAAGTGAGCCAGGACCTCTTAAAGTGGAGGTGCATAGCTGCTGGAACAAATGCTGCAAGTCATTCTATAACTGATCCTGATCCAGCAAAGAGAGATGAATGATACAACATGGCAGAGAGCAGGCTTCAGAGTTTGCTGATGCTGTAGTAGGGGACTTGCTCAAAGAGGCGCCAAAGGAAGAGAGATGCCATTTATCTAAAGGGGGCTGTGTGGCCCTCCGGGAAATTCTCAGAAGATACCAGGACCAGCCATGACAATCAGGAACCAGGAGTCCAGTCCCAAGAGCCTAGATGCAGTGCCACAAAAAGTTCAATGACCAGGCACAAGTGGTCAAGATTAGTGAATACATTTTCAAATGCAGTGTGCCACCAACTACACCACTAGCCTTTCAGACTGCTCAATGCACCATACCCCCATCATGTATCTACCAAAAATCTCTATCAAGCATAACCCATACCTGAAATTCATAATTTCACCCCACCTTTCAATCTCACTTTACACTGTTGCAAGTCTCATACCCACATCTCACAACTAGCAAACAGCTGCCAGTTATTCGACCATGAAAGCCCCATCATTCAAACATAAACAATTCCTGCTACAGTCCTTCATGCAGGACAAGATGCTGAATTAGCCAAGGTAGCATGCACTAACTGGCAGAGGACTGTTAGGACCACATGTCCTTATCCCCATGGAGCATAGTGCTGGCTATCAATGGAGCAGTCATTTCTAAGGCCATGGTCTTTATCTACTGGTAGGGCTCAAAATATAAAAATGACTTTCTCTTCATACTGAATATTCCTCCTCGCATCCCATTTCCTCTTTAATCCGCAATTTATGTTTAGTTAAAAGGTGTAGATGGTACATGCACCTTTTACTTCCTCTCACCTTGCTGTACCCTTGTGCCTTTCTCCTTTCAGATACATAGGATCTGTAACCTGGCTAGGCAGTGGTGGAACAGCAAGAAGACCATAATGATGAAGAAACATTGTCACTTGATCTCGCATTCACATCCATCACTCAGATACTGACACTTTACATCATTTAGAATAAAGCTTACAAGCAGGATCTGGACATAGTGGTATATCGGCACGAGTGGCCTGCTACCAGTGCAGATGACTGCTTACTGTAGGGTGTGATCATACACAAGTTCTGCCACAGAGGATTCAGATGAGCACTCAATGAGACAGACGACAGAAGATGGCTATGCACAGCAAAATGTTAGTGCAGCAACAAGCCTGCAGGTATCTACATGCAATGCAATGCAATGGAATGTGAAGGGGTCTGGCACCAATTTTGCACAGGACTTTGCATGCAACTCGGAGCCTACCATTCCCACATGGACACGGCGGACAACTTCATTAGCACTACTGTGAACCCAGACACGCTGCAATGTCAGGTGCTGCATTGGAAGCTCTGACTTCTGTTGTATAATGAAGAGATAGTGGCATAGTAGTAATCCAGAGGTCCAGCTAATACTCGGAGGACATAGTTTCAAATCTCACCATGGAATTTAAATTAAATTCATAAAAAAACATTTGGAATTAATGAAGAAAAAGCTATTCTCAATAATAGTGATCACGAAATCCTTATTGATTGTCATCAAAACCCATCTGGTCCATTGCCCAAAGGTGTTGCTCCTCGTGCTGGAATACTGCAATCCAAAGTCACGGGTTCAAAGCTGCTCAAAGTCACCCTCCACAGCCACTGCGGTCTCCCCCACTGAAACTTCTACCAGCCATGCTTTGGCCACTGGGGTAAACTGCAAAGGAACAGTTAGATAGGCAAAGGCACACTAAAAATAGACACTAAGGAAATACGTAAGGGTGATTTGTTGATGTTTGTACGCAACATGGCATGCTTTGATTTATAAATTTGGTTTGAAATTTTACTTTGTGTTGACTGTTTATTTTGACATTGTGGCAAGTAGATACTATAATATTCATTAACGGAGGCACACTCCAGAGATGTGCGGGTTAGATTGATTGACCATGCTAAATTGACCCTAGTGTCAGGGGGATTTACAGGAGTACGGGAATAGGGCCTAGGGCGAATTGCGGTCAGTACAAACTCAATGGGCCAAATGGCCTCCTTCTGTGCTGTAGGGATTCTATGAATGAACTGAGAGTTTTTTATGCATAGCACAGGCAGCAAGGGGTTGTCTTAAGTTGCCTCTGCTCTTCCCGCTCTTCCTGTTCATCCTCCTGTTGCTCAGCTGCTCGAAGCGTAGCTTGTGATGAGCACTGTGCCTTTCTGACGGCAAAGTCGTGCAGCATAGAGCAGCCTATCAGGAATCTTGGCACCCTTTCCACTGAGCGCTGCAGGGCTCCTCCAGAGCAGCCCAGGCAGCGGCAACTTTGTTTTAGTGTGCCAGTGGTTTGCTCTATTACATTTCATTTTGCAGCATGACTTTCACTGTATGCATGCTGTAGTCATCAGCCATATGTAATCAGCAAATGGCTCTTGTTGCCCAGGAGCCATCTTTTGATTTTTTTTTTAATGGTAGCACAAAGGCTGATGGCACAGTAGACTGCCACAGTATTAAGGCATGCCAGGATACCGGGTATTAATCTGAATGATCTGTTGCGTATGGTTGCACACCATCTGGGCGAGGAAGTTAATATAACTGAGGTACATCTCAGAATTTATAGGTGGCGCCTACAAAGCGAAGTACCTGTAGAAAATGGCAGCATTCAAAAGCCTACAATCCTAGTGAAGCTGCCTGTGTGCTGTGCCTGCTAGCCTCTGGCAAGAGAGAATGAAATGCTGTCTGTCCCCTTTGAATATAGCCCATCAGTGATCTCCCTTGCGTAATGGTGGATGGAAATGTTACAAATGTCTTCTAGCCTGGAAAGAGCCATATTCACACCATGATGACTTTCACAGTTACTGGCAAGCCAATCCTTGCCCTGCTGTGTTGCTGCGGAGAGGTGGCAGATTTTAGGTGTTTTTAGTGAGGTGCAGATGTCTCACTCATTGTTCCTCACTGAGGTTCATGTAGGAGAATTGCTTCCTGAATATCCAGGGTGGATAAGACCTGCTACTGAGAAACCTGCTACTGGGAAACCTTCTGTCCAGCCACTCCTCTTCCCTGTTCATTGAGCTCCAAAATGGTGGTGCTGGCATCAAATCAATGTGACATGTTGGCTGACATCATGATATTACTCTGAATTCTTGCAGTGGACTGCTATTTTGACCCTCTAACGCCACTCGCATCCAAATTCTTTGTCAAAATTATCCTCAAGGATTCAAACAGATTATATCTGTAGTGAGCATTTGCTGTATTGGTTTGGGTAATCATGGTTCAATGGTTCAATAACTCAAATTATGTACTTTCAATGCTTCTCTTGCAGATTTTATAAACATTTGACAGTATGAAGGATTTTTTAGGCCAATTAAATCAATTGTGTCGTATTGTTAATATATAGCTGCAAGCTGAGGAACACAGTGGAAGGTATCATCCCTGACATTACTTCTCTCTGGGAATTGTATAAAATATGACAATATGATCATCTTCATTGAAAGTTTAAATACACTTTTTGGAACAAAAGCTATTTTAAAAGTAAACTTTAAATATTTACTTTCTTGTCTAGAGTACAGAACAAGTAACAGCATTTTGTCGTGGTCTGCATGAATTAAGCCCACCCGACATGTCATCACAGCCTTTGGATTCTTTACCCCACCAAGTACCAGCTCGACAACTAACTGATGCTGATAAACTACGCAAGGTCATTTGTGAACTCGTGGAAACAGAACAGACATATGTAAAGGTGGGAGCACTGGATGTAGCAGTGAAGGAATTTGATTATTTTTTGAAAAAGACAAATGTGACTTTTAATGATAGGTGGCTTATTATCTTGCTTTTAAGTATTGTGTATGCATAAGATTTTAGACTTCCGTTTAAATTTATTGTCTATTTTGTCCAACCTCCCCTAACAGAATATTGTCCTTTCAGCTTTAATTGTGTGGATTGCCAGACTTTGAGGTAGCAGAGACGCTCTATAATTTGCCTTACTACTTTTGGGTTGCGAGAGCAAAAGAAATTGGGAAGTTTTGTTCCCATTTGTTATGCAATGATTATGGCAGATGGAGTGTGTGGATGCCTGATAAGATATAATCAAATTTTCCTCTGATGTCCTCCATGGTAGATTAATCTGCTAATAACAACAGGGTTGACACATGAAGAATAGCCACTTGGGCAATTTACTGGAAGCTGACAGTTATTCCGAGAGCCATATCCTCCTGTGTGTAACTGCCTTCAAAAGAGGAAAATTGAAAGTTTTGAGAGGGCAAACTGAATATCTTTGTGACCGTTGTATTTAAAATAAACCAAAATAACTACCTGTCTGCTCAATGAAGAATGGAGCTAACTATTGACTTCAGGCTGTGGCACCCCTTCCTCAATAGCAAGCCCTCTTACAGTATCAACCTTTAGAGTGAAAGTCTATGATTCTTTTGTACTATAGTAAGATGAGAACACTTCAGTGCTTTAGGAGCTAATTTCATCAAACTAAAATGATTGTGCTTGTTTGTGCTTGTAATTTATCAAACAGACATTTCATAGAATCCCTTTAGTGCAGAAGAGGCCGTTCAGCCCATCGAGTCTGCACCAGCTCTCTGACAGACTATCTTACCCAGGTCCTCTGCCCCACCCATCCCTGTAACCCCACACATTTCCCATGGCTAATCCCCCTAACCTACACATCTTGGACACTAAGGGGCAATGTTATAATACAAATATGTTTCGTTTAAGCCGTATTATTTTGTGATTTGCTTTTAAGCAGCAAGTATTTTTAATGTTCTGATAAAAGATATATTTCCAGCATCTTTTGCTTTTAGTGAACACTTAAAAAAATATATTTTTAAGAAGATCAGTTTGAAATAATGCAGAAGCTGTCACTGTGGAAATTGCTGTGAATTACTTGTGAATGTTACTTTGATCTGTTAATTACTAATTTTTCAAACTTGGAAAATAAAGTGCAGCAGTTCTAGCTTAACTTTGTTGGAACCCAAGTATGGATTTATGAAGAGGTTAAACCTAGTGCACTGACGTGTAAGTTTAGGCTCACTCTTTAAACTTGAGAATTTTTACTGAAGAAAGGTCCAAAATCATTTCTCGTATATCTACCTAAAGTCTAATGTTTGGTTCACAGGATCTGAATTTTCTCTTGGAGAAATATTTGAAACCTCTGCAGAAAGAAGTCTTTCTTACTCAAGATGAGGTAATGAAAATAATTTTCGAACAGCCGTGGCTATAAGGCACCCACTTATTATTGTTGTGTGAATAAAGCTTTTGGTTTGTTTATATTTCAGCTTGATGTACTTTTTGGAAACTTGAGGGAAATGGTTCAGTTCCAAGTGGAATTCTTGAAAACACTTGAAGATGGTGTACGATTGGTTTCAGACCTTGAAAAACTTGAAACAGTTAATCAGTTCAAGGTAAAATTGTTTCTGAGTTCACCGATTTATGATCAGTTTCTCCTGCATGACGTGCAGATTTTCCCCCTTGTATTTTTTTCTGTTATGGCCTTGATCGTTTTTTTTCAGTAAGTAAAATCTCACTTGGAAAAGGAGTGATACAATGACAAGAGTTGGTGAAAAATCATATTGAAAAAATCCATGACGCAAGTTTGTATGAAAAACCCATAACACAAGCAGAGAGGCAGAACCCAGTAGGTGTTTTAATAGTCTTTTATATGACTAAGATGATATTCATGTTTCTTGTAAAGTTCAAGAAAATCTGTAGGACGTTGCATCACTATGCTCCGTGTGACATCTGCTGTTACTGCCTGGCTGTATTATTTTTAGGTTTGTATGTGTGCAAATTGAAAACTTTAACTGGATCTATAGTAGCCAATTTTTCATAGCATCCTACCATAATACAGCACAGAATGAGGCCATTCTGCCCACTGCCTTGTGTTCGCTCTTTCAAAGAGCTATTCAATTAATCCCAATCTCCTGTCATTCTCATAATCCAACAATTTTTTTTCTTTCAAATATTTATCCAATTCCTTTTGAAAGTTATTATTGAATCTATTACAATTACTTTTTCAGGCAGTGCGTTCCAGATCAGAACATTAAATAAAATGTTTCCTTAAATCCATGTCCTTGGGTTACCAAAGATTCTCTTTATTTACTGTAATGAAACCATTCATAATTTTGAACAGCACTACAAAATCTCTTATTAACTATCCTGCTTGAAGACCCACCCCAGTTTCTCTGTGTGGCTGAAGTCTCCATGTAGCTGAAGTTTTTTTTATCTCTGCCATTCGTGTAAATCTTCATCCTTTTCAAGGCCTTGGCATTCATCCAAGATACTCCAAATTCACCATTGTCCTCTAACTGGGGTCTAACAAGTGTTCTATAACGTTTTAGCATAATGTCTTTGCTTTTGTACAATATGTGGCCCAATACCTTACTGAGAGGAGGGTTTTGAGCAGTGAAGGAGGGATGCGATAGTGGGTTGGAACCCAGAAGATATTTTGGCACATTGTAATGTACAATTTAAACATGGAAAGCTAGCTCATTTTACTACCAGCTTTTATGCTTCTGGTGTGTGCCAGTGAGTGTGGTATACAGTCCCAATTAGTGAATCTCATGTCATGAATGAGTAAGAGCAGACAGTGGTAGCAGTCTGTGCCAGAAAGCATGTTCCTTTCCAAGCTTTGCTCAGTTGGGTACTGGTATTGTACCCATAGGTCATGGGGGAAAAAAAGATAATTATTGAGGGGGAACAGTAAATGTGAATGTACTTGCAGGCCTTCTGCGCTCACTGCTGTCAATGTCAGAAAGAATGGAGGTATCCAAAGCAAACATAAGTGATGTCATGCAGTGTTTGTCGTCTTCCTTGGAATACATTGGCCAATTCAATGGACCATCAATCATGGTTACATAGTACAAAGAAAGACCTTTTGGGCTGCGTGCATGATGGTGTTTATGTATGTGAGCCTCCTGATTCCTTTCATCTCATCCATCAATTCAACACTCTATCATATGTTTATGATGCTCAATGCCTCGATAGCTCCTTGTGGCAGCAAGTCCCATGTTCTACCCATTTTCTGAGTGAAGAGGTCTTTCCTGAATTTCCTGTTGGATTTTTTATGGACTATTTTGTATTTATGACCCCTAGTTCTCCTTTCACTCACCTTAAAATATCTCTTCTGTATCTATCCTATCAAATCCAGGCTCTTCAATCTTTACTGATTGTCATGGCCACTTCTCATCCTTTTAATAATATGAAGACCAGAACTGACAAATTAATCTATGCAGGTCTTCACTACAGCCGTGCAGTCTCTGAATGCTAACGTGCCTCGGGCTTTAAATTAAATAACAGATTGTTCTTCATTGGCCTTATGCCAGTGATTAATACCAAGCTGCTCTCCAGCAGTTTGGCAGAAGAATGTGTGCGAGTACCCTGTGAGAGTAATGATTAATGATGATACAAGGGGCATTGGAATGTGAACTCCACCAAAGAACTTCTACTTCTCATCTATTGTCACCCTTATTTCCCCCAAATATGGTCAACACCTGATATGCTGCTTCCTCTGCGAAGGCTGAGTCTGCTCCTGCACAGGTAGAACAGTCTTTGGTAGGACCCTTATGGACCCCAAAGCCTAGAGGTTTTTGGCCAAGAGCATCTCAACAATCAGTGCAGGAATCTGTGCAGCTTTGCTTGCCTGTCTGACTCTGATGAAGCGGCTTGATTACATCTCCTAGGAGCAATAGGAAAAGGAAGAGTCAAGCTTTGTAGCTCAACATAGCAATGCACATTTTGACAAAAATGTTAAGCTTCTGTTCTCAGTAGAATCACACACAATTTATTAACTTTGCACCAAATCCCCTTGTTGTCCATTCTTGTTTACCAGGCAGCTTGTTGATGAATGGAAAGACATGAATTGACAGGGACCAAAGGGAGAATGTGCAGTGGATGGTTACAGTATTTTGCTCAATAACTTATTTCTTGTGCAGTTCCAATTGTCGCTGTTGTGTAATGTTGCACCAACACACCACATTCACTGGCGAGTATTGTAGAACCCCTTTGAATCATTCGGGGCATCCAAAAGACATCTTGAGCATGCTAATTGTTTGCTCAGTGATGCACCTAGTGGTCATATAGCTGACGTTGGACTTCATTGGTTGGGTTCTGCATGGCTCTTATCAACCACCTTTGAAGGGGAAGTCCTTTGCCACCTCTTAGTTCTGCTTGCAGGTCCAAACGTGTTGGGGACTGCAGCACAATGAAAGTAGCATTGCAACTCCCTTTGAATCTGCCACACTTGCTTTAACCTTTTCTGTGTTTGCACACCAGCTAAGTGTTGATAAATGGAATTCCTTGCAGTTTACAAATACTGCTGTTGATCTGGGGATGCACAGATTTTTGATATTTGCGTGCAGTTGATGACACCCTGCATTTTTGGGAAGTCAGGCAGAGGCACAAAACTGAAAATCCATTCTGCCTAGTTTCATCACAGGTGAAGCTGATGTAATTGCCAGTCCTGGAAAACAATCTATCAATGACCTCCCTCAAGCATTTACATGCAGCTGACTGGAAGTACCTGAATATGCTAATTGGAAGGACCTGGAGGCAAAAAAGGTTGAAAGGGGTTATCACTATCACAATCGCTGGTAATGAGTGGCCACCAGGCTCAGAGAGCATGCTAATGGTCTGATGTGGTCAATGTCTGTCACTTTCTGACATGTGAGTCACATCTGCCTGGGTGGGGCATTGCCTGGCTGCAATGATCAGACATGTCTCTATAATCGAGGACAAGACCTTGATGGAATCTTTTGTCCACTTTTAGCTGATCCACCATTGCAGGATTTTGTTGTGATAGGCCTTAATCAATGGTAGTCCTTGCTTATTGTGTCACAGGATGCTGTAATGTAGGTTTATTGGATTTGATGTAGAGATGTCACCTTCTACCTCGCCAAACCATAAACACCTGTCCCTGTAATCCGCGACTACTTATTCATCAGGAAGGGTCCTGGTTATTTTGTAGCCAGTCTCCACATCTGGAGGTTATTTTGCTATTCCTCCTCTCAGTAAGGTATTGGGCCCCATATTGTACAAAAGCAAAGACATTATGGTATGGTTGGTAGCTGCAGTTTGCCCCAGCAAACGAAGATGTATTCCATCCAGATCAGGTGAATCTGTCAAAGATTTGAAGGAGCTCTATCTTTTTTAAAATCTTATTCAACTTCTCTACTACTTCCTTTTTAATTAGCAACATCCTCTGCTTTTAGTGAAGGCAAATGCAAAATACTCATTTAGGGCAGCAGCCATGCCTTTTGCTTCTATAAGAAGCTCTCCAGTTTTATCCTTAATCAGCCCACTCTTCCACTGACCTTTATATATGGACTGCCCTTTTACATGTTTCTTAAATAAAATATTGGTAGTTCTGCAAGCAAATATTTCCATTCGAAAAAACTATTGTATGGCAATGTGGTACTCTTACTGAATCTAGATAAGAGTGTCATTCATTACTCATAAAACTAAAATAAAGTTATAAAATTACAAGCTATAAGATTTTAAAGGTGGGCAGTTTAGATGATGCGGATGTCACTTTAATTTTAGCAAAATAACTGAGTTAGTCACATTGAGGCTATTCTGATATCTGTGACTTGGGAAGGGTGATAAGTTGAAACAGTAATAAATTTACATTTGAGATATAATCTAAATGTAGAAGAATTCCTCAAGATGCTTCACAAATGGATAAAGCTTAAACGAAACTAATGAGAGTACAGCAGAGGTGACCAAAATCTTTGTTGATGGGCTTTAAAAAGTTTATTTCAGGATGAAATAAAATTTGGAAAGCGAGTGCCAGAGATTAGGGCTGGGGCAGCTTAATGTGTGGGAAAGAGAATACTGATAAAGGTCATCTGTGGGGGATCGAAGGGTACAAGAGATGAGAAAGTTACACAGTTAGAAGATAAGTTTGGCAGAGTGGGGATGACAAGGTTCGAATGCGACATGGAACAAGTGCTAACTTGGGAACTTAGTGTAGGTGAGAATTCAGTGTCAAGGGGAAGGAGATGAGCAGGTAGGTGATTGGTTGGTGAATTTTAAGATTTTTGATTTGATTTATTATTGTCACGTATATGAGTATACAGTGAAAAGTATTGTTTCTTGCGTGCTACACAGACAAAGCATACCGTTCATAGAGAAAGACAAAGCATACCGTTCATAGCGAACAGTATCTCTCTAAACAGAGGCTGTAGTTTAAACGAGTACTGAGGAGATATAAATATTGTATTAAATTTATAGCTTAACTGAAGCTGCTTAATTGAACTACAAATAATAGTTGATTGATATTTCTAAACTTGAAACCTCATTAGTTAAAGAAAACACAATAAAGGTGACAAGACAGATGATGTGTTATAACTGAAGGTGGGAGTTGGTGGACACCAGTATGATCCACAACAACCTCATCTGCAGTAAGTGTCTGCAGCTCAAGGAACCTTGGCTCAGGTTTGATGAGCTGGAGTCTGCGCTTCAGACACTGATGCATCAGAAAGTTACCTGTGCACTTAGTTCCAGGAGGCAGTCACACCCACTGGTTTAGGTACTTCTGATTTGATCTGTGATCAGGAACAGGAGGGTAAGACTGCAAGTGAGGAGACAAATCAGCATGGTGAAAGTATTACAAGTTGACCTTGCCCTTCAGGGTAATGCTGAAATTGTGGGTGAAGAGAGTCTCATTGCAAAGCTTAACATAGTCAGATATGACAATGAAAGATGAAACCAAGTGTGCCCCAATTTTCAGCCTTTAAGTTTAAAACAGTGCAAATGGCATCTCTGCACGGTGGTAGATGGTGAATAATTTGGTGGGAATTAAGTGGAAATGTTGAGTAGCTCAGTAGTAGAGGTTACAATGATGTTGGGGAACTACAGGAGGAAAACAGTCCGAATCGGAGGTTCCGTCTAGAGGGGAATGTCTCAGAACAAGTGGCAGAAATGAAGCGAGATTCAGTTCATGGATGTGACATTTGAGTATGGTTACGTCAATATTCTTGGGCAGTGATGGAGTTGGAAAATAGGCTGGAGGATAGACAAGTGAGCAGAGTAGCATTTCTTGTTCAGATGCCAGAATGAGAAGAATCTTAATTCAGAACAGGAATCATTGTTCTTCCAACCAGTGTATGTATGTATTGAAAGTAGAATTGCTTTGTTGAATAACCTTCAAACAAAATGCGGATTTTGTAGGATGAAGACTGACTTACAGATAACATCAGTGTTTATTGGCTGGAATTGTATTAATCAGACTGCTAATTGATCGTTGTGTGCTCCTCTTGCAGAAAGTACTGTTCTCATTGGGTGGTTCATTTCTGTACTATGCTGATCGTTTCAAGCTATACAGTGCATTCTGTGCCAGTCACACAAAGGTTCCCAAGGTCCTTGTTAAAGGTAATTGCATTACAGCTTTGTGCATAATTTAGATTGCATATCTTGCATCATCATGAAAGCCTTATGTCCCTTACACTAATGATAAGCTTTATGCAGAAATATTAATGGCTTTTAAGGAATGTGTAAGCATAAAATTCAGTGATTTAGTATGTAAAGAAAATTATAGTTTGAACTAAAAAAACTGGATGCTGTTGAAGATTTTATTCCTTCCTTTCTAAATATAGAATGTTTTTAACAAAATATTCATTAGTTTCATCATTGTTTTGTGCCAGTTTCAATTTGTTACTTTCTATATTATTTTTATTTAGCCAAAGTTAATCCAGCCTTTAAGGCCTTCCTTGATGCCCAGAATCCTAAACAGCAGCACTCATCAACGTTGGAGTCCTACCTGATCAAGCCTATTCAGCGTGTTTTGAAGTATCCCCTTCTGCTGAAGGAGTTGATCTCTCTTACAGACGCAGACAGTGAGGAACATTATCATCTAACTGGTAAGAATGTGCAGATTATATGTTTAGTCCTCATTCATTGTCCAAGTCGTTATTAACAGGGAAGATTAATTTTTGACTACTTCATGCCTGGTTACACTGCTGCATCATCAGGGAGCAAGTTAGAGACTAGCACCGGCTGAAACCTGAAAGGAGTGAGAGAGATGTGACAGTGAGGGTGAGGAGGAATGAAAAGTGATGAGAGAGTGATGGTGGAAGGAAGTGAAGAAACAAGAATATGTAAGGGAAAAAATGCTTGTTGGTGTGGGATACTGATAAAATGTTATTATTTATTGACTGTAATATATTTGTTCAATTGGTTATGCTTTGATTTCACACTTGCTCAGTTTTTTCTCTCACTGATGTGCGGGTTAAGTGGATTGGCCATGCTAAATTGCCCCTTAGTGTCAGGGGGACTAGCTTGGGTAAATACACAGGATTATGGGGATAGGGCTTGGGTGGGATTGTGGTCGGTGCAGACTCGATGGGCCAAATGGCCTCCTACTGCACTGTAGCATTCTCTGATTCTGTGATGTATAATTTAAATTATAGCTCAGTCCTTAAGATACAATACTGCATGGCAATCCTCAGTTAGACACTATTCTGCATGAATGCAATAGCACTAATTTATTTTGCTTCAATATTTATAACAGTGAAACAGAATTCATTGAACTGGCTCTATGTAGAAAGTGCCGAAGACAAGTGAATTACTTAATAAATCTTAAGATAACAGTGAATAGTTTAAAATGGTTGGCTGGTGGTAGCTAGATATCTTTGTCATTATGTTACCTAAAAAATTCATTGGTTCTTGAATGAGTCTAATCAGACTACTTTACAAAAAAATCAGCAGATTTCAGTGGAAGCCCACAATATTTTTCATGGGTCAAAAAATTTCTTAATTTAATTTTGATATTAATTTCCAGAAGAAATATTGGCCCAATTTTCCTTCTAACTTCTCTCTTCCCCCAACCCCGTTGGTAGGAGGAACTCATTCAAAGTGATGCTCACTATTGTGGTAAAAGCAAAATACTGCAGATGCTGGAAACTGAATCAAAAATAGAAATTATGGAAAATCTCAGCAGGTCTGAAAGCATCTGTGGAGAGAGAATAAACCTAACGTTTCAAGTCAGAATGAACCTTCATTCCATTATGGTAATAGTAGTGAAGCTAATTTTCTTTTTTTTCTTCAAATACAAATCCTTTAAATGGAAACTCAGCAAATTTCAGTTAATGGGCCTGCTTGCTTTCTGAAATGTTGTGTTAGTTTTAGTTCTACATGAATTGTGTATCTTGGATTACTGGCACGGACACATCCTGGATTTTTGTCAGTCCTACAGAATGATACAATTGACAGCTTGCCCAAACAACGTTACGCGCATAACATTTTTCAACTGCGATCTGTTTGAGGAAGTTTTATTTTGAAGAATAAACTTTATTTTCATCAAAGAAATATAGACTGACATGATCAAAAGGTAAATGGGATACATTGGTTTTTTTGTGCCTCTTGTGGTTGGGGGATTGGATTGTGGGAGAGACAACCCGTCTGAGTTAGACAGTGGAGATAAGAGGCTGAATGAATATTCTGGTGTTTGGTGTATTATATTTGCTAATCAGCAAGTTAATGCAGAGATTATCATCCAGAAATCAAATAGAGCCTGTGATGGGCAGATTGTGTGCATTTGTGAAAAAGAATAGGTGTGAGGAAAACGAGAGTCCAATATTTATTTTTTGCATTATCATTATTACATACTAGGAAACAAGCTTGTATGGGTTTGACTGGTTTAATTGAATTAGAGACAGTAGACTGCAAAGGTCATACATCAATAAAGGAGATGTAAAGGCAAATGGTTTGAAATGATGAACAGAATGCCAGGAGAGTTTGAATATGAGTTTACAGAAGGCAAATAAAAAAGCGGTTTAAAGTTGGCTGCTGTATTTCAAGAGAAACATATACAATTGGAAGATTGTAAATATCTGAGATAAAATAATTTCAGTTTATTTTAATAATATAGTAGCCATAAAGTGAAAAAAGAGATTGATCAATTCTGGAAAAAGGAACTTCTAAACGATTACAGAAATAATAGAGTGCAAGATCAAAGACGCAAACAGATTTAAGGAAACATTGAAGACTGTGTTGGTGGGTTGAAATCCCGAACAAGACCGTGCGTATTGATACCAGACCTGTGGACACGAGTTTGCTGCCAACCGATTTTTAAAATAATAATTGAAAAATATAGTTAATTTTTATCAGGTTTTTTTTTGCTTTGATATGGAATGAGCATGAGAATGGAATGGCATAATAGATGGCTGATTGAACTCCTTAGATTTTGTTGGGTATGTGACAATTTTTAAAACATGCTTTCGCCACATCTATTATGCTGAGTCCATCAAAAAATATAATTTCAAAACATATTGAAACTCCAATGTTGGATTTTTGTCCATGAAAAAAACATTGACCTTTACCTGTAATATTTTATCTGTAGATAGGGCTCTGCCATGTTAAAAGGTCACACAATGTTAGATCACAAATGAACTGTTGCTGTAGCAACTATATCATGGCTGAACAGTTCAATTCTCAAGCTATTTGATGCCAGCATTAGTTAAATTGTTCCACAGTGACTTACATTTGGGGACTATCTTATCTTCCTTGAGGGAGTATTTTTGTTGATAAATATGCAGTAGATTTTTAAAATGCAGTCTTGCTGTTCCATGTGACTTGCTGAGTGCAATCTCTCAACTTTAGTAAATGCCTATTTTTGGGCCTAATCATCTCAAAATCTTAAATGCTTTCATGATAGACCACAGATAATGAGCAGTGTACACTTTATCCCATACCCCAGAGACATGAATAAGCCTAACAGCTTGCACCCACTTCTCAGCTAAAATAAATATAATTAACATCAGACTCCGCTTTGTTAAATCTTGGTGTTCAGACGTATTCATTTCTAATCTTGCATTTTCTCTGGCTAACAATAATGTTGCCAAGTAACTGCCCACTTTTTCCCCTCCTATCCGTTTTGTTAAGATCACTCTTACAGGAAAACTGGCCTTGCCACAATCTCAATGAGGTAAAAACTGAGATCTGTAGTGGAGCTAGTACTTGATTTGTGCTCTGATCACACCTTCACCCACACAGACTGATCCAGTAGAGGAGTGATAGCGAACCAGTTGAGAGAATTGTCAGCTTGTCTTCCACACAATTTGACCTAGCTTTTGCTCCTTCCCTCCCTTTGTCCCTACTCCCCTCCGTTTGCTCATCCTGCCCTCCCCTAATTTCTCTCCCTCTCCCTCTTCCCATTCCCAATTCTTGTCTCTCCCTCTCTTTGCTTCCCTCCTCTCTTCTTTACTTTTTCCTGCCTAGGTCCAGTTATCCCCATTCCCTCAGCTGCACGTTAAAACGTCTTGACCTGAATCCTGCTCTTGATCTTCACTCCCTGTGTGCAATACTACAGAGATGGACCATTGTTCTGATGAAAGGTCATTGACCTGACATGTTAACTCTGCTTCTCTGTACAGATTCTACCTGACTTGCTGAGTGTTTTCAACATTTTCTTTCTTTTTAATATATATATGGAACATTGCTGCTGGTTTGCTTTTATGCCTTACAATTTGTTACACTTCTGGTGTAATCAGCAATGTACTGTAAACATTGCAACAGAAAAACAACATACAAAATTCCTGGCACTTTCAGAGCCCTTTTGAACATGTAGCTTCCCTTGCTTGAAAAATTCAGAGAACAAACTTGGCATGAAAACCACAGAATTGCCCTCAGGCTAGATTTCATTTAATCTGGACCCTTAATGAGGCTAAAGCACAAAACAGATGCACAAGACAGCATAACGGTAGCTCAGGATACCTGCCTTCCCAATGTCAAAATATATCCTATAGTTTCATATCCATGAAAGTTAGGGGAGATGATGACCCAGTGGTATTATCGCTAGAGTAGTGATCCAGAAACTCAGTTAATATTCTGGGAACCCGGGTTTGAATCCCACCACAGCAGATGGTGGAATTTGAATTTAGTAAAAATATCTGGAATTAAGAATCTACCGATGACCATGAAACTATTGTTGATTGTCGGAAAAGCCCATCTGGTTCACTAATGCCCTTTAGGGAAGGAAACCTGCCATCTTTACCTGGTCTGGCCTACTTGTGACTCCAGAGCCACAGCAATGTGGTTGACTCTCAACTGCCCTCATCGGGCAACTAGGGATGGGCAATAAATGATGGCCAGCTGGCGACGCCCATGTCCCACGAATGAATAAAAAAAGTGATATGACAGTATACTTGTGTATTTATCTTAAAACAAATTAGTTTTATGACAAGTTATTATCCTGCTTAGACTGCTGGCAAGTTGAGGAAAATACCCATTTCCTTAAATTACGAAAATAACAGAATGAGGTTTTATCCCAAATGAAAATGCTTTACTTCTGCATATTTATTATCACTGTTTTTCCATCATCTCTCCTTTTTGTTTTAAGGCTAGTACAACCTATCTTACTACTATTAACATTCTGTCACAGAAATACTAAGATCAAAAGCTTTTCCTCATCTGTTTTGTCTTTTACATGACTCCAATCCTCTATTCTAGAGGTATGTTTAAGTTTAGAAAATTCCTTATTGTTCACTCCTGCCCCAAATGGGTGCAAAGTTGGTGGAGTGGCCGTGACATCCTTTCAAAGCCTTGTGTTGGGAAGCCCAAAACATTTTCAGATGTTATTTGGATCTTATTTGCAAATAACCAGTAAACTTCAGATGCAACTCTGCTGCTCACTGGTTTTGGGAGGGTGGGTAATATTTGACTTCCATACTGAGCCAATGGTTTGTTGTATCTGGGAGAGGGTCAGTGGTCAGTCCTGGAGATGGCCAAAAACAGGCACTGTTCTCTGTGATGTCTGAAATCCTAAAAACATTGGCCCATGGAACAATATGACAGAGTCATGGGATGATTATTGCTATCTCAAGCCAAAAATAAGTCAGTGGGAGTTTCTTATCATCTTAGAAATTATACAGTCATTACAAGCTCAGAAAAGCTTTTGTCAAACTGGATGTTCCCTGTTCAATGTACTTAAATAAAACTTGTGAAAGGAATCCATGGTGATTCGCCATCAATAGAAATAAAGTTATGAGTAAGCAGTGCAGAAAGGAGAGTATGACATTGTTTTTGCTCTTGTTGGCAAATGTCTTCCTGCGCGATGTTTGCATATTCTCAGAAATAATAGTCATGCCATACCAATCAATCTAGTAACATTTTCAGGATTTAATGGGAACTTGATAGATTTTCATGTATTCAGAAATGGTGTATCACTAACATTGTATTCATTTTTAACATTAACATATCAATGTAATAACCTGATTTCATGTAGTCATAATATTTTCAGTTGTAGAGAAGTATAATATCTTCAATAAAACCTGTATATTATTGAATCATAGAATCCCTACAGTGCAGAAGGAGGCCATTCGCCGATCAAGTCTGCACCGACAACAATCCCACCCAGGCCCTATTCCCATAACCCCTTGTATTTACCGTGCTAATCCCTTTGACACCAAGGGTCAATTTAGAATGGCCAGTCAACCTAACATCTTTGGACTGTGGGAGGAATCCGGAGCACCCGGAGGAAACCCATGCAGACATAGGGAGAATGTGCAAACTCCACACAGACAGTGACCCAAGCCGGGAATCGAATCCGGGTCCCTGGCGCTGTGGGGCAGCAGTGCTAACCACTGTGCTGCCCTGCACCTATCTTCATGTTGCTACAGAAATATTGTAGTTTCCCATACTAATTTAAAGCATTAACTGAAGCCAAAAGGTATATCTCCTTAGTAAGTATACTAATGTTTTTATCGGTTTTCATTTGTGATTTTAGAATGACCAGCCAAATATGCAGTTTATTGGAAGATTGAACAAGTAACAACCAGTTTTCTCTCCTTTTCTCCATAAGTTGGTGACAATGTGTATAGTTCCATGGTCTGCTGTGATTTTCCAGAACTTTGCACAAATGACCATTCTTCATCTCTAAATCTAGGACAACGAATTTGGATTTTCACTGTAGTGCAATGTCTACTGGAAGGTTGAAAGGAAGGATTAGTTGATACTTTTCTTTATTCATGGGACATAAGCTATGCTCAGCTGGCTATGTTTATAGCCTATCCCTAGTTTTATCGAGTAGGTAATAGTGGACTTTGTAGTGATGCTGCTCCTGTCTTGGTGGTTAGGCTTTGAGGAGTCAGGAGGTAAACCATTGATTGCAGAGTGCCGAATCTCTACCCTTTTTGTGTAATCAATGTTGACATGGCTGTTCCAATTCAACTTCTGGTAGGTGGTGGCCTTAAAAGTGTTGAGGGTGGTACTATTGAAAGTGCTGTTGATGCATTTAAGAGGAAACTAGATAAGTATAAGAAGGGGTCAGAAGGTTATCCTGATAGAATTAGATCAGGAAGGATGGGAGGAGGCTCAAGTGGAGCATTGATGCTGGATAGCTAGTGTCTGTGCTATTTATTATGCAAGGGAAAATTACTGAGCTTCATCTTGTTTTGGATAATTATCTGGCACTTTGTGAATGTTACAAGCCACTTGACAGCCCTCTGTATTATCCAGATTCTGCAGAATACTGCTTCATTATTGCAGGAATTGTGAATGGTGGTGAATACTGTGAAATGATGAATGATGAGTCCAAACCTGGCCTTATAATGAAGGGACAGTTATTGATGAAGCAGATGAAGATGCTTGGATCGAGGATACCTCCTTGAGGCACTCAGACAGTGATGTCCTGGAGCTGTGATGGTTGTCTGCAACAACCATAGCCATTTCTTTTTTGGATATTGTTGGATAAGTGCCAATGTTATTGATGTTTTTATAGACTTGACAAAGACTCGGCTTGACCCATGGATGCCATCAGGTGTGGCTGAAGAGCAGGTCCTGATTTCCCAGAAGTCATACAAGGATATCAGTTTCAGAATTCTGGCACACTGGATTTTCTTCCTCTGAACAGCTCAAGACAATTGCCCAGAGGCAAGGACTCCATTGTCCAATGCAGTGCTGCTGGTCTTCAATAAATTGGCTATTTAGAAATTTGATTCCATCCTGTTTATTTAGATGGTGACATTGATGAAGAGCCATGTTGGTGTGATGTTAAGGGTTGGTTGATTTTGTAGTTAAAGATATACACAGTTGAAGGGCATTATTTGACTAAGGACTGAGAGCACATATAAAGAGAGGCAGCTGGGACACTAGGTGGGTGGTTAAGAGCCAAAGATCTGAAATGCTGCATCCTGAGAATAAATCCACTTTCAAGGGAAATATCTGTCCCTTATTTCATACTTCAAAGTCTGATTTGCATACATTTAACATGATAACAGAGAATCATTGCTCAAAGGTGACAATTGGAAACTTAAGAATTATTTTTCATGCAGAACGTTGTAATTTGAGTAACTTCGCTGAAACCAAGTGCAAAGTGTCAGGGTATGATTTCCCACCAATGTGCTCTAAATCTGAACATTATGGCCAAAGGAAAAAAGAAGTAGATGTATAAACACAGGTCACATCCTTACCCAGGAGAAAACAAGGTATGGCCTTGACACTGTCGATTCGTATGAGAGAAAGATAAATTGGTAGGTATTTTCTGAGCAATAGGCTGTCAGTTGGTCACGGAAGAAGATTTAGATCATTTATTAAGCTTTATGGATAAAATTTGTAAGAGAGATGATGTGCATATGAGGCATGGTCAGACTATGATAAATTTAGAAATATGGATGGTTATTCCATAGAGGAATATATCATGAAAGTTAACAGTCTATTTAAAGGATTGCAAAATTTGGAAATTCCTTGTTCAGTGCTTGCATCCAAATGATCGGATTGTGATAAAGTGTCATACGTGGATAGACTCCTGGCCTTAACTGGAGCTAGCTTCTCAGAAAAAGATACACTTTTGGATCAGATGTTGGATGCTTTAAAAATATTCTGGGAATGCAATCATTTCCAGCAGTCTCTGTGGCACAAATGGGACATTTGGCAGTGTCACAAAAGATGGAGGATTCAGATATCAGTGCATGCATCAATACAACAGAGGAATCACAGACAAAAATAAAAACAAAGATCTTTTTGGCAGATCTGGCAAACAGGAGTAGACTAATAATTAACCCAGGAATGCCCAGGGAATTATTGATGTTTCAGATGTGATTCAAAATATCATTAAATGATGCATTATCTAAAATAGAGTTTTCCATAATCGCTTTAATCAGCTCTGTGTGCACTTGTGGCACAATGGTAGCATGCCTCCCTCTAGACCAGAATTTCCGGGTTCAAGTCCAATACCAGGACTTGTTGGCCATGGAAAGAGCATTCGTAACACGGTTCAGTGTGCTGATAATCAACTCGGGAATCCTTTCACTACCTGTCCACTATTCCCCAAAAAAGAGAAAAGTGTGTGCGTGTGAAGATATGCTTAAAAAAAACTACACTTGCATCCTGTAGAATTTTTAACCAGTGACGAGAAGAATGAGCAAATTATCGATGTAATTTTAAGACCATTTTTTAAAAATCAAATTTCTATCACCTAATGCCATTAACACTTCTTTAACATTCTGATTAGGGATACGAGATTTTGTTAAAGGGATGCAATGATATCCTGTCTAGGTAAACTGCAAATTTACTGACTTTCCAGAGACAACTGCTTTATCATGTTCCATGTCAAATTTCATCTGTTCCTTTTTCATGGTTGGCTTGCTTAGCAAGATTATCTCACTAGACACTGCACCTGTACTAATAAAGTGGCTTACTGCAGCTATTCTTAATGAAATCACCACTCTTTGTAGTGACTTTAAAATGTGTTGTCATCCCCAAAACTGAAGCAAGTAGAACTTTGACCCTAACTGTGGATGTGCAATCATAAATTAGTAAAAAATATAATGTATGGAAAATGGTTTGGAGGACACCATCACCTATTTAAGTATCCCATGAGCATGGGAAGTAGTAGCTATGGATTTAAAGATGTGGAACAAGAATAGAAATATTTTCATTTTACATTTCATAGAAATTGCAATAATATTGTCTTTCTACAATAATGCATAACAAAGACAAAAGAATGATCGTGGATAAAATTATCAAAAATGGATAGGGACCAGAGTGGGGGCACTGGCTGAAAACCTGACTGACAATAGGGATTTGGGTGGAATTTGCCAATGATGAATTTAGAGAGGTGTGAAAATATGAACATTGTAATGATGAACACTGCAGCTGAAAGACATTTCAGTGCTGGGTTTTGTGAAAGAAATCATGTGGTGATGGATGAGATATTCCATTTTGCAACTTGGTTGGTCAGCTAACATCTGCCCTGGCATGGGCAATCCATGCGAAGAATTAGCTTCAAATGGTTGAGGGCTGTAGTCCATATCAGTTGGTCTATGGGAGAAATCCTGAACTACCTTCTGAACTCCTTCATGACCACACTTTGCGCACTTGAATGGCCTACTTTCAGTGAGAATGGCATCCATTAAGGAGAATTCTTAGCAAAAATTCAATGAGCAGACAGTGAGAGACAAACTTTAATCCTGCAGATTTAGTAATCTATGAAAGAGAGGATCAGGAAGAGTAGAAAGTTCCAGGTGAAGTGATAGGCAGTGATGGGGAAGACAGTAATTATCCAACAAGGTATTCAAATTATTAGGGTACATAATCTAGAATAATCAGGATTGATTATAAACTTGCAGAATCTGAGCAATCAGAAGAAAGTGAAGGGACATCCTGTACATC
Source organism: Mustelus asterias (assembly GCF_964213995.1). NCBI lineage: Eukaryota > Metazoa > Chordata > Chondrichthyes > Carcharhiniformes > Triakidae > Mustelus > Mustelus asterias. The sequence continues at coordinate 31,092,105 of NC_135817.1, read as the reverse complement.
ACATACTCATATCTTTGATGGTTATGAGGAGGAGAATACAGTAGATAAAGGGGCTAGATAACAATAGACAAATTGGTATCAATGTACTGGGGTAGGACCATTTTTCCAAAGGACAAATAACAAAAGTCAGTACTAGGGTCACATGCATACTAGAGGGTCCAGTAAATGGAGGGATTTGATCATTGTAGGGAGAGCAGAAAAAGGCATCGGCAAATTCAGACATTGGCTAAATGTTCAAGATGATGGACAAGTCAATGGACTGGCAAACGGGTAAAAATGTGGAAAGCTAGAAAAGACAGTGCGAGTTTCCATTGTGGATCTGGATGCGACGCTGGTTCTCGGAAAAGATAACATACTGGAACAGAACCTCTGGGAGGGAGAGATCATGTAGCAGTAGTCCAGAAAGAGAGAGGGGTGAGCATGTGGAAGCCGCAGTTTGGCCAGAACAAGGACTGTAGAACAATCAAAGAATGATCCTTGAAGTAGAAACCCTCATGATCAGGAAGCTTTGGTGACCACAAACAAAAATTTGAAGATAAATTGATATGAGAGGCAAAACAAAAAGGGTTGATAGTTGGAAAGAATTTGGTGTCTACCTTGAAGTACCGGATAGGGGTGAGCCAGCTTATCACATAGGTGGATGTGTATGGAAAAAGTACTTCTTGATTGGACATATAAAACTAAAGCAAAACTGGTGGATTGGGGTTTTGATGAGGGAATTGATAATCTAGATGTTAGAATGGACTCCCCTGTGCCAGGAAAATTACCCTGAAGATTTTCTTAGCTCTCTAGCCAATTATTCATGAGAATGTAAGTCAACTGATATATAAGCTGAATTTTTGTAGGGTGAAAAATTTCAGAAGTATACATGAAACCACCTGAAAAAGTGAGTGATATAGAAGGGAAGCTGTGGAAACAATGTGTTTATGGATCAAATGATGCATCGGGGGTCTGGTATTTCTCAGTTCGGTCTCTCTTGCTGGAAAGTAGATTGTATTCAGCTGAAAGCAGACCCTGTAATGCTGTACTGGAATCATAGAGAAACTAGTCGACATTTTTATGATGTATATTAATGATTTTCTATGGGAAGGGGATCCGTAAATTTGAGCACTTTATTGATAAAAGAAGAATTTAAGATTGGATGTAATATTTGGGATTTTAAACGCATAGGGTTAGACAATAAGCAGAATAGGTCGGGGGTAACCATGAATCACTTAGAAATTGTTAATTGTATCCGGATAAATTGTGCCAGGCCCTCATAGAAAGATGATCTTCTATCCAAAGAAGAAACTGAGCAGTTGAGAAGCTTGACTGGATAGTTAAATTGGTTATGCACTCACGCAACACCCAATGCCACTTATGATGTACGAAACTTAGTATTATGATGAAACACGCTACAGTTGAGGAGTGAAAACGAAACATGAAAGAAATTAAATTTAGGGAAAGGCAAATGCAGGTTGCCAAAAAACAAGAAATTAGTCCTTTTTCATGTTGCTTCCCATGCAAATCTTCAGGGTGTGTATTTGACTACAACTGTGTTTATCACATTCTTGCTGAGCATAAACAGAAAATGTTGTTCCTTGGCCTGGGAAGCCAAGAAAATAAAAAAAATGGTTCAAATTATTCTGTAAAGTATTGTAAGTACTGCTCCTTGGACAAGGGAAAATAAGAATACTTCAGTCTCTGTATGTTCTGTGAATGGTATTGATGGATAGGGAAGAGGAAATAATAACAGTTCTGCAACAAAAGGTATAATGGTAAATAGTAAAAGAACTAACATCAGAAAAAGGTTAAAGAACTTCATCAGAATTTCCTGAAATAAGCTTTCTATAAATCTACTACAAAGTACCTGCTTGACGTTATAAATCCACTTATACTTTTGTTGCAGCAACTAGCCATCCTGATCGCTCAGCATTATGCTTACTAGATTATCACTTGGTGTTGTGGAAGTGGTCACAGTTACAGCATAGAAGGAAGCCATTTGGCCTTTCCTGTCTGTGCTAGCTCTCTGAAGGAGCAATTCATGTTGTGCCACTCCCCACCATCCCCTCCCTTCTCTCTGTGGACCTGCACATTCTTACTTTTCAGATAATAATCCAATTCCCTGTTAAATGCCTCAATTGAACCTGCCTCCACCACACTCTCAGGCAATGGATTCCAGATCCTAACCACTTGCTGTGTGAAAAAGTTTTCCCTGATGTCGACATTGCTTATTTTACCAGTTACCTTAAATTTGTGCTCTCCGGCTCTTGATCCTTCCACCTATGGGAACAGTTTCTCTCCCTATCTGCTATCTACAGACCCCTCATGACTTTGGATACCTCTATCAAATCTCCTCTCAACCTTCTTTTCAAGGAAAACTGTCCCAACGTCTCCAATAATGCTCTGGTATATTTTCAGCACCCTCTCTTATGGCTTTACGTACTTCCTAAAAAGTGGTACCCTGAACTAAACACTACAGGAAAAACCTTACCAAAAATGGCAGTGTGTTTGTGGTGAGAAAACTGGTTGTTTTGTTTCCAGATCTTATGACACTGCAGAAAAATCAAGGGCGTGTGTTTTACACTGTCATACTGGGGGGTCGGGGCCTAAATACACCGGCAAAGCCCAGCTGCATAGAAATCGGGGCTCCATACTGATCAGAAATGGGATGTATTTTTAATTCATACTTTGTGTCCAAGCCTTGGATACTCGGACTAATTGTAGTATCGTACCCTGACCCAACTGAAATGGGCGGCACGGTAGTACAGTGGTTAGCACTGCTGCTTCACAGCTCCAGGGTCCCGGGTTCGATTCCCGGCTCGGGTCACTGTCTGTGTGGAGTTTGCACATTCTCCTCGTGTCTGCGTGGGTTTCCTCCGGGTGCTCCGGTTTCCTCCCACAGTCCAAAGATGTGCGGGTTAGGCTGATTGGCCAGGTTAAAAAATTGCCCCTTGGAGTCCTGGGATGTGTAGGTTAGAGGGATTAGCGGGTAAATATGTGGGGGTAGGGCCTGGGTGGGATTGTGGTCGGTGCAGACTCGATGGGCTGAATGGCCTCCTTCTGCACTGTAGGGTTTCTATGATTTCTATGACTAACACCATGGTCAGTAATGGAATCTGCAGTCTCCCTGGCCTGCATACCACTTATCTGTACCTTTAAGACTTGATTACCTGTAAAGACTCGCATTCCAATCATTATTTTGTAAATTGAGTTTGTGTCTTTATATGCCCTGTTTGTGAATAGAACTCCCACTCACCTGACGAAGGGGCAGCGCTCCGAAAGCGAGTGGCTTTTGCTACCATATAAACCTGTTGGACTTTAACCTGGTGTTGTGAGACTTCTTACTGTGCTTACCACTCCGTGCATATCTTTCCACTCAACCAAGAGGGAAATCCCTTGCATTCTTATTAGCAAGTTACTTCACAAGGGACAAAGCAATCAGTGAATCCAATTCAACTATTGTCAGCCATGAAATTTTATAAAGTATTTGAAAATAAATGCATTGTTTCTTGTGCAGCAAACATCTAAACAATAAGTGCAATATCGCTTCTTGGAACACACTAAAATCCTTTTTTGTTTAACTTTCAGTGGCAATGAAAGCCATGAATAAAGTAGCAAGCCACATAAACGAAATGCAGAAATTACATGAAGAATATGGTGCTGTGTTTGACCAGCTGATATCTGAGCAAACTGGAGAGAAAAAAGAGGTGAGGAAAGTATTCGGTTTAACTTCCTGGAATGTGTGTACACTTTTTATATAACTTCATTTCTTGCCAGTGCCCTGACTGACAAAAACTAGACTATCTTCCTCCCGTGCCATTATTATGTTGAAATGATAGAGGAAACTACCTACTGTGAATTTCTCCACAACTGACGTCCATGCTATCACAATATGTGTTCCATCAAGCTGTTTCCTTCCTCTCATTTCATGGTTCCCCTTATTTCTTGTGCTGAAGGTGACCTCTTCTGAAGAACCAGGTTAATAATGCCTTAATATATGCCTAATTATGTTGTGATAACCTTTCTTCAGATACAAAATTATGACTTTAACCCATTCTTAAAACTATATATCCTGTTAAGCAGCTGTAGATGCACGCAACAGTCAGATTGTGCATTCTATAAATTTATTAGAATCAAGCAGATTATTTAATTTATTATCTTTTATATAATAAAGGTTTAATTCATTGTTAAAAATTCTTGCGATATTTAATTTTATCGCTTGATATGAGCCATGAAGTGAGCCAATGAACTGACATTTTATATTCCAGGAATCATAAGCTTACCTGGGAAAGTTAATGGTGGGAGAGATATTTGCACCAGAGTCTTGTGCAAGTCCTTTAACCCGGGTTTTATTTATGAAATATTATGGTAACAGAGATAGGAGTCCCATAAAGGGTATAGGGAAGATAATTCTCTGTTCCATTAGAGAGGAGTGCAGTCAAATGTCCCCCATGTCAAACAATATATTAAACCTGCACATGTTAAAAGATTATTTCACACACAAGTAGACAATAGTAGCTAACAGTATTTGCAAAGCACAATTTATGTAATAAAACATCCCATGGCACCTAACAGCAACATTGTGAAGCAAAATTTGATAACCAGCCGCATTAGGTGATATTAGGGCTGATGGCCAAAAGCTTCATCAGAGAGGTAGGTTTTAAGGAGCTTCTTAAAAGAGGAAAGAGAGGTGGAGAGGTTTAGGGAGGGAATTCCAGAGCTCAAGAGCTGAAGGAAAGGTCTCTACAGATGGTGGAGCAAATAAAATTGGTGCTTCTTAAAAGCTCACAAAAATCAGAGGATTGAGGGGCAACAGATTATTGCAGAGGTATGGAGGGGCAAGATCAGAATATTGCAGAGGTATGGAGGGGCAAGATCCTGGAAGGATTTGAAAACAAGGACAAAAGGTTTCAAATCTGGCTTTTTCTTAATGTTGGTCAGTGAGCACAGGGATGATAGGTGAATAGGAGTTGCTGTTCCTAAGAACATGCACGGCAGAGTTTTGGATGATCTCAAGTTTACAGATGGTACGTGGTGGCTAGCCAGCAGTTCATTAGAATAGTGGATGAGAGTTTCAGCAGCAGATGAGCAGAAGGAGGGGTGGAGTACGTGATGTACTTTGGAAACTGGACAAAATATAAAAATCACTATCTGACTATAATAGCAATACTGCCACCGCAATGGAACAAGAAGTTGATGCCACTGGTGCCATCGTTGTGAGCCTGTTATCCTGGAACAGCAAGTCCACCTCACCTCGTTGCTCCATTTGCCAATTCAATCATGACGTCCTTTGCTGTTTCACTTGCTGCCCTGCTTGCCACTTCCTTCGCTGCCCTGCTTGCTGCTTTGGCTGCCTCTCACCTTGCTACCTCTTGCTGCTTCTTACTCAACTCTTTGCTCACCATTCCCCTCAATGCACCGCTTGCTGCCCCACTTACTGCTGCTCAGGGAGCAGGGTGGTGAGTGAAATAGTGAGGGGTCAGGTCTTGGGAGCAGGGTGTCGAGCAGCAAGAGGGTCAACAAGAGGGGCAGTGAGTGAGAGGTGAGCAGGGCAATAACCGGAACAGCGAGAGGGTTACCAAGTGAGGTAGCAAAGAGTTTGGAGTGGGGCAACGAATAGCAGGCATTCTAAACAATGCTCTTTAATGCAGATAGCTACCTGCAGTGTCGCTGGAAATTACATCACAGGCACTGCAACTGCATGGGCAATGCCTTTGCCCCATTCAGTTACAATGTGGCAGAAACAACAGAAAAAGTTATGTAGAGGCAGTGGTACTGTCACTGGACTAGTAATACAGAGACCTAAGGTAATGCTCTGGGGAATCGGGTTCCAATCTCACCATGGCAGATGGTGAAATTTGAATTCAATCAAAAAAGTCTGGAATTAAAAGTCTAATGATGAATTATGAACCATGAAACCATTGTCAATTGTCGTAAAAATCCATCTCGTTCACTAATGTCCTTTAGAGAAGGAAATCTTCCACGTCACATCATCTGGTCTACATGTCACTTCAGACCCATAGCAATGTGGTTGACTCTTAAATGCCCTCTGAAAATGGCATAGCAAGCCACTCAATTCCAGGGCAATTAGAGATGGACAATAACGCTGGCCCAGCCAGCGACCTTGACATCCCTGAGTTTAAAAAAAAAGGAAGAAGTTAATTGAAACAAATTTGTAATTAGAAAATGAAACCCAGTTACTTTTCTTCACCTAAACTACTACTGGGAAGTCAAAGTGGTCAAAGGTTGATAACAAACCATTGCTACACTTCTAATTAAATGAGATGTTCATTTTTCCTAAAAATTCTGAAACAAATGTCATCTTTATAAAAATAATTGATCTGATCTAATAATACCAAAACCCTAGTGTTAAACATTTAATGCAACTGTCATCTCCCCTACATTTTGCTGATTGCTTTTCATTGCTCATCCTCTGCACACAAAAAGCCTCAGCTTGCAATTGTATAGCACCTTTATATACAAAAATTTCCAGGCACTTCACAGAGAAATAAAGAGAGCAGGCTGGTGGGTAAGCATTGCAATGACTCAGAATTTGCTGGAGTGAAGCATCTTACAGCTTGCCCTGTTAGTTTGACTTGTTCCTATATTTACAGCTGGAATGTGAGATGATGATGGAGGGAGCAGGGCAACTCGAACCTTGGTGAACAATGGAATGATCAATGAAATAAATAAACAGAGCAAGGACAGAGAAATGGGGTGAATGTGTGAATTCAATATAATTTAAGATATAGAAAGTGAAATAATGAGGAAAAGACAGATTGGATTAAGGAAAATAAAAACAAAAAAAAAATGAGAAAGTTAAAGAAAAAATACAATTTGTCATTTTTAAAATCTCCAAGTACAAATCACAAGCTGAAAGAATATGATTCCATTTCTAACCGTGCATCCATTGTGGAACAGAGATTGATTGGCAATTGTTAACGGGTATCACATTGTTTGAAGAGTACTTAAGCTATGAATTATTCAGCTTGACTTTCTGTGGCAAGTTTAATGTGTAGTCAATGTGCAAATGCAGCAACTTCCATGAGCATCATGGGGAGGTGAAGTCCAAGATGCCTTTTCTGCAAAGCTAATGTTAGAGTGGCACAATTTACAGCGCATCTTTTCCTTGCTGCATGCTGTTGATGAATTTGCACATCAATAACTGCAAAATTCAAATGCTGGTAATTTTTCAGCAAATTCTGGGTCTTTGAAAATTTTTAACATGTTTGTATCTTCTTTGTAAAAAATTCTTAGAAAAACTATCTGAAAAGTAGCAGCTTAACACTATTTAATATGGCTTCATACTGGCTTGGGCAAGAAGTAAGATATAAGGCATCTATGATGGCAGCCATTTGCCCCACTTTTCTAATAGAAAACTGACGTGGTTACAAAATCTTTGAGAATCACAGACATTTGTAAGATCATTGTGTGTTTTTGCATGTATAAGTATCAGGGCTGGAATTCTCTGACCATTCACACTGGCGGGATTCTCTGGTCCCGCCAGCAGTGCACAACCGCCCGCGGGATTCCCGCTGGCATGGAGTGACGTCAGTGGGAATTTCCATTGACAGAGGCGTGACCAGAGAATCCCACTGCTAACAAACAATGTGCCACCTCCCGCCAGTGGGAAATGCAGATGGGAGGCCTGAGAATCTCGCCCCATATGTTATAAATATATATGATGTCTCTTTAATTTACAGGTTGTGGATCTTTCAATGGGAGACCTTCTTTTCCATTGTACGATCACTTGGCTCAATCCACCTGCATCTTTTGGGAAGTGTAAAAAAGACCCTGAGTTAGCAGCATTTGGTACGTTGCAATTTAAAGGTTTGTTGTGTTTGGGCATCAGAAATGTAATTCAATATAAATTGCTGTATTAACACTATTATTTGGGAACTCAGACCAATGTGAAACAGCCATCTGACAGGGGTCTGACACCTCATGAATCTAATAAGCTCAGCAATTTTCTGCATTAGTTTGCCAATTTTACCACGATATAAACTCGCAACCACTTTGTATTGATGCAAAAGTGACAGAATGAATGCAGCAAAAGAATTTCCGTGTACGAGATTTTATAGCTTTGCACCTTTTCTTTCAGTGATGTTTAATTTACTTTGTTTCTAGTGTTCAAAACTGCCATTGTCCTTGTGTATAAAGATGGTTTCAAGCAGAAAAGGAAACTGGTAAGTTTTCTATTGTATATTACAATAAACACTGTTTTATGAGGTATAGAAGTTTATATTTGGTATGCTTAATAAATGCTTTGTTCAAGAAAAATGTAAATAAAAACATTTTTATTTTGGTTGTGAAAAACAGGGCCTAAAATGTCTTTAGTAAAGCCATGGCAAGACAACATTCCTGTGTTTTGCTAGTCAATAGCAGTTATTATTTCACAGAACAAAAATGTTGTTAATATCTAACATTAAATCAAAATATAACTTTACCAAGCCACATTAGTAGCTAAAATGAACTAGTTCCCTTCTGCACCCATTGCTGGCTAAATAGTCTGTCAAATAATCTCAACAAGCAGTTTATGGAGACAGTTTTACTTAATCTTGATAGAACCTGTTTAATTACATTAACAAAACATCAAAATGCAGGAATTCTTTTCAAGGCAGTTTAGTGATTGTTTTGAACATGATTTCTGTGCTTTTGAATGTCAAGAATGATTTTTACATAGTTGGCATGAGCACAGTTCATAGTTTCATAGGCACGAAGCAATGAAATAATCTACACAAGTAGTTGGTAAGCTCAGTAAATAGGAACTGTGTAAACTAGATTCTATCTGAAATGAGCAACAAAATAGCAGATGAAAATAATTTAAATTAATTTTAAAATTGCAAATTGAATCCACAGTAAAGGATTACTTTTCAAGCTTCTAGAAATAACCCTGGTACACAATGTGAAGTTTGTGAATAATAGATATTTTTAAAATTGTTATTTTGTTTGAGTAAAGACAAACACAAAACCCAGTGATAAATTTAAAAAATGATTCTGATTGGGTTTGCAACTCAGACTTTTAACACTTAAAGAATGTTGTACAGGCAAAGCATTAGCCATAAAGGAGTGTATGATGGCCAGCCTATTTTAATTTCTTCATGTTCTGAGGATAGAGCATTTATTTGTCAAATAAATCCAAAACCATTTTTGAGTAATGTGTTTATGTTATTAATGGGAAGGGAGAGATGATAAATTGATAATTTAGTTCTGGGGAATATAATTTGGGAGAGAACATTTCTAAAATGATTTTCTGTCAGTCATTTCACAATTTAAAAAAGTCTAAATTGATGAAAGTTTGGCTCCATGTCTCTCATCAGTCTGGCTAAAGACCTGCTTTTATGTTGACGCAGTATCTTTGCAACACAAGGCATGCTCTGTGATGTTTAATAACAAGTACTACAAATTGAGACCCAAACTGAGAATGGAAGAGATTGGAAAAATATGAAGCTGATGTATTAAATATGTAAATTGAGGCATTCTATAGTTACAGCTACCCATGCCTTCCTTGTTTAAAAAAATAAACAACGTCATTAGCATAGCTATAATAACATGCAAATTTGTTGCTCAATTTTGGCCAATTGTTAACTTTTACTTTCTTAAATTGTCACTTGGAGCAGTTATTAAAAAACATTCAATTAAGCACATTTGCTTTTCTAATATTACTTGCTTCCAGTAAATTTTGAAGATAAAATGTCACCTTTCCTGATGTAATAGGGAAACATTTCTCAGAGAGTATCTGTCTCAGATGACCGGGACCCATTCAGATTTCGTCATATGATTCCAACTCAAGCCTTGCAGATTCGATCAGTTACCACCACAGGTATGAAATAGCATTTTGTGTTAATACCTACAAAACAAAATAGCTGAAACAACAGCAAGACTGAAGCTTTTGCAGTGGAATGCTGGACCATTGTGGTTTTCTTTGTTATTCATTCATGGGACATGGGAGTCTCTGGCTGGCGAGCAGTTATTGCCCATCCCTATTTGTCCAAGGGCAGTTGAGAGTCAACCACATTGCTGTAGCTCTGGAGTCACACGTAGGCCAGACCAGGTAAGGATGGCAGATTTACTTCCTTAAAGGACACCTCCTGTCTTCATTGAAGATACATTTGTAGAGGTATGTTGTCCAGTCATGACTTCTCAAATTAATAAATTCAACATGAACTGAGATGTGTACATTAAAGGCAAGAAAATTCACGGTAGAAAGTAGACAAATCAAATAATTCAATTCCTTAAGACTTCCTTATGTTTGGGGCTCTTTTGCTCCAGCTAGTTTATGGTGTCATATATTAAGTATTTTGATAAATGAATCTTCACTCCCCACATCCTTGAGAGTGTTTCACTGGTCTTGATATTTAACCACACAAGATAATAAACAGAGAACTCAAGATTGCCTCAGGTACTGGTCCTGAAAGCAGTAGCCTCAATACTCAACCTCATATCAGACTTTAAATAGGAACATGGAAACCAAATGTGCTGCTGTCATAAAGTTGGAGTGTGAGCTCATGGTGCGTGGGAAGTGGCACTGTATTGAAAGTCGCAGCCTATAAAAATTGTGATGGTTTTGAGATGCACAGCAATAACTTTGGCTATTGAAGCAGATTAGTTTCAAAGACAGAATTATATATTTTGAAAAAAATTCCAAGTCCACCCTCTGGTGGCCATGTGCTGTCAAGAATTATTATTTTCATAGTTCAGGGAATAAACCCATTGAGGCTCAAACTACACTCCCACTCAGATAATTTTAAGTAAATATTATTTCTGTCCATAAACGGTCATAACAGGACTAACATTTTATTGTGTCCACAAAATAGCTCTGATCTAAAGCAATTTTTATTGCTTTTGCTTCATTGCTGTTGTTGCTCTTTCTAATACCACTGCCCAATACTAAAAACATAAATGCAATCTGCATTAAGTGCTATCTACAACTCCCACAGACATAAAAGTTAATAGATGAAAGAAGCAGGTGAAAATTGCTAGTCATAAACATGATGCTTGATTTCATAAAAATCAAACCCATCTGCGTCTACTTTATGAAATCAATCTGGGGGATTTGGGCGAGACGTACGCAATATCAAGGCTGGTGAAACACTCTCAAGGGTGTGGGGAGTGAGGATTCATTTATCAAAATACTTAATATATGACACCATAAACTAACTTGTCCTCCAATTCATCAACTTCCAAACCTTTGTTTTTTTCCCCAAAAATCATTCAACCAACCCTGCTCTACAGCTTCCTATATTGCAGTCCTCTACTTCAGGCCTCCAATTCTGGCTTGCTGTGCATGTCCCTCCAACTGATCCACCGTCCATAGCATATTCTTTCAACCGTATTGGCCATACCCTGTGGAGTTCTTCCCTGAACCGCTTGCCTTGTTACTTTTCTCCTTTGAAAAGTCAGTGTCTTGTGACCCATATTCTTGGCCATGCCTCCGAACACTGTTACTACTCAGCATTTCTGCTGGGAGGAGGTACACTACATGCCATCGTTGCCAAGCTCTTTCCTCCATGGAAGAAACTGAGTGCAAACATCCAAGTGAGGCTGTGCTCATATAGAGAGGAGGATGAAGGTCAGCTTGACCTGTATACACTGGAATTACTTTTCCACATCCTCTGCTTTCCGTAGTTGGATGGTGAGGAATATCCTGTTGAATGAGGTTGAACTTCAGTTGAAGTAAATAAACTATCCTTTCTTTTTCCATAGTTTGACACCATATCATTGATTTTTGTGAACTAATAATTTTCCACGGAGATGAGGGGGTTAGCTTACGAGGAGAGATTGAGTAGATTGGGCCTGTACTCGTTGGAGTTCAGAAGGCTGAGGGGAGATCTTATAGAGACATATAACATAATGAAGGGGCTAGACAGGGTAGAGGCAGAAAGATTCTTTCCACTTAGAAAGGAAACAAGAACTAGAGGACACAGCCTCAAAATAAGAGGGAGTCAGTTTGGGACAGAGTTGAGGAGGAACCTCTTCTCTCAGAGGGTAGTGAATCTCTGAAATTCTCTGCCCATTGAAGCAGTGGAGACTACCTCGTTAAATATGTTTAAGTCACAGGTAGATAGATTTCTGATCAATAAGGGAGTTAAGGGTTATGGGGAGCGTGCGGGTAAGTGGAACTAAACCACTATCAGATCAGCCATGATCTTATTGAATGGCGGGGCAGGCTCGAGGAGCTAGATGGCCTACTCCTGCTCCTATTTCTTATGTTCTTATGTTCCACATTTATGACGCAAGAACTGCTTTAGAAATTCAGCAGTCTGCCAGATACCAATTTTGCAGGCAGAGCAGAAAGCTAAGGAATTATTACTGATGAATATAAGCAAGATTTGAGTTGAGGGAATGTCATTGTCCTTACTATTAAAAGTTGCATTGATCTTGTCCTTGTATTACTAGGTGGCCCTTTAATGATAGGAACTCAAACACTGCCTTCCATAGTCACAATTCATAATCCATTGCTTTTATGTGCTTTTCTGCCTATAGATGCGGAGGTTGATTGTGTCTTTGAAATTGTTCACACAAAATCTGAGTCAGAAGGAAGACCTGAGACAACCTTTCACTTTTGTAGCAGGTAACCTGTTGTTACCGTTGCCCGATTTCATTCCCAAATGTATAGAATTTTATTTTTAAAATATTTTTTCAAAATGTTTTCCCATGATTTACACCTTCTTGGAAATTTTCAGTACTCCTGAGGGCAAACGGGATTTTATCAAGGCAGTTCAGTCTATATTACGTGACAAACACCGAAGGCAGCTTCTAAAAACGGAAAGTTTGCCACAGTCCCAGCAATACATGCCTTTTGGAGGAAAGCGGCTGTGTGCACTGAAAGGAGCAAGACCAGTTGTGAATCGAGCTGGTAAGAATTCTAGGGGTCAGATCTGCATCAAAAGTATTATTCATACTGTGACATGTTACAAAATGTTCCTGTCGTGTGCCAGTGTGTAATTCCATATTTGTGAAAATACTTTTCAATGCTTCTTTGTTTCTGAACTATGAAACCAGTTTTGCAGAAATTAAGATAGTTTTGTCCCAGTTTTATCTTTCTCAATTCTATACTGTGACATTCCTTCCCAGATTTATTTTTTTTAAAATCCTCATTATCTAGATAAAAACACAAATTGCAGAACTTGTCAGCAAAAGTGGATGTCTAAACTCAGTGTGGATTGGTTTGGAAATTGCAGCAAATTTACAAGTTCAGGGCGTGGATGATTAAACTTAATAGCTTGAGTGATTAGAAATATGAACCCATATGGGAAAAGTCAAATGGCAGATAATTGTCTGACTTACCACAAGATTATAAAACTATAACCATTTTTATCTATTAGAAGATGATAGGGACTGTGTGTTTGAAAATAAAATGATACTATTTCAAGAGATCTATTAGGCTCTAGAACAACCAAGGGGATATGAAGATTGGGCTGGAACGTGGAATTAGGGTCAGAGATCAGTCATGATCATACTGAATGGCGAAGCAGGTTTCACCTATTCCTGCTTGAATTTCTTGCATTCCAATCTGATTTCTTAAGATCTTTACTCTTAGTTATCAATACTCCTCAACTTTTAAAACATCCATCAGCATTAATCTATTGGTATGCTATATTTTAATGACCATTTGTCTATGATCATACAAAATAAAAAATGGTTTTGGGATGGCTAAATATTGAGAGAAAATTTCTAGATATAGTTTCCCCAAACTCTTGCCATAATCCAGGAGAAAGGATATAAACATCTGTCTGTGTTATCTCACCGATGTTTACTACGATCTTTGGCCAAAGTTACAGCAAGAGATTGGAAAAGGTTGTGCAAGTTCTAGGTGTGTGCCACTCCAGTATGGTTCACTTTCACTCCAGTGTACTATTGCCCTTTCTCCTCTACTTGGTAATTACAGCACATTTTCTATGAAATATATTAAATAAAATTGTCATAAATATCTAACATTTGTTAAAATCTATAGACTAAAAATGATACAACTGGGTGAACACTTAGAACTGTTGTCCTTCTGGTTACTATTTTTAAGCAGTTAATTTATTAAATGAGCTAACATTGCTGTTAAAATAACAAACAAAATAATGTTGTTCAAATGTGTTAAGCAATTATTCTGAAAAATTGTCTACAGTAAATCTAGATTTATTTGTGATTATGCTGACATTGATCATGTTGATATCAGTTGCCACTAAATTATTAGCACGTTTTGATTTTGCTACAGGCAAGGTGCTGCAGGTTCTAATTCTGTGTATTTTTGTCCCTCCCTAAGTTTCAGTTCCCTGCCGAAGCCTAGGCAAAAAGAGACTGTCCAGAAACAGATTCACTATTGATGCAGATGATCTATTTGGACGTAGTCAAAGTAATGATTCTTCACAGTCACCAGTGACCTGTAATGATACTGACCGTTGGGTGGAGGAGCAGTTTGATCTTGGTAAGTATGAAGAGCAGGAAGATGTCAAAGAGACTGATATTCTAAGTGATGATGATGAATATTGCCAGTCAGTGAAAAGTTCAACATTGTCAAAAGAATTACAAGAGCAGCTAAAAGCAATGAGCTTCACAAAAGATGGACTTTGTGAGAATGGAAAATTATCCATGCACCAAACACCAGAAATATCGCCATCAAAAATGGCATTTGCTACAAAGCAAAAGGTTGCAGCAGGAGCTAATGGTGTAGTGGAAAATAATGCAGCAGAGGTGATCTGGGTAAAACGTGAAGACTTCATTTCAACTGAAAAAGAAAATAATGAAATCTAAAATGCAGACTTGTTTCTGCAGATATGCCTGCTGAGCACATTCAGTGCTAACTCTTCATGACCTGTTACGTACTATAGGGATGATTCCACTGAATTGGAGGCAGCTGGAACAATTCAGAAGCCATGCTCTCTTGTTAAGCTCAATTAAAAATTGTTGTGATTGAACATTCAAAAGTATGAACAATCTTGCGACTTCATTCTACACTCCTGTAATGTACTGTCCAAAGGGCTTTAATGTATATTTATTGTTGCAGTGTAAAAATATAATTTCATTTTTAGTTTATTTTTAGGCAATTCACTGAACAAGCAAAACTATTGTATCTGTTACAAACTAACTTTGTACTTTTTACAGAACATACTGAAATCAATTGTACAAACTGGATTCCATCTATGATTGTTTAAAGAATATCCTTTTAGTGCAGAACACAGCAAAAATGATTACAAACAGTAACCATACAACTATCACAGTGATATAAATCAGGTGTTTATATGAACAAAAGCTGCAAGCCTTGAATAAATAATTTTTTCAAACTACTTTAGGATTCATTATGCTACCAACAAGTCTGATGGTACTTGTATTATTGCCATATTCATATTTGTACATATTTCCAGGCTTTAATGCGCACATCAGAAGTTGCCTAATATATTTCTTTTGTAAGCTGAAAAAAAAATTCTATTTTTATGTTTTTAGGTTCATTGACTTTAAGAATTGTAAATGCTCTTCAAACATAATAAAACACGTGAAATTAGGAATTCTCTTGCGAATATGTGTGTTTACTTAAGTTAGTTTTCAGATGAGACGAGTGCTAGAAGTATTCGCAAGGTTTTAGTTGTTGACTATGGTTGTACTCTTGAAAATACAATGGTGCCTTCCCACAATTAACCTAAATTTCCCAAAGAGGTAGTTCATCATGTCGTGCGTTCTCTTATGGCATTCAAAACAGGATTTTCTGCTTCAGCAGAAACCCAGTATAAATTCAACCCGTCTGACATACTGCTGACCCCACCATACGAACATGCACAGCGACCTGAAAATTCTCATGCAAAAAAGAAACTAAATGGGTTGTTCACTTAAAGAAATCATCTACGCACTTGGGGAAAAAAATAGAGGACATTGAATCCCACTTGTGCAAGGGGAAAATCTCAAGTGTCAGTATGACCAGTTGCCTCTGGCAAAAATTAAGTGGCAGTTAAAATGTATTATTTTTCTATTTGTAAATATTTAAATACCATAAACAGAAGATTTAATTTAGTGCAGTGGGAAAGAATGAAATGGCAGAATATATATCAGTGCCTGTGTTAACTTGTATTGACTGCATCAGTGATTTGTCATTTCAGCTGTGTTGTTGTGTAATATAAATGCCCTTTGATGCTCTTTCATGACTTTCTACCTATCGGCATAATGGATATCTGCCAAGGATTAAATCTGAACAGCCTTTTTAGACAAATAAACAAGAGTGAGGAAGTGTCCTCGAGCAATGTGACTCTAAAAACAGCAATGTGCATATGTCAAAAGGAAAAATACTTCCACTGATCCAAATGTCGTTTGATTAATTGAATTCCAGCGAAGCTTCTCTCTGAAAAGTGATATATTTTTAATACTTTGAGGACCAAGGAGACGAGTATGCTTCAAAGCCCCCAAAGATTTAGGTGATAAATGGATCAATGTTTCTCTTGCATGCGAGTAAAGTCCATTAGGGGCTGAGAGATGCAGCAAAATGCCTTTATTACAGATTCAAATGGAAGATTTTGACATTTGTGGCCATCAGAGATTGATTAGCTGGTCATAATCATTACCAAAACTGAGACAGAACTGTTGCGTTGAAATGTGTGCTTCTTCCCCAAGTACTTGCTTCAATTCAGAACCATCTTCTCTATTTCCACCCCCAAATGTTTTTTTGTTAAGGCAATTGGCAAGCTCATTTTGTTCAGACCATTAAAAAAGGCAACTGTTGTTCCCGCGACTTTATGCATTCAGAAATGATGAGAAGAATATTATTTACCAGAGCACAGAAATAGAAACATAGAAGATAGAAGCAAGAGGAGGCCATTCGGCCATTTGAGTCTGCTCCGCCATTCATCATGATCATGACTGATTGATTGTCCAACTCAATAGCCTAATCCTGCTTTCTCCCCATAACCTTTGATCCCTTTCACCCCAAGTGCTATATCTAGCTGCCTCTTGAATACATTCAATGTTTTGGCGTCAACTACTTTCTGTGGTAATGAATTCCACAGGCTCACCACTCTTTAAATGAAGAAATGTCTCCTCACTTCTGTCTTAAATGGTCTGCCCTGTATCCTCAGACTGACCCCTGGTTCTAGACTCCCACCATCAGGAACATCCTTCCTGCATCTACCCTGTCTAGTCCTGTTAGAATTTTATAAGACTCTGAGATCCCTCCCGTCATTCATCTGAACTCCAGCGAAAACAATCCTAACCTAGTCAATCTCCCTTCATATTATCAGTCCTGCCAGCCCCGGAATCAGCCTGGTAAACCTTCGCTGCACTCCTACGAGAGCAAGAACATCCTTCCTCAGAAAAGGAGACCAAAACTGCACACAATACTCTGAGGCAGTTCTTCGCTTTAGGTGTAAGCCATAGCTCAGTGATTGCACTCCAAATTGAACTGGAAGGTTTAAATTCAAGCCTCACCCTCGACACTTGAGCACAAAATCTAGACTGCCAATTACTATAGTACTGAGGAAACGCTACACTGTCAGAGGTGTCTTCTTTCAGATGAAACCAAGCCAAAGCCTCCTTTCAGGTGGACATCAATTGTTCTATAGCACTACTTTGAAGAAAAGCAGCAGATATTGATATTTCTGGCCAATATTTATCCCTCAACTCTCATCACAAAACAAATGATTTGGTTCTAACCTTATTGCTATATGTGAGACCTTGTTGTGCACAAATTGGCTGTCCTGTTTCCTACATTACATCAGTGACTACATTCCAAATATTGGCTGTAAAATGATTTAAGGCATCCTGAGGTCTTAAAGGGTACTAGTTAAATGCAAGTCTTTCCTAAATGAAAATCAGCAGTAATAATCACTGGGACCTCAATCAGGCACTCCAGCCAAGGCATTTAATGGCAGCCAGAAAACAGGGATATAGAGCGAGATTCTCTGGTCGCATGTGCCCCAAGACAGAAAATTGCTGCCCAAGCTCACCGGACCTTTAAATGGTCCGCCGCATTTTCTATCTCGCCTGCTACGATTCCCGCGGTGGATAAGATGAGGAGAATTTCGGCCATAGCTCCTAAAGGTTGTTTATCAACAGCTGCAGCGTGACCTACAAAATATACATTTCACCTGGCTCTGCTCCCTGGAGACAACCTGATGGGCACTCCCTCTCCCTTATTCCTGAATTTGGGTTTGTTTGAATGGCTTAAGTTTTTTTTGATTCACCAAACTTCAAAATATGCAATCAATGCTCTTTTCTGTTTCTTAGTCAAGATCGGTTTGGCACTTAATTGCATTTCCCTTTTCATCTGACTCCAAGAAGTGATGTCACTTCAGTAATCTCAAAACATGTAAATTTTTCTTTGTAAAAGAAAGCTGGAAAGAAAGAATATCTCCTTGCGAAATCCCAGGTTGTGGCCTGACAGGGTGTTCGTGCAGGGGTGGATCGTGAAGCTGGCCTTGCTGGGGGTCAAGTTGGCGGTCCTGATTGGGGGAGGAGAAAAACATGTCAGGGGTCGGGCCAAGGAACCATCAGGATGATCCCAATGCTGGTGATCTGCGTCGGGGAGGGGGGTCCCCATGTCCGAGGGGTGGGGAGGAATCTCCCAGTGCACTGAGAGATTGGTGTGCTCTTGAGAAACAGCACCCAAGCGCTCAGAAGTCAGGTTTACTGATGTGCTGTAACCTGGCTATCAGAAAGGGAATTTTCTCATAGAATCATAGAATAGAATCCCTATAGTGCAGAAGGAGGCCTTCGGCCCATCAAGTCTGCATAGACCACAATCCCACCCAGACCCTATTCCCATAACCCACATATTTATCCTGTTAGTCCCCTGACACTAAGGTCAATTTAGCATGGCCAATCAACCTAATCAGTACATCTTTGGACTGTGGGAGGAAACTGGAGCACCCGGAGGAAACACACACAGACATGGGGAGAATGTAGAAACTCCACACACTCGAGGCCGAAATTGAACCCAGGCCCCTGGCGCTGTGAGGCAGCAGTGCTAACCACTGTGCCACCGTTCTGCCCATTTTGGAATGTCATGCTGGGGACAGACTTTGCTTGAGCTGGTATCTCTTGGCATACCCCATTAGTTGTTAGTGTATGCTTAGGTTTTGAAAAAAATATTGCCTCATATCTGCTGGAAGTGTGAGCTTATAACAGCACAGTGAGAATAACAGAGTATCCGGGCACACACAGGCACCAATGACATTGAAGGATTGAGAAATAAACAGAGGAATGTCTGAGAAGGATGGTAGATTGGGCTGTCTCAATTGAGGGTAAATACGATAAATTACAAAAGGAAAAAAGATTGGATAGTAGGGGAAAAAGGAAGGAATCCAAAAAATATAACATTTGACTTAGTTAAAACTGCTGACCTCTGACCTGCAATTGTACTGGACGAGAAATTTGTAATTTCTTTAAATGTCTGTGAGATCTGGAATTGTTTTTTTTAAATGTTGGGAATGGCCTAGAGTTTGCATAAATCGTAAAGAGATCAATTGTAATTTTCTTGGATAGCAAGAAATACTGGTCTTTGTGACCTGGCGACCATTGACCTGGAGGTAATAACAATGGGAAGGAAGTTAAGGCAGTAGCCCTAATGGTTGGCAGACAAAGGGGAACTGGAGAATTAAAGCATTCGGCACACATGCAGACACAGAGAAAGCAGAAAGAAACAAAGAGGAATGCAGACAATTCTTGAGGAAAAGAAGCAAATAACTCTCAGGAAGAGGTCAGTTCTTCTGTTTGGCAGAAAAGGAAACTGGAACTCTTGGAGGTAATGAGTGAGCTGGCTAAAAAGGTCTACAACGTTGAATGCAGTGTGAATAGTTCAAAGACAGTAAAATGATGTGTGCTTTCCCAGAAGTGTGTCTGATGATAATCATAACCATGATAATAAGACCAAAATTGTTGTTTGATACATCCCCAGACTTACCCTGCGTGAATAAAGGACAGCATGTTATTGAATTGCAGGCACATAGTGCCATGTTTATGCGAGCAGTGATACAGATGCTTGTGGTCTTGTAAGATGAATCATTGTATTTACAATTTAAAGTGAAATTTACCATTTTATTTGAAGCATTATTCACCCTTTAATTTATGTTTAAATTATATGTTAAAGTAACTGGTACAAAATAAAAATCTTGTTGGTAATTTCTTCAATTGGTTATTGTCATTTGGTGATTTTGGAGAGTTGCAGTTCACTGAGAATTTCTTCATTACTACATATCATTGGAGTGCGTGTTCACTAACAAACTTTACCAAAGCAAAAGTTCGCCCATAACATATAGCTTGCTACTCAATGGTATTAATGAGATGTGTAATCTGGTTTATTGTGCATTGAATTTTAGGTTCATTCACTCTTCCCAGCAGTGTAACCTCTGACATCTGCCAGCAGATGGCGCCCTTTACATTGTTCTATGTTTAAAAACATAAGGTTGTTGCTCTTCACAAATATAAGGCTAACAGTCCTCATTTTGCAGAATTTGAGGAACACAAATCATGAGGAAGGGTGCACATCATTTTGATTTGAATTCTGAGTGCAATTCCGATTTATTGAGGAAGATTAATTTCAGTGAATTGAGGGGGGTGGGGAGGGGGGTCTGGTCCAGGTGGGCTAGAATCATAGAACCCTACAGTACAGAAAGAGGCCCTTCGGCCAATCGAGTCTGCACCGACCACAATCCCATCCAGGCCCTACTCACTTATCCGTACATATTTCACCCGCTAATCCCTCTAACCTATGCATCTCGGGACACTAAGGGGCAATTTTAGCATAGCCAATCAACCTAACCCGCACATCTTTGGACTGTGGGAGGAAACCGGAGCACCCAGAGGAAACCCACGCAGACACGAGGAGAATGTGCAAACTCCACACACGCAGTGACCCGAGCCGGGAATCGAACCCAGGTCCTTGGAGCTGTGAAGCAGCAGTGCTAACCACTGTGCTACCGTGCCGCCGTACCATGCATCATAGAATCACAGTTTGGCAGGGAAACAATATATGAGCAATGAGGACTCTTCACAGAGGATATTATTCAATTGCAGGCTGGACACATTCCCCCAAGGGGGGTTAGGAATAACATCCAAAGTTAGCGCTCCCTGGATGATGGAAGAAGTAGAGATTAAAATCAAAAAGGAACATTTTTGATGTGTAATACAGCAGAGAACCAAGAACTCTAATCAAGCTGTGCCAATACAACTGCAACACTGGATCTACCTGACAAAGTGGAAAATTGCTCAAATGCTTCCATTTCACAAAAAGTAGGACAAATTGAAGGCAGCCAATTACTGTCCCATCATCCTACTCTCAATCATCAGCAAAGTGATGAAAGGTGTTGTCAAGAGTGCAATCAAGCAGCACTTGCACAGCAATAACCTGCTCACCGGTGTACAGTTTTGGTCCCGCAAGGACCACTCGGCTCCAGATCTCATTACAGACTTGGTCCAAGTAATTCTGAGCTGAATAATTCTGGACGTGAGAAAAAAGTGACTGCCCTTTTACAACAAGGCAGCATTTGACTGTGGCATTCTTAACCTTAGTAAAGCTGCAGTCAATTGGAAACGTGGGGAAATCTCTCCACTGGCTGGAGTCACACCTAGCAGAAAGGAAGATGGTTGTGGATGTAGGAGGTCGATTGTTCTCAGCCCCAGGTTGCAACTTCAGGAATTCCTCAGGGCAGTATGCTCAGCCCAACTATATTCCAATGCTTCATTAATGATCTTTCATCATAAAATCAGAAGTGGGGGTCCAAAAGCAAAATACTGCAGATATCGTAAATCTGAAGTAAAAATGGAAAATGCAGGAAATGCTCAGCAGGTCTGGCAGCAACTGTGGAGAGAGAGAAAGAATTCACGTTTCAAATCTGTGACTTTTCATCATTTATAATTTCCCTACAGGTTCCAAATGGCAGTGGGAAGAAATGGTGAGTCCTCACTGACATCTGGGGGCAGGGGCCACATTGCACCAGTAAATTCAGCCCACAGAGCTGATTCTTTTTGACCTCACTGAGGTCGAAACCTGGAACAGATAGCATTCAAAAATAATGTCAGCGTTCCAATTTCCTCATCCCAGTCATTTCTCCTGAGGCAGAGTTGGGGTCAGCACAGTGACCCATCCCCCTGAGGCAGGTAACCAATTAGGCTAATGAAATCCCTGTTGACAATAGTTAAGGGATGTTGACTGGGAATTTCCAATTGGGGTGTCTCCAGTTTTCCAACACATGGGGCGCAGTTTAACTACCTGGGGTGGTACCCTGCAGTAGATGAGGGCAGGGAGGGTGCTCCAGGCCTTCCCTACCTGTTTGGATAGTGGGTACAGCTGAAGGCCAGCCCCTTGAGAGATCTCCCACCCCCCTCCCAACCCTCAGCCCATGCTGACCTGGCTGCTTTTTCCATTTGTCCTAAAGTTGATGAGAAGGGCACATCCATTTGAAATGCCGTCTCTGTTACTTACTCTTCACTGCAGCCTTCTCATCCTCTCCAGCCAGAAGGCCTCTGGACTCCAGCTTGGAGAACGTGTTTGGCTCTCCAGATTTGAGGGACCTGCCTGCCAAACTTAATTCGACTGCAAACCTGTCTCCATGTCAATTAAGGGAGTGTCTCTGAGTGAACCTTTCCTCCAGGGCTGGGAAGTGCTCCGACTGCTATCTCTCACCCCTGGAGGGAAAATTCTGTCCTTACATAGAAAAGCAAGATATGAAAGTCAAGTCAGTTGTGTCCAATTCTGAGCACTGCAATTTTAGAAGGACGTTGAGGCCTTAGAAAGGGTGGAGGCAGGATTTACTAGAAAGGTAGGGAGGGATTCTGAACTTCAGTAATGTGGAGAGACTGGGATTGTTCTCTTTATGGTGCAGAAAGTTAGGGGGAAGATTTAATGGAGATGTTCAAAATCTTGAACATTTTCAAGCAACCCCCTGCTTCCAGTGGCAGAAGGGTTGGTAACCAGAGGACACAGATTTAAGGTAATTGGTAAAATAACCCAAGGGAAGGCCAGGAAGGTTTTTTTAAAAATGCACCAAGTTGTTAAGATTTGCAATGCTCAGCCCAATAGAACAGCGGAAGCAGATTCAATAATAAATCTCTAATGGGCATTGGGTAAAAACCTGAAGGGGAAAAGAATTGGCATGGCTGGAGTGAAAGGGTAGTGGAATGAAACCAATTGGGCGGGTCTACCAGCACGGGTATGTTGTACTGCGTTGTATCATTCCCTGATTCTATGGCTAACATCAATGAAAGGAAAACAGGCAATCAGGACTGAGTGTTTTTCCAGCATTCTTTGTTCCCTTAAACCTGATCATGGACCATTGTTCTATCCAACCTGCCCCCTTTTCCCTGGCTTTGATTATAAGCTCTTCATCGCTAACATTTTTTAGTTCTAATGAAAAGGTCATCAACCTGAACTGTGGGGTAATATTTAACGTAGGCACCAGGAGTCTTGCTTGCCAGCTGGAGCGCTGACGAAAGATCCACTTCGCCTATTGTTGGGAAGAACTGCCACGTGAAGTGCACCTCAGGCATTTAACTGGACAGAGGTGGGCCTTCCCCAGCATCAAGGACCAATCAGAGGCCAGCAGCTGAACACTGCTCAGCAGCGCCATCAAGGAAGTGGTGGCTGCTGCTGGTAATTCTTCCACTTGATGCCTAGAATCCCCTGTTAACACAGGACACACACGAGTGGCGGGGGGGGGGGGGGGGGGGGGGTCAGTAGCAAGGACTGGGGTGTGGCTTTTAATAAAGGCCCTTTCCTTCCCGATGCTGGGTCCTTCAATCAGAGGTTGAGTACTACTGAACAAGGAAAGTGCCAATCACCCCGCCCCCTCCAATACCCTAGGAGTCCTCAAGCAAACCAGACAGGGTTTGTTCTTTGGGCTCCCCACAATGTGAATACCCTACCCACTGCTGAATGAATACGAGTGAGTGGTGGTGGAGTGAGGCCCTTAAGCATGCATTAATTAATGAGGAATATTTTCCTCCATAGCCACGTGCAACATCTCTTCCAATGATTCCATATTAAAATCCTCTTCTACTCTTGAACCCTGAGAGATCCCTTGGCAATGCTTCCAAACTTAACAGCCATCCTGCCTAATGCTCTCATCTGCTTCAACCCTATAGCAGATGCTCCCATATCCTAAGATGCTCCCATAAATCAAACTTACAAGGCAGGTTAATTTGAGGCTTTCAAGAGGGAATTAGATAGAAGGAAAAATTGTGCAGGGCTACAGCTTTAAGGTGATTTTCTCCTTCAGTGAGCCAGCAGGAACACAATGGGATGAATGACCCCCTTCTGTTTTGTTGCCAATCTATGATTCCATTTCCCTGTGCTGCCGTCTATAGATCCTGGCTAAACGCATGTAGACCGAATCTCAAGGTGATTTTCAAACTGGAAAATCTACAGTTAACATGATTTTCTCATGTTAATTGTAGAATCAAGAGTAATGCCATGAACAAGGTGGATCACTAACATATTGCTTTCATTGATCTCACCATTGTATTTCGACCATGTGAGCAGAAAGCAGTCTTATTTAAGCTGCTGTAGAAAATTGGCTGTCCTCCAAAGCTGCTTAATCTCTTTTTTCTATGACAACATGATGGATAAACTATGATGAAGCAACATTGGAACCCTTTGAGATGTGCAGTGGGGTTAAATAGGGTTGTGTCTGACATTGACTTTTTTTGGTATATTCTTCTCTTCATCATGTGCCTTCAGGTCACCTTCTAAGGGTATGAACTTAGATACCAGAACTGATGGAAAGCTGTGTAGCCTTGCTCCTCCTTGATCTAGGACAAAGGTAAATTAGGTCCTCATCAGAGAGTTGCTCTATGCTGAACCAACATTCCATATTAGGAAGACCTTCAGTGGCAAGAGAACAGACTCTCTCATGCGCGTAAAAAGTTTAGTTTGACAATTAGCATCAGGAAGACAATTGTCATGATGCAGGATATTTCCATAGCACTGACTATATGACGCTGGAGGTTGTTGATAGCTTCACATATCGAGACCACACAATCACCAGCAATATTTCATCTGAAACCAACACATCACAAATGCTGCAGCTGTTATGTTCAAACTGAGAAGATCAGCAACCAGACTGAGAGCACCAGACCGAGCCTATCAAACCTGCATTCTCAGTGTATTCCTCTACAGTAGTGTGACCTGGACAACATCTGCTAGGCGGTAAAAAAGGCTGAACAATTTTCACCTCAGTGTCTCAAATGAATCCTTAGCTTTGGCAGGGCAAGATCACCAATCCTGGAGCATGCGAGTTCCATTAGCACACACTCGTTGCCAAGCCAATGACAGCTGCACTGACTTAATCGCCACCATCGGATGAATGACAGTGATACACTCAAAGTCCACTGGGTTACGGCCTGCTGGGTGTCCCTACCTTTGTTATAAGGACGTCTACAAGTGAGATATGAAGATGGTGGATAGTGACACAGAGAACTGAGAAACATTCACCAATGGCCATGACCACTGGAAGTCAACTGCTCGGAGGGGCACTGACAGAGGCAAGCAGCTCAGCTGGCCGAGAAAAGCATACAGAGAAAATAAAAGCCAACGAACCATGCACCTTCTCAACCCACTGGCTTCCTCTGCAGCAAAAGCGACAGAGACTGCAATACCAGTGTGGTTCTCCTGAGTCACAATACTTAATATAGAGTTGATCACCATAGCACGCACCAGCATCTTATGAGATGGAAGGCTGCCAATGAAAACTTCCTGTAAAATTTTTATGCAACATTTCACTGTCACATTTAATCATGGTCAGAAGTTGCTCTACGCTGTGTATTCAACCCACTTACTCAGTCACTCTTCCTGCAGGATTGAATCATAGCTCTGGCCCTGCCAACCCTCTTTTCATTTCACAACAGCTGGAGCACACCCAGGGAAGTTAGTTAAAATAAGTGAAAACTATTTCAGAGCTCAGCATTAGTTATAAGTGTACGAACAGTTATACATTTTGAACAATGGTCCTAACAATTAGAGTAATTATACTCTCCAACTCCTGAATTATCTTTCTCTCACTAAAGCCCAATGATTTTAACTGCCACTTTTCAGCTCCCTCTCTCGTCTATCATTTAAACTGTAATTTGTCTGACTAATTGTTCCAATAAGCAACTATAATGACACCTTCCACCTCAATGGACTTGTACTAAAATGCTATTTTATGTGCTTTAGTGTTCCTGCCTATTTAAGACAATGCATCTTCTGGCTTACTGTGCTACAGAATGTGAACAGTATTGTCAGACCTCCGAGGCCGTGGGTTGTCTGATCTGATGTATGGACAATAGCTAGTGAGCTGATCTGTCCCTTTACTACTACGCTCAGGTATTCATTTTCAGGAAGTGCTATATTGATCCAAAGATAATTAAAGTTAACTGCTATTAGTGAGGGAAGTTTGTGGATGTCAATGTTTCTAATACACTGTGAAATGATTTGGGATATCCTGATAGTGGGAAAGGTGCAGGTTTCTGCTTCCCTATACATTCTCTGTACTTCTGATTGTGATGGTTCTTAAAATCTTCATGGTTGTTATAGGTTTGAATTATGAGACGGAAACAAACAAGTATTTGATCCCTATTTTGGTAACTTCCTCCATATTGAAAGTTTGATGCCCATTGCTTATGACAAAATTTCCAATTTGTCTGCCTCAGATTGTACTGTACATAGTACAATAAATTGTACATTCTTATTACAATGTTACTGTTGGTCCTGATGTCACAAGGAAAGGAAGATTTACATTTGTATTGAGTATTCCATGACCTTAGGACATCCCAAAGCACTTTACAGTCAATGAAGTACTTTTGAAATGCAGTCACTATTATAATTTAGGGAAAAATACAATGTGGTTTCTTGCAAAGATGGACAGTGCCAAGTAGATTAGCGAATCAATGGTTTATTAAAGTAAGAACTATGTACAGTGATAGATATGAAGGTTACTGTACTCCACAACTCCAGACTACCTAACCGCAAGGGAAAACCATACTCAGCTCCAGGATTTGTGCACTCTGGCCCGATTGGCTGAATGGGTCACATGACCCCCAAGAACTTGCCCCTTGAAAGGGCATGCTACCACACTCGGCATGCAATTGCACATAATGAGGTCTATTAAGACATTCAGAAAATGATTGGATAATCTGTTGCAGTTACTGACTTCAAGTTAGTTGAGGGATACCTATCAGCCCCACTAAACTATGTCCTCAGCCCCTTACTATACTCCTTGTACACTTTTGATTTGATTTGATTTGACTTATTGCCACATGTATTAGTATACAGTGAAAAGTATTATTTGTTGTGCGCTATTCAGACAACGCATACCATACTTAGAGAAGGACAGGAGAGAGTGCAGAATGTAGTGTTACAGTCATAGCTAGGGTGGAGAGAAAAATCAACTTAATACGAGGTAGGTCCATTCAAAGGTCTGACAGCAGCAGGGAAGAAGCTGTTCTTGAGTTGGTTGGTACGTGTCCTCAGACTTTTGTATCTTTTTCCCGATGGAAAATGGTGGAAGAGAGTACATCTGGGGTCTGTGGGGTCCTTGATTATGCTGGCTGCTTTTCTGAGGCAGCGGGAAGTGTAGACAGAGTCAATGGGATGGGAAGCTGGATTGTGTGGTGGACTGGGTGTCGTTCATGACCCTTAGTAATTTCTTGCAGTCTTGGGCAGAGCAGGAGCCATACCAAGCTATGATACAACCAGAAAGAATGCTTTCTATGGTGCAGCTGTAAAGGTTGGTGAGAGTTGTAGCAGACATGCCAAATTTCCTTAGTCTTCTGAAAAAGTAGAGGCGTTGGTGGGCTTTCTTAACTATAGTGTCGGCATGGAGGGACCAGGACAGGTTGTTGATGATCTGGACACCTAAAAACTTGAAACTCTTGACCACTTATCTTTGTTCCCGTTGATGTAGACAGGGGCATGTCTACTACGCTTCCTGAAGTCAATGATTATCTCCTTTGTTTTGTTGACATTGAGGGAGAGATTATTGTTGCCGCACCATTTCACCAGATTCTCTATCTCATTCCTGTACTCTGTCTCGTTTTTGTTTGAGATCCGACCCACTACGGTGATGTCATCAGCAAACTTGAAAATCGAGTTGGAGGGGAATTTGGCCGCACAGTCATAGGTGTATAAGGAGTATAGTGGGGAGCTGAGGACACTTCCTTGTGGAGCACCGGTGTTGAGGATGATCATGGACGAGGTACTGTTGCCTATCCTTACTGATTGCGGTCTGTGGATTAAGACGTCTAGGATCCAGCCGCAGAGGGAGGAGCCGAGCCTGAGGCCACAGAGTTTGGAGGTGAGTTTTGTAGAAATAATGGTGTTGAAGGCTGAGCTGTTGTTAATAAATAGGAGTCTGACATAGGTCTCTATGTTATCTAAGTGTTCCAGGGTTGAATGCAAGGCCAGGGAGATGGTATCTGCTGCAGACCTCTTGTGGTGGTAGGTGAACTGTAGTGGATCCGGTCAATCTGGGAGGCCGGAATTGATTTGTGCCATGACTAACCTTTTGAAGCACTTCATAATGATAGATGTCAGAGCCACCGGACGATAGTCATTAAAGCACGCTGCCTGTCTTTTCTTTGGGGTGGATGATGGTCATCTTCTTGAAGCAGATAGGGACCTGAGATTGGTGTAAAGAGAGGGTAAAGTCCTATGAATGTGTGGCCAAATTCCCCTCCAACTCAATTTTCAAGTGTCCAGATCACCAACAACCTGTCCTGGTCCCTCATGCCGACAGTGTAGTTAAGAAAGCCCACCAACGCCTCTACTTTCTCAGGAGGCTATGGAAATTTTGCATGTCTGCTATGACTCTCACCAACTTTTAGAGATGCACCATAGAAAGCATTCTTTGTGGTTGTATCACATCTTGGTATGGTTCCTGCTCTGTCCAAGAACGCAATAAACTACAAAGGGTCATGAACGAAGCCCAGTCCACCATACAAACCAGTCTCCCATCCATTGACTCTGTCTACACTTCCTGCTGCTTCGGAAAAGCAGCCAGCATAATCAAGGACATGCTTCGGACATACTCTCACCTTCTTCCATCGGGAAACAGATGCAATAGTCGAAGGTTACATACCAACCAACTGAAGAACAGCTTCTTCCCTGCTGCCATCAGACTTTTGAATGGACCTACCTCGTATTAAGTTTATCTTTCTCTCCACTCTAGCTATGACTGTAACACTAGATTCTGCATCCACTCTCCTTTTCTAAGTACAGTATGCTTTGTCTGTATAGCGTGCAAAAAACAATACTTTTCACTGTATACCAATACATGTGACAATAATAAATAAATCAAATCAAATCAGCCAAGAGAATTTCCCTGATCTTCTTCATACACTGCTTTGGAATCTGAAAGGGTTGTGAGGATCTCAGTCTAACATCTCTTCAGAAAAACAGCACCTATAATAATGTATCACTCCCTCAGTACTGCACTGCAATGTTAGCCAGATGACAGAATCATATAGCACAGAAAGAGGCCATTTTTTCCATTGTTGTGTCAGCTCCCTGAAAGAGCTCTTCGTGAACAATCTCCCACTCATTTCCCATAGCTGTAAAATGTTTCCTTTTTAATTAGAGATCTTGACACAGTTTTCAGAATTATTATTCCGTTTTCTTTCACTACCTTTTCAGAAAATGCAATTCAGCAGAAGAATTTATCTGATCCATCTTAGCGTTTATGCAAATTTATTAAAATCTGTGTGCTTTGGTTACCAGTGCAAATAGATTTCCCTCATTTACTCTGTCAAAATCCCTGATAACTTTGAACAACTCTATTAAATTTCCTTAACCTTCTTATCTGTAAACGGAACTATCCCAGCTTCTCTATTCTCTCCAAATAATAGAAATCTCTCATCACTTGTACCATTCTGGTAAATTTCCTCTGATCCGTATCCAATGTCTTGACAACCTTTCTAAAGTCATTGGACACAATACTCCAGTTAAGGTCCAGGTAGTAATTTATCAAGGTTTTGCCAAACTTTGTTGCTTTTGTGCTCCCTGCATGAGAAATTAGGGTTTTTTGCAGACATTTTTGGACACTACATATGTCCCTATGCCATGGACACCATTTTGGAGCTATATGTACACACATGTGAGGTAAATTATGTCAGATGCCTTATTGGTGAGGGCATTAGCACGTCCAGTGAATGTCAGCCAGAAGTATGTAGACCAAACAGTTCATGACACGATTCATTGATTTGATGACAGCAGTGCCATTTTGAACTCTTCTTGCACAACTGAGCGCACATTCAGCAGCAGGAAGTACCCCCTCAGAGCTATTAAATGGCTCACTAACAACTTACTGGTTGATTTCTTCTGGCTATTACTTTGATCCTACAAGTATTTGATGCTTTCTATTTCAATTTGCCAAAGGAAGCTATAGAAAGAGATACAGCATCTGCTGAAGAAATTTTTGATGATCTCAAGTCTTCTGCACATATTAGTTGCTTCCTGACTTGGGTGGAAAAGTAGGCATTCCTTTGAAATATAGCATGACTTGGGGAATGAACAGAGGTCATGCAGAGTAGGGCAAGTTACTAGAAGAAGGAGAAAGGGGAGAAGGACACTCAGCAGGCGGCCATAATTGCCAAGGATGGTCAGGGAACAATTCTCCTATCTGAATCTCAGTGAGGCGCAATGTGTGAGATGTCTGTGCCTAAGTGAAGACTTGCTCACTGAGATTCTTCCCCTGCTGAAGCCACAGCTGCAACCTCACAGCAGAGCAAAGTCCACATTGCCAGTGACTGTGAAGTTGACCGTGGCCATCGCTCCTTCCAACCTGGTGTTGGAGATATTTGCAACATCTCACAGTTTGCTGTCTGCTGTTGTGTAAGGGTCAGTATTTAGGTTCACTGAAGGAGGTGGAGCATGCACATGACTTTACTGGAATTACAGGCTGCCTGGGGAGCAAAGTAACATTGACTGCACGCACAACAATTTGCAGCACTGCCTGCCTATCCTATACCAGAACAGAAATGGATTCCATGCTCTCATGGTCAACTGATGTCTGATCATAGGTAGTGATCATACAGCTCAATGCCTGGTGTCCTGGCAGCAGTCTTAATACTTCCATTGTGTGGCAGTCCACTGTGTCAGCTGCATTGAGCCACTATGGCAAACCACAGGCTGGCTATACCTAACCAAGGCTCTTTGCTGACCACAGGCTGACAACTTAAGTGTGGAATGCATGCACATGTGGGCAGTGTGCATAGAGTGGAAGACAAGCTGCCACTAAAATGTGACAGAACAGACCGCTGACATGTTGAAACAAGTCTTCCATATCCAGAACGGTTTGAGAGGAGATCTGCCATACTTGTCATAGTGTGAGTCATGTTTCATGATGGTCTGCACAACTTCACCACCATGGGTGTACAGCCCTTGTCACCAGCAATACCACAAGGAGCATGATCGTGAGGAAGAGAAGCAACAGAAAGGGAGGAAGCAATCTAGACAGCCCCTTTCTTACCAGCATGCATGTGAAGATTTCAATCAGGCAATCATGTCACACTTTTACCTCGGTGTGAAACGTCATTTGGACATCACGTGAGATTTTCCACTTCCGTCACTTATCCTGCCTGACAGGAACAGGAGTGGAAACACCCGCCGCCCCCCCCCCCCCCCCCCCCCACCTTACCTTCTCTCTGTCACTGACCATTGCAGCATCTGCTTGGCCACAGTGCAATAAGAACCACCACAAACTAGACATTGCAAACAAGGGCGGCACGGTAGCACAGTGGTTAGCACTGCTGCTTCACAGCTCCAGGGACCTGGGTTCGATTCCCGGCTTGGGTCACTGTCTGTCTGGAGTTTGCACATTCTCCCTGTGTCTGCGTGGGTTTTTTCTGGGTGCTCCGGTTTCCTCCCACAGTCCAAAGATGTGTGGGCTAGGTTGATTGGCCATTCTAAATTGCCCCTTAGTGTCCCAGGATGCATAGGTTAGAGGGATTAGTAGGTAAATATGCAGGGATATGGGGATAGGGCCTGGGTGGGATTGTGGTTGGTGCAGACTCGATGGGCTGAATGGCCTCTTTTTGCACTGTAGGATTCTATGACTTTGATTTATGGATAAAATAATGCCACATTACATACAAATGTAAACTAAGCACCCAAAGAACAAAAAAGAACAAAGAAGAGTACAGCACAGGAACAGGCCCTTCGGCCCTCCAAGCCTGTGCCGATTATGATGTCCTAACTAAACTAAAAAAAAACCTGCCCGTACTCAGACTGTATCTCTCTATTCCCTCCCTATTCATGTGCCAATCCAGATACCTCTTAAGTGTTGCCAATGTGCCTGCTTCCACCACCACTTCTGGCAGCACATTCCAGGCATCCATCACTCTCTGTGTGAAAAACTTCCCCTGCACATCTCCTTAAACTTTTCCCATCTCACCTTGAACCTGTGCCCCTTTGAAATTGACAATTCCACCGTTGGAAAAAGTTTCTGACTAACCACCCCATCTATGCTCTTATAATTTTGTACACCTCTATCAGGTCTCCCTCAGTCTCTGTCTTTCCAGTGAAAACAATCCTAATTTATTCAATCTCTCCTCATAGCCAACACCCCAAGACCAGGCAACATCCTGGTAAACCTTCTTTGCACTCTCTCCAAAGCTTCCACATCCTTCTGGTAGTTTGGTGACCAGAGCTGCACGCAATACTCCAAATGCGGCCTAACCAAGGTTTGATATAGTTCCTAACCAAGGTTACTGGCTGACTGACAGTCAGTAGCAGGGGCTTTGGCAAGGATGGGAGCATGAATGCTGTCTTCCCGAGAGTGAGCAACAGGGCAGCCCTTCAGTGATCCTAGTGGACAGATCGTTGGATTGTTACATAAGAACATAAGAAATAGGAGCAGGAGTAGGCCATCTAGCCCCTCGAGCCTGCCCCGCCATTCAATAAGATCATGGCTGATCTGATAGTGGTTTAGTTCCACTTACCCGCCCGCTCCCCATAACCCTTAATTCCCTTATTGATCAGAAATCTATCTACCTGTGACTTAAACATATTTAACGAGGTAGCCTCCACTGCTTCAATGGGCAGAGAATTCCGGAGATTCACTACCCTCTGAGAGACGAAGTTCCTCCTCAACTCTGTTCTAAACTGACTCCCCCTTATTTTGAGGCTGTGTCCTCTTGTCCTTGTTTCCTTTCTAAGTGGAAAGAATCTCTCTGCCTCTACCCTGTCTAGCCCCTTCATTATCTTATATGTCTCTATAAGATCTCCCCTCAGCCTTCTAAACTCCAACGAGTACAGGCCCAATCTACTCAATCTCTCCTCATAAGCTAACCCGCTCATCTCCGGTATCAACCTGGTGAACCTTCTCTGTACTCCCTCCAAGGCCAATACACCCTTCCGCAAATAAGGGGACCAAAATTGCACACAGTACTCTAGTTGCGGCCTCACCAGTACCTTGTACAATTGCAGCAAGACTTCCCTGCTTTTATCCTCCATCCCCTTCGCGATAAAGGCCAACATTCCATTTGCCTTCTTGATCACCTGCTGCACCTGCAAACTGAGTTTTTGCGATTCATGCACAAGGACCCCCAGGTCCCTCTGCACAGTAGCATGTTGTAATTTTTTGCCATTTAAATAATAGTCCATTTTACTATTATTCCTTCCAAAGTGGATAACCTCACACTTGTCAACGTTATACCCCATCTGCCAGATCCTCGCCCACTCGTTCAGCCTATCCAAATCTCTCTGCAGACTTTCCACATCGTCCACGCAATTCACTTTCCCACTCATCTTTGTGTCATCCGCAAACTTTGTTACCCTACACTCGGTCCCCTCCTCCAGATCGTCTATGTATATGGTAAACAGTTGAGGCCCCAGCACCGATCCCAGCGGCACGCCACTAGTCACCAACTGCCAACCAGAAAAGCACCCATTTATTCCAACTCTCTGCCTCCTGTTAGATCGCCAATCCTCAATCCACGCTAACACTTTACCCCCAACTCCGTGTACCCTAATCTTCTGCAGCAACCTTTTGTGACACACTGCAAGCCAATTTGAATGCTGTAATCCACAGCCAGGAAGGCAGCAGTCTGACCTTGTATGATAGGAGCCTGAGGTTCCAGTGCAGCACTTAGATGTTAGGTGGTTGTTGTTTCTGCTGCAACGGAGGCTGCAACATTGGCCATTAGATACTGAAGTATAGTTTGGTGTGTAAGTTGCAAATGGAACTGGCCACCAATTTCACACCGGAAATACCCTGTGCCAAGATGGTGCTGGACTCTTCTTTGACATGAGCTCACTAGCAGGCTTCCCAGTGGACTAAGCATATCTGTGCGTGTACCTATAAGCCTCTTTGGCAGGCTCCCCAATTGAAGTTTACATGTTTACATTTGGAATTGCTGCATCAGAACTTGCGTGCAACCTCAGCATCCAGTGAACTGGCATTTGTGCTATCTTTCTCCCCTGCTCTGGCTCCAGGCCATTTGGGCTTGGTATCTCACTATGTGTACATTCTGCCTCTATGTTATCCTAGAAAACAAACAATGGTGTCCGTGAGTATGAAATTAAATGGGAGTGTTGAGTCTTCATCTTCAACTGTCTTCTTTCTGTTTTTCCACTGCCTGTCCAGGTTTTACTTTTTGAATATCTCAAAGGAGAAATGTTGTAGGGTGATGAGAGGGGAAAGCAAGAGATACAGGCTTACACCATCTTCAGCTTCTGAATCAGAAGAAAGTGTGAGATGAAAGGGACATGAGATACAATAAAGAGTATTAATTATAAGGATGTCATCATCTTCAATATTTTTAGTTCCATCACTGGCCAGGGCCTTAGCAACAGCTGTCCTAGTAATGCTCAGCAGCATGTCTTCATGGGATTTAAGACATTCAGGACAGCCTGTCTCCCTTTAGTTAGCTCCTGCCACTTTTGAATTTGGGACATCTTTACCTACACAAAAGAAAATGTGTATCAGTGAGCCTGAAGCAATCTGGGTGATGTGGCTCCCAAGGTAGAATAGTTTGTAGTGTATGCAAGCTGTGAGTAGGGAATATGAAGCTTGCTGTATTGCTAAGTGTGTGAGGATGCCATGAAACATATAAATGCCAGGTCTGAGTTCTGACTGAAAGATGTTTTGTTAGCTAAGTGATGGAGATGTGGTGCATTGAGCAATGTGTGAGGCTGGTCATGTAGCTGTGGGATATGTCTTCTGAAGATGTATTCAATGATCCTGACAACCCATGTGAAGTCAATCTACTCTCTGGTTATAGCAGTCAGATCCTCAAGCCTTGATTCCTGGCATTGAATTCCACAGCTATCTAATCCCACTGCCAAGTGTCTGGAGGACCTTGTGTAACTCTATGGATACAGAATATCTTTCCTCTTTTCTGCCTCCTCTACCAACGCCCCCCCCCCCCCCCACTGATATGTCCAACACTCAGCAGTATATTTAGTGTTGGCTGGACGCAGAAATCATTGAAATAAGGGGAGTAGCACAACTTTGACATGTTGCCTGCTTTATTCTCAACAGCCTTGATTAAATCACACAACACTACCCCTTCAGCTGTGTTTATGCACTATTGAGTTCAGTGCCATATGTCTCTATGTATAAAGTCATGGATCCCATATGTTTTATTAACAGTGTTGTGCTATAATTATAAGGTTTATTACATCTTGGGACTGTGTCTTTAAATTGAAAGTAAAAAATGAAATGAGTCATGTGACCCATTGCCTGGGTGGTTTAATTGTTCAAAGGAAGGCTTAGATTATTTTGCTGGGAAGAAGGTATAAAATGTTTATGCATGGCACAATGGCAGTTAACTGTGAAGATTGTGAGTCTCCGAAGTCTCAGAAGTGTTGAGGATGTCAGGCAGTAAACAGTTGTGCTTTAAACAATCCATTTAGTTCCAAGATAAAAGAGAGTTGGGTTCTCAAAGATAGCAAATCAGCATTTTGTATTTAGTTTCAAGGCTCATATCATCCATGCTGTCATGGAGAAGGATGCCATTGTAAAGATCAGGTTACAAACTTCCCTAGAATATCACTAGATATCCCAGACAGTGTTTTTAGTCTGCCTGGATCCAGGAGAGAGGGAGAGGCTAGAGGTGAAAAGAGTCTCAATGATTTGCTATGCAGGAATGTGGGAGGGAAATGGTTTCTGGTCAAAGAGATGTGTTCTCCAGCCATGTAAATATTCTGGGAGATATGTTCCTATGGAGCCATAGAGCAAGAATCATTGGGACAGGCTTTGCTGCAGCTGGCAGATTGAAAGTATGAAAAGAGAACATTCCTCTTTGTAGTTTAACGTATAAATTGCCCACAAAAAGAAAATAGTGTTTAGTCAATAATGCTTTCAGTCATTTGTGAAACTTACAACATGAATTCTTGTGTGTGTCATCCTTTTCAACTATTAATTGAAAGTTCAAATTTACTTTTAAAAACTATTCGGGGCGTGATTCTCCCTAAAAAAATTCTAAGTGCCAAATTCACATGAAAACCGGAATAACTCTGGCTGATTTTATAGTGTGATTTTCAGAATGAATCACTGACATTCTGAGCACTGCAGAGTGCTCTAGCTTGATTCACTCTGAAAATAAGTGGGGGGGCCTATTCCTGCCCAAGAGTTCGGCAGCATAGCACTAAGCAAGCCACTGTGCATGCGCCGATCTGTCAGAGCGGAGATCAGTGCATCGCTGGCCAGCCCTACAACTCTGCATCACTGCCTCTTCGACCCACCCCACCCCCCGGTCACTGGCTTTCTGAGTCTCTCCGGGCCAGCCCGGATCTCTCCGACCACACACCCTGCCATCCCCACCTGGCCAGCCCTGATCAACCCCTTCCTCCCTGTGCGGTTCCCCCCACTCCCACCGATCAGCCGCAATAGGCCATGCCCCCAATTGGCCCTGCCCCTTTGCACTACCCAATGCCCAGTGGGCAATGCCAAGGTGCCTCTTGGGCATTGCCAGTTTGCCCTGTGGTGCACTCCCCCCTTACCCCTAACCACCTGGGGGGGGCATCCATAGCCTCTGTCCCCCCCAGTGGGGTCAGGCCGGCTATTCCCCGTTAATGGAGAGCAGTTGTAAACCCTGCTGAAGTAAACCACTCCTGTGGCAGGGGTGGAGACGCAAATGGGCTCGGAGACTTCAGCTGATTTCCGGTGTCGAGCTGATGACTCCAAAAATCTTAGAGCCAGAGTTGTACAGAGGCCGCGGCGCCCAACGGGATGTCCGCTAAACGGCCTCCGCTGATGTCTCCGGGCCCGTTGCACTGCTAGAGCAGCACAGCGGGCCGGGAGAAATGCCCCCTTGGTCTTTATGGGGATCATAACAGTTGCCAATTTGTCCTGCCACCTTCATGTGCTCAAACTTGTTGACATGGGTTTCAGAATGCAAGCCTGAACACTTGAGCTTTGGGTTAAAGAGGCAAGAATGCCAGCATCATAACCAACTGCATTGTTCACATTGAGCCAAGGCTAATTTCAGAAAAATAAATTTGTATTATTTTGTACATCTTCTTTAAAAAAAAGTAGAGAAGTAATTCCTTACATCCTTAGAAGTCAGCAAAGTTGAAGACATTCAGGAAATGCAAATTTGTGAGGTAGCTAAAAATACATTCCAAACTGAACAAGCTTTTGCATTCATAATAATAGCATGGGTGTTTGAAGGTGGTTACAAATTGTATGTACTTTTGACAAATTGTGCAGTGTCTAGGGCAAAACACGCCCCTTGCAGATACTGATACCAATGGTTTATGTAACATGGCTTAGTTGTCTCTTCATTCCTTATGGAATGCAGCAACTGTATCAAGGAGAATTTCTCCTTTATTATAGCTCATTTAACATGGGTAATGTAGCTTATCCAACTTTAAAAAAAATCTGGGGAATTTTGGTCAAGAGCCCAAGTGACCTTCCCTTGGCATGCCTCTAAGAATTTGTCTAATTTGCTGATTTATTTTACAAATCACAGTTGCATGCAATCTACTTTGCTGAGGTATATCATGCTGTACTTTAACCTACTTTGTATTCTTTGATATTTTAATGTATTTCGTATTTTGTTGATTTTACAAAACGTTTCCAAGTCGTACTTTGTAACAATCTGATGTGATTGCATTTAAATTCTCCCGTTTATGTTGCAGTACCCTTCCAATTTCTGATGATCACAATTTATTGTGTAATTTCCCTCTAATAATTTATGCTTTATGAGATTGCAAAGAATATTTCTGCAATTAAAGGGTAATTCATGTTGTATAACATAGGGGTGGCATAGTGATTAGCACTGCTGCTTCACAGCACAAAGGACCAGAGTTCAATTCCAGCCACAGGTCACTGTCTGTGTGGAGTTTACACATTTTCCCTGTGTGTGCGTGGGATTCCTAATCCGTAATTCCAACACGGATTAGGTTGATTGGCCATGATAAATTGACCCTCTTGTCAGGGGATTAGCAGAGTAAATATGTGGGGTTACACTCCATGTTACGGGAATAGGGCCTGCATAGGATTGTTGTCGGTGCATACTAGATGGGCCGAATAGCCTCCTTCTGAACTGTAGGGATTCTATGATTCTATAGTAATTAAAGTATATATTTTATATGACTTTAAATATATTGTCTTAGGAAAACCTGGAGTTAAGATGGAAATATTCTCTTATTATATTGCATTGTGGGCCGCAATTCTACCAAAAGTGCTGAATTGGCGGGAAAGCTGTTCTAAATCCCGACTGTTTTGTCAGTTCAGCTTCTCACCTGAATCTCCGCACTCTGTGCACTGCAGAGGTCTCAGTCGTGAATATTATTAAAAACCCAGAAAGGCGGGGCCTATTCATGCCAGAGTCTGACAGTTCTGGAACTCTGCGCATGTGCAGTGGTCCCAATCTGTCAGACTCCCCGTTTGCTGGCCAGCTCAATCACTGGCCAGCCCGGGACCACCACAGTGCTGCCCCTCCAGCCACCCCTCCCCCCCCCCCCCCGAAGGCCCGATCGCAGCCCCCACAGCAATTCCTGGGCCCCTCCATCCCAGAGCGCCCCGACGTACAGCCTCCCCCCCCCCCCCACAGCGGTGGCGATCCCCCCACTCCCCTCACCCCTGCCGACCCCCCGGGAGGCAGACTCCCCCTCCCCGAGCCCGCCCCAATCGCTGCCCTCGCTCCATCCCAGACCGATCCTGTCTGCAGAGTAGCAGCGGGACCCCCCACTCCCACTCCCACTGATTGCCCCTAGGCCCACAGTAGGCCCCACCCCTTGGCACTGCCCGATGCCAGGTGGACAGTGCCAATGTGCCTCCTGGCCATGGGACTTTGCCCCTTAGGCAGTGCCAGGGGGCACAGGCTGGCACTGCCAGGATGCCTATGCCCAGGGGGCACCACCCTCTCGCCGCCCGACCCCCTGGCGGGCCCCGATTGCCCCCCCTTCATTCCAGCGGGGTCTCCCGCTTGTTCCCTGAACATGGGCAGCTAGTCTGAACCCCGCTGGAATGAAGTACTCCTGGCGGGGTGGGAGATTCGATCGGGATCTAAAAGGTCCTGATAATGACCTGCTAAACATATTTAAAATACATTTTAAAAAGATTCAAATTACTTACCTGCCTTCTCGCCGGTTTCCAGCGTGGTCTGACCGGCGACTGTTCGCCGGCTTAGGGAGATGCGCATACGTTCCCGGCACATGCGCAAATCCCGGTACAAAGCCGACGATACACATCTCTCACCTCGACCCGCCAGAAAAGTTGCGGGTCGCGATGGGAGAAGTGCAGCCGTGAACTCAGATATTTGTAAAACTCTTTATTCTCTCGCTAAGCCCTGGGAAATCTGCCACTGTCGAGCTGCATCAGGTCCACAGAAGTTTCTGATTCAGCCCAGTGTAATAAGCACAGCAAGTGAACAAAACATACTTGAAACACAAGACAACTGACAAAACCATAACCTCTTCTCACATACGAACATGAGAAATAGGAGCGGGTAAAGATAATATGGCCCCTCATTCAGCATGATCGTAGCTGACCTTGGGCCTCAACTCCACTTTCCTGCTTGCTCCCTATATCCCTTGGTCCTCTGAGGTACCAAAGATCTGTCTATCGCAGCCTTAAAAGATTCAATGATGGAGTGCCCACAACCCTCTGGCATAGAGAAATCCAAAGATTGAGTGAAAAACATTCACCTTCTTTCAGTCCCCTAATTGATTGCTAACATTTTGTGCTCCATGTATGGCTACATCTACCTCTCTCTGAACAACATTTGCAAGTCTTATGCTTTTTAAGAAATCTTCCCTTGAGTAAATGCCAAATATCTGCAAGTCACATATAAAAATCCTTTGTTTAGTTCGGCTTCACCTATATGTGTGGACAAACATTTCCTTTCTGAATTTTTTCAATTCATTCATGGAATGTGGGTGTCACTGGCTAGGCCAGCATTTATTGCCCATCCCCAATTGCCCTTGAGAAGGTGGTGGTAATCTGCCATTGTGAACCCCTGCAATCCATGTGGTGTAGGTAGACTGACAGCGCTGTTAGGGAGGGAGTTCCAGGATCTTGACCCAACGACAGTGAAGGAAGGGCGATATATTTCCAAGTCAGGATGCAGAGTGGTTTGGAGGAAACCTCCAGATTGTGGTGTTTCCATGTGTCTCCTGACCTCGTTCTTCTAGATGGTTATGGTTGTTAGATTGGAAGGTACCGTCTACAAAGTCTTGATGATTCCCTGCAGTGCATCTTGTAGATAGTACACATTGCTGCTACTGTGTGTCGGTGGTGGATGGAGTGAATGTTTGAGAATAGGGTGACAATCAGGTGGGTTGCTTTGTCCTGAATAGTGTCAAACTTCTTGAGTGCTGTTGGAGCTGCACTCATCCAGACAAGGGGAGAGTATTCCATCACACTGCTGACTTGAGTCTTGTAGATGATGGACTGACTTTGGGGAGTCAGGAGGTAGTTACTCACTGCAGGATGCCTAGCCTCAGAACTGCTCTTCCAGCCACAATATTTATATGGCTAGTCCAGTGAAATTTCTGGTCAATAGTAACTCCCAGGATGCTGATAAAGCTTAAAGTTTATTTATTAGAGTCACAAATAGGCTTACATTAACATTGCAATGTAGTTACTGTGAAAATCCCCAAGTCGTCACACTCCGGTGCCTGTTTGGGTACACTGAGGGAGAATTTAGCATGGGCAATGCACCTAACCAGCACGTCTGTTGGAGGAAACCGGAGCACCCGGAGGAAATCCACGCAGACACGGGGAGAACGTGTCGACTCCGCACAGACAGTGACTCAAGCCGGGAATCGAAACCCCGTCATAGGCGCTATGACGCAGCAATGCTAACCACTGTGCCACCGTGCCAATAGTGAGGGATTCAGCAATGGTAAATGTCATCAAATGTCAAAGGGAGATCTTTGGATTCTGGGGGTGATTTTCCAACCTCAACACGCCTGCCGCAGATCACACCAATCCTGAAAAGTAGTGTGTGAACCTAAACATCGGCTCCGCACCTGGCACCAAATGGTTTGCAATCGTCCTGGCCCCTTTCTACTGGCGCAAACCAGATCGCGCCCAGAAAGT
Organism: Mustelus asterias; assembly: GCF_964213995.1. Classification (NCBI taxonomy): domain Eukaryota; kingdom Metazoa; phylum Chordata; class Chondrichthyes; order Carcharhiniformes; family Triakidae; genus Mustelus; species Mustelus asterias. The sequence continues at coordinate 31,050,688 of NC_135817.1, read as the reverse complement.
ATGGAAGGATAATTAGCATGAGATTGACTTGATTTGAATTTCATGAGTGAGTTTGGCATGATTGCTCGCTCCTGCCGGAATGTTCCCACTTCGCCGAGGGGACGTTACATGGGCGTGAATTTCTAGTGGAGACCAGGCACAATGACCATGATGGGGGGGCTTAGAGGTCAATTGGAACCCCTGGGTGGTCAAGGGCATAGCCAGTTAGTGCCCATTGGGCTGTGCCCACCTGACAGCACCAATCTGGCACACTGGCAGTGCCTATTAGACACCTGGGCAGTACCAGTTATGCACTGCCAGTGTACCAGGGATAGTGCCAAGGGAGTGTGGCCTGAGAGGGGGTGGAGCCTGAGCAGAGGCTATGGCAGGGGGGTTATGCAGGGGGTGCTATGACAGGGTGGTCATGCAAGGGAGGTTATGATTGGGTGGGGGCACATCAAGGGTCAGGTTGGGAGACCCATCAGGAGGGCTCTAATGCCCCGATGCCAGTGTCCATGCCAGGGAGGGGGTAGGGGAACATGCTGCTGATGGGGGGAAGATGTCCTGATGTCTATGGGGGGATGGGGATGGAGACGGTCTTCCAGTGCGCCGTGAGATCAGTGCGCCCTTGTGAAATGACGCCCGACTGCTCAGTGGCCAAGTTCACTGGTGTGTTTAGGCTATCTCCTCCCCCCTGTCCAGAGCTGCTGTGGCAAAGGGTCATCCTGACTCAAAACATTGGCATCTACTCTCTCCCCACAGATGCTGTCAGACTTGCTGAGATTTTCCAGCATTTTCTGTTTTTGTTTCAGATTCCAGCATCACAGTATTTTGCTTTTTTCATGGTGGGCTGAATTCTTGGTTTCTGAGAAAGGAAAACACATTAAAAATACTAGTATGGAATGGTTGCCTCATCACAGCTGATGCAACAGAGGCAAAGGAGGTGGAAGAATGGATTAGAGTCTTTACAGAAAGCAGGCATCAGAAGGTGTTGTCAAGGTAGCTGGGAGTGTCTGTGCTCTTATAATGCCTATTACTTGACAGCCTGCCTCATAAAGGGAGACAAAGAAATCAATGGAATGAAGGGGAGATTCGGAGATGAACCTTGTGTAGTTGAGAGAAATTTGGAAATTGGAACAAAAGGTGGTGACATTCTCCAGTTCAGGGTGAGAGCAGGGAGTGGCATTGATGCAGTCATCAATTTACTGGAAAAAGAGATGATAGAGGCTGCCTGAGTACAACTGCGACAAAGAATTTTCCTCATCTGCCACAAAAAGCCAGGCATATGGGTTCCCATAGCAACCCCTGCAAATTGAAGGAAGCGAATGGAATAAAAGGAGAAATTGATAAACGAGAGAACAATTTCAACCCAGGTAGGGGAGGGTGTTGATGAAAGGAGGGGACTGGATGGGTTTCCATTCAAGGAAGCAGAGCCCTCAGACCAATTTAGTGAATCATTAATCCAGGATTTTAATAATTTGAGTCAGTTTCACCGATTACTCATTTGTTGTTTAGTACATGGGCCATTGCCATTGCAGTAAGGTATGACTTCACCTCTGGCCACCTCCTGTCAGTTAGGTTCAGATACCAAAGCAAATAATGCAGAAGCTGGGAATCTTAAATAAAAACAGAAACTGTTGAAAGGTAATTGACCTGAAATGTTAATTCTGTTTTCCTCTCTCCAGATGCTGCAACTTACCAGCATTTTCTGTTTTTATTAGATGGACAGAGAGTTGGTTTCATGATATCACCATGTGTAACTTTAAGACTCAACCTAACCTTGGCTGTAAGTATCAGCAAGGCACGGTAGCACAGAGGTTAGCACTGCTGCTTCACAGCTCCAGGGACCTGGGTTCGATTCCTGGCTTGGGTCACTGTCTGTGTGGAGTTTGCACATTCTCCTCGTGTCTGCGTGGGTTTCCTCCGGGTGCTCCGGTTTCCTCCCACAATCCAAAGATGTGCGGGTTAGGTTGATTGGCTATGCTAAAATTGCCCCTTAGTGTCCTGGGATGCGTAGTTTAGAGGGATTAGTGGGTAAAATATGTAGAGATATGGAGGTAGGGCCTGGGTGGGATTGTGGTCAGTGCAGACTCGATGGGCCGAATGGCCTCGTTCTGTACTGTAGGGTTTCTATGAAACTACTGCAATTCAGAGCAGTGAAGAAACATGTAGTACTATTGTAAAGATATGGCATTTAATATTTCATGATATAAAAGCTGGAAATTTAAACATAAGTAACATGATCAGCACAGACATATTGGGCAGATTGCTGCACTCTCCACTCTCGTCCGCCCCATTCCCGCTGCCAGTGGGAATGGAGAATCTGTCACTCAACCTATTTTCCATTCACTGTGGTGGCATTGGAGAATCCAGCCACGGGCAAGGTCGGAGATTTCTGGTGATTGTGTCCTGCTCTCCTCTGAAGCTGCACTAGGTATCTAAATATTTAAGGATAGTTTTTATGTTTGACATATTGGGTGGAATTTTCCGAAGAAGTTTCTAAGTATCATAACAGTGTGAAAACGGGAGTTCTCCGTGCCGGTCTTTTGGGCGAACTCGGCACTGCAATCTTCTGGCACTGTCAATTTCTTTGACAGTTGGGAGCTCCATCATTGGGGTGGGTGCCTAGGTATACCGGTGAGTTAGGCTTCAGGGACTTGGGCACGATTGCGCAGGGTGCCCCATTCTGCTTACGAAGTGGGAGACCTCCTCCCACCACCCCCAAAGACATTGGACTCCCCCCACATCGACGGCGATAGTGTTACCCCCCAGTTAATATGGGTTGCCAGAAATGGGGCATGAGGACCCTCCCAATGAGTGCCCTGTCATGTCTCCCATGTCATGACCCCACTCCACTTTATGGCTCCCCCCTGCACAACCACACCCCCTTGCAGAGCTCCTCCCTTTGCATGACCATCCCACTTGTAGAGCTACCCCATTGCATAGATCCCCCCGCCCCCCGCATAAGCCCCTCGTTATTTTGCATTGCCCCCCCAACCCCACTCAGGCCCCTCCCCCTTGGCACTTCTCCTGGCATACTTGTGCCCAGAGCACTACCAGAGTGCCAGTTGGGCACTGCCAGACTGGCACAGCCCAATGGGCAGTACATGGCCATACCTACGACCACCCCAGGGTTTCAATGACCTTCAGTCCCCCCAATGAGGCCATGGCGTCTGGTTCCCTACTGCAGAATAGCAGTGATTCTTGAAAACTCTGTCTTGTTGGCGAGGTGGGAAGCAGCCATGCTGAACCGGGTGAGAACATGTTAATGTAGTCAATTCTATGTAAATAGGCTTTGTGCCTTCCTGGGTGCAAGGCCGTTCTCACCAGTTAAAGGGATCGGGGTGCAAATCGGATTCTCGGCCCTCTCGTGCTATTTTCCCAGCTTGCCATGCTGATTGACCGGTGTGATGAGGTTCTTGCTCTGCTTTGCACTTCTGGAATTAATATCCTGGATTGACAACAAGTTATATTTATATCATGCCTTTAACATAATGAAATGTTTTAAGTTGCTTCAGAGGAGCTTTATAAAGCAAAATTTGACACAGAGCCACAATTAGGGCAGATGACCAAATGCTTGATCAGAGCAGTAGGTTTTAATGAGACTCTTAAAAGGAGGAAATATATGGAATAGATATGGGATCCCTACAGTGCAGCATCTCAGGTCTGCACCAACAACAATCCCACCTAGGCCCTATCCCTGTAATCCCACTTATTTACCCCACTAATTCCTCTAACCTATGCATCCCGGGACACTAAGGGGCAATTTAGCATGGCCAATGTATCTAATCCGCACATCTTGGACTGTGGGAGGAATCCAGAGCACCTGAAGGAAACCCACGCAGACACGGGGAGAACGTGCAAATTCCACACAGACAGTGACTCAAGCCGGGAATCAAACCCAGTTCCCTGGGGCTGTTAGGCAGCAGTGTTAACCACTGTGCCACCGTGCCCACCCGAGAGGCAGAGAAGTTTAAGGAGGGAAGGAATTCAGAGTGCAGCGCCTGCGCAGCTGGAAACACAGCCACCGAAGATGAAGTGATTGAAATTCGAGAATCTGAAGAGGTTAGAATTAGAGGAGGACAAGAAATAGGAGGGTTATGAGGCCGGAGGAGGTTAGAGAGATAGGGAGGGTTAAGGCTAAACAGAGATTTGAAGACAAGGATGAGATTTTAAAATTTATGCTGTTGTTTAACTGGGAGCCTATATAGATCAGCTAACACAGAAAGGATAGGGAACCAAGATGTGGTGCAACTCAGAAAATAGGCAGCAGAGTTTGGATGACCTCGAGTTAAGAAAGGGTTTCTGTGAGAGTCCAGCTGGGAGTGCATTGGGATAATCAAACCTAGAGGTAACAAAGGCATAGATGAGGGTTTCAGCAGCAGATAATCTGACACAGGGGCAAAGGTGGGTGATGTTACAAAGGTGGATATAGGCAGTCTTAGGGATGGTGCAGATATGTGGTTGGAAGATCATCTGGGTTTAGATATGACACCAAGAGCACAAACAGTCTGGTTCAGCCTCAGATAGTTGCCAGGAAGAGGGGTGGAGTTGGTGGTGAGGTCCGAAGACAGTGACTTAAGTCTTCTCAAGATTTAATTGGAGAAAATTGCTTCACATCCAGTATTCAATGTCAGACAAGCAGTCTGATAATTTTGTGACAGTTAAGAAGTCAAGAGAGATGGTGTGAGTAAGAACTGTGTGTTGTCAGCCTACATGTGAAAACTAACAGTGTGTTTTCAGATCATGTTGTCAAAGGGCGGCTTGTAGATGAAAATTCAGAGGGGATCAAGAATGGATCCATGGGGAGCACCAGAAGTAACAATGCGGGAGTGGGAAGGGAAGCTGGTGACGTTTTGACTTTGATTAGATAAATCAAAACGAAACCAGGAAAATGCAGTTGCACCCAGCTGGATGATAGCATTGTGTGAGAAACCCTGCTTGTAAAAGCTGTTTCTCCTTTTCATTCTAGATGCTGCTGTTGCCCCGTGACTAGTGCCCGCCCCACCCTCCATTACCTTGAGCTATCTTTAAATACGGTGAGTACTTGTGTTTACCTGAGGCCCAATTGTTTCTGTCGTAGGGAAAGAGCTCACCTGCCTGACCTGTGGCAGAGGCCCAATTGGCTCCATCGTCTATTCAGTTGCCAATGCTGCTGAAGCTTGACCCTAAATCAGCCAGTATTCAAACTTGAGGCTCTTAAAAAAGAAAAATCAGGCCCTATAATGCATTTAAATTTTGCACAATACCCACCAACACAGCCTGTCAACTCCATGCACAATTTGATAAACCCAGGTGTGGAATCGGAATATGATTATGAACCCAGGTTGTAATCAGCCTGTGTCCATGAACCCAGGTATGTAATCGGATTGTGATGACAATCCCAGGGTCCAGGCTTCTGTAATCATGAGATGAAGGATGTGCTCCTGGGTTCAGTGGGTCAAGTTCATGAACTAACAAAGGCTGTAAACTTGGCAGTTAGCACCAAGAAAAGGACATTTTCAAAAGTAATTGGGAGTTAAGTTCCGAGTTTCTACAACCAACTGGAGTACCAATACTGCTTGCCTCTGAAAATCCAACCTATTTTCCTCTTGTATCTCAGTAGGAGTGCTTAACATGATTGGATTAGCATCCCTTCCCACCACTTTTACTGAATAAAAACTATAAACAAACCCGGATATAATTTGTTTGTGAGGACATATAGTACATAACTATTCACTTCCTCTTTGCCACTCAGATCCATTTGGTTTCTCTTGAGCATTATGGTAAATGTGAAACATTCACATTATGTTAGATCATTTGTTAGGAAAATGGCGCTACTGAGTTTAATTGGTTTTCAGCAACGTAAGATAATTGTTGCAAGATCAAAGTTGTACTCGACCCATTTTTTTGTCAACAAAGATGATAAAATCGTGCCAGAAGCTAAGAAAATGTTTAACTAGTGTTTCAATTTTTTCCCCTCTTTCTATGCCGTTTGACTAAGAGAAAAAGTTCTTGGCACCAACTTCAACACATTTCTTTTTGAATTGCATTCAATTTAACTAGATTTTGAACCAGATCCAAATACTTGTTGACTAAAATACTGATGGTTACAGGATGCTCTTATTTCATGAGAAGAATTTGTCCTGAAAGAGGTACAGGATTTAGCATAAAGCATTTGGCAAAAACAAAATATGCTATTCACAGGAATAAATGTTCCAGAAACTCTTGGGGGACGTTTAACCGTAACGGTCCAGCAGAAACAACGCAAATGGAGAGTTAAAATGCCTCAAGTTACCTACCCATCAGAAAGCCCATTGAATCCTGCTATTTTCAATCTTTTCCACTCATTTCCACTCATTTCCATTCAATCATTTCCACTCCATCTGACAAAGGAGCAGCGCTCCGAAAGCTAATGGTATTTGCTACCAAATAAACCTGTTGGACTTTAACCTGGTGTTGTTAAAACTCTTACTATTTTCGATCTTAACAGAGGCTTTACAGGCATCCAAAAAAAAACCCACCCAAAACTGGCAGAGTCCTAATTCTTACTTACTTAGACTTAGTTCCTCTGGTACTGTGCGGACAATGGGCAGCAAGGTCCACTAACAGCCCAACTCCATCACAATTTATTTTCCTTCAGCCCAGGTGGTGAACCCGTCAAGAAGCTTCTCCTCAAATGTACATTTCCAGGTGTTAATTGGCCAGCCTCGTCTTCTTTTTTCCTTCTGGTGGTCTCCATTCTACTGCCACCCTGGCACAACAGAGGCATACGTCTGTGAGGCAAGATATATATGTCCTGCCAGCCTCAGCCATCTCTCTGTCACAATGTCCTGCAGGTGCCTCTGACCAGCCCTCTGCAGCATTTTTTTACTGGTGATACTGTCTCACCATGTGATGCCATGATCTTCTGTGGCAGCACCAGTGAAAGACGTCCAAATTTACCATTCTCCTTCATGTCTCACTGGCAAAGATTGTGGAAGACTGATGCAGATTGTCCACACAAGAATCAACCATCGATCTATACATCAGCTTCCCTGGAGATGTCGCTTCCATGGTGGGAGAAGTGATGAACATTCTCAATGTTCTGTTCCCCAATAGTAATGGGAGAGCTTTGATGCTGTCCTTCTGTCTTTGTCTTTTTGCAGATGATGCATAGATCAACCTTGGTACTGCTACTCTCGAGACTGATGATTATGTCTTGGAGCATGTGCAATTCTTTGACCAGTAAGACCACATCATCTGTGAAACCCAGATGATGTTGCTATGGGATATGCAAGGTCTACAGTCACCATTGCCTTTCTCATGATGAACTCAGTAACCAAGAGGAAAAGGAATGGGGAGATTATGCAGGTTGCTGCAATTCTGTGATGATGTTGAAAGAATCTGGCAAAGATTGTGGTTGGTTCTACTAATGTGATGGCCCTGCTGGACTTGCTGAAGCAGCTGGAGTCACAGTATAGGGCTTTGAAGAAGATGTGAACGTACTGTTCCAGGATGCCTTGTAATGTACCAGAGTGACTGCGATGGTCTCAAAAACCTTCTTGAAATCAATGTGATAACAATTGTCTTCTGTTACTGTAGGCTGTGTTCTCTGATGTTTCTCTGCATAAAGATCTGCTCCCAGCATGGTCTATCACCCCATAAATCTGCCTGCTGTTCACAAAGGATAGCATCTACTTCGGCTTTCAATCTGTTGAGGTACATTGCGTATTCAAGTTTTCTTTTCTTAGTAAATGTTTGAATTTACTATTTAAAATCTCCAAAAATGTGATTGGCATTTTTGACTTCTGGCTTCAGCACATATATCTTCTCGTAGTAAAATACAAATTGAAAACTGTTGTGATAGTTTGCCAAGTTTCCCTTCAATAAACTAACACCAGGACATTCTCTGTGTTCCAGATCTTGTGGAACAGATCATGAACTCTGTAGTAATGGTATTTTTGCTATATTTCAATAACTTTTCTGGTATCTTGTCAATTCTAGGCACCTTGTTCTCTTGATTACTCTTTGAACCTCTGATCAGGCAATTTCGTTCAGGTTGATGTTCAGCTGTTGAGGTGCAGTGCTGTCACCAAACTTGAACATGGAGTTGGGGCTGCACTGGTTGAGGATCTGCCAAAAGTGTTCCATCCAGCTTGCCTCCTGCTTCTCATCTGTCAGTTGTGTCCTGCCATCCTTGCCCTTGATTGTTACAGTGGTGTTACTTCTTGCACCAGTCAGTTCCTATACAATCCTGTACGTCATCTTGGAGTTATTCCAATTTGCTGCTTCTTGTGCCTCTACCCCTCCTTGTTTGTCTCTCCGGCAGCTCCCCTTCACAGCTTTGTTCAGTCTTCTCTATTTCTCATCATCTATTTGTCTTTGCTCAATGTTATTTTCCTGGTCCAGCTTGCCCCTGGCCAGCTTTCTTTCATTAATCGATTTCCATCTTGGTTCCTGATTCGACGTTTTTCTTGCCTCCTCTTTTTTGTCCAGTGGCGATTTCTGCACTCTCCTTATTCCCTCTTTTGAAGATTTCCTATTTTTCTTCAATATTACCCAACCTGGTATTTTGAATTTGTTGGGGTGGGCCAGCCAGAAAATGTACGACATGTCCATGTCCTTCAGTTTCTCTATTGAAAATGGCCATTGTGACTTCATGGTGATTGACTATTTCAGCTTCAGGTGGATCTTACTGAACACAAGGTGGTGGTTCGAGCCTACATCAGCACCTCAACAAGTCTGGGCATCTTGTAGGGATGCTGATCCATATATAGTATAGGGTGTTACCATCTGGGGACCTCCATGTCTTTTTGTGGATGTCTTCATGTTTGAAGAAGGTATTCCCAATGCTGAACCCATTGCTATTGTAGAAGGCCAGCAGACGTTTACCATTTCCATTGAGCATACCTATTAACCCATACAGCCCATTCATACTGTTTGGTCCTCGCCAGTTGCCATCGAGCTTAGCATTGAGGTCACTGATCCAGTTGCCTCATCCAGCATATTCTGCAATTGGTGGTAGAATACATCTTTCTTCTCTGTGTGTCTCTGTTGGTACATAAATTTGCACGACAGTGACTTTGATATGCCTTGTGTATAATCTCGTGGTGATGATGCAATGGTTTGCTGGCCTCCACCCCACTAATGCTTCTGCTGAGCATCTGCTGAGTATGAGGCCAACTCCATGGATGTGGTGTCCTTCTTGCTTGGAGTACTGGATTGTTACATCTTCACTACTGATTCATCCTTGTTCTGTCCACTGAATCTCACTGAAGCCACATATGTCAAGTTGATAGGTCCTCATCTCCTGTAGAACCTGAGACATTTTCCGCTACCGAGTGTTTGGATGTTTCAAGTGTTGATGATTTTGGAGTTGAGGATTGGGCTTCCCAAGAGTCAGATTTTCAGCTTTCATCCAATCCCTTCATATGTACATTCTCGGATATGCCATCCTTTTGTTAGTGGGGTTTACCGGTATGGCTACTTCTTACTGTTTCTGTAGAGGTGATGGTTCTAGTCTCATGCCTGACTCTTCTCCTTTTCTAACCAGGCTTTAGACTGACTTCAGGGGATGAGGTCCTAATTCACATCTTCCATAATTGGGGTCAGATGGTGTCATTGGGCCCTAATAGCGATTTTAACTTTGACCTGTGCGAGGAATCTATCTTGACTTTTCCTGGTAGTGAAAGATAGTATTGAAAGGATTGGGAAACTAAAGAGCATTTCTGGGTAAGTTTTTAACTTTGTATGTGGGGTTAAAAGGAGCAGTGCTCCTCCTGGTCCCAGAAGGGAAGTGTATATATGCCTACAGCCCAAGACAGATAAAAGGAATGTGTATAACATACAGCTGAGAAGGAGGCAATGTGCATTACTCTGGATTTAGCTAGGGCCCCTAACTCCAGCTTTATGCTGAAGCACACTGTCTGTAGAGCATTCGGTAAAGTGTAATTTTTCTCGCAATATGAGCTGTGGGTGAATATAAACACTACTGTTCTGCTTTATGTTGTGGATAATTTATTTATACTATCCTTTGCTGCTGTTTCAAGAGTTTATGCAGATAAATATGACCACACTCTTTGCGACAGACTCTTCCACGGCCTGGGAAGCCAAGATTTTATAATTCTCACATATATGTTGCTTTGTGACGCAGTTATCATTTTCAGATGACCTAACGGAACATAATTTCCAGGAAGCTTTCCTCTGTGGGAAATGTTTATTGTAATACGCACAAAGCTAATGGAAAATTGTCTTCTGTGGACACTTGTATGGAGCAGTGCGTTAATTTGCAACCTAGTTAAGTAGTAATGCGCTGTTGGGCATCTTTATTTACCAATGACAGTAAGTTAAATTGCTACATAATGGAATAAGAATGCTCATAACTGTAAAACTGGATAAAAATAGCCCCTTAATTATATCATTTAGGAACACTACCACACTCCAAGAAAAAAAAAGAATATTCCAAATGAGGAAAGGTGCGGCAAAACAATAATACTATAATAAACTTATAGGATACTGAGAGTATTGGCTATAAATTAGGTTATGTCTGACCCACATTATTTAGATATTCACATTTATTGGGTGGAATTCTCCAATCCCACCTGCTGTGGGTTTGGTGACGGGCGGGAGCAGAGAATCCTCCGGCAGCCGAAAAGTCAGATACCCCGTGGTGAAAAAAGTTGAAATTCTCCCAGTGACGGGTTAGTTTTCCCACTGCCTGATGGCATGAATCCTATTTGCATCTCATGAATGCTCATTAAAACAGCTGCCCATCAGAATCTCAAAATGATGAAAAGCTTTAATTGTTAACCCGTGACTCTCTACTGATGGGATGGCAGAAATGATGCAGCTGTGCCCCCTTTACTATTGCCTTTACCCTCCAAGGCTGCATTCCTACCTCCCAATGTGCAGACTTGGAACTTCGTGGTGAGGCTATTGAGTTCGTCCTTTCCCTTTAACAGCACAAAATGAAATGATTGCCTTGCTGTTTCTTCCTGGGCAATGAGTTCTCTGTCCTGTGTAATTGATCTAGCTCATGTCCACTGTCGTGGCACCATCAAGTGAGTGTGCATCCCACGAAGAAGCCCTATAGCCCAGAATAGTGGTCTTCCACACTCCCTCATACCCATCCCAGATAGAACCGATCTTACTTTGGTTTTGCATGATGCCATTGCTCTGGGAGTTCAAGAGGCTTCACCTCCACTACAGGACAGAGTTGAACCCTCCCTCCCTGTGCCTTTGATTTACCTGCAGCCTCACAATGTGCAAGTAGAAATACCACCTCTTATTCTCTAGCATCTATCACTAATACTGGATTCAGTCCTTGCTCCTCTCTGCAGCTGGGGTACATATGCTTTCAATGACTGCTCCTATTGCATGTCCGCTGCTCTTCTGCACTGTCTCCTATTTCTGACTTCAGACTGTGAGATCCACACAAACCCTGGATTGCCTATCATCTATGACTCCTTTTAATTTCACAGCAGGAATGTTTGCACTCATGACTCCTGTCTGCCAGCCTTTTATCTAAAATGAGAACCTTGACATAGTTCCTGTTTCCAAAGAGAATAAGGACAATAGTGATCCTCACAAACTATTAAGCCCTGACTTCTGAGTGTTCATGCGAATTTTCCATATTAGTGAGAGGCAATGCCAGGCATGACTGTGACTGGCCAGCGGTCTCATACATCACATGTGCCACATTCTTCATGAAGACCTGACACCACATGGGTTTGGAGGCTTCCACCTGCCAGTGGCCTTGAAGGTAATGACAATTCTCAATTTCTTTGCCTCATGTCTTTTTTGGCATCAACAAGGGATCTGTGTGACAGTTCACAATCGGCAACACATTGCTCCATAAAGGAGGTGACTGATGTACTTTATAGGAAGGCCCATCATTATGTCAAGTTTGCTCTTGACGAGGATAGCCAGGCTCAAAGATTTACCAGCTTTGCAGCCATCTCAGCTTCCCAAGACTGTAGGGTGCAATAAACTGCACCCATGTCGCTACAATGGCTTCCTGTCAACAACTCTTAGATTTTATAAATCGCAAGAGCTACCATTCCATCAATGTACAACTGGTGATCATCTTAAGCTGATCCTACACGTGTGTACATTACCCTAGGAGTTGCCATGACTTCTATATCCTCAGTCACTCCCAATTGCCTGGGATTTGAGGGGCCAGTACATTTGTAGAGTTGGCTGTTGGGAGATAAGAGGTACCGACTGGATGATGACTCTGGTGCATTGCCCTCAGACATGAGCTGAGGAGGGGTACAATGCTGCTCACACTTCCTCAGAGACCACAGGACTTCTAAAGATGCGATTCAGATGCTTGGCTTTCTGCAATATGCACTGCAGAAGGTTTCCCCCATGATCGCAATGTGCTATGTCTTTCACAATCTGTTGATGCAAAGAGGTGAATCCTTGCCAGAGAGAGTGAACTGGAGGAGGATGAGAGCTCCACAGAAGATAAAGATGAGGAGGTGCAGGAAGCCAAGGGACAGTATGAATGCACTGATGCCATGAAGGAAGGAAGAGGTGGGAGACATGCCTGTGATACTTTAATAGCCAACAGGTTGCAGGAAGAGTAAAATCAAATCAGGTCACCCCAAAACATCTCCCCTAGCCCTCCAAGCCATTCCCTATCATCTCAGATGATAGCTGAACCATTGCTGGGAGGATGGTTACTGCATTCACACGTGGGCATTCTGACATCATGACTCACTAGGATTTGATCTTAGCGGTGGCCATTGATGACCTGCTAATGCGTTATTCTGTGAACTTAAAGTCTAGTGAGGAATGACAGTGATGTGGCTTGAAGCTTTTGACATGACTTAATGATGGAAACACTGCCATGAATGAAATGTGGACCAACCTAGGACTCTCATTCTAAAGTGTTTATCTTGGCTTCGGACACTAACACTGAGGAGACCCAGATGCTGCTAGAGTATCTTTGCTGATTAGCTGTCCTCACCACTGCTGTCCCTTGAGGAATAGGGATTCAAAAATTATACACTCTTAATAAAGATTTACTTATCTCCCTGACAACACAAAGATCCAGAGACTAGTTGCACTAAGGTTGACGTCAAATGAACATTAATCTTAAAATGGGACACTGACTGAGGGAGAGGACAGCTCGACCTCAAGATAAGAAGATTCCAAGGAGCAAAATCAAGATACTTTCAGTTGACCAGAACATTCACAAACCGATCCAATGAGTTTCATTAAGTACAATTTATTTACAGTGATAACATACCCATGAATCAGAAGTGACAGTAACATTTTTTTAAAACTTACCTAACCCTACCAGTGCAACTTGGTGCAGCCCTAACATTTTCAGCAGGAGTGGAGGCAGCCTGCTGACTGCTAAGTCTTGATGCCTGTGATGACCTTGGTGGATGTCCTCTAGTGGTCCTGGGTCCTGGAGGGCCTCAGGCTCATAAGGTTGTCCTGCTCAGGGGCAGAAATACCTTTGGTGGCTTGAGCAGCTGGAGTGGGTGCAGGCACAGGGTAGAGGGGAGTCTGAACTGCTGCATACCATTGTAGTGTCCTGAGAGGAGGCCAGAGCAGGGGTCTGGCTGACACTCATCCTGTCAGCTAAAGGGCCCCTCGCCTGACTCCTGCAGGCAATGGGGCACCTGGAGGGAGGTCAAGGTCACTTACATCCTGTTGGTGCCCCACCAGTGTGTGTGGCCATGAAGCACATAGCCGAGTGAAAATCCTGCTGCATCAAAGTCCTAATGGTGGAAGCCAATCTTCCCATGAAGGCACTCACATATTGGAGCCACCACCTCAGACAGAATGTGGATAAGCTCCTCCATCATTCCCTCTCCTCTGCCAAGTGACTGTCAAATCTCTGCCCGATGTCCCGCTGCCTCCCTTTGCATCTCCACCAGTGAGCTGACAGCTGCTTCCAGAGCTTATCATCTGACTGGGATTGAGCAGGTGGCTGGTCTCTAGCAGTCCTCCAAGTGCCTGAGACCTGGGCTGCCCCCACCTCTGCCTGCTGCAGGGCCGTGTTTGTAAGATGTTCTCCAGAAAGAGATCCCAAGTGTAATCTAGATCTATGACCCACTGAGGTATGTGTCTCTGCACAGGTCGTTGGGAAAGGCTAATCTCCACTGTGCCACAGGAGCGATCCCTGTCCACCCCAGCAAGATTATCAGCAGACTCCTCAGATTCAGTGAGGGCGATGATATCTGCTGTCCCTGTCTGGGATGCAAGATAGATATGTGATCAGAGAGATAGAGCAGATACTGAGTGAAATGCATGTTCCCTGTGTGTGGCGAGCCCACTGCAAAAGGGTCAAAAGATGGAGTGTGCGCAAATGATAGATGGGATTGTGGATGTGTGAAAGTATCTGAGAGAGAATGAGTGTTGATGTGTCACCCACCTAATGAATGCATGAGATCCATGAAGAGAGTACATGATACCATGATGAGAGTTTGATAGTTGAGGATGTTGAGAGGGAACTTACCCTGAAGGAGCAGGTGAGATCATTCATCTACTTACTGCACTGCGTAGTGTTTCTGGCACAGTTGCCAGCTATGCTGACTTCCTGGGAAATGACCTTCCAGTTGCTATGCTTCTTTGAGCCGTCCCTGAGGTAGAGGATGGGCCTTTGTGCCTGAAGTCCTTGAATCAAGGCCACAAGTAGTTGAATGGGGGTACACATTTCTTCTTGAGGCTACTAGCCTTTTGCTGCTGGGTTGATGACATCCTACACAGCCTAGTGAAGTCAAGAGAACTGGAGAGAGTGATGTGACTGTGCTGGACAGATGTTTAAATATTGTGCCGGGACCTTCAGCTGCTGGTGGGCGGGCAAATCAGCTCCGGAGCTGTCAGGTGATTCAGCGAGATACTCACTCATACATAATTAATGAGGTTCCAAGCAGGGAATTAGGCAGCTCTTCATGACATTCTGGACAGCGACAATTAAATACTTTCTATCTTCTACCTATCAGCCAGTTTCTTATCCAATTCCAAGTTTAACCTGAATCCTCACCAATTTAAATTCTTAATTGTCGGATGTTTGTTGGAAGTTTATGTGCACTGTGTCTTAGAGATTTTTCTCCAAACCTCAAGGGGGTGTTTAAGCAAGATCTTCTCTTTCTGCAGCTATCCTGCTGCTGTTTACCACTCCTGCTATCAGTTTCATTACATTTCTTGGTGTCTTATCTGTTTCTTCTTTGCATGCTAAATTGTACTCCTCCAGTCTTTATCACCTACCTTATAAATAGCTGTCAATGTTTCACAAACTGCCTTTCTTGCCTCCCTTGATATGCTGAGAACAATATTTTGAGGAGTTACTTGTTTATGAACCCTTTTATCTTGTTGAGTTCAATCAAAATTGTTAATTCTTCTTAGATTATAGTTTTTAAGGAGGCTATGTTGTGCAAGTCCCCTCCTGTGAATCATTCGATAGGTTACTGACTTGTGCTGAACCCCTGTTTTAGTTGGGGTATTTTTGGGATGTTTCACCTGTTTCTTTGACTGTCTTCTTATGGTTGCAGTACAGAGAGAATTTCTCGCTGTTTTACACTTCATCCACGGTTATCCAGTTCTCTGCTTCCCTGGCTGCACTTCAAAGATATTTTCATAAGTTCCTGTCAGTGGACTTCATCTTTCTCTGTCCAGGATTTGTGGAGATTGTTCTTCCTGTTTGCTTCATTATTGAGTAATTAACGAATCAATTTAGGCTACACTTATTTAGTCTATTCTAGCTGATCATGGGTATGTATTTATCCTATCAACTCAGTTTTATGCTTTTAAAGTTGTACCTTTAAAGTGTTGTTGAGGAGGCTACCGTAATTTTTTAAAGCTGTTTCCTGTTGTTTTTACAATTAGAATAACTAGCTGTTCATGCTCTTATGGTCCTGAAACATAGCTTGTGTTAACTTTGATCAGCCTGTGGCCAGTATATTCTCCAAGGCTGTTACATGAGCTGAAGAAATAAATAAGGTAATGTGTTGTTTATACCTTCTCAAATCGTGTTACCAAGTCATTGTTACAATTACCAGAAGGGCAAAAAGAAATTTCAGAAGTTTTAAGCCCTGATTTTAATCCCCTCCTGTGTCTGACAAGAACAGATTGCGTGGCGGGATTAAAATATTCACAAGTGTGGCACTTGTCAGAGCCATACATGCCATTTTGATGGGAGATTTTGACTGCAAGAGAGCAGTCTATGTAGACCTTTCTCCAGGGAGGTGAGGGCTGAGGTTCAAAAGTTGGGGTTTGATGATGCAGTTCAGTTCCTAACTGCATTTTAATCAGCAGCAACCAGGTTGATGCCTGGAACTAAGTCTGCTAGTAAAATCTGGCCCCAAAGGTTAGCAGGCCCAGAAAAGGGGTTAGGTGTTTTGGGGGCCCGGAGGTGCAGGAGCGATCAGCTCAGACTTCACTTACCTTGCCAAGGACTCTTCCTGCGTGTCCCCCGTGGCATTCTCGTATTTTGCTCACTCGACATCTGCTTGCTGGCCTCACATCACTGATACAGGGTTCAGACCAAAGTCAGGCCTGGTGTATATAAATGAGGTCCAGGAACTAGAATGGCCCAGGCCTCGTATCAGTGAGCTTGACACCTGCAGTTTTGTCATGTATTTAGCATTCAGACCTATGTGTGCAAATGGCAAGTTGTCAACATTATGTCAAACAATGTGGATAATCATGCAGCTCGCATCTCTTAAGAGATACCAGTTAAAATGAAAATAAATTAGCCCTTTCCAGGAGCTTGCTTTAAACATTCCACTCAACAATAAAAATCTGCTTTTCACTCTCCACTCCCTTCCAGAAATTTCTAAAGCCACCAGTTCTGCAGACAGCGCTGTCACATTTTATGTTTTTTGCCCTACAATGCAAGTGATGAAATGTTAATTTGACCTGCAGCTTAAGTTACAACTGGCCCATGTTGCACTGCACTTTCACTATTGTTGCCATATATCATAGGTTTATATTCAGATTTGTTCTTGAAATGTCAGCTCTTTATGGCTGCACCAATTATTTCTGAAGCAGCTGGTTAGCTTTTGCTAATTGTCCCAAGGTTTTGTCCAGTGTTTCCTTCTCTGCTATGTCAGTAAATGATGTGGAGATGCCGGGCGTTGGACTGGGGTAAACACAGTAAGAAGTTTAACAACACCAGGTTAAAGTCCAACAGGTTTATTTGGTAGCAAAAGCCACACAAGCTTTCGGAGCTCCAAGCCCCTTCTTCAGGTGAGTGGTAGCTTTTGCTACCAAATAAACCTGTTGGACTTTAACCTGGTGTTGTTAAACTTCTTACTATGTCAGTAAATAACAACACTCTCTTGTTGAAAAGTTTAAAGCTATCACTTAACTAAGTAAGAAGTATAACTATTCCATGTCAACAATACTCAAGTTATTGTGGACTTTGAACTACACAGTACTGAATAAATTGAAGGATACAATTTTCCCTTGAAAGCAGTGTATGTGTGTTACGAGAGGTAACTTGAATTGTTACTTAAACCGTCAATGCTACTTTTCTTTAAGTTCCAACTGGAGTCAATTTTCTTGCCTTCAAACAAGAAAATATTGTGATCGGATCTGGAATCTGTTCTTTTGTGTAGCATGTGATATAATTTACATATAGTTGCAGCTGGAATCAGACTGTGTTTTAGATTTTCAACATTTGTCCCAACAATTAGTGCAACAACAGAGGATTTTTTGTGAAATGTTCTGGAGTGAATAAATATAGTGGTGCACAATATTTTAATGACAGGGGCTATTCAGTATTCATAGTGGCATTAAAAGAAAAATTTGGCCATCAGAAGTAATTAACAGCTACATGCTAGTGAGATTAATTGTAAAAACAGTGAAGATTACCTATTGCAGAGGTCCACACAGCAGGGAAAGATTTTGATCTAGGGTCAGATTACACTGTGGTTATAGTTAAATGAACACATACTTTGACGTGGTTCCATAATAAACCATGACTGTGTCACAACATGCAAGCCTACTGCTCTATGATGATTGAATTAGTCAGATTTTGTTTTTATATGATTTTTCTCAGCAATGCAGGACCGATTTAAACCCAAATCAGTTACAATCAACTGGGCGATTTACCCACTGACATCTCGCACTTTTCACCCTGTCTTCTGTTTTAATTTGATCTTCTGAACAGGCAACAAGGGCACTGACCTGAATTTGGCTGGGTCCTTCTTTAAACATGCAGATTGGACTCTGATGATTTCATTGGGCACTGACAGCAATGTTGCTCTGATTGGATTAAGGAAGCCTTTGTGGCACTCTCACCAGATGAAGATAGGATCTGGGGTGAGAAGAGGCCCAAACAGAAAAGTTTTACTTTTTTTGAAACTTTCCTTATGGGATTATATGTGGAATAGGAGTGTTTCTCTGCATCTTACACAGAACATTAGGCGATGCCTGCCTCAGGGTGCCTTTATTTCACTCTCGAGATCCTCCCAAAACCCCTCCCTGCATCCTGACTCAGGGATTTCATTCTGTGCTGTTATGATTATAGTTAGGCTACTGGTTTATTTTCACTGTTTTGATTACAGGTGTCATTTAATGCAGGCAACAAGGTTCTCACCTGGCAACTGGAGGAAGAGCCCCACAGTGTCTCATTTGGGGATTTCTCTTCATATTAAGTGAAGTGGACAGCTGCAGATCCCTGGGATCAAGAACCTCTGAGACACAATTTCTGCACCCCCTCCCCCTGACCCCGCCCCTCCAAGAGTTGAAGGTCAATCAGGGGCTGACAACTGTGCATTGTAGGCAGCGTCAACAGGAGCAGTAGCTGCTGCCAGAAATGTACTCGCCTGAGGCCCAGGAATGCCGAGGGACCCAATCCAAAGATGAGTCAGGGTGGGATGGGTGTCACAGGAGACTAGGGAGGGAAGAGGCTCCAACAGCAAGGGCAGAGCATGGCTCTCAGCGACTCCTCCCAATGCTGGGTTCTCCAGTCAAGCACTGAGTACCTTTGAGCAGAACCCGCTCTTCAGGCTTCCCACATGGTGAGTCCCTTGCCCATTGTGACAGCGGTGGAGGGTGTTTTGAGTAATTTAAAGGTCTCAATTGGCGACAAGGTGGGAAGGCTGTCCATGAGCCTTCCTGCCCCAGCCTATTTACTTGGAACAGGACAGGATGATGGAAGGGTCCCCACTCACCAGCCTATGTCCAATTAAATGCCACCTGCCTCCACATTCATCTCGGAGGAGGGCATCAAATCCACTCTACATGGAATTTGGGATCTTGTAATTGTGTTTATCAGATCAAATTCTCCAATTCACCTGTTTTCTGTGTAAAAACAGTGACCTTAGAAACGATCTCTCATTTTCAATGCCGTATCAGAAATAGATGCATTGAATGGGGTGCAATGAACAGAATGACAAAGTTTTTTTCAGTTATAAATATGTTCTCATTAAAAAAGGGCAGAAGTCTGGGAAGGGGAGGAGGTATAGGGTAGGGCAGGGGAGGGGAGACCTGATCCAAGAATTTTCAATTGTGAAATCAATGACTTGAGATACAAAGAACAGAACAGTACAACACAGAAACAGGCTCTTTGGCCCACCAAGCCTGCACCGACACATGATGCCTTTCTAAACTAAAGACCTTTTGCCTCTACGCAGTCCACATCTCTCTCTTCCCTGCCTATTCATGTATCTGTCAAAATGCCTCCTGAACGTTGCTATTATATCTGCTTCTACCACCTCCTCTGGCAGCACATTCCAGGCACTGACCACCTTTTGTGTAAAATAAATGGAAGACTAAGTATCCATTCCTAGCATTCTAAGTATGAAGCCAAGGAATGGAACTCTAATTTATGGAAATAGCAAGATATGTATATTTTAAGGTGTAACTTAATATTTAGCTTTTAATGCTTGTGATAGATTTCCACCTAGCATGATAAAAAATAGTTGAAATGGAGAGAATCTTGATTACATAAACAGTAAAAGCAGTTTAGAAATCAAGGCACATAGACGATGGAAACAGTTCAATTGGATTTTCTGATTGAGCGTAGGCCTAACTAGAGTGAACATACTTCACTATAATTCTGGGACCAGCATCATTATGATACTTTGGAAGTAACCATGCATCATAAATTCTTCCAATTGAGTCCTTATCAGGACGAAGCAGGGAGGGAGGAATGAAAGACCTACAGTAGTTTTTGTTGCCAGATTTAGAGATGTCTAGCAGATCTTCAATTAGACACTTCACTGTTTATGAAAGGCAAAGAGCATTGGGCTATTATCATCAAAAGTGGATTGTAATGTGATTACAGTAAATTTTAATGTAATTTATTTTGTTCGAAAAGTTTTTTTAGTTTGGTGAACATTTTATCTTTGTATACAGGATCTAATTCTAAGGTGCTCCTTCAAAGCTTTTTGTGTGGTCTTTGTTGATGCATGTTATTTTATACAGTAAATTGTTGTTGGACTGCACCACTCCTTTGTTTGGCAAATATATTACAGCTAACAATGCATTTAATACAACAAAATATGCTGCTATATGGCCATAAATCATTCATGCTTCAGGACAATGAAAATGTATTTGTTGTGTGAACAATGCACAGTGTGACAAATACGTTTCGGTCCATGCAACAATTGACTAGTTTGTAATAATTAATAGTGAACATATGATTGCCTGGAACTGCTGAAAGGCACACATCATTCAAATATGTTTAATTTGCACTCAGATATAATTTGAATTAATCAACATATTTTTGCCCTGCACTATTATCCCACTGTGGGCTGAAAAATGTTGCTACTGAAATACATTTGCCGAAACTGTGACCATAATTCAGATTGATAATTGCTGCATTATTTTGAATATTTAGGTGACACTAATGCTCTTGGTATGATTCACAAAATAAAGTCTGGTTTATTTGCCATTAGATGAAAGCACCCTGACTTAATTGGAGAAGTTTCAGATGAAAAGTTACTTTTGATGTCACACATTTTAGTACTCTAGTTTTCCTGGTCCACAGTAGAGCCCCAAATTCTCAAATCTGCATTATGAAGGCCATAAATTAAGAGAATACCTCTAAAGTGAATTGCAGTGGCTGGGCTGAATATAGAATAGATGCACTGAATTCAGATGAAATTATCAACATTATACAACATTTGTGGTTGACATTTTAACCAGATTGAAGATTGGCGGTGGAACCTTGTTGTGGTGCCAGGGATCTCACTTGCAGGCTAATAGCTGGCGAAGAACCGTGTTGCCTTTTGCCGGGAAGGCCCGTCAAACCATACTCCAATCAGGCAGGGGAGAGGCTGGGGCAGGACCTTTTCCTGGAATCAAGAACCTGGTGGCAGAAGTCTCATTTGGTGAGAGCTACTGGCCAATCGCATCTAAGCAGCTTTTATGCTCAGCAGCATTATTGAGGAGAGCATAGCTGTGCCAAAAGGACACATCCAGAGTCCCAGATTTTGGAGGGTGGGGGTCATGGGAAGAGCGGGCAGAGGAGGATAGTTCTTGGTGACTCCCTTCTTCCTGATCTCCAGTCCCGTGATGATCAGGCACTGATTAGCTTTGAGCAAGAGACCAGCACCCCCAACCTTGCGTCCCCCCAACTGAAGTGACTAGCAGCCGTATAGGTTCACTTGTCATTCATGACACATGGCAACACACCTGTTTCCAGCTGGGTTAATCTTGGCGGTCGTGGGATGAGACCATTAAGTGGTCATTAATTGGTCACTTAAGAGTCTCAATTAGTGGCAGGACGGGGAGGCCAACCATGGACCTTCCTTCCCAGAACTTAATCCTGGTGGAGACAGAAAGATGGCAGAGTGCAGGGAGGTATAAGTAAATACCCTGCCTTTCTCCAAGTTCATCACCCATAAGAGCAGAAGTTTCTGCCCACTGAAACCACTGAAATTGGAGCAGGAATGATCAAGAGAAGATTCAAATCAAATAGAAATATAAAATACTGGAGGTATTTAGCAGATCAGGCAACTTCTGTGGACAGAGCAGCAAGAATTAACCTTTCAAATGTCTTACTCTATAGCTATGAAGGGCTTTGCTGAAGAAGAGGAAGACTGTTGTGGGGAGTTCAATGAAGAGGTTTAAATAAATTTAAATTATCACCGAGAAAGAAGAGTGTAGTTAAGAGAAATTTCTTTCCGTAAATATTAGCACATAGAATGCTTTGCCACAGGAAGCAGTTGATACTGGAATGATTGCATTGTTTAAGGGAAGAATAGAAAAATATTTGTTGTAGGGTAAGAGAGCAAATCGTTGGGATTAGTCTGGGATTGTTCTGGTAATGCTCAGAGACATTGGCCTTCTTCTGTGCTACAAACATCTATGATGTCATGCTCTTGTGTTGCATGGAGTTTGGTAGTTACAGCTGAATGCAAACTAACAGTAACTCACTGTGGTAGCTGGGTTGGTACTAATATTCGGCATATGATTTTGTTTCGGGCAGTCATGGAGAATATTGTGCATGAGCTGGATATTTGCAGTACGTTTCCCAAATTACATCCTCATCACTACAAGGCTGACAAAGCCTAAAATCAGTACTTGTACAATGAGTAAGATGGAGTGCACAGAGAACTTGTCTAAATGCAAATTTCTCCAAAAGTCGATGAAGTATATTGATAGGTTCTGAAGACACGTGTTTAATGGCAGTTACTGTCAAAGTCTTCACACCCAGCGACAAATAACTGAAACCTTTGTTAGGATTTCAAAATACAAACAGCATTGTGTTCCGAAGGTCTGCAATGGCAAAATCTATTACTCATTCTTAGAATCATAGAAAACCTACAGTGCAGAAGGAGGCCATTTGGCCCACTGAGTCAGCACCAACAACAATCCCTATTCCCGTAACCCCATAAATTTATCCCGCTAACCTACGCATCCCGGGACACTAAGGGGCAATTTAGCATGGCCAATGCACCTAACCCACACATCTTTGGACTGTGGGAGGAAACCGGAGCACCCGAAGGAAACCCACACAGACACAGGGAGAATGTGCAAATTTCAAACAGACAATGACCCAAGCTGGGAATCGAACCCAGGTCCCTGGAGCTGTGAGGCAGCAGTACTAATCACTGTGCCACCATATCGCCTATATTCAAAACGTCAAAAATAAGGGCAGGAGGTTTTTAAAGCTTACATGATAGCTATTTGCATCTGATTCTTCAAAGCTGTGAATCCAGACAAAACGCACACTGGCATCAATTGCAGCCAATAGTCTGTAACATTGCAGTTCGTAACATCCTAGCTCCAAAGCCTCTTCGATTTAGGGGATACCTCAAAGATGCACTGGGGAATGCATCTGGGAAGTTCCCAGATAAGGGTTTATGCACCAATTGTCTCGAAGTGCTAACTTCCCCTGGACAATTGCGCTGTGCTAGGAACCACCCAACAAAGCAACTTCAATCGCTAATTTCAGATGGTTCTGCCAGTTTTACCCTCATAGTTACTCTGTAAGAGTTTGAAGAAATAAAAACAGTTCTAACTTCAGTGTAACTATTTTCAGGATTGAGACTGAATCTTGCAAGGAACACTCCGGGAACCCCCCCACTTCCCAAATAGGATTCCCCCCATGTCCCTGAACCCCAGCTGCACCTATTCCCACCCCCAACCCAGTTCAGAGGAGGTTTACTAGATTGATACCTGGAGTCAGTGGATTGTCTTACGAGGAAAGGCTAGACAGACTGGGCTTATTTCCATTGGAGTTTAGAAGAGCGAGGGGTGACTTGGTTGAAATATATAAGATAGTAAATGGTTTAGCAAGGTGAATGTGGAAAGGATGTTTCCTCTTTTGGGTGAGTCCAGAACTAGGGGGCACTGTTTTAAAATTAGGTGTTGCCTTTTTCATAGAACAGCATCAGAATCCCTACAGTGCACTGGAGGCCAGTCAAGTCAGCCCATCAAGTCTGCACCAACTTTCCAGCAGAGCTACTTACCCAGGCCCACCTCCCTGCCTTAGCCCTGTAACCACATGCATTTACCCCACTAATCCCCCTAACCCAAATATCTTGGGACACTGAGGGGCAATTTAGCATAGCCAATCCACCTAACCTGCACATCTTTGGATTGAGGGAGGAAACTGGAGCACCCGGTGGAAACCCATGCAGACACAGGGAGAACATGTAAACTCCACACTCACTGTCACCCAAGGCTGGAATTGAGCCCGGGTTCCTGGCACTGTGAGGCAGCAGTGTTAACCACTGTGCCAGATGAAGAGGAGGAGAATTTTCTTCTCCCAGAGGATTGTGCGCCTTTGGAATTCTAAGCCTCAGAAGGTGATAGATTCTTATTAGGCAAAGGAATCAAAGGTTGCCGGGGGGTAGATGGGAATGTAAAACTTGAAACACAAACAGGTCAGCCATGATCTTATTGAAGGGCGGAGCAGGCTTGAGGGCTGAATGGCCAATGCTCCTATTTTGTATGGTTGTATAGCATTTGAGATGCTTGAAATATCTGAACTTATCACCACAGCAACTGGATTCCGTCACATCACTTGAGAGACTATTATTGCCATGGTGACCTGCTGTTTGGTTCTCAGCCAGCACTGTGTGAATATGGTTTGCCCAATGCTTCATTGGCCATCTAAAAGAATCCTTGAGCTGGCTCTCTGGCTATCAAATTGCAATTCCAGCTGTACTTAATTCCTCCTCCTAACCTGTTCTCTGTGCCTCACCCATGTATTTCCTGCTGAAGCTGATTAATTGACCCATCTCACCCACATGTGGATATAGCTGTGTTGTGGTTGGCACGGCTAGCCCTGGCTCCTGTGAAATGATTGCCTGAGGTGAGTTAATGGACAGTAACATTACCTCCCCATGTACTCAAATAAACAGAAGAAGAACATATTTTAAAACATTTATAGTAAGAGTCCATTGAAATATTCCTTGATAATGGTAAGACATTGTGGTGAGCTGGACTGAAGTAGTACAGTGACTGCTTATGTGTGGAAGAGTGAATAAGTGAATAAGAAATAAGAAGTAGAGGATTGTAAAGGATTGGGATAATGACCTGACCTCAATCTCTTCTGCCCCCTTTATTGCCTTTATACCCAGCATCTCCTTATCAGGATCTGGTGACTCCAATTATCTTCACCCACTACCTTTTATAACGTGTGGCTTTCTGCAAACAGATATAAAAAATACATGGGTTGGAAGAAGAACGTGAAAAATGATCTTTGCCTCTCAAATTTCTAGGCAACCAGCCAGCATTGAATGTGGGTTGTGCTGTTTTCAGATCTGTTGCACTGGCACCATACTTGGAGCCTGTTGGCTGTCTTAGTTAATGGACTGTAGGATACGCACCTTGATACTTCAAGATTACGGTAAAACCAAGCATTTAGAAAGCAGGTGACTGTTGGCACAGTGCAGTGCATTCTCCTTTGATGAATCACCAGTTTCGATGACAGTGCAGTTAAGATGCATTGTGAAAGAACATTGTAAACCAAGCCACATTTCAGCACATTTACTTTGCCAATGTTGTTTCGAAGTCAGCGCTACATGTGAGAGAGCATTCAATCTCTGTCACATCTACCACTGATTAAAATTTCATGATCAGGTGCTGGCAGAGGGCAAAGCTTCCTGTCATGAGCTGAAATCTGAGGCTCAGGTGAGTCAATTCTTGTTTCTATCCAAAGTCCACACATGTAGACTTTTCAGCAGAATCAGGCACAAGGGCTCCAGCCCTTCATGCCCTGCTGTCGCTGCCAGAGAGGATGGAGAATTTGGCACTCAGCCAAATCTCCATTTACTGCAGTGGGATGGAACAATTCTGACATGAAAGGCCAGAGAATTCTGGCCACAAACTCTTGCCGGTTTTGGCTTTCTCCTCTCTGTCTCACCCTAAGGCCACTGACCACTGCTTTGAAAGCTGCCCCAGCTGAGATCAACACCACCAACATGTAGTTACATATTTAACATAATTAAACGTTCCAAGGTGATTTGCAGGAACATTTTGTTATCGAACAACATTTGACACCAAGCCACATGAGGCTATATCAGGAAAGGTGATCAAAAGATTGGTCAAAGAAGTAAGTTTTAAAGAACACCTTTAAAGGAGAAAAGCAAGGTAGAAAGACAGTCGTGCTTAGGAAGAGAATTCCACAGCTTAGCACCCCAGGTGATGAAGGAACCTCCACCAACGTAGTGCAATTAAAATTAGGGTTGTTCACAACACCAGAATTGGAGGAGCACAGATATGAGAGGATTGTGGGGCTGGAGGAGGTTACAGGAATAGTGAAGGACAAGGCCATGAAGCACCTGAAAACAAGGATCAGAAATCTTAAATTGAGGCATTGCTAAAATGGGAGCCAATGTAGGTCAGTAAGCACAAGCATAGTGGGTGAATGGCACTTGGTGCAAGTTTAGACATGGGCATTAGAGTTTGAATGACCTCAATATGGAGGGTAGAATGTTGAAGAACAGCTAGGAGTGTTATAAAATAGTCAAGTTTAAATGTCACAAAGACATAGACGTGGGTTTTGGCAGCAGATTAACTGAGACAAGGGTGGAATCAGATGGAGGTGGAAATAGGTGCAGATATGTAGTTGGAAGCTTCTCTCTGGGTTAGCTGTAACACTAAAAGTTGCAAGCATATGGTTCAACCTCTGACAGTTGCCAGGGAGAGGAATGAAGTCAGTTGTTAGAGATTGGAGATTTTGGTGTGAGCTGAAGACAATGGGTGGGATTTTCCAGCACGTCCCGTCGGCAGGTTCTTCCACTCCCACCAGAAGCAACACCCCACATCGGGTTCCCTGGTGAGATGAGCAAACTATGCAAAACGCTGGAAGATCCCAGCGGTAGGCAATGGCAAGCTGCCTCCATCACCGGAAAACACATTGTGGGGACACGGGAAAGTCCTGTCCAATGGCTTTGGTCAGTATGTTATAGAGTGAACCTGGAACTTCCCTAGGCTAACTCAGTGGTGTACTGCCATTGCATTTGCACATGGAACCATTTTATTTGCTTTTTTATACTCTCAATCATATGCTAGATTAACCAGAGGAGCACTCCAAGAGAAAATTGACATTTTGGGCCTGATTTTACCAACACATTGCGCCCATTTTCGGGCGCGAAAACTTGGTAAAGTCGAGCGTGAGGTGAGTAGCACGATCCACGCCCACTTCCGTGCCCGTTCCCCCTTTACCAAGCGGCTAAAATGGCCACGATCGGCACTGCGCCTGAAACAGGCGCGACATAAATTTAAATGTATTTGCATGCATTTAAATTGACTTAATGGGCTGCACACCCAAACTTACCGGCACTTCCCCCTTTACCACCGTGTTCACCCGTTCAGATTCGGCACAAAACAGACATGGGTCCTCCAGTTTCTGAGGCGGTAAGTTCAGAGCGGCTGTCTAACTCAGATCGGTGGGAAGAGGAGGAAGGAGGCGGGTCAGATGGACCTCTAGTGCGGGGTTGGGGAGGGAAGTGGGCCAGATGGATCTCTGGTGGTGGTGGGGGAGGGGGAGGAGGAGGAAGAGGAGGGAGGTGGGTCTGATCGCTCTCTGGTGGGGGAGGGGAGGAGGAGGGAGGCTGGCCTGATTGCTCTCTGGGTGGGGGAGGACGAGGGATGCGGGTCTGATCGCTCTCTGGTGGGGGAGGGGAGGAGGAGGGTGGTCAGATGGATCTCTAGTGCAGAGTTGGGGAGGGAGGTGGGCCAGATGGATTTCTGGCGGGGGGTGGGGGGCGTGGGTGGAAGAGGGAGACGGGTCACAGGTCAGATGGAACTGTGGTGGAGGGGGAGGAGGAAGCAGGCGGGCCAGATCATTCTCTGGTTGTGGGGGGGCAGGAGGGAGGTGAGCCAGATCATTTTCTGGTGGGGGGAGGAGGAGGGAGGCAAGCCAGATCGTTCTGATGGCGGGGGGGGGGAGGGAGGCAGGTCAGATTGATCTCTGATGGGGGGGAGAGGGAGGCAGGTCAGATTGATCTCTGATGGGGGGGGGAGGGAGGTGAGTCAGATGGATCGTTGGTGAGGGGGGAGGAGGAGGAGGAAGGTGGCTCAGATCGTTCTTTGGTGGGGGAAGGGGGGTCCGCTGCCACTCTGCGTGCAATGGTGGGGGGGGGGGAAGTGGGGTGGGGGGCTGCAGTTGGTCTGGATAATGGGGGGGTGGGTGGATAAGGGGGACGGTTATGTTTGTGGGGGTGGGCAACGTTTGTGGGGGCCATCGCTCCCGGGTCGCTTTATCCGGCCCGGGAGTGATGTGGCAGGGGAGCATTTTTCAAATTTTTTTTACTGTGCATACACAGTTGAAGGCTCCGAACAGAGCTGCAGCGTTTCGGGCGTGATAAGCCCCGCCCACAGGCTTCTGCAACGTGATTCAGAATTGCTGCTTTTTTTTCAGGCAGAGTGTGTATGGGGGCGCCTGAGAACGGGTCTAAAAGATGGTTCTGAATCACTTCCAGATTCAGCACTTAGAATCAAAATGGTAAAAATCGGGCCCATTGAATCATGCATCATGGAAAAGATTAACATAGTCATCTAGCCTCAGGTAGAATCTGCCCAAACACATCCAACATTAATAAAAGCCCTATTACTTGAAAAATGTAATATTAAAAATTAAAAGCACTGTTAAGTTTATTAATTAAAACATCCTTCCCATTCATTATTAGGGAATAAATTATTGGCATCTTGGTTCTTTGCAAAATGAATTTAATCAACATACTTGCTCGGAGCGATCAACCTCTTACTAACCATCAGTCAAAATACATTTGCTTTTGACAAGGTCTGTGAATTTTGAAAACACACACTTAAACTGGTTACAAACTGTTGAATTTTACAATCATGTTTTTCAAAACTTTCCTGCATATTTGATTCTCATGCTAAAATCATTGTTTGCAGAGCTCTTGAACCTTCTTAAAAATCAATAGCAATTTAGTTTAAGTAACAAGATTATTTTATATTAATGTTGTATGTTGCCAAACGTTCTTAATTCACAATTTGGCTGGAAAATTCACTCGCTTCTGCAAATTCAACAACTATATGAAACACCTCTGAATTCTGTGTTTGATCATAATGGCATTGATTTTGTGATGGTAATGACTGGAGAACTGTTAGCGTTCACCGTTGTTGCTTTTCTGAAACTGACAGCACATTTGAGAGTTTGCAAATGTAAAGGAATAATGCAGAAATCCAAAAGTTGCTGTCAGTGATTCTCCACTTCTCCAGAGGGTGCATTATTGAGGTCTCACATTTGCACTGTTAAACTTACTGTAAAAGCTCTTGGAAATGTTTCACTTTGTTGAATGAGCATGTAATTGGGTTTTTTTAAGCAGCTTTCTAAATTCACAGTGGTTATCACTGCTGCCTCACAGCACCAAGGACCTGGATTCAATTCCGGCCTTGGGACACTGTGTGGAGTTTGCATATTCTCCCCATGCTAGCATGGGTGTTCCAGTTTCCTCCCACAGTCCCAAGATGTGCAGGTTAGGTGAATTGGCCAAGTGTCAGCGGGATTAATGGGGTAAATATGTAGGGTTACGGGGATAAGTCCTGGGTGGGATTGTGGTTGGTGTTGACTCGATGGGCCAAATGGCCTCCCTCTGCACTATAGGGATTCTATGATAATTACCCGTTAAACACCCTTACTGGCCCTGAAAATCTGATTTTATATTTGTGGGCAGAATCTTCTCGATTATAATAAATTACTTGGCTGATTGTATTTCCCTCTGTTGAATACCTGGATAATATTCCTTGGATAAATTGGAACCATGCTGTACAATTAAATGTGGGATATCTGATAAAGTTACTCTTATTCAAGCGAGTTCAATGAGAATCAATCAGAACAATGCTATACTAATTTTTGAATTAAGTTCAAGTTCACTGAGGCCCTGTTAAAAATAAATGCTGCATTATTGTAAAATTGATTATAAGTAAAAAAGAGTAAGTATGTACTTACAATTAAATGGTTACTGCTCTTTAGCTGTCCCTGCCCTATCCTCATCCTGCTCTCATTTACAGTCCATCTTCCCTTCGAATATTTTTGTTGCTTGAAGCAATTTTTCAAAGGGCACATTTGTCTTTCAGCAGCTTGCCATAGAATGCAGTACAGTCCAGGTCAAAATTTATACACAAACAAAATAGTCTCCATAGTAGAAACACTGAGGAGGGGTGGATTTTCTGCTCCCATTTTCATTGGGTGGTCTTGGGGATGGCAGCAGAAAGTCTTGTGAGATGTCCAATTGTGTTTCATGTCGACATAAAAGCGGGACATAATTGTCCCTCTCCACACCAATGGCATAATGAGAATGCTGACATTCAACATTGGGAATATCGACATCCAACACAAAGAGTGCATCAAATTTATTTCGAGTCTCTTTGGCTGTGGCATGATCATAAGAATCCTATTCTGGATCAGGTGTGGCACTTTCGGAATTAGCCTTCCACAATATATCCTCTTGCTCTCCACCCACTGAATTAGATATTCTGCATTTTTTGAACATCCTGATGACAATTTGGGCACTATTAACATCTCACAATTTGATGACAAAACCACACATTAATCATCCACCTATTTTATTTGGCAGCAACATCCCGATGCGTACGTTTTTTGGTGTGTCGGGATGGGAGAATCGCGTGTCGGCCATTTCGCGGGATTCGTGAATGTGTTCCCGATGAATGCGCATCTCCCAGAGCCGGAGAACTGGCTCAGTTGGGACCGCGCTGGAACCCAGCGGGAAGAGAGGTAAGTAATTTAAATCTTTTTTTAATGCATTTTAAATC
Organism: Mustelus asterias; assembly: GCF_964213995.1. Lineage (NCBI taxonomy): Eukaryota > Metazoa > Chordata > Chondrichthyes > Carcharhiniformes > Triakidae > Mustelus > Mustelus asterias. The sequence goes on along the minus strand of NC_135817.1, from coordinate 31,020,079 downwards.
TCATTATCGGGCCCAGCACGGAATTCTCTGGGTCCGATCGCATCGCCCATCCCGCTAGGATAATTTCATTCCTGCAGGGTTTAGAGTAGCTCCCCACTTGCGAGGAACTAGCGGGAGACCCCACTGGAATGAAGGGGGGTAATCAGGGCCCCCCAGGGGCTCAGGTGGTGGGCCCCCCCAGGGGGTCAGGTGGTCAGACTCCGGTGTGAATAGGCCCCACCCCCTGAGCTTATAATGAGATTCACGATTGTGACCTCTGCATTGCACAGAGTGTGGGAGATTAGAGTCTGAAGTTGAACTGAAAAAACAGCCGTGATTTACACCAGTTTTCTCGCCAATTCAGCACTTTTGGAAAATTTGCCCCCAAGATCTTTATGCCCTGATGAGGCGCACATCTAAAGGATGTTAGAGCCCCATGTTTTTTCTTCACAGTCGCCTCTTGATTTCATTGGTTATATGTAATCTGAACATGTCCCACACTATTAAGCTGCATTTCTTTACTTAGGCGCTGGAATGCCTGCCTATTCCACACATTATTGATGCACAACTTCACTCCATCCTCATCCGTCCCATTGTTGTCATGGACATGCACAAAAACTCCAGCAGGGAATTTGATTTTAGACAAGGTTTCACATTTAAAGATTATTAGTTTTAATTTAATTCTGTCAGTCATGCAGGTGAGTAGTAGCATGAATCTTGTCTTCTCTATTGTGCTATGGTTTTCACTAGAACTGTTTTCAAACCTTTCCACTCCGCAGTTCTGTAGCTGGGCATATCGAAATACATAGGTGTTTCATCCATGTTGTTGATGTGATATCATGGCTACTTGTGCTTTTGCTGTTGCCTGATGATGTATCATTGGAAATGGTCATTCTGGCATCAAAGTCTTTTGGTAGTCTCTGAGCGATCTTGGTCTTCTTATGCAACACAAGTAATTTTTGTCCCATAATGTGGGTACAGTAACCCACTAGCTGTTACTCTGAAATCCTTGCTAGACTAATGGTTTGAATTGGCCCACTTAAGTGTGAATATATGAATATATGCATTGCATTTCTGATGATGAATGAAAACTTTCTAAAGATTTTCAAGCACGCATTCAGATACTCAAAATCAAGCCAGTGTTTAGTCCCTCATCTCCTGTTACATTTGGTCGTAGGCATCTTCTTCAGGGCAGATACCTTTTTCCATTCCTGCATCAGATTTTCATTGGGACCGAATTTCTTCTCTGCAGTTACTTGACAAGTTAGCAAATGGTATGATTTTTAGCTTGAACCAGCTTCTTGTTTAATTTGTATTGCCAGCAGATCAATTTCTCTTCCTCATTTGCCATGCACTGTCTGCTCTGTATGGATGTGTCTTAAACTCTGGCGCATTTTTGCAAAAGTACTTCCCCGGAGCAGAGAAGCTACGACATCTTCTCCGGAGCCTTCAACATGTCATTGATGAAGACGAACATCTCGCCAAGGTTATCCCCACACCCCCACTTCTTGCCTTCAAACAACCGCACAACCTCAAACAGACCATTGTCCGCAGCAAACTACCCAGCCTTCAGGAGAACAGTGACCACGGCACCACACAACCCTGCCACAGCAACCTCTGCAAGACGTGCCAGATCATCGACACAGATGCCATCATCTCACGTGAGAACACCATCCACCAGGTACACGGTACATACACTTGAAACTTGGCCAACGTTGTCTACCTGATACGTTGCAAGAAAGGATGTCCCGAGGCCTCTGATCTTCGGTAAGCGTTCTCCAAGGCAGCCTTCACGACACATGACAGCGCAGAGTCGCTGAGCAGAGACTGATAGCCAAGTTCCACACACATGAGGACGGCCTCAATGGGGATCTTGGGTTCATGTCACACTATCTGTAACCCCCATGACTTGCCTGGGCTTGCAAAATCTCACTGACTGTCCTGTCTGGAGACAATACACATCTCTTTAACCTGTGCTTAACCCTCTCTTCACTCACATTGTGATGCGCGATTGATTCACACGGGAGGCTAGGACGTACCCGGGAATAAAGGCTTTTATTCACAACAAGATTGGAGCACACTACTTAACAATACTATCCCAGACTAAGGGCTACTAGGAAGTAGCAGTGACCTTTATACTCCTGTAAGAAGGCGGAGCCGAACGGAGTGTACCACATAAACAATGATAACAGGTGGAACACCCCAACCTTAACCCCAACAGTAACATATGTACAAGTACCCATAGTGGTAACCATCTATGGTTCACCACATTCACCCCTCCTTTAAAAAAACAAAGGCCGGTGGGGTAAGGAGACAATACGAACTGTCCATATGTTCACAAGTTCAGCCGTATCGGAGGTCCGCACTGTCTCTGCGACCTCCGCAGCACTGGCTCCAGTGCCGGTTCTGGTGACCGTGGTGACGACCCTCTCTCCGAGGTGGTGTCCAGTGACTCCTCCAGTTCTTCACACGCCTGTGGACCTCGAGGTGGCGACAATCTCCTGGACTCAGGCAAGCTGTACGCGGGAGTAAGAGGATTAAGTTGAGGTCCTGATGCTGCCCGCGCCGTGTCAGGAGGGGAGAGAATGGGCAAAGGAATCCTAACCAGGGGTGCGGGAGTGATGGGGGTTTCCAGGTCCCCTGCAGGCGCCAGATCTCTGATAGAGACCGTGTCCTCTCGCCCGTCAGGATATGCCACATAGGCATATTGAGGGTTGGCGTGGAGGAGATGGACCTGTTCAACCAAAGGGTCGGACTTGCGGACCCTAACGTGCCGCCGCAGGAGGACAGGTCCTGAGTACGTCAACCAAGACGGCAGTGAGGTCCCAGAGGAAGACTTCCTAGGGAAGGTAAACATCCGCTCATGTGGGGTAGCGTTGGTTGCCGTACACAGGAGGGACCGGATTGAATGGAGCGCATCAGAAAGTACCTCTTGCCAACGGGAGACTGGAAGACCCCTAGACCTTAACGCCAGTAAAACAGCCTTCCAGACTGTAGCGTTTTCTCTCTCGACCTGTCCGTTATCCCTGGGGTTATAACTCGTAGTCCTACTTGAGGCAATTCCTTTAGAGAGCACGTATTGCCTCAAGTCGTCGCTCATAAACGACGAACCCCTATCACTGTGGATATAACTGGGGTAGCCGAACAGGGTAAAAAGACTCCGCAGGGCTTTGATGACCGTGGCAGAGGACATGTCAGAACAGGGGATGGCAAAGGGGAATCGGGAGTATTCATCAACCACGTTGAGGAAATACACATTCCGATCTGTCGAAGGAAGGGGGCCCTTGAAGTCGACACTCAGTCATTCAAAAGGGCGAGTGGCCTTAATGAGGTGTGCCCTGTCAGGCCGGTAGAAGTGCGGCTTGCACTCTGCACATACCTGGCAGCTTCGAGTTATCGATCTGACATCCTCTATGGAGTAGGGCAGATTCCGAGCCTTTACAAAATGGAAAAACCGAGTGAACCCCGGATGGCAGAGATCATTGTGGAGGGCCTGTAACCGGTCCTCCTGCACACTGGCACATGTTCCACCCGAAAGGGCATCTGAGGGCTCATTGAGCTTCCCCGGACGGTACATGATATCATTGTTGTAGGTGGAGAGTTCGATTCTCCACCTCAAGATTTTATCATTCTTAATTTTTCCCTTTAACGTGTTGTTGAACATGAAGGCCACGGACCGCTGGTCCGTGAGCAGGGTAAACCGTTTGCCAGCCAAATAATGGCGCCAATGCCGTACGGCCTCCACAATGGCCTGAGCCTCTTTCTCCACAGAGGAGTGCCGAATGTCAGGGCCTTGGAGGGTGCGAGAGAAAAAGGCGACGGGCCTGCCTGCCTGGTTAAGTGTGGCGGCCAGGGCGAAATCAGATGCATCACTCTCCACCTGAAAGGGGATGGACTCATCGACAGCGTGCATTGTGGCTTTCGCGATGTCGGCTTTTATCCCTTCAAAGGCTAGGCGACCCTCTGCTGTCAGGGGAAAAGAGGTAGATTTTATGAGCGGACGGGTTTTGTCCGCGTAATTGGGGACCCACTGTGCATAGTACGAGAAGAGGCCTAAGCATCTTCTCAGTGCTTTGATGCTAGTGGGTAGGGGAAGTTCAAGGAGGGGACGCATACGGTCTGGATCGGGGCCGATGACCCCGTTTTCCACCACGTATCCGAGGATTGCTAGGCGGTGCTTGCTGAATACGCACTTCTCCTTGTTATAGGTCAGGTTCAGGAGAGTCGCAGTGCGTAAAACTTCTGGAGGTTGGCGTCGTGGTCCTGCTGGTCATGGCCGCAGATGGTGACGTTGTCCAGGTACGGGAAGGTAGCCCGTAGCCCGTTTTGGTCCACCATTCGGTCCATCTCACGCTGGAAGACCGAGACCCCATTAGTGACGCCGAAAGGGACTCTTAAAAAGTGGTAGAGACGGCCATCCGCCTCAAAGGCCATGTATTTGCGGTCCTCTGGGCGAATGGGGAGCTGGTGGTAGGCTGACTTCAAGTCGATGGTGGAGAACACCCGGTACTGCGCAATCTGGTTGACCATGTCAGATATGCGCGGGAGAGGGTACGCGTCCAGCTGCGTGTACCTATTAATGGTCTGACTATAGTCTATGACCATCCGGGGCTTGTCTCCAGTCTTGACCACCACGACTTGTGCTCTCCATGGGCTAGTGCTAGGTTGAATGACCCCTTCCCTCAGGAGCCGCTGAACCTCAGATCGAATAAAGATCCGATCCTCAGTGCTGTAACGCCTGCTCTCAGTCGCGATGGGCTTGCAGCCTGGCACGAGATTTTCGAATAGGGAAGGCGGGGTAATTTTGAGTGTTGAGAGACCGCATGTGGAGCACGCTGGACAATTTGGAGGCTGCTGCTCTCCCACTGAAAGTGGAGGGAGTGGCCCATCGTACCGCAGGGTCACACTCTTCAGGTGGACCATAAAGTCTAGCCCCAGGAGTACCGGAGCGCAAAGGTGCGGTAACACGAGGAGCCTGAAGTTCTCATAGACTGTGCCCCGCACCGTTAAGGTTACCACACAGCTCCCAAGAACGAGGACAGATCGGGACCTCGACGCCATGGAGATTGTCTGCCTGACAGTTTGCACACTGAGAGCGCACCGTTTCACTGTATCCGGATGGATGAAGCTCTCCGTGCTCCCGCTGTCAAACAGGCAATGCGCCAGGCGCCCGTTTACCTCTATGTCCATCATGGACTTGTCGAGTCTGTGAGGCTTGGCCTGGTCCAGGATGATTGACGCCACTGTTGGGTCCCGAGTGTAACTGCAGGCAGCTGAGATAGCCGACGACGAAGACCCCTGCTGGTCTTCTGCGGCCGGTGTCAACCAAAATGGCTGCGCCCATGAATCACATGTGGTCGATGATGTTGAAAACGGCGGCACCCGCAGGTTGCACGTGGCTTGCGTCGTCGTCGTAGGAAATGGCGGTGCCCGTGGATCGCATGTGGCTGAAGACATCGACGAGGCCGGAGACGAGGAGATGGATCCTGGGGAGTCACACGCAGCACTGCTGGGCTTGGAAGGGGTCTTTGCTCGGCACACTTTTGCATAGTGCCCTTTCTTTCCACAGGCGGAGCAAAACACCGTCCTGGCCGGACATCTCTGGCGAGGATGCTTCGCCAATCCGCAGAAATAGCACCGTGGGCCTCCAGGAGCTGCCGCAGCTGTCAGGTCTGAAGTTGAGAGCATTATCGCGCAGTTCCGAGGAGCCGCCGAGTACAGTTGAGGCGGTGGCCGTGTTTGCCACGACGTTCCCACGTGGTCGGTGGGGTAGGTTTCGAGACTTCTGGAGGCCGTTTCCATTGCATCGGCCAATTCTACCGTCTTAGCCAGGTCCAAGTTACCCTGCTCTACCAGCCGCAGGCGAATATAGGATGAGCCGATTCCCGCCACGAATGCGTCCCGAATAAGATCGTTGGTGTATTGAGTAGTCGACACCTCCTTGCAGTTGCAGGCTCTGGCTAGCTGTTGAAGTTCGCGCAGGTACTGTCCCGTAGTTTCGCCGGGCTGCCGCCGTTGAGTGGCTAATAGGTGACGAGCATGAATTTCGTTCGGCTGTTTATTGTACAGCTTCTTGAGTAATTCGATGGCATCTTTGTCATTTTGGGAATCGCGAATTGTTGCATACACAGTGTCGCTCACCCTGGCGTGGAGGACCCGCAATCTGTCGGCGTCGGACTGGACTGCTGTCGAGGCCTCAATGTAATCCTCGAAGCAATTCAACCAATGATCGAAAGTATTCGACGCCCCAGCGGCACGCGGATCCAAGGTTAGCCGATCGGGTTTCAGCATCTGCTCCATTTTTTCCTCGAACAAAATTTTCGGTATTTTGTTGTGAATAAAATTGATGCGCGATTGATTCACATGGGAGGCTAGGACGTATCCGGGAATAAAGGCTTTTATTCACAACAAGATTGGAGCACACTGCTTAACAATACTATCCCAGACTAAGGGCTACTAGGAAGTAGCAGTGACCTTTATACTCCTGTAAGAAGGCGGAGCCGAACGGAGTGTACCACATAAACAATGGTAACAGGTGGAACACCCCAACAGTAACAAGAGTAACATATGTACAAGTACCCATAGTGGTAACCATCTATGGTTCACCACACATTGTCTGTACCTTTTAAGACTTGGTTACCTGTAAAGACTCGCATTCCAACCATTATTTTGTAAATTGAGTTTGTGTCTTTATATGCCCTGTTTGTGAACAGAAATCCCACTCACCTGACGAAGGGGCAGCGCTCCAAAAGCTAGTGGATTTTGCTACCAAATAAACCTGTTGGACTTTAACCTGGTGTTGTGAGTCATCTTACTGCATTTTGCAAAACACAGCCCTTTTTGCCTGCCTGACCCCTTTCAGCCAGTTGTGAGACACCAGTCAGTAAAACCTGCATTTGTGGGATGGAAAATTGAGGATGACTACTAATATGAATATTGCATGTCATAACTGAATTGGGGGGAGGGGCAGTCACCTCATATGCTGAGTACGTGCAAAAATATGGGCCGGGATTCTCCTAAAACAAAAATAAGTGCCCAATGGGCAGGGAAATGGGAGTATTTCACGCCTGTTTCTTTGGGTGTACTTAGCAGAATGAATCTCTGACAAGTTGTGCAAAGCAGAGTGCCTCAGCATGATTCCCTCTGGAAAGTGGTGGGCGGGGAACATTCCCACCTGAGAGGCTGGCAGCATAGCGCTGAGCGGGCCACTGCGCAGGCACCGATCTATCAGTACGGAGATCGGTGCATGCACACTGGCACCCCATCACCAGCCTTCCGATCGCTGGCGTGCCCCACAACCCCCCTGATTGTTGGCCTTCCAGACCCCTCACCCCCGATCACTGACCTACCGGACCTCCCCGGGCCAGTCCTGATCTCTCCGACCACCCCACCCCGATGGCCAGCCCCAATCGCCGCCTCCCTTCCTCTCCCACAGATTCTGCTTGCAGAGTAGAAGTGCCCCCCCGCCCCCCCCCGCCCCCTTGACACTGCCTGGTGGGTAGTGCCAGTTTGCCCCTTGGGCGGTGCCAGGCTGGCACTGCCCAAGGGGCACCTCCCCCTTTATCTCTGACTTCCTGGGAGGCCTCAATGGTCTTTGTCCGCACCAGCGGGGCGTCTGCTCCCCGTTAATGTGGGGCAGTTGTAAACCCCGCTGGCAGGAACCACTCCCGGCCATGACTTTTGGGTCTGGAAAAATTGGATCGTATTATTCACCCGGTTAACTCATATACCATGAGCTATAGTATTTTTGTGGATAGGAGTTTTATTTCAACCTGCAAAAGATGTCGGGCCATTCTTGAAATCACTTCTCCCACGTGCAGGCCCAAATTGCTGACCAGCTCAACATGGGAGCCGATTGATTGCCACCTTCCACCAGTGAGGCATACATTTAGGTGCAAGTCAAATTTATCCCTCAAGCTTATTCCCATAAGCCCTTCCACTAGAGATCTAACAGCCCAAATATAGTAAAATCAGTGATTATGTTGTACCTTGCATCTGACTTACTTAAATGTATTAGATTATACTTCATGTGAATCTATCAACCTGACCAAGGAAGAAAAGACAGATTGTTTCTACAAATAAAAAGGTGCTGATGTTGTTCACTGTATTACTGAATATTTGCAGCACAGAAACAGGCCATTCAGCCCAACAGGTTCATGCTTGTCTTTATGTTCCACACCAGCCTTCTCCCACCTTATTTCATCTCATCCTATCAACATACCTTTCCATTAATGTTTTTCAACATGTGTTTATCTAGCTTCCCTTTGAATGCGCTTATGCTATTTTCCTCAACCGTCCCATGCAATAGTGAATTCCACATTCCCACTACCTGAGAAAATATTTCTCCTGAATTCCATATTGGGTTTATGCTGATTTATTATGGTCTCTAGTTTGGGCTCACATCTTATATCAGATGCCCTAGAGAAGAATGCAGAAGTCAGTCAGCAGAAAAAAATGTTTCAATAATTTAAACCACAGAATTGCCTGATTGAATTACAAGTAATTTGCCACACAGGCTTATAGAACTTACCAAAAATCAATAGTACTCTGTTGCGTTAAAGCTTTATGAAGAAAACAATCTTCAGCTCCACTCAATAAGACTTAATTCACCATGCCATACAAGCAGTAGTTGCAATTTAAATTGAGAGAAAATAATGATTGGTAACCCATCTCCTGTCAGCAAGAGGTTGAGAGAAGCCATTACATCTGACTCTTATCTGTGACCTATTGCTTCTGAGGTTAGGTATCTCTTACTACTGAATCATCAGATCATGTTTAAAATCCAAGTATCATATATATTTATTAGTTTGCTATTCGGGGTGAATTCTTGGTTATAAAAATCATTTCCCCAGTTCTTCCCACAGAATGATTTACATTTGAGTTCTGCAATAAACCTTTGAGTTTTATGTTTCATCATTGTCCCCTTTGCTCATTTTAATGGCTCAGCACTAGTATGTTATAGTACGCAGTACATGCATGCAAACTGCATGGCAAGACGATCAGACACATAATTCTATTTAGATTCTAAGGATTAAATTTTGCTATGATTCTTTATCCATATGAATTGTAAAGTACAGCCTGGGAGAGTGTTCAAACCAATTATGTGCAGGTGAGGAACACATTCGGAAAAAAGCGATCAGAACAGATAAATTGTTCCCTACTTGTAGACAGGAATGTAAATTTGATGGTTGAAAAGAATAAACTTTGTTCAGTGACTGTGAAGGCAAGTTCCAATTGTTCTGCCTCTGCTAATTTCAGTAAGTAGCACTCTTATTTGTGAACCAGAAGATTGTGAGTTCAGGCCTAGTTCTAATGTCTTGAGCATGTAATCTAGGCTGACTCATGCAGTTCCAAGTGAATGCTGCACTGTTGGAAGTGCTGTCCTCCAGATGAGATGTTAAACTAAGGCTCCATTTACCCTTTCAGATGATGTAAAAGATCCCAAGGCACCATATCGAAAAAGAGCAAGGGAGAGAACCATGCATCGTGGTAAATATTGTCACTCAGTCAAGCATCATCGAAACAGATTATCTGGCCATTATCACTAGTCTCTTTGTGGGAGGTTGCTATTCGCAAATAGTTATGTTTCCTATACTGCAGCAGTCACTATATTCCAGAAGTACCCCATTGGCTGAAAACCTCTTAAGAACATCCAGAGGTTATGAAAGACACCAAATAAATTACAAGTTTCTTTTAATTGATTATACTTGCAGCATGAGTTATGACATGTCCCATCAACTGTTATCTAGTTGATTTTTTTTTGTAGTTGAATTTAATATGTAACATTCATCCATAATTAATGCAGGTTTAAACATTGCTTCTGGATATCCATCACCTTCTTTGTTTTCCAAGCAGCAGAATTGTCTCTTAAGTGTAACCACTAATGGATTGTTGGATAGAATAGAGAAAAATAGAGAAGAATTTAGAAAAATAATCATCAATCTCTGTGTTGTCTCATCATCCACTTTATTGTTGATAAAAGTACCTCATTGGCTGAAAGTCTCTTTGGAACATCCAGAGGTTATGAAAGACACCATATAAATTACAAGTTTCCTTTAATTGAATATACTGCAGCATAAGTTATGACATGTCCCACCAAAAGGGACCAATGTCAGCATATCTATTTATTTTCCCATCTCGGAGGAATAGCTATTGAGTTTCACATAAAAGCAGGCTGAATAAAAGAGTGTGACCCACAAAACACATAAACATTCTGGAATCCAATGTGATAAAAAATGAATTTCAGTCATCATACAGCAATAACCCTGGAGATATATCTCTATTCAGGGCTGTTTTCTCGTTGATGGTTTTATTTTTTTTTGCAGTTGAATTTAATATGTAACATTCATCCATAATTAATGCAGGTTTAAACATTGCTTCTGGATATCCATCACCCTCTTTGTTTTCCAAGCAGCAAAATTGTCTCTTAAGTGTAACCTCTAATGGATTATTGGAAAGAATAGAGAAAAATAGATGAGGATTTAGAAAAATAATCACCAATCTCTGTGTTATCTCATCATCCACTTTATTGTTGATAACAGTGTCATGCTGATTCATCCCTTTTGGTGAATGTTCAGGAAAACAGCCAAAACCATCATTTTGTCATGTAATAGTTCATGTTTCCCATTCCAAGTTAGAACCCTATGGACTATTTACCTTGGACTGTGGGCTCAGAATGAATGGATCCAGCTATAGAATTAACGATCTTCAGTTGACTCCAATTTGGGAAAGAGAATAATTGCTATTTAGTGATTTATTTGGGATAAATGTAAGCGTGGCACCAAGTGAGAACTGGATCAGACATGATTGTAATAAATGAGGTAAAGTCTCTTAAAATGATATATAAGTAAATGTCATATGGATACAAAAGTATCACCAACAGCAATTTGAAATCCGAACTCGCACATAACGAATGGTGACATTTGATGAAATATTGCAAGACACCCAGGTAACTGTCATCCAACACAGGAGAACCTCAGGATTTTAAAGAAAAACTTTAAAAAGTGGTTGCAACTGTGTTTTGATTTGTTGATTTAATTTTCAGATGATGATCAATGGCTGTATCCGAATGTGAAAAGACATGTTCTTCATGGATCATTGATAAGTACCTGCTGTTTGTTTGCACTTACTACCAAAATGACAATCATCTATTGGCAGGAAGTATGATTCCCTAAAAATTGTTTTGGATATAGTTTCAAAGTAAGAATTAGATTGCCATTTAAATGTTTTCGACTCTGGATGCCAGATGAGTGAACAGATTGGCTCATTTCATTTATTTATTTTAAAGTAAAACAGGCATTTCCCCCCCCATCAAAATTTCCACTGCTCCACCCAAAATATTTCCTATGTTCCATGCGAAGAGTGCAGATTCAGAAAATGGTTAGCGATATCTTCTGATTTATACTTTGCTGAATCTAACAGTATAATTAAGCCTGCTGAATGCTTTGTTTTTTTGCTGTTCCATGGTAATTTGACATATTCTGTTTTGCCTTTAGCCATTTCTACAGCACTTTGGCATACCTGTGAATTAATGTGTTGTACTTTACACTAGTTCATTGAAATTCAGCTGAAACTGATCTGTCCATCAGCAGATTTATTTAACTCCACTTGTGGCTAGCTCATTGCTTCCTCCATCTCAGGTCCTCTGCCACCCACGCCACCCGCCCCCCCTCCACAAATCCCCCACTCCCACTGCTCCCATGTAATATCATTTGTTAATCAAAATAATTTGTATGATGTTCATAATTTCCAACTGGTAATGTCAATTAGGAAATGTTGGGACACCGACAAGGAACATTCAGTTTCCCACTGTGTTCTTGTGCTAACAAGTTCAGATCCTTAGGTCTGTGATCAGGATGATCAGGTAGTTAACTCTGTGTTCCTCTGAAATTTCAGTTTAACTTCTCATTAACGTAATTATTAACCCAACTGAAAACTTTGAGCAAACATTGAAGGGTTTAATTCAGTCAGGGAAGTAAAAACATTGACATTTCCTTTGCCTGAGCCCATTTGTTAATGGAATGAATGGTCAACTATTCACCTGAGATCATGGAAAAAAAGAACAATCTTTCCATTGTTCCAATCTTTCTGTTGCAAACTTTAGTGCAGGTCAGTGGGTCTAGGCAAAAAAATGGTTCAGCACAGACAATATGGGCCAAAAGGCCTGTTTCTGAGCTGTAATTTTCTATGGTTCTATGGTACTAAACCTCTGCAGGAGATTTCTTCAAAGTTTTCCCTATGTTCCAAAAGGTAAATCATGAAAACTCCAGAACATCAATCCTCATATTATTCTTACTTAAAAGATGTGTGGGCTAGGTTGATTGGCCATGCTAAAAATTGCCCTTAGTGTCCTGAGATGCGTAGTTAGAGGGATTAGTGGGTAAATATGTAGGGATATGGGGGTAGGGCCTGGGTGGGATTGTGGTCGGTACAGACTCGAAGGGCCGAATGGCCTCTTTCTGTACTGTAGGGTTTCTATGATTTTCTATGATATTTCTGCAAAACATAACATCTTGGCGTCAACAGTCCTGGAGTTAGCTTTTTGCACCAAAAGGTTGATCAACTCTATCCATGTTTAGACAAAAAAACAAGACAGCCAGTATGTATGGAGAAAGAAAGAGCAGGTTAATGTTTGAGACAATGGTTTGAATTTTGTGAATTTTCCACTGAAATCAACAGAAACTCCTGGCGAGTACACATGTGCAGATTCAGGTGGAAATCCAGAAGTTGCTGTCAGTGATTGTAAAGGATTGCAAAGCTTATGTAAAAGTGAATTTTTTTGAATTTTATTTTAACTGGCTATTGAAGCCCCCAGATGGCTGCGGACATGGCTGGGCAGTGCCAGCAGGGTGGGGCTATGATGGGGGAGTGGGTTGTGCAAGGGTGGAGTATGAAGCATGGAGCATGTCAGGGGTCATGGAGGGGAACCCATCAGGAGGGTTCCGATGCCGACGACCCGTGTCAGGGAGAAGGTGGACAAACATGCCACAGTGTGGGGGTGGGGGGGGCGGGAGGGGGAGGAAACTGCAAAGCAAAATCTACTTGCATTGTCAGTTATTGATTGATAATCAGTGACAGAAATCCATTGAAATGCTAGCATAAGTAAGTTGGTTGAGTTCTGCCTTGGATTTATTGAGGCTAGCATGGAATGATTAATCATGCTGTCATGAAGTGTGGATTCTTATGTGCTAATGCAAATTGATTGAGTGCTGGTATTGATTTATTGATAAATACTGGTATAGTGTTTTATTGGAATTTAATTCTGACTTTTGCTGATGGTGTAAAATCAGTGACATCATATCAGCTGCTCATTCTACATCCCACCCAATCTTCCCTTTTATAATTTGATTGAATGTAAAAATCGGCCAGCCTATAACTAACATGATCTATATTTTCTTAGATCTTCAGCATTCATATGTTTTCTTACTATCTAAATTAGATACTCTTGTCTTACTGAGAAAGATAATCAGTATTTCTTTTGAAAGGAAAATTAACCTGGTTAATACAAATAAAGGAAGAACATTAGTAAGTGCACTTGCTAAAGGAGTACCACAATACTAAGCACCACACTGTTGCTTGCCATCCTACCCTTGTTACACATTACAATGAAGATCAGTAATGGCCACACTTGATACTTGACATGACATAAAATAAGTTGCATCTCTCTCATCTTCCTTTTCCTTCAAAGAGGGACTGATAGCCAACTGATCATTTGAATTCTGCTCTGTTGGAAAAAATATACACAAGCAAATATTCTCTTTAGGTGATGAAATGTTAAGTCTAGGTAAGAAATCAAATCTGTCACTGACAATTTCGGATCGATTTTCATGATTTTAATTAAATAGGATACAAGTGCACATAAAAGTGGAAGATATTGAAAATGTACAGAAGATTCATCAGTATCTGAGTAAAGAAATGACAGGTCAACGATTTGGGCACTGATCTTACACTCGTGCTAATGTAGAACAAAGGAGGGAAGAACATAAATCTATGGTCAAGACTGTAGATATGTTACAGAGGCAAGTCATAGGTTTAATACCCTGACTGAGAATAATACAGAAGTCAGCAGCAGATCAACACTGGTGAGCAACGTGGGTGGTACCTAGCACAGAATGTTTGAGTTCAAAATAGTTTTACTGACTTCCAACACTTTATCAACTTGTTTTTCAATGGGGCAGTCCAGAGGCCTGCCCATTATGCTTTTTGTTTAGGTGGCGGGTGCACCTGTCCAAAACCAAGACATTAAAATTAGAGTTGTAAGATAAAAGCAAAATACTGCGGATGCTGGAAATCTGAAATAAACACAGAAAATGCTGAAAAATCTCAATAGGTCTGGCTGATGCACCATCAATCAAGCAAAGACTAGTTTGTATGCAAGAACAAATAGGCTTTTATTAACAAGAACTTGGAGCCATCCCTGTCGGAGATCTGGTCCGTACTAAAGGCTAGGGGGAGGAGCCATCGCCTTTATACCCGGACCAGGGGGAGGAGTCTTGGGCGGAGCCGACAGGATGTGCCACATATAAAGATAATAACAGATACTAACTAACAGTGGTTAACCACAACAGATAACAGCGGTTTACCACATTGGCAGCACCTGTGGAGAGATAGAGATAATGGGGGTGGATTTCCTGACCTCACTGTGCATAGATCATGTCAATCCCAGAAATGAGCATACGGGTCTAAAAATCAGTTTTGTCACCGACAAACAGGTTGTGACCATCCTGGTCTCTTTCTAATGGTGTAAACCGGACCAGGCCCTTGCCGATTAGCATATTTAAAGTCACAGTTAAATATGCACAGCCCATTTGATGCCGGAATCTCCCTTCTCCCAGAATCTTCCAACCTTTGGGCGTGGCATGAGATCGGGGAGAATCACAACTGGTCTCCATCAGTGGAGACCAAGAGCGATCACCATACTGGGAGGCCATTGAAGCCCCCAGATGGCTGCGGACATGGCTGGGCAGTGCCAGCAGGGTGGGGCTATGATGGGGGAGTGGGTTGTGCAAGGGTGGAGTATGAAGCATGGAGCATGTCAGGGGTCATGGAGGGGAACCCATCAGGAGGGTTCCGATGCCGACGACCCGTGTCAGGGAGAAGGTGGACAAACATGCCACAGTGTGTGTGGGGAGGGGGAGGAAAGAGGGGTGGCATTGATAGAAGTCAACATCCTTGCAACCTCATAATTTAGATTGGAAATGTTAGGTGGAATTTTCCCCAAAAAACAACTATGTCATAGCAGTGAGAATACTAGGGTGATCTGCAGCGGTCTGTAAGGCACATTCTGGACTGCAATTGTCCCACATTTAGTCACTTTTTGGGAGAGTCGTGAGCCGTGTGCCGGTCCAAGTGAAATTCCTACCTGAGCTGGTGAGTGCTGGCTCTTCACCTCCTGGATTCAAATAGTGCCTGATTACAAGAAACAATTAAGCCTTTTGCTGATGGCAGCTGTTAGTTGGAGTCAATAATTTGACTGCTGTACCAGAAATTAAACTTGACCCCATTGGCTCCAAAATTCTTCTTCAGGGCTGAGTTGATGGTGTTGTGATTAGTTGTCATGTAGATTTTGGAGTGAAAACCTGGACAGTTTCCCAATGCAAGGCAGAGTAATTGCATCTCCAGAAAACCTCGGAAAAGGCAGTGTAAGTTTTGAAGAGCATATTCCTAAGCCCCGTGTGTTTGCTGACACTAAGGCAAGGTGCTGTATGAAATTTATTCTCATTCCTTCACATTGAGGCAGGGTTTAATTGTATGATAATTGTTTAATTGGATGCAGGTGGTGGGCATTTATTGGGGTTCCATTTTGGTACAAATAAGGAGACACTTGCTGTAATTGTGCTGTGGTTGAATTTGGGGGCATGTGCTTCTAATATTTCACTTTGTGAATAACTATAAGGTTGAGTAAAGATTGGCTCCAGTCCTATCCTTCATCAACTGTCTTTCTGGAATATAAAATGGTCATAGAAAATGGTTGCCTAGAGTTGAAAATAAAAGAAAAAAAAGGAAGACTGCAAATCTAGTAACCATGGTAAGAAATGGCCAAAAGCAAGTGTAAATAGTTGGAGTATGATTACTCCAATGTTCTTAAAGTCTGAACCATATGACTAGTCAAAGGATGAAGTTGATTGGCGGTCATGAGTTAATAGCCCATTAAAAGGAAATCAAAATATGGCCTTGGCATTGTTTGCTCTACCAGAGGTAAAATCAGAAGTAAAGTATTTTGTGAGCTAGATGGTCATTAATTGGATACTGATGAAGATTTGGATCATCAGTTAGAATTCTTGGATGAAATTTACAAGAAGGCTCATCTATTAAATTGTCTGGAACATGACCAGGCTTTAATAGATTTTGGGAAATAGGTGATTATATAATGGAGGGGTATCATGAATTTAACAGACTATATTGATGATTGAGGAAATTTAATTTAAAGATCCTTGGTTCAGTGTTAGTGTTGAATTTGCTGGATTGCACTAGGTGCTGCACATGGTCAGGCTCCTGATCTAACTGCTGTTCAGTTCTCAGTGAGAAAGACTTCCTACTGAATCAGATGTTTGCTGCCTTGGAAAAAAAATCCTGAGGAATAGTTATTTCTTGCAGCATTGGTGAAAGAAATTGGGCATTCTATGGTGACACAAAGAATGGAAGACTCAATGATTGCCTGATTTTGAAATGGTCCAGATACTAGATCCGGGTGTTAGTACAATAGCGAGGTTATATACAGACAGAATGAGGCTGAAAGCATCTTAGCAGATTTGGTTAGTGCAGCAGAAGACTAAATTGAAGTAGCAATAATGGTTGAAATAATGTCAAAAATGCCTAAGGAACAGTTGATAACTACTTCCAGGGCGATTCAAAGCATCATTGTGCAATTTACTATCCATAGTGGCGAAGTGGAGCCCTTGAAATGATGCATAACGCAGAGAATTCTGAGGCAGAAGATAATGATGAATCCAAATGAATTGTACTGGTCCCAAGAGTTTTCATCTTGAAACAAATATATTAGTCATAAACTCGTTTAACTGTTCTCTGCTTACACTTCAACAGTATGCTGTCATGAGGACCGACATATGATCATTGAATATAAAAGTACTATTTAATTTATATTTGATGGTAACAGCACATTGAGGCAATTAAACAGAGTAATTCCAAGTTTAAAATCTTAATGTGCCATTTTATGGGTGGCGAGGGGTTCTCTTCATCTAATTACATCACCGAAGAAAGAAAAAGTAATGAATAAGCATTTCTTCAGCCACTTCCATGACTTCAGGATATCCCAGAGTGCCTCCCCATTGGTTGAAGTGTGGTATGAAAATGAACCAAATTACTCCCATAGACAGCAATATTGGAACCTTTACATCCATCTGAGAGGGAAGATGTGGTCTCAGATTAACATCTCAACTGGCCAATGGCACCACAGACCATGCAGCACTCTCTCAGGACTGTGTTAGGACTAGAAGCCATTGTGTTCAACTCTCTCGAGTGGGATTTGAACCCATAACCTACTAATCTCCAGAGAGCTGAATGCTCCAACATGGCAGTCACCCATGCCATTAAGGGTGCATCTGGTCTACCTGCTATCGCAAAAACTCTGGACTGCCCAGCTGTGTGGTCTTGGTAGGGCACCAAGTGAGGGAGGGGTTGTTGGGGGCTGCAAACTAAGTGTGGTTGTCCCTTTCGTAGGGGAGTCTCTTTTTTAAAAATTGTCTTTATTTATGTAGGGATCTGATCATACTCTACATTTACTGGTAGGTCAGTTGGGACCACCCCGATAACAAACCTGCAGTTTCTGTATGCTGGGTCATAATAAAATATGCAATTTTATTTTATTAATTTGTTTTAAAATGCTGGTGGTGCATATTAACTCTTTTTTATTGGGAATCCTATTTGAATATTAAATGTAGGTAATTGGAATTAATTGAGGTTTCACATACAAAGATGCAATTGAACCCAGCACCACATTTTAATTTGAGTTTAACAAGTTTCATTTGAGATTTTGTATTTAGCTGCATTGTCTCTTTAAAAGGGACTATCCCCTTATTTAATTTATTTTGTTTGCCAATTGTTAATTTGATTGCTAAAAGAGTTTGAAGAGACACTTATTGAATGTGGTGTGGTTAAATTTGGAAGTGAATGTTTGTACTGTTACATTCTGCAAATTAAATAAGGCTAAGCAAAGATTGACCCTAATACTAACCTTCATCCATTGGCTTTCAATAGGAACATGCACACATATCCATTTAAAATAGACTAACTTTGGTATTTCTGAAAGGATCAAAGGTCTCCACAAAGATTGAGCAGAAGTTCTGCTGCTCTCCGGATCACCAACCTGCTGTCCCAGAAGTGTCCCCAGCAATATTAGAAACTGTTGAAAGTACCAAGACATCCAAGACTGATTGGAAAATGCAAAAGAGAATGGCCCAAATGAGGAGCAGGTGAAAGAAGTAAAATAAAGGTAGTAAATTATTTAGACATAGCAAAGTAAAATTTAGTACAATATTATTATGATGAGCAGCACCAGATCCAAATTTTGATGTATTAAGAAATTTGTTGCATTAACCATAGAATAGAATCATAGATCCCTACAATGTAGAAGGAGGCAATTCAGCCTGTACCGACAACAATCCCACCCAGGCCATATGCCTATAACCCCATGCATTTACTCTGCTAATCCGCCTGACACTAAGGGGCAGTTTAACATGGCCAATCAACATAACCCGCACATCTTTGGAATGTGGGAAGAAACTGGAGCGCCAGGAGGAAACCCACGTACCCACGGGGAGAACGTGCAAACTCCAGTGACCTGAGGCAAATTGAACCTGGCTCCCTGGTGCTGTGAGGCAGCAGTGCTAACCACTGCACTACTGTGCCACCCTTGAATATTCATGTTCAATATATCAGTACCCACTGTGTCCTAAATTGTAATCTACCTACGCTATCAAAATGAGATGATGAACTGTTGTTTGTAATAACAACCTCAAGAAGAAAGTTTTATTTTTACTCCTAAAAAGTATCTCTTCCTGTACAGAGGGGCCTTAACTTGTATTGTACCCAGGTTCGAATTTCTGATAGCTTACGAAACTACACACCTGCTTTTCAATGAGAAAATAGAAACATAAACATAGAAGAATAGGAGCAGGAGAAGGCCATTTGGCGCTTCAAGCCTACTCCACCATTCATTGTGATCATGGCTGATCATCCAATAGCCTAACCCTGCTTTTTCCCCATAACCTTTGATCCCATTTGCCCCAAGTGCTATATCCAGCCACCTCTTGAATGCATTCAATGTTTTGGCATCAACTACTTCCTGTGGTAATGAATTCCACAGGCTCACCACTCTTTGGGTGAAGAAATGTCTCCTCACCTCTGTCCGGAATGGACTACCCTGAATACTCAGACTGTGACCCCTAGTTCTGGACTCCGCCACCATCGGGAATATCCTCCCTGCATTTATCCTGTCTAGAATTTTATAAGTCTCTATGAGATCCCCCTCATTCGTCTGAACTCCAGCGAAAACAATCCTAACCTAGTCAATCTCTCCTCATACATCAGTCCCGGAATCAGCCTGGTAAAGCTTTGCTGCACTCCCTCGAGAACAAGAACATCCTTCCTCAGAAAAGGAGACCAAAACTACACACAATACTCTAGGTGTGGCCTCACCAAGGCCCTGTATGGTTGCAACAACACATCCCTGCTCCTGCACTTGAAACCTCTCGCAATGAAGGCCAACATGCCATTTGCCTTCTTTATACTGCCTGCTGCACCTGCATGCTTACCTTCAGTGATGGGTGCACAAGGACACCCAGGTCCCGCTGCACACTCCCCTCTCCCAATTTACAGCCATTCAGGTAGTAATCTGCCGCCTTGTTTTTGCTTCAAAAGTGAATAACCTCACAATTATCCAAATTATACTGCATCTGCCATTGATTAGCCCACTCACCCAACCTGTCCAGATCATTCTGAAGGATCTCTGCATCCTCGTCACAGTTCATCCTCCCATCCAACTTGGTATCATCTGCCAACTTTGAGATGTTACATTTTGTTCCCTCATCCAAATCATTAATATATATTATGAATAGCTGGGGTCCCAGCACCGATCCCTATGGTACCCCACTAGTTATTGCCAGCCAATTTGAAAAGCACCCATTAATTCCTACTCTTCATTTCCTCTCTGCCAACCAGTTTTCTATCCATCTCAATACACTTCCTCCAATCCCATGTGCTTTAATCTTGCATGATAATCTCTTGGGCCGGACTTTGTCAAATGCTTTCTGAAAGTCCAAATATACCACATCTACTGGTTCCCCCTTGTCAACTCTACTAGTTACATCTTCAAAGAATTCCAACAGATTTGTCAAGCATGATATCCCCTTCATAAATCCATGCTGACTTTGTCTGATTCTGCCACTGCTTTCTAAATGCTCTGCTATAAAGCCTTTGATAATGGATTAAGTTTACTGGTCTATAATTCCATGTTTTCTCTCTACCTCCCTTTTTGAATATTGGAGTGACATTTGCTACCCTCCAATCTGCAGGGACTGTTCCAGAGTCTATAGAATCCTGGAAGATGACCACCAATGCATCCACTATTTCTAGAGCCACTTCCTTAAGTACTCTGGGATGTAGATTATCAGGCCCTGGGGATTTATCCACCTTCAATCCCATCAACTTTCCCAGCACCATTTCTCTACTAATATTGATCTCCCTCAGTTCTTCCCTCTCACTAATCTTGCATTCTCCAACATTTCTGGCATCTGAAGGACACTAGTGGGGTACCATAGGGATCGGTGCTGGGACCCCAGCTATTCATAATATATATTAATGATTTGGATGAGGGAACAAAATGTAACATCTCAAAGTTGGCAGATGATACCAAGTTGGATGGGAGGGTGAACTGTGACGAGGATGCAGAGATCCTTCAGAATGATCTGGACAGGTTGGGTGAGTGGACTAATCAATGGCATCTGTGAAGACAGAACCAAAGTACGTATTTAGTTGCTTGGCCATTTCTTTGTCCCCTATTAATATTCCCCCATTTCTGTCTGTAGTGGACCTACATTTGTCTTCACCAACCTCTTTCTCTTTATGTATCTATAGAAACTCTTAGTGTCAGTCTTTATGTTCCCTGCAAGCTTACTTTTGTACTGTATTTTCCCCTTCTTAATCAATCCCTTGGTCCTTCTTTGCTGAATTCTAAACTGCTCCCAATCCTCAGACCTATTATTTTTCTTGGCCAATCTGTATGCTTCTTCCTTAGATCGGATACTCTCTCTCATTTCCTTTGTAAGCCATGGATTAGTCCTCTTACCCATTTTGCTTTTGTGCCAGACAGGAATAAACAGTTGCTGAAGTTCCCCCATGCGTTTCTTGAATGTTTGCCACTGCCTATCCACTGTCATCCCTTTAAGTAACTCTTCCCAATCTATCAAGGCCAATTCATACTTCACATCCTCATAGTTTCCTTTATTAAGATTCAGCACTCTAGTCTCCGAATCAACTACTTCACTCTCCATCTTGATAGAATTTTTTATCATGTTATGGTCGCTCATCCCCAAGGGGTCTCGTACAGCTAGATTGGCAGTGATTCCCTTCTCATTACACAGTACCCAGTCTAAGATGGCCTGCTCTCTACTTGGTTCCTCCACGTATTGGTCAAGAAAACTATCCTGTATACACTCCAAGAATTCCTCCTCTACGGCATTGTGGCTAATTTGATTTGCCCAATCTATGTGCAGACTAAAATCACCCATGATGACCGATATTCCCTCATCACGTGCATCACTAATTTCATGTTTAATGCCATTCCCAACATCACCACTGCAGTTTGGGGGTCTATATATGATACTAATGTTTTTTGCCCTTTGGTATTTCTCAACTCAACCGTACAGACTCCACTTTGTCAGAGCTAACATCATTTCTCACTATTGTATTAATTTCCTCTTTAACCAGCAGTGCCGCTCCACCACCTTTCCCTTTATGCCTGTCCTTCCTAAATATTGAATACCCTGGGACATTCAATTCCCACTCCTAGTCACCCTGCAGCCATGTCTCTGTAATCCCAATTATATCGTACCCGTTTATATCTATCTGCACGATTAATTCATCCACTTTATTGCAAATGCTCCGTGCATTAAGGTACAGAGCCTTTAAGCTTGTCTTTTAACATTGTTTGCCTTGCTCCCAATATTTTTCTCTATAGCCCTGTTTGAACTTTGTCCTTGGTTTCTCTGCCTATCAGTTTTCTTATTCTCTTTTCTACCTTTAGTTTTTGTCCTTGCTCCCTCCTTCTCTGACTCCTTACATAGGTTCCCACCACCCCAACATATTATTTAAACCCTCCCCAACCGCTCTAGCAAACACTCCCCCTGGGACATCAATCCCAGTCTTGCCCAGGTGTAACACGTCCAATTTGTACAGGTCCCACCTCCCCCAGAACCAGTCCCAATGCCCCGGGAATCTGAAACCCTCCCCCTGACACCATCTCTTCTGCCACGTATTTATCCGATATATCCTGTCATTTCTACTCTGACTAGCACGTGGCACCGGTTGTAATCCTGAGATCATGACCTTTGAGATCTGATTTCTTAACTTTCTTCCTAGCTTCTTGTATTCTGCTTTTATACCTCATCCCTTTTTTAAATCTATGTCATTTGTACCAATGTGTACGACTACCACTAGCTGTTCGCCCTCCCCCTTCAGAATGTTTTGCAGCCGCTCCGAGACATCCTTGACCCTAGCACCAGGGAGCCAACATACAATCCTGGAGTCTTGTTTGTGGCCACAGAAACGTAATACACAGAATCCATTCCCCTTACAATTGAAACCCCTATAACTATTGCCCTGGCACATCTTTTACCCCTCCCCTCTGCAGCAGAACCAACCGTGGTGCAACGAGTTTGGCTGCTACTGCTTTCCCCAGAGAGGTCATTCCCCTCAACAGTATCCAAAGCGGTAAGTCTGTTTTGCAGGGGAATGGCCACAGGAGATTCCTGCACTATCTGCCTATCTCTCTTGCTCTGTCTGGTGGTCACCCATTCCCTTCCTGCCTGCGGAGTCTGAGCCTGCGGTGTGACCAACTCTCTCCACGATACTCTCTGACTCGCAGATGCTCCATAGTGTCTCCAGCCGCCGCTCCAGCTCTGAAACTCGAGCTTCCAGGAGCTGTAGCTGGCAACACTTGCTGCATACAGGCTGACCCAGGGGACTGGAACTGTCCCCAGCCTGCCACATGTAGCAAGAGGAGCAAACCACGGCTTGGAGCTCTCCTGTCATGTCTTACCCCTTTAAACTTTTGAAAGATGATTTGTTTGAGATTAATTCTCTGGGGCCCTTTTTTCCTGCTCCTCGTTACTATCGAATATAACCTTTACAAACTATAAACCACAGAAATTACACACAAACTACTGTAGTGTACAACAACAACTACAATGCCAATTACTTACCAGTCACCAACCAATTGCTTACCTGCTGGCTGTAACAGCGCGGTTCGATTTCCTTCTATCTCTCACGTGCCCTTGAGTGTCCCTTGCAGGTCCGCCTCTCCCGAAGGTGAGCACCTCTTTCCCCTCGGCACTGAATTCCTACTCAGCTCCAAATTCCCGAAGCCCTCACTCTGGCTGAAACTCACTCTGGCTGCAGTCTCTCTCCCACTGGCATGCACAAGCTCTTATGCCACCTCAAAATCTGAGGATTTGATGGTGTGTCCATCAGACCCCATCTCCAGTGCTATACTCATAGAATCATAGAATCCCCACAGTGCAGAAGGAGACCATTCGACCCATCGAGTCTGCACCGACAACAATCCCATCCAGGCCCTAACTCGTAACCCCATGTATTTACCCTGTTAATCCCCCTGACACTAAGGGGCAATTTAGCATGGCCAATCAACCTAACCCGCACATCTTTGGAGTGTGGGAGGAAATCGGAACACTGGAGGAAACCCACATAGCCATGGGGAGAACAAGCAAACTCCAGTGACCTGAGGCCAAATTGAACCTGGGTCCCTGGCTCTGTGAGGCAGCAGTGCTAACCACTGTGCCACTGTGCCGCCATCCACATAATTCACAAGCTTGATGGATTTATGAAACAAAACTCATAACTTACTACTCTTGAAATTAATAGCAATGCTAAAGGTAGCCAGAGAAACCTAATTGTCTATATTGCCTTGCTTAAACCCTTCTATGTCACAGGGTGAAAATCCTGGCATCACCACATGGGCTGAAGTGGTTCAAGAAGAAGGCTCACTATCACCTTCTCAAGGATAACTTTGTGTGGGCAACATCCATATTCCAAAATTGATTTTTAAAATATTCCCTCCTTACAAATTAAAATGATCTCCACTAACAGAAGTCTGCCAATTACTGCAACTGTCAATTATTGCAAATCTCCCATGGGGGCCCTGATAATTGTGTGAGTCACTGGCTAACACCCTGGGAGTGACAATCATATTTTGTATCACGGTTACTTTTAACTTTAAAAAAAATTCTGGTTGAAAGAATTCGTTTTTCATTTCGTTCTGTTACGGAATGTTCTATCGAATTATAGTACAGCTCATTAAAGCATTAGTCCGTGTAAAACCACAAATGGTGTTTGTATTTGTGAGGGAACACTAGAAAGACAAAGAAGTGTATGAGTTTCCTTTAGGTCTTCATTGGCATGATCAGGATGGACATCAAGTACACATGGTGGGCTCATGGCTGGCAGAAGCACAGGGGTAATTTGGGTGTTAAGAGCTGCAAGGTGATTAAAGAGGCAACAGAAGACCCATCCAACAAAGAGAGATTGTGATTTTGTTTCCCCAAGTTTAGTGGAAGCAGAGAAGTGATTGTAAAAGTGGGTCCAGTTTGCTTCTGGAAGCAAGAGAGATAGGCACATAATGTTATATTTTATTGTTGTCTAGAAGCATTTATTTTCAATGGTTTCAATGTATCGTTAACTGAAGCAGTACCTTGAAAATGCCTGCTCTTGTTTTTCATGTTCCTTCACTTAATAGTGTTTTATTCTTTCTCTTAGTGGATCAGATGGCATCAGGAATAGACAGAGGCAGAGGGTGACACATTTTGATTCAATTTTCGCCTGGTGACATTAATGGAAAAGGAACTGAGGCAATGTTTAAAACCGGGTGCCGATATTAGAATCATAGAATCATAGAAACCCTACAGTGCAGAAGGAGGCCATTCGGCCCATCGAGTCTGCACTGACCACAATCCCACCCAGGCCCTACCCCCACATATTTTACCCGCTAATCCCTCTAACCTACGCATTTTAGGATTCGAAGGGGCAATTTTTTTAACCTGGCCAATCAACCTAACCCGCACATCTTTGGACTTTGGACAGTAACAATGTGTTGGCAATTCTGATATTGGTGTTGGAATGTAGTACCTGGCAACTAACCTGAAAAGCACAGAAGAGCAATTGGTCATGAAAACAAGCTAGTTAACAGTTCGTTGAAAGCCAGTTACAAGGCATGGAAACCACAAATGTTCATAACACATCCATCAGGAGGAGGTGGTAGCACGGTGGGAAGCCAGTCATCACTGTGTGAGATAATCAGATTGGCATTATCAAAGAAGGAGAGCTCAGAGATGCCCTCTTGCATTGTCGCACAGTTGTTATCATGCGAGCATTACTCAGAGTATTTGGACTGTGAGCACTAGGACAGCTGTAGGGGACAAATTGGTAAATTGGCAGGGATCACCAGGGAATAAATGGGGTGGGAGGATTGGGAAGCCTCGATGGTCAATATGACAGCACGTCAGGCCAAACCTGCCAATGGGAATGAGCTACCCTGGGATAGAAATTACTGGCAATGATAACCAGCAGATGCAGATACCTGGGAACACAGACAAGAGGAACGAAGAACAAGAAAGCAATGAAAATTATACCGTCGGAACAGGGTATACCACCCAAGAGTAAACTATCTTAATGTCAGAACATCAGTGCCACAGGATGCTTCACCTTTCCGGACAGATAGTTTCTGATCTGTGATACCCTAAGAGGCCCCAAAGTTCTCATGGACATGCCCTGTCAGTGGCTGTCAAAGTCACAGTGACCTTCAACTTCTTTGCCAATGGCTTTTTCCAAAATTTGGCAGCAGACCTTGCTGACATTTCTCAGGTGGCAGCACATCATTACATAAGGCAGGTCACTGATGCCTGATCAGGAGTTTTACTCCCCTTGCCAAACCTAAGAAGGTAATTGAAGCACTTGCAGCACTGAACTCGCGTCTTCCTCACAACTTTGCAGCTGCTCACAGTTTGAACTACCCAACCTTACCTCCTTCATTTGGCTTAGTAGCCTTTGCCTGTCACTCTCAGGCTTGTGTGTGCTGTCATGGTCTCCAAAAGCACTTGCAGTGAGGTCTCAGAAAAATGAAGGACAGCTCTGGCATAGGTTCTTGATCTATTGCCGGCTCATTTGCTGCTTGGTCCTCTGCATGTTGCAAGTAGCATGATGTGAACTGTCACTTCCTCTCATGAACTTTATACAACTCACCTATGTAAATGGTGTCTTTTAATGCCAAGTTGAGCATCCTATTCTGCACCATTTTATCTAACAACACTTCTACTGATGCACATAAGGATAAAGGGATTGAATCCAATTTAGCACACACATCAAGGGAGTTGTTGTACCAATCGTTTTTCCTTTGCAACTCCTGCCACCCTTAATCCTTTGTTTTTTTGAAGTTATTTGAAGACAAGGCACTTGGTAAGAAATACCAGAAGTTAAAGAGAAATATTCCATTAGTTCAGCAGACCCAATAGTTATAATACATCCAGGGGAATTGGGCACACTTATCATGTTCAGATTTCAGCAAGCCAAATTCAGTTTAGAGTTCCAGATGTTGACAGAATGGGACATTCAAGTTGAGACCTCTGAAAAATACTGGGGGCCTATTAAATAAAAACTTTAGCAAAGGTATTAAAAGGCCTAAAAGACAACTTGATAAATTAAATCATGCTATTATGAAATATGTAAGTAACAAATATTTAGAGTCTTATTTTGGAGAACAGGAATTTGAGTGACTGAGGAAAAAAAGTAATGAAGAAAAATGTTATGAAATTATTTGAATAATTGCTGTGAAGCTGGTGGCAAATTATTGTCACTGGATATTTAACAGTGAAAATGCCTATCACATTACCACTTACAGGAGTAACAGGATTTCTAATTCTATCACAGTTTATTGAAAATATTTCTGATAATTTTTGGATGTTCAAAAAAATCCAATGGACTATGATATACTAACTTTTATTTTAGAAACACCAAGCTTGCAATTTGGTGAATTGTGAATGAATTAATTCAGATTGCACATTGTACTGAAACTAAGCCATGTTTGGTAAAATATCATTTGTGGATCTTGGATACAGAGCAGAAACTCAGTAAAAGTAAAGTTTATTTATTAGTCACAAGTAGGCTTACATTAACACTGCAATGAAGTTATTGTGAAAATCTCCTAGTCGACACACTCTGGCCCCTGTTTGGTACACTGAGGGAAAATTTAACATGGCCAATGCACCTAACCAGCACGTCTTTTGGACTGTGGGAGGAAACTAGAGCACCCAGAGGAAACCCACGCTGACACGGGGAGAACGTGCAGACTCTGCACAGACAGTGACCAAAGCTGGAAATTGAACCCGGGTACCTGGCGCTGTGAGGCTGTAATGCTAACCACTGAGCCACCGTGCAGTATTCAGTGGGCCAGATTTTACCATCAAGTTGCACCTGTTTTCGGGTGCAAAAACTTGGAAAAGCCAGGTGTGAGGCAAGTAGCATGATCCACGCCCGTTCCCCCTTTATCAATGGCCGAAAATGGCTGCCGTCGGGACCGTGCCTGAAAAGGGCGCGACATCAAATTAAATGCATTTAAATTGACTTAATGGGCTGCACGCCTGAACTTACCGGCACTTCCCCCTTTACCACTGTGTTCACCCGTCCAGATTTGGCATGCAACAGACATGGTCTGCAAAGGTCCGATTTGGGCACTCCAGCTTCTGAGGAGGTAAGTTCAGAGCTTCCGACGGCTCTCTGACTCAGATTGGTGATGGGGGGGAGGGAGGTGGGTCAGATGGCTCTCTAGTTGGGCAGGGGAGGGAGGCAGGTCAGATGGCTCCCGGGTGGGGGGAAGGGAGGTGGGTCACGTGGTTTTCTGATGCTGGGGAGGGGTGGGGGCAGGGGGGTTTGCTGCCACTCTGGTGTGATCGGTGGGGGAGGGGGGTCCGCTGCCACTCTGTGTGCGATTGGTGAGGAGGAGGGGGGTCCGCTGCTACTCTGCGTGTGATCGGTGAGGAGGAGGGGGGTCCACTGCTACTCTGTGTGTGATTGGTGGGAGGGGGAGGGGGGATCTGCTGCCACTCTGTGCAATCAGTGGGGGGGGGGGAGGGCAGGGTTCACTGCCACTCTGTGTGCAATTGGTGGGGGGGAAGGGGGATCCGCTGCCACTCTCTGTGCGATTGGTGGGGGGGGAGAAGGGGGATCCGCTGCCACTTTGTGCGATCGGTGAGGGGGCAAGGGGGGTCCATTGCCACTCTGCATGCGATTAGTGGGGGGGGGGGAAGGGGGGCAGGGGCCATGATCAGTCTGGGTAGTGGAGGAGTGGGGGGGGGGATAAGGGGGTCAGTTATGTTGTGGGGGTGGGGCAATGTCTATGAGAGTTGGGGGGTGGCATTATCTAGCCTTGGAGCAATGTGGCAGGGGAGCATTTTTCTATTTTTTTAAACTACGGCGTCGATCAGAGCTGCAGCATTTTGGGCGTGATGAGCCCCGCCCACAGGCTTCTGCAGCGCGATTCAGAATCACTGATTTTTTTTCAGGCAGAGTGCATATCGGGGCGCCAGAGAACGGGTCTAAAAGTCGGATCTGAAACACTCTCAGTTTCAAGTCCGCCCAGCACTTAGAATCAAAATGTTAAAATAGGGCCCAGTATTTCTAAAACCTCTCATGTATTTTTAAATAAAATTTGAACTGATTCTTTCCACCTGAGTACACGTATTTACATTATGTTGTTAAACGTTAGTAAGGGTTACACTGCCCTTTGGACCCAGTAATGACTGAGCTCCTCTGATGCAGGGGCTAACATTTAGTACTGCTATCAGGAAAACACGAATACCTTGAACGTGGACCGTGAATGAATCCCTTTGTCTCGGGAACTCTCAAAAATATGCTTACGTAGTCAGGCAACGTCCCTGCTGCAACAAATTTAAAAAGTAAGTATCGAAACATGACAAAACTCCTCTGATACTTTGATACAGTGTACAGAAAGTTGTTGAGCTCCATTTAACATTGAGAGACTTATTCTGATGGCTTCATGAGTTAATCCAGTGAGGCATGGAAGAAATGCATCAGGAAAGCTTCATTTTTTTGTGGGCAGGGGGATGGGACTGGGGACTGGCCCATCTGGCTGGAGTGGAGGGTCATACCACTATGGCATGCCACAGAATATCCAGGGGAGGGGAATTGCAAATCATCGGGCTCCTTGATAAAAGCAAATTACTGTGGATGCTGGAATCTGAAACCCAAAGAGAAAATGCTGGAAAATCTCAGCAGGTCTGGCAATCTCTGTAAGGAGAGAAAAGAGCTGACGTTTCAAGTCCAGGTGACCCTTTGTCAAAGCTCAGGCTGCTTGCTTCTGAGCCCCATCCAGCCACATTGCTGGAAGTGTGGATGTTGTGGTGATGCCCACAGCAGTCAAATGACCCGCAGGCCATCCACTGTCGCGGTGTGAATAAGGGAGACTTTAGGCAGGTACCGGAGGATGATCATCATCCGAGAAACCATAAGGTCAACGCTCCACAATAGGAAATTGCCAGGGGGAAGAAGTGTTATCTTTGTAAAAAAATAATGCAGCCACTATAATTTTAATCATTTCACAAGTGTTTGCAACTTCCAAGATGTGGGGGGAAAGATCCCTGCAGGTAATATAATTCATCGCAAGAGTTCGCTTCATTGGCTGCTGAACTTGCCCCACCCTGTTATGTATTTTCCAATGGTTCCTTTAAAAATACAACAGCGAAAAGAAGAGAACGTCCCAGGTTATTACGTCTGGGATTAACTGACCTAACGAAAGGGCGGAACATTTTGTTGCTTAATTTTAAAAGGGACCAGCCGGCAGTTACCTGTTTGCTCTGATCGATGGTTCATTTTCCCCTGTGCGCTTTACAGAAGGAAGAGTGTGCGGTTGTGAGCTGCAGACCCGAAAAGAAATGGTGAGTTCTGCGCTGCAAATAACGAGTCTGATCCTGGCAGTTATAGGCTTGGTCGGGACGTGTGCGGTGACGGGACTGCCCCAATGGAAAGTGACCGCCTTCATCGGGGCCAAACTGGTGATTTTCGAGAACAGGTGGCAGGGTTTGTGGATGAACTGCGTGCGGCAGGCGAACATCCGAATGCAGTGCAAGATATACGAATCCTTCCTGATCCTCAGCCCGGAGCTGCAGGCGAGTCGCGCTCTGATGTGTGTGGCCGTGGCGCTGGCATTTCTCAGCATCCTCACCGCCGCCCTGGGAATGAAATGCACTCGCGGCCTCATTGAGAGTGAACAGGTGAAACGCCGCATCCTGCTAGCAGCTGGGGTGCTGCTTATCCTCACCGGAATTATTGTCCTGATCCCCGTTTCTTGGGTTGCCCACACAATCATTCGGAATTTCTATGACCCGCTGGTTCCAGAGGCTGTGAAGCATGAACTTGGAGAGGCTCTCTACATCGGCTGGGCGACTGCCGCCTTCCTGATAATTGCAGGTGCCATGCTCTGTTGTTCATGTCTCGGAGGAGAGGAGAAAAATTACAGTTATAGACCTGCACAGTATGGAAAGTATAAGCCAAAACAGACAACGAGGAAAGTTCCAAGCATGTACTCCAAAAGTGAATTTGTCTGAATCACTGGGGTTCACAGTGCCTCAGCAAACTATCAATCCAAATGATAGAACCCGGGATGGTTAAAACTGTCTGGAGACGAGCATAATTCCTTCAGGAATTGCAGTGAAATGTTCACTTTACCCCCACCTTATTACTATCACTTTTGTAAAAATCATTCCGTGAAGATACTTGTATTTTATAATCTTTGTGAAGCATCTCTAAAGCAGTTTGAAGAGTGTTTTTAACAAAGTTTATTTTTAAAATTTAAATATATATTTAATAATCAAATGTTTAAATATTTGAAACAAGTGCAAAGCTAAAATTTTCTAATGATATCTTTTGCAAAAATATATAAGGTTTTTTTAAAGGGTTTGTTCAGTAGGCCATGACTTGTTACTGTGTTACAATTGGAAACTGAAGAAAAAATATATACGGTTCAATTTTTGGTGAATTGAATATGCTAATGTTACAAAAAGTAGTTCTAAGCTTTGAGAGATTGTATATTTTATCATTTTCTGTGAGTAATGCTCAGGACAATTAACGCTTAATGGCACACTATGGCAAAATCATGTCATAAATAACTTAAATCATTTTCATTATCATCTGAAAGTTATCTTTTTAATTTGTTGCATTGTGTATCAAGATATTCTTCAATCAAATTGAGTTTGTATGCTATACACAGTGCTTAAAAAAACTGAAAGTGGTACATTTTCTTTAGGGTGAACGTCTCTTTTTAAGGTATTTACATTATTCACGCCCCTATTGGTCTCCCTTTGACACATGGTCAAGCTGGTGGGTAGCTAGTTTGCAACATTCCTTTTAATGACATTTTGAAACTTTTTGCTAATGGATGCACATGAGCAGCTGGCGCAACCTGCTTTCTTTCCTTCAGATTTTCTGTTGCTTCTTGCTACCCCCTCCATTGCAACTAACAAATCAGCACAGATCTGCATCATACAACTACAATGGGCATTTTATTGGTTCCTCCTCACACTAATCGTCACAACATTGTCCTGATCTTACAAGATCAGTAAAAATTGTGAATTTCAGGATTCAATAAACTTGTATGATTCAATTACTACTACTTGTATTATTTGTTACAATTTGATCCAGTTCTAAGATGTTATAAACGTTATTCAATTAGCAATGATTATTTAATGATAAGTTAACATAGTTTTCAATTCCTTTTACCTCCCATCTTGTAGCACGCTAACAGAGAATTTGTACATGTTAATGTCCTGCTTTCAAACTTCTGTGAAAGTATTTCCAACATATCAATACCTCCTCCTGTTTTCCATTAACTGTAGACTGCAGGAACCTAAGCTGTTTAAAATAATGCGGAGGAAGAAGTAAGAATCCTACTAAAGATTATCATCGGATGTTCTGTTTTTCACATTACCAAATATTTTAGAATGAAAACTGACCTAATTTTGTATAACAATCATTTTTGATGAATTTTAAAGCATTCTTTATGCAGAAAGCTTAAAGTGAAAATTGTACTTTTGAACTCAAATATTGTTGCAATCACAGCAGAATTACACTTCCACTACCATTCTGGCTTGGGTAGAATGGATGGTGTTGTTGAACTAGTATTTAGGACAATCTAAACTTTAATTCATGGGCTGTGAACATAACAGACAAAGTGAGCATTTGTTGCTTATCCCTAAATCTCCTTGAGAAGATGGTAGAGCCATGTTCATAAACTGCTGTTAAGATTTTTTCATAGCATTTTGATACATCTGAGCAGTCTATCAGGCCATTTTAGAGGAAAGTTAAGAGTCAATCATACTATTGTGTGTCTGGAGTTGCATGTAGGCTAGGTGAGGCAAGAAGAGCTAATTTCATTTCCTGAAGGACATTAGTGAACCAGATTGAAGTTTTGCAACAACCTGGTAGTTTCATGTTCACGTGACTGATACTGGCTATTTATTCCAGATTTATTTAATCAATTGAATTTAAATTTCCCAGTTGCCAGAGCAGAATTTGAATGCATGCCTCCAGATCATTAGTCTCGACCTCTGGATTACTCGTCCACTACATAACCATTAGGCTATCGTTTCCAACATGTCTATTGTGGATCTGCCCCATTCCAATGGGACGATGTGACACATTTACCACAAGGCTAAAGAATCTCAACTTGACGATTTATCTTCAGGAAAGAAGCTAAAGAGGTTCATTTGCTTTCCACTGAAGTGTTCCTTTGGTAATGTAAGAAACTGTACTGATAGTGTTCATAGATTGAACAGTTCCACTTTTAAAATCAAAGAGGATGAGGCAGAGGAGAGAGAGTGATTGCAAAGTAGGAACAAAAAGTCCAATTAGATCTTTGACTTGAATTAAAAAGTGTTAAGCTTATCACAGAATCAAGTGAGGTTATGGAACATATTTGGTTATTTCGGTTGCTTTAGTGTTGTGGGTCCAAATATCATTGCAGGACAAACATAGCTGACGTGTCAGCACTTCTTCTAAGGAAATATTGTATAGTGAAATATGCCACCTTTGAGAAAAAAACATTAAGCTGAGATCCGGTCTGCCTTCAAGGTAGACATAAAAAAATCCAATGATACTATTTAAAGAAGAGAATTCTCCTTTTGGCTTCATTCCTTTCTCAACAACACAAAAAACCCAAATCAAAATCTCATTTTCAGTTTTTGGATTTTTGTTGTATACAAAATTGACTGCCTTTAAACTGATTAGCTGTGAAATGCTTTAAGATGTCTTGAGAATGTGTCACATGTACTGTACCAATGCCATTGGATGTGTACAGCATAGAGCATGTGCTTGTAGTTTTGATTTTTTTTTGAATAGTAAACATTTGACCTTTGCCAGGGAAGGCTGAAATAAAGGCAGATCAATACCTCAAAGTGGGGATGGGGTGTGGGAGCAGCATAATCCAGGGAACAACGATGAAGCACCTTAGGAAGGGACCTGAAAACAGATTCCCTACCCATATTTTCAGAGAAGTGGTTTAAAAAAGAGTGAATAGTAAAAACTAAACCAGATGAATCACACTCATTTATGATGGTTACAATTTGAGGTTAATCCACCATACTTCTGTTTGTAATGCAAGTACAGAGTGAACAATGTGGTGTTAAAACAAATCTGATGCATAAAAATTCAAGCTAGTTTAAGCCAGTCTCTTTTCAACTCAATGTTTGCCACCTGTCATCTTGCAGTTAAATCCCACCTGTTTGCCTTCCTGGCAAGCCTGTTGCTATCAATTAGCACAACAGGATGTTTGGAGAATTCCCCATGACTACAGTAAGTGTGACTTTGTGAAAAGCAACTGAAGCTAATGCTAGTTATAATAGTTCAAGTGTCTAGTTGAACTCTTGTTTAAAAAAAACTCAGCTACAACATATGCTTCGTATAGGAGACTAATCAAGTGTACACAGACATTTTGAAAAGTTTTAATAAGGTTCCAAATAGGAGACTGTTGATAAAAATTAAAGGATATGGAAATTAGGAAAAAGGTAGAAAATTGGATGAAAAATTGGTCATAAGTTAAGAAATAGCAAGTGTTAAGTGTCAGAGTTGTCAGTAGTGTGTAATATTGTTTCGCACGGTTCTATCTGGGACCACTTCTATTTACTGTATATCAATAATTTAAATAGTGGGTCTGTGCAAGTAGTATCATTGCAGGTAATACTAACACAAGAGAATTTGTAAATGATTCGCAGGATCAAAGGAATGTGAAATAATAATAAGATTGTGGAATATCCAAAATGTAGCAGATGGAATTCAATGTAAGTGTGAGGTGGCACATTCTGAATGGGGAAGGTCGGATAATGTGGAAAAGCAGGGTGATATGTAGACTTTTGTTCACATCACAATAAAAGCGGCACCTCTGATTTATAATGTTTCTTAAAAAAAGCTAATGGAATACAAGGTGTTTTGGCAACAGATATATGGAAGTCATAAGTATTGATAAACTTATGTAACATGTCATTTATGTAAGACCGCAGTTGAAATACTCTGCAGTTTTAGGCTGTACACAGCAATACAGAGGGAACTACAAGGATGAAGACAGACTTTTTTTTATTAGAAGACAGTCATACACGGTGATTTGAAGGGGTATTCAAAATTATGAAGGGAGGACACAACATAAATAGTTACAGATTGTTTCCAATGATTCAGAGGTTTAAAATAAGGAGATGCAGGTATAAAATTAAATGCAAGAGTTTAGGAGAGAGGGCAAGAGGGACACTTTTATGCAGAGTAATGAAGCTGTGGAAGGCATTACAGGAGTTAGTGACTAAAGGAGAAACAGTGTCAAAATTTGAGAACAGGATAGTTTAAAGTTTATTTATTAGTGTCACAAGTAGGCTTACATCAACACTGCAATGAAGTTACTGTGAAAATGTTGGTGCTTGTTCAGTTACACTGAGGGAGCATTTAGCATGGCTAATGCGCCTAACCAGCACATCTTTTGGACTGTGGGAGGAAACCGGAGCATATGGAGGAAACTCACGCAGACACGGGGAGAATGTGCAGAGTCCACACAGGCAGTGACCCAAGCCGGGAATCGAATGCGGGTCCATGGTGCTGTGGGGCAGCAGTGCTGACCGCTGTGCCACCGTGTCGCCCTTGGTTAGGTCGGTGTCTGAAGAAAGGGATAATCAAACGGGTACGTGGACTGCTGCTTGTGTGAAGGATAAGAACCAATATGGACTGGTTAAGTTGTGTAACAAATCCAGGATGCCACCTTGGTATAGTTGATTATGGTTGCATCTTTGAGTCACAAGAGTGAACCACATTAAGTTTTACGTAACAACATCAGAAATATAAACAGTACGAGACCATTTGGCCCCTTGAGCCTTCTCTGCCATTCAAGTAGATCATGGCAGATCTGATTGTGACTTTAACTCCACTTTGCTGCCTTTGACCTCCTGTCTAATTAAGACTCGAATGCATCAATGACGCAACTTCTACTGTTCCCTAGGTTAATGAATTCCAAAAGTTAATGACCCTTGAAAGAGGACATTTCTTCTCATAGCCACCTTGTATGGAAAATCTTCCATTTTGATTGATTTTTGATTGCTCTAACAAACTGTCCTGAATACACTCTATGAACTCATCTGAATGTTACCTTGCCAATTTTTATTGTTTGAACTATATGGAGATTTTGTACATCCATCTGAAAATTCCTTAAATAGATTGGTATCTATTGTTTGATTGATAATAGATTCTCCCATCACTTCAATGGATGAGTGTTCAACAACTAAAAAAAACAATTCAGTGTCTAGGTTGATGCCAAATTAAACTGTATGACGATAGGTCAATTCTCAAATGGCATAACCGATTCCAAACACTGCCAAGGAAGTCAGAGTTGGAGGAATAGACAGAGGCATTGTTTTTGTGCCATGCTTGCTTGTCCTGAAGGTACTTGACTCCACTAAATTTTTTTTTTGTTTATTTTTTTAAATGCTTATTTATTAGCGATACAAGTAGGCTTACATTATTACTGCAATGAAGTTAATGTGAAAATCCCCTATAGCCTTAACGACTTTTTTGAGCAATTTCTAGGTATGTTTGTCAGTGAATAATATATAAATACATGTTGTTGTTTTTGAAATCCACCAACAAGATCTGAGCCCATAAAATGGGTTGGTACTCTGATGTAATAGAAAAGGAACATTGCTTCATTTGGACAGCAATGAAACCATATCCAACCTACCAATTCAAGCAGAACCAGTTCAGGTTAAATATTGTATGGTATTAATTGTAGATGAGCATGGTGGCCTAGCATCCTGCCAACAACTCACTCTCAACCATTGCTAGTCAAATAATGGATAACATCAAAGAGTCAGAATGTCACAGAACAAGGCCATTCAGCCCATTGAGTCTATGCTGGCTGCACTTAGAGATTAACTGGTCATTCCCCTTTATTAATTTTATGAGATCTTTATGTGAGCAAGATGGCCAAAGCATTTGCTATATCATAGCCATTTCAAAGTGACACTTGTACAAGAAGCACTTGGAGAGTTTTCTTTCTAAGGGTCAGAATTGAATACAAGTCCTCCGAAAAGAAATTCAGAATTCTAATTATAGAGTTACATGGGCTTCGGCAGGTTAAAGGAACTCCACAACAACATAAATGTAGCGGGGGAGGTGAGCCCTCAGCACCTGAGATTGGCGACTGGCCTGCACCACTGTTGGGCATTCCTTGTGCGGCAGTAGGTCCTCATCAATGGATGTCATTGGCCTGGGATTCAGTCAGCCCTGGGGCTCCCATTGGAACCGGAGTTAAAGCCCTAGGAAAAACGAGGGGGACAGCTTAAGCCAAGAGTGCGAGCTGAAGAAAGCTGGAGGTGGGATCTGATCTGGGAAAATCAGGTGGAGGAGAAGGAGAATAAGCCTTGTGGGAGAGAGGAGAGCAGGACTTTAGCCAAGAGCTGGAGCAGCAGTTCAAGCCTGGTGTGTTGATGAGCTGAGGTCACAAATAGGGCAGAGATCTGGACCATCAGCTGTGACTATTCTCTGTAAATTGCTTGTTTCTTGAAGTTAAGCTTCCCCCAGCGAGGTTATACAGCTGTGAGGCCAATGGTGTAAAAGAACCTTTTTAAAATCTTCATATGCTCTCTCTGTGCTTCAATTCCACGTTACACAAATATTGCCACTTGGGCTTTATTTATGAAAAGCAAAAGACCCAGTTTAGGCAGTCTTTATTTTCTTTGTCCATTTGCAAAGTCATTTTATGTACCTTGAACTTGTGGGATATGGATTCACAGGGATTGAAATGGGTCTCAGGGTGTAGTACCAAACAGGTACCAGTGAACGGGTAAATAATTTTATACTCCTGCCAATATACTTTCCTATCGTTTGGATCAGACATCCATTGTTGCCCAATCTTACCCCCAGACATGTGAAGCTGTGCCATTTCTCTATCCAAGTACCAAAATGGGATCTGTTATTGGAGCAATATCAAAAAGGTA
The DNA here is from genome assembly GCF_964213995.1 of Mustelus asterias. Taxonomy (NCBI): domain Eukaryota; kingdom Metazoa; phylum Chordata; class Chondrichthyes; order Carcharhiniformes; family Triakidae; genus Mustelus; species Mustelus asterias. The sequence continues at coordinate 30,982,319 of NC_135817.1, read as the reverse complement.
GTTTGGCTTTGGAAGTAAATATTTAAACAATGCTAAGCTAAAGAATGTTCAAACCATTTCTAAATTGAAACAATGCTCTGCTTATTTCTGACTCAGAACAAAATGAGTTTTTTTTGAGAAATCATGAACGAACTGGCTGATGTTGAAATAAAACACATTCCACAATGGTCTTTCCACAAATTCACAAGCTAGTTTGAAGCAAAGAAACATTGTGTGTTTTTCAACTGTACCGCTCCCATGTTCTGCTTTTATTTTTGCAGCGCTTGTTTACTCTTGTGTCTACACACGTTCCTAAGTTTTTATGTTAATGGAGGAGAGAGGGGAGAAATAAAAGCAACATTCTTAAGGTAAATGCAGCTTAATATGTTACAGGCGATAACCAATACTTTCCCCAGTGCAACAGATGAAAATAGACCCCTTAGGTCCTGTGGAATAAAACAGAAATATTAGCTCCAGGTTTACACCAGGTCAGAACCATCAGCATAAAAATACCTTACGTTTTGTGGTGTTTTACACCTGAGGGAATAATATTGCATAAATTAACTTTCCACACAACAGCACAAACAGATGATGACAAGTTTTCCTTCCTCAATTAAAAACCTTTGTGCAGGTAACAGTAATATTAGGCTCCAGAAAGCTATTATTGGAATGTAAAATACCAGTGTAAAATGTGTGAGGATCATATATTACCAGGAAGTATTCAGAAAGTGCAAATAAAGTAACTTTACAAAAGCAGTAATATTGCCTTGTAAATTTTATGTTATGTCCATGATATCCAAATGACCCTCATAAGGTCAAGGATTACCTGAATACTGAAAAATGTGTTTTGGCTAAGGCACAATAAATGGTAATTGTTGCATTTTGTATGACCTACCCTTGTGCCTGGATCCAGACCAGTGAAAAGAAACAAGAGCCTTTCTTCTTGTTGGTTCTTTGAGTTAATCTCAAAAATCTATGAAACAGCCATGAATGTATCGATTCTATCTACTGAAGCATGACAAGCAAAGGAAGGTTGTAGCAAGGAGCAAAACATACGAAAGAAAATACAATCCTAGTTTCTGAAACATCATGTTTTATTTTAAGTATATTCTTTAAAAATAAATAGCTAACAGTGAAACTGATAGCTTTTAAGTCCGTTGTTGATGACAGTAATAATATTGGCTTTAGCACATGAAATTAAGTGGGAAGAAACTGGCATTTCGAACTCTGGTTAGATGTAATTCTGGAGGCTTCATCTATGATTTGTCACCTCCTATTTCCCAATCAGTCAAGCACCTGCTTGTCTCATCTCCAATAGCTTTTTATAATAAACTGAAGTGTTGAAAGAAAATACAAAAGAACATACAAAGGGTGAAATTGATCTTCACCAACAACACAAATCAGGCTCAGGACGAATTGGCAGCTGATATTTCAAAGGCCAGTTTTTATTTCGAATTGATTTGAAAAACAATGCGAGGATTTTTAAGTTCAAACTAAGTAAAAGTGATGGAGAAACTTGGAGATAAATTTCCAAAAAGTGTTTGAACCGTTCTTCTGTGAAATACAGTGGAAAACAGATGGGGTATGGTAAAAACTATCTACTGATTCTCTATGAGCTCATTTCAGAATGCTGACATAGACTAATCTCACCTCCACATGGTATTTTAATGCACCCATTATTCTTACATTACAAGAGTGATTACACTTCAAGATGCTTTATTTCCCGTAGTACTTCATTGGGAGGGCCTAGGGTCGTAGAAGACACTATCTAAACTTATATTCTTTTTCTTTTTCCTCGTCTGTTACTTGTACTGGTATCCAGGAATCAATCTTTAATTCCTGAAAATGCCAGGACAGTTCTGGGTTGGCAAGCCAAGATGGAAACATCAAGATGAAGTACATTTTGTTTAGATTATTCTACCATGAAAATGTTTTGAATGGAATGAAGACAGTCCTACCAACAGGAATACCCCACTGTTCCCTTCCTAAAAGAAAACCTTGCTACAAAATGTGGTACAAAAGAAAATGCAGTTTCAGTTTAAAAAAGAGAGCAAATTTTCTCAGAGTTCTGCCAATCAATTAGTTCTCGTGTACATTTAATGTTCTGATTACTGCTGCTTCCAATACAAAAAACTTAGTGACCACTTTGGCAGTCACAACAGTAAAAGGAACATTAAGACAATACAAGACATTGAAAAGCAAAACTCAGTCGTGGTAATGGTTTTTGCCTCTAATGTCACATCCAATTCAGTACCTGATGTAACTTAATATTGCTGCCAATTGTTCCCTTACATAAACTCAAGTCACCATAATGGGTTTCCTATTGCATGGAAATTTGGAGACATACAGGGCAGGATTTTCCATCCCCTCCCGTGGCATGTTTGGCCGTGGTGGAGGTGATCCACCATGAGCTGAATCTTCCAGTCCCGTTGCTGTCAATGGGGTCTCCCATTGTTCACACCCCTGACACTGGGGAACCCATGGCGAGAGGTAGCCGTTGGGAAGACTGGAAAACTTTCTGGTAGGACTAGCAGGAAAACCCTGCCCAAAGCGGGGTGGATTTGGCCTGGGCCTCAAGCTCAAGAAAGGAGGGGGGGTCTCAAATTTAGACACGTTAATTTTTTAGCATTTGGTAAGTTTTGCAACTTGTTTTATGTACATAAGGAAATAACATAGGAAAATAAAGAATGTTTTGCTATTCCATATTGTACATCTGAAAGCGTCTGTGCAGCCTATCCTTACTGGCACCTGAAGAAGGGTGTAAGTACGTGCATATGTTAAGATAGCAGAGCTAGCACAAGATTGAAGTTGTCACACTATTCATTCACAGTAATCTCTATAATGGATAGTTTTTCAACATAAAGTCCTAAATCAAAGGAATTGCTTCAAGAAATACTCAGCTTGGACTCTCTGGAGTGTTTCCTGAAATCACAATTGCATTGTGTATTTTTGTTAGTTTGCCTTAATCAGTGGCTTCAGGTGAACACGCTTTCAATGTGTTGAAGTAGGTGAAGAACTATCTCCATTCAACTATGGGACAAGAGCATTTGAATGGTCTCACCATACTTAACATCAACTGTGACATTGCAGGAAACCTATTTTTTTCCTCAATAATGGACAGAAAAAGACTGGAAAAGCGTTTGCTAAATTTTAAAAAAATTCAAATTATGTTTCTTTGGTGCCCTATTTTGTTTTCATTTATCTTCATTTTTTATTATGGCTAGGGGCCTCAAAAGATGGAAGTGTCCTGGGCTTCTCTGGACATCTAAGAGGGCCTACCTGAAGGATTTCCCTGCCCCCCCCCCCCCTGGCCACGGCCAATGAGAATCCCAACATTGAACATTGGGTTCTTCGTTTGAATATATTTAAATACAATCATTAAGCCTTTACATAAGAACATAAGAAATAGGAGCAGGAGTAGGCCATCTAGCCCCTCGAGCCTGCCCCGCCATTCAATAAGATCATGGCTGATCTGACGTGGATCAGTACCACTTACCCGCCTGATCCCCATAACCCTTAATTCCCTTACCGATCAGGAATCCATCCATCTGCGCTTTAAACATATTCAGCGAGGTAGCGTCCACCAACTCAGTGGGCAGAGAATTCCAGAGATTCACCACCCTCTGGGAGAAGAAGTTCCTCCTCAACTCTGTCTTAAACCGACCCCCCTTTATTTTGAGGCTGTGTCCTCTAGTTTTAACTTCCTTACTAAGTGGAAAGAATCTCTCCGCCTCCACCCTATCCAGCCCCCGCATTATCTTATAAGTCTCCATAAGATCCCCCCTCATCCTTCTAAACTCCAACGAGTACAAACCCAATCTCCTCAGCCTCTCCTCATAATCCAAACCCCTCATCTCCGGTATCAACCTGGTGAACCTTCTCTGCACTCCCTCCAATGCCAATATATCCTTCCTCATATAAGGGGACCAATACTGCACACAGTATTCCAGCTGCGGCCTCACCAATGCCCTGTACAGGTGCATCAAGACATCCCTGCTTTTATATTCTATCCCCCTCGCGATATAGGCCAACATCCCATTTGTCTTCTTGATCACCTGTTGTACCTGCAGACTGGGCTTTTGCGTCTCATGCACAAGGACCCCCAGGTCCCTTTGCACGGTAGCATGTTTTAATTTGCTTCCATTGAGATAGTAATCCCATTTGTTATTATTTCCTCCAAAGTGTATAACCTCGCATTTATCAACGTTATACTCCATTTGCCATATCCTCGCCCACTCACTCAGCCTGATAGCCACTCCTCATTAGATTATCCATACACGTTAGTGTGAGGGTGTGCCAACCTGATTCACGACAGGTGCCCCACGAGGTGCACCTGGTGAGTAGAACACATCTGAGGGTGTGTACAGCCTGCAGGGGGGAAAGGGTCATGCCCAGACAGGACCCTGGCACTGGCCACTAGCATGGGAGTTCATGTTGGGGGGTAGTTTCCATGGGGAGTGGGTGCTCTGGGGATGGGCAAGGGTTTATTTTTTGTATCAGGGCGCCCTTTAAAAAAGGTGCCCTGTAAAAAAGGTGCCCTGAGCTTTTAAGAATTAAGTTGCTGCCAGTGTGACATAGAAACCACCCCTTTGATTTTTTTGGCTATGTGCCAAACAAAATGGCGAGGAAAGATGCCTTTGGGGCTGGTGATTTCCTTGACAATTTTCCTGCCCCTGCACCACCCTTCCTATTTTTGAGAAAATTCACCCAAGGGTAGCAAAATTCAATTGCCCCAACTTTTGGTAGAGATGAGAATCTCAGTTCACGATTACAGATAGTGTGACATGAACCAAGATCCCGGTTGAGGCTGCCCTCATGTGTGCGGAACTTGGCTATCAGTTTCTGCTCAGCGATTCTGCGTTGTCGTGTGTCATGAAGGCCGCCTTGGAGAACGCTTACCCGAAGATCCGAGGCTGAATGCCCGTGACTGCTGAAGTGTTCCCCGACAGGAAGGGAACACGCCTGCCTGGTGATTGTCGAACATGATGATGATGATAGTGATGAAGACGAACATCTCGCCAAGGCCATCTCCACACCTCCACTACTTGCCTTCAAACAACTGCACAACCTCAAACAGATCATTGTATGTAGCAAACTACCCAGCCTTCAGGAGAACAGTGACCACGACACCACACAACCCTGCCACAGCAACCTCTGCAAGACGTGCCGGATCATCGACAAAGATGCTATCATATCACGAGAGAACACCATTCACCAGGTACACAGTACAGTGGTTAGCACTGTTGCTTCACAGCTCCAGGGACCTGGGTTTGATTCCCGGCTTGGGTCACTGTCTGTGTGGAGTTTGCACATTCTTCCTGTGTCTGCGTGAGTTTCCTCCGGGTGCTCCGGTTTCCTCCCACAGTCCAAAAATCTGTGGGTTAGGTTAATTGGCCATGCTAAATTGCCCCTCAGTGTCCCGGGATGCGTAGGTTAGAGGGATTAGCGGGTAAATATGTGGGGATATGGGGATAGGGTCTGGGTGGGATTGTGGTCGGTGCAGACTGGATGGGCCGAATGGCCTCTTTCTGCACTGTAGGGTTTCTAGGATTCTACCGGGGCGGCACGGTAGCACAGTGGTTAGCACTGCTGCTTCACAGCTCCAGGGTCCCGAGTTCGATTCCCGGCTTGGGTCACTGTCTGTGTGGAGTTTGCACATTCTCCTTGTGTCTGCGTGGGTTTTCTCCGGGTGCTCCGGTTTCCTCCCACAGTCCAAAGATGTGCGGGTTAGGTTGATTGGCCAGGTTAAAATTGCCCCTGAGATGCGTAAGTTAGAGGGATTAGCGGGTAAAATATGTGGGGGTAGGGCCTGGGTGGGATTGTGGTCGGTGCAGACTCGATGGGCCGAATGGCCTCCTTCTGCACTGTAGGGTTTCTATGATTTTCTATGATTCTACATACTGTTGTGACTTGGCCAACTTTGTTTACCTGATATGGTGCAGGAAAGGATGTCCTGAGGCATGGTACATTGGCGAGACCATGCAGACGCTATGACAATGAATGAATGGACACTGCCCGACAATCACATGGCAGGAGTGTTCCCTTCCTGTCGGAGAACACTTCAGCAGTCACGGGCATTCAGCCTCTGATCTTCGGGTAAGCGTTCTCCAAGACAGCCTTCACGACACACGACAACGCAGAGTCGCTGAGCAAAAACTGAGAGCCAAGTTCCACACACATGAGAACGGCTTCAACTGGGACCTTGGGTTCATGTCACACTATCTGTAACCCCCATGACTTGCCTGGGCTTTCAAAATCTCACTAACAGTCCTGGCTGGAAACAATTCACACCTCTTTAATTTGTGCTTAACCCTCTCTCCACTCACATTGCCTGCACCTGAAAAGACTTGATTACCTCTTAAAACTTGCATTCCAACCATTATCTTGTAATTGAGTCTGTGTCTATATATGCCCTGTTTGTGAACCGAACTCTTCACTCACCTGAACAAGGAGCAGCGCTCCGAAAGCTTGTGCTACCAAATAAGCCTGTTGGACTTTAACCTGGTGTTGTGAGACTACTTACTGTGCCTATCCCAGTCCAACGCCGGCAACTCCACATCATCTGAATGATGTCAATGCAGGAACCTATACCAACAGCGCTGCTCCTCTATGCACAACACTGTTGGTGTGGCCGCCACATAGCAGATGGTTTCAAGATGATGCCTTTCAGGCAGCCAGCTTTTACATAAAGGCAGCCTTCTTCATTGAGGCAATGTAGAAAAATGGATTGTCACATTGAAATTCCTAAAAATGAACACCAGCACATCCAGAAGGATCCAGAATGACTGATGTGTTCACTGGAGGCATTAGTGGTGCAGATGGACCAGAGGAAAGATGTTGCGGACCTCCGGGTGACAGGAGACCCTCAAGGACCATGATCAGTTGGGGGTTGGAGCAGGTGGTCTGGAAGGTCAACTCCCACAACTTGGCCCCAAGAACCTGACAGCAGTGCCACAAGAAGTCTAATATCCTGCAGGTGATAAATGTCAGTCAATGCCCTTCACATGACATCTCCTATTTACCACACAATCAACCTTTCATGCTATATTCTCAATCATTCACCCAACAGCATTCCCTAATACCTGTTCCTAACATCCAGGTATTCTACCTCACCCTCACATATCTACCAATTTTGCCAGCCTCACACTAACCTCTTACCACTTCCACACACCTCCAGCTATTCAGTTAAGGTGAGAACTTCATCCAAACATTGTGAAAGACAATCACTGACCGCCTCTCTCCATCAAGCAGGGCAAGGTAGCATGCAATAGAAGGGAACAATAGCAGTGGCAGGAGCTGAGTACAATTGCATCTCCTGAGTACTATGCTGCAGATGGTTCTCATGGTTTTTGGTGTGACTGCCCTGTAACATTGACATCACTGAGAATAATGGTGATGGCATCTTTCTACCTAATGTTACTTTTCAACTCCCAGCACCACCTCATTCGGTGATATTTCATGGTGCAAAAGCTGTGATAATGAATCTTGTGACATACGCCCTTTCCAATAACAATTAATTTTAAACCTTCCTAATCTCATTTCTGTCTTTCAGACACCAAAGAATGAAATCAAGGAGGCAGAGGAGAGCAACAGCACAACACAACTGAAAAGACCCTGTCACTTGCAGTCACCTTTTCTTTATTTATTCGTTCATGGAGTGTGGACATCATTGGCTAAACCTGCAATTATTGCCCATCCCTAATTGCCCTTGAGAAGAAGGTGGTGAGCTGCCTTTTTGAACCACTACAGTCCATGTGTTGTACCAACGCTCACTGTGATGTTAAATTTCCCCCACACTGATTGACAGGGCCACTTATAATGTCCATCACGTTTCCTGCAATTCTCTGTTCACCCCTTTCTGTCCCTCCCTGAATCATCATATTGTTCCTCTTGTCCTCACCTTCGACTGCACAACAGTCTACATTCGACATGTCATCCTGCACCATTTCTTTCACATCCAGTGTGATGCTATCCACCAAACACTTCCCCTCCCCTCCCTTTTAACATTTTGCAATACCCTGATCCAACCTAAATCCAACGGATTTAAAACAGGAATTTCAGGAGCTGGGCTGGAAGCTGAGAGCCAAGACAAAACATGTGGTCATCTCTGGTACGTTGCCGGTGCCACATGATAGTGAGTTGAGGAACAGGGAGAGAGTGCAGTTAAACATGTGGTTGCAGGGATGGTGTAGGAGGGAGGGTTTCAGATACGTGGATAATTGGAACACATTCTGGGGAAGGTGGGACCTGTACAAACAGGACGGGGTGCACCTGAACCAGAGGGGCACCAATATCCTGGGAGGGAAATTTGATACGGCTCTTCAGGGGGGTTTAAACTAATTTGTCAGGGGAGTGGGAAAAGGAGTTGTAGTCCAGAAGTCAGTGAGGGTGGTGAGGTATTGGGGAAGGTATCAGGGTCAAGGGTGGGTACCGGTAGACAGGAAGGTGGGTTGAAGTGTGTCTACTTCAATGCAAGGAGCATCCGGAACAAGGTAGATGAACTTGGGGCGTGGATTGGTACTTGGGACTACGATGTTGTGGCCATTACGGAGACGTGGGTAGAACAAGGACAGGAATGGTTGTTGGACGTTCCAGGGTATAGATGTTTCAGTAAGTGTAGGGAAGCTGGTAAAAGAGGTGGAGGAGTAGCATTGTTAATCAAGGATAGTTTAATGGCTGCGGAAAGGCACTTCGAGGGGGATCTGCACACTGAGGTAATATGGGCTGAGGTTAGAAATAGGAAAGGAGCGGTCACGTTGTTAGGTGTTTACTATAGGCCCCCAAATAGTAATAGAGATGTGGAGGAAGAAATTGCTAAGCAATTATGGATATGTGTGGGGGTCACAGGGTAGTTGTCATGGGGGACTTTAACTTTCCAAGTATTGATTGGAACCTTTGTAGGTCAAATAGTTCGGATGGGGCAGATTTTGTGCAGTGTGTGCAGGAGGGTTTCCTGACACAATATGTGGATAGGCCAACAAGAGGTGAGGCCACATTGGATTTGGTACTGGGAAATGAACCGGGCCAAGTGTTAGATTTGGTTGTGGGAGAGCACTTTGGAGATAGTGACCACAATTTGGTGTCTTTTGTTATTGCAATGGAGAGGGATAGGGCCGTACGGCAGGACAAGGTTTACAATTGGGGGAGAGGTAATTATGATGCGATTGGGCAAGAATTAGGGGGCATAAGTTGGGAACAGAAACTGTCAGGGAAAGGCACTAATGAAAAGTGGAACTTTTTCAAGGAACAAATACTGGGTGTCCTTGATAGGTATGTCCCTGTCAGGCAGGGAGGAAATGGCCGAGTGAGGGAACCATGGTTCACAAAAGAGGTGGAATGTCTTGTGAAAAGGAAGAGGGAAGCTTATGTAGGGATGAGGAAACAAGGTTCAGATGGCTCGATTGAGGGTTACAAGTTAGCAAGGAACGAGCTGAAAAAGGGGCTTAGGAGAGCTAGGAGGGGACACGAGAAGTCCTTGGCGGGTCGGATCAAGGAAAACCCCAAGGCTTTTTACTCTTATGTGAGGAATAAAAGAATGACCAGGGTGAGGTTAGGGCCGGTCAAGGACAGTAGTGGGAACTTGTGTATGGAGTCAGTAGAGATAGGCGAGGTGATGAATGAATACTTTTCTTCAGTGTTCACCAAGGAGAGGGGCCATGTTTTTGAGGAAGAGAAGGTGTTACAGGTTAATAGGCTGGAGGAAATAGATGTTCGGAGGGAGGATGTCCTGGCAGTTTTGAATAAACTGAAGGTCGATAAGTCCCCTGGGCCTGATGAAATATATCCTAGGATTCTTTGGGAGGCAAGGGATGAGATTGCAGAGCCTTTGGCTTTGATCTTTGGGTCCTCACTGCCCATGGGGATGGTGCCAGAGGACTGGAGAATGGCGAATGTTGTTCCTCTGTTTAAGAAAGGGAATAGAAATGACCCTGGTAATTATAGACCGGTTAGTCTTACTTCGGTGGTTGGTAAATTGATGGAAAAGGTCCTTAGAGATGGGATTTACGACCATTTAGAAAGATGCGGATTAATCCAGGATAGTCAGCACGGATTAGTGAAGGGCAAGTCGTGCTTCACAAATTTGATTGAATTTTTTGAGGAGGTAACTAAGTGTGTTGATGAAGGTAGGGCAGTTGATGTCATATACATGGATTTTAGTAAGGCGTTTGATGAGGTCCCCCATGGTCGGCTTATGATGAAAGTGAGGAGGTGTGGGATAGAGGGAAAGTTGGCCGATTGGATAGGTAACTGGCTGTCTGATCGAAGACAGAGGGCGGTGGTGGATGGAAAATTTTCAGACTGGAGGCAGGTTGCTAGCGGAGTGCCACAGGGATCAGTGCTTGGTCCTCTGCTGTTTGTGATTTTTATTAATGACTTAGAGGAGGGGGCTGAAGGGTGGATCAGTAAATTTGCTGATGACACCAAGATTGGTGGAGTAGTGGATGAGGTGGAGGGCTGTTGTAGGCTGCAAAGAGACATAGATAGGATGCCAAGCTGGGCTGAAAAATGGCAAATGGAGTTTAACCCTGATAAATGTGAGGTGATTCATTTTGGTAGGACTAATTTAAATGTGGATTACAGGGTCAAAGGTAGGGTTCTGAAGACTGTGGAGGAACAGAGAGATCTTGGGGTCCATATCCACAGATCTCTAAAGGTTGCCACTCAAGTGGATAGAGCTGTGAAGAAGGCCTATAGTGTGTTAGCTTTTATTAACAGGGGGTTGGAGTTTAAGAGCCGTGGGGTTATGCTGCAACTGTACAGGACCTTGGTGAGACCACATTTGGAATATTGTGTGCAGTTCTGGTCACCTCACTATAAGAAGGATGTGGAAGCGCTGGAAAGAGTGCAGAGGAGATTTACCAGGATGCTGCCTGGTTTGGAGGGTAGGTCTTATGAGGAAAGGTTGAGAGAGCTAGGGCTGTTCTCTCTGGAGCGGAGGAGGCTGAGGGGAGACTTAATAGAGGTTTATAAAATGATGAAGGGGATAGATAGAGTGAACGTTCAAAGACTATTTCCTCGGGTGGATGGAGCTATGACAAGGGGGCTTAACTATAGGGTTCGTGGTGGGAGATACAGGAAGGATATCAGAGGTAGGTTCTTTACGCAGAAAGTGGTTGGGGTGTGGAATGGACTGCCTGCAGTGATAGTGGAGTCAGACACTTTAGGAACATTTAAGCGGTTATTGGATAGGCACATGGAGCACACCAGGATGATAGGGAGTGGGATAGCTTGATCTTGGTTTCAGATAAAGCTCGGCACAACATCGTGGGCCGAATGGCCTGTTCTGTGCTGTACTATTCTATGTTCTATGTTCTAACCCTCCATCACCTTCAACTCACACTCTCCTTCGCATGACAACTCCTTAGGCGAGCCCAGGAAATCCAACTCTTGATGCTTTTACATTGCCCCTTCTCAGTTTGAGGCCCCAAAAACTGCTTCCAAGTGAAACAGTAATTTATTTGTACTTCTTTCAGTTTAGCATACTGTATTCATTGTTCACACTGTGGCATCCTCCATAAATGGGGGACCAAACACAAGTTCGTTGATCACTATATGCAATACTTTTGTTCAGTCTGCAAGCAGGATCCAGATCTTCCGAATGGATATCATTCAAATTTTCTGCGTCTTTCTCACTGTGACCATTCTATCCTTGGCCTCCTACACTGTTCCTTTGAAGCTCAGTGTTAGCTTGAGGAACAGCATCTCACCTTTCAATTAGGCACTTGCCAGCCTTCTGAACTCAAGATGAAATACAACAATTTCAGATCATAACTGTTGCAAGTTTTTTTTGGACGGGAGCTATTACGGCAGATTTTCCACATTCACACTGCCTTTAAACACATAGGGCAGAATTTCCCCCCCCAAAAAGCTAATGGAGAGAATGCCGGAGTGCTCCGAACCAGTCTGTCAGGCAAACTCTGGACCGCAATCGTCCCACACTCAGTCACTTTTTTGGGAGAGTGATGAGTTGTGTGCCAGTACTGAGGGAGATGGGGTCTAAACACGGTGAGCCCGGCTCCAGAGAGCTCGGGCATCATTTCAAAAGGGCGCCCCAATCTCGCAATGCACTGGGAGACCCCTTCCGTCCCCTCATCGACTGCACCCCCTCATTGGCGGCATATTCCCCCACTGCCTCCCCAGTACACGTCACCAACATTGGGACCCTCCCAGTGGATCCCCCTGGATGACTTCTGACATGCATCCACATCATGTCCCCACATCATGCCCCCCTCAACATGACCCCTGACACTCCCCCCCATCATGCCCTCTGCAGGACCCTTCCACGCACAACTCCTTCCTGCAAGATCCCTTCCCTCTTGCACCTCTTCCCTGCATGAACCCCCCCTGCAAAATGGACACTGTGTGCAGCCATGCCCCCGAGTACCCAGCAGTTTCAATGGCCTCTGATTTCCCTCAGCATGGCCATCGTGCCTGCGGAGACCAGTACTGATTTCTGCCTATGTGACTTCCTGAGGGAGAAGTGGGAACATTCCAGGAGTGAGGGATGATTGCGTGTCGAATTTGCTAATCAGATTGAAATCCTGTCAATCTCATGCTAATCCACCTCTCATCCTTTCTGGGGGTGGTCAGGTTTGCACCAGTGGAAAGGGGTTGGACGATTGCAAACCATTTGACTCCAAGCGCAGAACTGGATTTTAAGCCCCTATGTTATTTTCCAGGATCGGTGTGATCTCCGCCAGGCGTGGCCGGGTCGTAAAATCGCCCCATTTTTTGTTTCTTTACTTGCTTCGTTATCTCATTGCTTTTTGTGGGAGTTTGCTGTGTCCAAATTGGCTGCTGTTCATTCATTACAGTAAGAAGTTTAACAACACCAGGTTAAAGTCCAACAGGTTTATTTGGTAGCAAAAGCCACACAAGCTTTCGGAGCTCTAAGCCCCTTCTTCAGGTGAGTGACGTTCATTCATTACAACAGTGACCCTATTTTACTGGCTGTCAATTATTTTGGAACATCTTGAGGTAATGAAAGATGCTATAAAAATACAAATTATTTTTCCTTTTGCTATTATATTTGATACTAAAATGACTAACTGTCAAAAAGTATAAATAACGTAAGCTTCATTAATAATTGATAACATGTTTCGGATCAATGTAAGTACAACAAATATCACTTTTGTTTGGCAGTTTCGGTCTATTGTCCTGGCTGGGCGGGAAGGATGATTAGCAAAAGTCGGAATGTAGCAGTATGGAAAGTTTCCTCAGTGAGTTTCTGTGTCTGAGTGCTGGCATTTCCTGTTTCTGTGTTTAAGGTATGATGTTACAATCGTATCAAATGACTTTTTTGAACAATTTCCAGGGATATTATTAGTTTTATTGAGTCTTGCTGAATTACCCTGAGGGGTTCACACTCACACTATAATCTCTCCAATCTATTGTTCAGACACCAGGGGGGTTGATTCTCCCATCCCGCTGTGCTGATTTTCTTTAGCGCTGCGGGTTAGGAGACTCGAGCAGCGGCCGATCCGTATTTGCGCTGGGCGTCCGGACCTCTGCACATCTCCCTGTGCCGAATTTCCGGCACCATCAGCTTCGCACCGGTAAATCGGCGCAGAGCTGCCTAATACATGCAGCAAGTAATTTTAATATAATTTAAATCCTATTAGCGGGCCCGGGACTTAGCCTCCCCCCCCCCCCCCGCTGGAGTGAAGGGGAGGAGGTGCAATCGAGGCCCCAGAGGGTCGGGCATGGGAGGAGGGGGGGAGGTGTTCCTGGGGCATTGCTACCTTGGAAATGCCAGTCTGGGCCTCTGGCACTGCCCAAGGGACAAAGTGCTGGCTGCACCTTGGCACTGCCCATCGGGTATGGGGCAGTGCCAAGGGGGGCTGAGCATAATGGGGGGCAGGTTGTGGGCTGATGGGGTGGGGTCTCTGGGATTTGCCCTGTTTTTGTGGGCAGGATTCACCTAGGCAACTTTCAACATGGGTAGGTGCCAGTGATGTAGCTATACAGGAACAAATTCACTGGATGTGTGGATAGTTCTGCCCACAAGTCCCCATTATTACTACTGAAAGGGTCCATATCCTTTGCAACATCACAAGCCTTTAGCCATTTCTTGATATCATATGGAATGAATTGAATTGGCTGAATCTGTGATACTGGGGATCACAGGAAGAGGCTCAGATGGATCATCGAAATGGAACTTCTGGCTGCAAGTGGTTGCAAGTGCTTGTGGTGAACCATCGTTGGTTCCCACTAGATAGTACTGAGCCAGGGTCTGGCCAGTACTACAAGTATGTATATATGTTGCTGTTGGGGTTAGGGATGGGTTGTTCTACTTGTTGCTGTTGGGGTTAGGGTTGGGCTGTTACACCTTGTATTATAGTTATTGTGGTACATCCCAGTCGGGCTCCGCCTCCTGGGAGAGGTATAAAGGTCACTGCTCTGTCTGGGACCCCTCAGTCTGGGATCGTGTATATAATTAGTAGCTTCGTTGTAACAGCAAATAAAAGCCTTTATTTCCTGAGCATCTCAAGCCTCGTGTATGATAACGCGCATCAATTTTATTTGCTGTTAAGTAAACTCTCGTTGGAAGAAAAAAAAACCGATACAGAGAGTATGGAGCAGATATTGAAACCTGAACGTCTTACACTGGATCCACGTGCGGCGGGCGCCTCTAACACCTTCGACCACTGGTTGAAATGTTTTGAGGACTACCTGGCAGCCTCCGCAGCGGTCACCACAGATGATGACAGACTCCGGGTCCTCCATGCAAGGGTAAGCGACACCGTCCACCTCGCGATCCGTGCGGCCACCGACTACACAAAGGCCCTCGAGCTTCTTAAGAAGCGTTACATTAAACCGCCCAACGAAATGCATGCTCGATACCTCTTAGCCACTCGACGACGGCAGTCTGGCGAAACGACGGAAGAATACGCGAACGAGCTCCTACAGCTAGTCAGGGGCTGTAACTGCAAAGCAGTGTCGGCAGATCAGAATATGAACGACCTCGCTCGAGATGCGTTTGTGGCGGGAATCGGGTCATCTTCCATCTGACTCAGACTACTGGAGAAAGGTAATCTTGACCTCACTAAGGCAATAGAACTAGCGGATATGTTGGAGACGGCCTCCAAAAGCCTAGTATTGTATCCTGAAGACCACGTGGAGACAACGTGGCAGGAGCAGTCGCTGATCCCTCCTCGTCCCTCGGGTTCGAAAAGCTGCGTGATGGCGTGCTCACACTCGGGCCAGACGACGGCAGCAGCTCCAGGCGGCCCGCAGTGTTACTTCTGTGGGGGAGCGAAGCATACTCGGCAACGGTGTCCCACTAAAGCTGTGTTGTGCTCTGCCTGCGGTAAGAAGGGGCACTATTCGAAAGTGTGCCGATCTAAACCTGCTTCTCGGAACAGCAGTGCGGCCTGCGATTCCTCGGAGCCCGGTTCTTCGTCGTCGGCATCGTCGAGGGTTTCGTCCACATGCGAGGCCAGGACGACGCCATTACGGTCGACGGAGTCGGAGATGTGTGACCACCAGGGGTCGCTGAGTTTGGCGCCATCACCCACGTGCGACCTATGGGAGCGGCCATGTTGGTCGGCACCGACCGCGAACGACCAGCAGGGGTCATCCTCGTCAATCTCAGCTGCCTGCAGTGGTGCTCATGAACCAACGGTGGCGTCGATCGTCCTGGACCAGGCCAAGTCTCATAGACTTGACAAGTCTATGATGGACATTCAGGTAAACGACCACTTGATTTATTGTCTGTTTGACAGCGGGAGCACTGAGAGTTTTATCCACCCAGACGCTGTGAAGCGGTGTGGACTCCGGATTCAACCTGTCAAACAGACAATTTCTATGGCATCAAGGTCCCGGTCTGTCACCGTGCTAGGGAGTTGCGTGGTAACTTTAATGGTGCAAGGCACAGTTTACGAGCGTTTCAAGCTCCTGGTGTTGCCGCACCTTTGCGCGCCAATACTTCTCGGACTAAACTTCATGGTCCACTTGAGGAGTGTAACCCTACAGTATGGTGGGCCACTCCCTTCGCTTTCAGTGGGAGAACAGCAGCCTCCAAATTGCCCAACGCCTGTAGCCTCTCGACGCTGAAGATTACCACACCCTCCCTGTTCCAGAATCTTGTGCCAGGCTGCAAGCCCATTGCGACTAAGAGTAGGTGTTACAGCGCTGAGGATCGGATCTTCATTCGATCTGAAGTTCAGCGGCTCCTCAAGGAAAGGATCATACAACCTAGCGCTAGTCCGTGGAGAGCGCAGGTCGTGGTGGTCAAGAGTGGGAACAAACCCCGGATGCTCATTGACTATAGTCAGACCATTAATAGATACACGCAGCTGGATGCGTATCCCCTCCCGCGCTATCTGACATGGTCAATCAGATTGCGCAGTACCGGGTGTTCTCCACTATAGACCTCAAGTCTGCCTACCACCAACTCCCCATTCGCCCAGAGGACCGACAATACACGGCTTTTGAGGCGGATGGTCGCTTGTATCACTTTCTCAGGGTTCCCTTTGGTGTCACCAATGGGGTCTCGGTCTTCCAGCGTGCTATGGACCGAATGGTGGACCAGAACGGGCTGTGGGCTACCTTCCCGTACCTGGATAACGTCACCATCTGCGGCCATGACCAGCAGGACCATGACACAAATCTCCTGAATTTCCTACGCACTGCATCTCGCCTGAACCTGACCTACAACAGGGAGAAGTGTGTGTTTCGTACGCGCCGTTTAGCCATCCTCGGATACGTGGTGGAAAACGGGGTCATTGGCCCTGATCCAGACCGTATGCGTCCCCTCTTTGAACTTCCCCTGCCCACTAGTGCAAAAGCACTGAGAAGATGCTTAGGCTTCTTCTCTTATTATGCACAGTGGGTTCCCAATTATGCAGACAAAGCCCGTCAGCTCATCAAGTCCACTTCTTTTCCCCTAACACCAGAGGCCCGATTGGCCTTTGATAAACTAAAAGCCGACATCGCGAAAGCTACGATGCACGCTGTTGATGAGTCCATCCCCTTTCAGGTGGAGAGCGATGCATCTGATTTCGCCCTGGCCGCCACACTTAACCAGGCGGGCAGGCCCATTGCCTTTTTTTCC
This sequence comes from Mustelus asterias, assembly GCF_964213995.1. Taxonomy (NCBI): domain Eukaryota; kingdom Metazoa; phylum Chordata; class Chondrichthyes; order Carcharhiniformes; family Triakidae; genus Mustelus; species Mustelus asterias. The sequence goes on along the minus strand of NC_135817.1, from coordinate 30,965,284 downwards.
CGCACCCTCCAAGGCCCCGAAATTCGGCATTCAGCGGTGGAAAAGGAGGCCCAGGCCATTGTGGAGGCCGTCAGGCACTGGCGCCATTACTTGGTGGGAAAACGGTTCACCGCGATCACGGACCAGCGGTCCGTGGCGTTCATGTTTAATAACACGCTGAGGGGCAAGATCAAGAACGACAAGATCTTGCGGTGGAGAATTGAACTCTCCACCTATAACTATGACATCATGTATCGTCCAGCGAAACTCAATGAGCCCTCGGATGCCCTGTCGCGTGGAACATGCGCCAGTATACAGGAGGACCGTTTGCAGGCTCTCCATAATGACCTATGCCATCCTGGGGTCACTCGGCTCTACCACTTTATAAAAGCCCGCAATCTGCCCTACTCGGTGGAGGATGTCAGGTCCATAACAAGAAGCTGTCGGGTATGCGCGGAATGCAAACCGCACTTTTACCGACCTGACCGGGCACAATTAGTCAAGGCCACTTGTCCCTTCGAAAGACTGAGTGTCGACTTTTAGGGCCCCCTTCCCTCAACAGATTGGAATGTGTACTTTCTCAACATCATTGATGAGTACTCGAGATTCCCATTTGTTATTCCCTGCTCTGATACATCCGCTGCCACGGTTATCAAGGCATTCCGTGATCTTTTTACCTTGTTCGGGTACCCCAGCTACATTCACAGCGACAGGGGCTCGTCGTTCATGAGCGATGGCTTGAGGCAATACCTGCTCTCATACGGGATTGCCTCTAGTAGAACCACGAGCTACAACCCTAGGGGTAACGGACAGGTGGAACGTGAGAATGCTACAGTCTGGAAGGCTGTCTTACTGGCGTTGAAGTCAAAAAGCCTTCCAGTCTCCCGTTGGCAAGAGGTGCTCCCTGATGCGCTCCATTCCATACGCTCATTCCTGTGTACGGCAACCAACGCTACTCCCCATGAGAGGCTGTTTTCATTCCCTCGGAAGTCTTCCTCTGGGACCTCATTACCGTCTTGGTTGACGTACTCAGGACCTGTCCTCCTGCGGCGACATGTTAGGGCCCGCAAGTCTGACCCGTTGGTCGAACAGGTCCATCTCCTCCACGCCAACCCTCAGTATGCCTATGTGGCATACCCTGACGGGCGAAAGGACACGGTCTCGATCAGAGACCTGGCGCCAGCAGGGGACGTAGAAACCCCTGTCGCTCCCATACCCCCTGTTACAAACCCCATAACTATTGTTTCCCCTCCGGACACGGCGCGGGCAGCACCGGGACCATTACTTAACCCTTTTATTCCCGTGTACAGCTTGCCCGAGTCTAGAGGATGGTCGCCACTGCAGGGCATGTCGGAACTCCATGGATTACCATCACCTCGGGGTCAACCGGCCCGTGAGACTGTGGAGGAACAGTTGGACATCGCCTTGGGGAGAACGCCACCGCGAGTGCCTACTCCGGTGTCATCGCCGGTATTGAGGAGGTCACAACGACGGTGCGGTCCCCCTGACCATCTGAACTTATAGACTGATGACAAATTATTCTGTTTTTTGTACCCCGCCGGCCTTTGTCTTCAAAGGAGGGGTGAATGTGGTGAACCATCGTTGGTTCCCACTAGATAGTACTGAGCCAGGGTCTGGCCAGTACTACAAGTATGTATATATGTTGCTGTTGGGGTTAGGGATGGGTTGTTCTACTTGTTGCTGTTGGGGTTAGGGTTGGGCTTTTACACCTTGTATTATAGTTATTGTGGTACATCCCAGTCGGGCTCCGCCTCCTGGGAGAGGTATAAAGGTCACTGCTCTGTCTGGGACCCCTCAGTCTGGGATCGTGTATATAATTAGTAGCTTCGTTGTAACAGCAAATAAAAGCCTTTATTTCCTGAGCATCTCAAGCCTCGTGTGTGATAACGCGCATCAGTGCTTTAGTCTTATCTTTTGCACTGATATACTGGACTTCCCCATCATTGAGGGTGGAGATATTTGTGGAGCCTGCACCTCTGATCAGTTGTTTAATTGTCCATCATCATTCGCAACTGAATGTGGTAGCACTGCAGAGCTATGATCTAACCAATTGGTTATGGGATTGCTTTGCTCTGTGTATTGCTTGCTTGTGTTGTAGCTTCACCAGGTTGACACCTCAATTTTAGCTATATCTGGTATTGCATCTGACATACCCTCCTGCACTCTTTATTGAACTAATGTTGATCCCCTGGCTTGATGGTAATGGTGGAGTGGGGGGTATGCCCTGCCATCAAATTACAGATTGTGGTTGAATAGAATTCAGCAGCTGCTTGTGGCCCACAGTGTCTCATGGATGCCCACTTTTAAGTTGCTAGATTTGTTCTAAATGTAACTCATTAGCACAGTGGTAGTGCCATGCAATACACTGAAGGGTGTTCTGAGTTCTGAAATTGGGACTTCAACCAGAAACAATGCTCTGGTAACTTCTACCAATACCGTCAAGGACAGATGCATTTGCGTTAGGTAGATTGGTGAGGATGAGGTCAAGTAGGCTTTTCCCCTCTTGTTGGTTTTCTTACTACCTGCCACATGCCCAGTCTGGAGGATATAACCTTTTGGAGTCAGCCAGCTCACTCAGTAGTGTTACTGCGCCACCCTTAATAATGGGCATTGAGTTTCCCCAACCTGAGTACATTCTGTGTCCTTGCCACTCTGTGCTTCAATCATGTGATGTTCAACATGGAGGAGTAATGATTCATTAGCTGAGGGAGGACAGTAGGATTTTCGATTTGATTTGATTTATTAATGTCACATGTACTGAGATACAGTGAAAAGTATTGTTTTGCGTGCTATCAATACAAATCATACCATACCTAGCTCACAAAGAGTCAACACGCTCCGGTGCCATCTTGAAACATGGATGTGGTCAATCCACAATGAGATCAGTAACACATCCCCATTCCCTCTCTACTCCCTGTGTTGTGGGGACTGGCTGCAAGTATTTAGGGCCTTGTGTTGAGGGGTAATCAGCCGGAGGCTATATTGTCCATACTTGATCTGAAGCTATGAGACTTTGTGGGGTCCGGAGTCAACGTTGAGGACAACAAGGGCCACTCTATCCATTGTGTTACCACTTCTGCTTGTCCTGTTCTGCAGGTGGAAAAGGATGTATTAAGGAATGGTAATGGAGGCATCTGGACATAGGCATACTCGCCAAATCATATTATAGTACCAATGTCAGACTGTTCCTTGACTAGTCTATAGGACAGTTTTCCCAATTTTGGCACAAGCCCCAAGATGTTACTACGGAGAACTTTACAAGGTCGATGGGGCAGGATGTGCTTTTGTTTTTTCTGGTGCCAGGATCAATGCCAAGTGGGCTCTCCAGTTTTACTCTTAAATGATCTTTCTGCAGTGGATTCGTACAACTAAATGCCTAACTGGGCCATTTCAGAGTGCAGTTAGGAGTCAACCACATTGCTGTATGTTTGGATTCATATAAAATCCAGACAGGGTAGAGAATGGCCGATTTCCTTTCCCAAAAGACATTAATGAACCAAATGGGGTCACTGGCTTGTAACAGGCTTATCAGAAAAGTATATGTAAGTTCTCTTTTTTCTTTTTGAATTATACTTAACACTAAAATGTCTAACTGTTATAGACTCCAAAGATTCATTATCTTCTCAATAGGAAGGGATTGTATGTTTAATTGATCACTGGTTTTGGATCACTGCAGGTGCAACAAATATTTGCTTTTGTTTGTCGTGTCATGCATGAGCTAGGTAATAATTATCTGCAACAAGAGGACATCTAACTAGTTTTTCTTGATGTTCCAAAGATAGAACATAGACTCCAAAGATTCATTATCTTCTCAGTAGGAAGGGATTATACGTTTAATTGATCACTGGTTTTGGATCACTGCAGGTGCAACAAATACTTGCTTTTGTTTGTCGTGTCATGCTTGAACTAGGTAATAATTATCTGCAACAAGAGGGCATCTAACTAGTTTTTCTTCACATTCAGTGACATTCCACAATCAATGTCCTGGGTATTACCATTGAACAGTAACTGAACTGGCCAAGTCATATAAATACCATGGTTACAAGAGCAAGTCAGAGGCTGGGAATTTTATGGCGACTAACTCCCCTCCTGATTCCACAATGCCTGCCCACCAACTACAAGACACTTGTCAGGAGTATGAAGGAATACTTTTCACAGGTCTGGATGAGTGTGCCTCCGACAACATTCTAGAAGCTTTACCATCAAGGAAAAAGCAGCAACTTCTAAATCATGAGCAGTCAGGACAGAGCAGATAGGGAGAAACCTATCTGTGGTGGAAGGGTCAAGAACCAAAGGACACCAATTTAAAGTGTCTGGTAAAAGAACCAAAGACAATGTGGGTTAAAAACACATTGGGCCCGATTTTACCATCAAGTCAAGTCAAGGGATACAAGGAGAAGTGGCTAGATGGGTGGAGAACTGGCTTGGCCATAGGAGACAGAGGGTAGTGGTCGAAGGGTCTTTTTCCGGCTGGAGGTCTGTGACCAGTGGTGTTCCGCAGGGCTCTGTACTGGGACCTCTGCTATTTGTGATATATATAAATGATTTGGAAGAAGGTGTAACTGGTGTAATCAGCAAGTTTGCGGATGACACGAAGATGGCTGGACTTGCGGATAGCGAAGAGCATTGTCGGGCAATACAGCAGGATATAGATAGGCTGGAAAATTGGGCGGAGAGGTGGCAGATGGAGTTTAATCCGGATAAATGCGAAGTGATGCATTATGGAAGAAATAATGTAGGGAGGAGTTATACAATAAATGGCAGAGTCATCAGGAGTATAGAAACACAGAGGGACCTAGGTGTGCAAGTCCACAAATCCTTGAAGGTGGCAACACAGGTGGAGAAGGTGGTGAAGAAGGCATATGGTATGCTTGCCTTTATAGGACGTGGTATAGAGTATAAAAGCTGGAGTCTGATGATGCAGCTGTATAGAACGCTGGTTAGGCCACATTTGGAGTACTGCGTCCAGTTCTGGTCGCCGCACTACCAGAAGGACGTGGAGGCGTTAGAGAGAGTGCAGAGAAGGTTTACCAGGATGTTGCCTGGTATGGAGAATCTTAGCTATGAGGAGAGATTGGGTAAACTGGGGTTGTTCTCCCTGGAAAGACGGAGAATGAGGGGAGATCAAATAGAGGTGTACAAGATTATGAAGGGGATAGATAGGGTGAACGGTGGGAAGCTTTTTCCCAGGTCGGAGGTGACGATCACGAGGGGTCACGGGCTCAAGGTGAGAGGGGCGAAGTATAACTCAGATATTAGAGGGATGTTTTTTACACAGAGGGTGGTGGGGGCCTGGAATGCGCTGCCAAGTAGGGTGGTGGAGGCAGGCACGCTGACATCGTTTAAGACTTACCTGGATAGTCACATGAGCAGCCTGGGAATGGAGGGATACAAACGATTGGTCTAGTTGGACCAAGGAGCGGCACAGGCTTGGAGGGCCGAAGGGCCAGTTTCCTGTGCTGTACTGTTCTTTGTTTTGTAAGTCGTGCCCATTTTCGGCATGCATTTAAATTGACTTAATGGGCTGCATGCCCAATCTTACCGGCACTTCCCCCTTTACCAGCGTGTTCGCCCATCCAGAATCAGTGCGAAACAGACATGTTCCACAAAAGTCTGATTCAGGCACTCCAGTTAGTGAGGTGGTAAGTGCCAAGCGTCAGATGGCTCTCTGCTTGAGATCAGTCGGAGGGGGGAGGGGGGGGTCCACTGCCACTCTGCCTGAGATCAGTGAGGGGACGGGAGGGTCCACTGCCACTCTGCTTGAGATCAGTGAGGGGGAGGAGGGGGGTCCACTGCCATTCTGCCTGCGATCAGTGAGGGGAAGGGAGGGTCCACTGCCACTCTGCCTGACATCAGTGAGTGGGAATGGGGGGGTCCACTGCCACTCTGCCTGACATCAGTGAGTGGGAATGGGGGGGTCCACTGCCACTCTGCCTGAGATCAGTGAGGGGGAATGGGGGGGTCCACTGCCACTCTGCCTGACATCAGTGAGTGGGAATGGGGGGGTCCACTGCCACTCTGCCTGAGATCAGTGAGAGGGAATGGGGGGGTCCGCTGCCACTCTGCCTGCGATCAGTGAGGGGAAGGGAGGGTCCACTGCCACTCTGCCTGAGATCAGTGAGGGGGAATGGAGGAGTCCGCTGCCACTCTGCCTGCGATCAGTGAGGGGAAGGGAGGGTCCACTGCCACTCTGCCTGAGATCAGTGAGGGGGAATGGGGGGGTCCGCTGCCAGTCTGCCTGAAATTAGTGAAGGGGGAGGGGGAGTCCACTGCCACTCTGCCTGAGATCAGTGAGGGGGAAGTGGGGGTCTGCTGCCACTCTGCCTGAGATCAGTGACGGTGAAGGGGGGGAGCCTGCAATCGGTCTGGGTGGCGGAGGGGGTGGGGGGATAAGGGGGTCAGTAATTTGGGGGTGGGGCAATGTCTGTGGGGGATAGAGGTAAGCATTATCAGGCCCGGGAGCAATGTGGCAGGGGAGCCGCATTTTGTCATTTTTTTGCGCATGAGCAGTTGGAGGTGCCTATCGAAGCTGCAGGATTTCGGGCGCTTTAAGCCTCGCACAGAGGCTTGTGTAGCTGAAGAAGGGAAAGGGTTAATGTTTTTTTTGTACTCAATGTATTTTGTGCCTAAAAGGTTGAACTTTGTACCTGGAATGTATCACAAACATAACTCTTACTTGTGGCTAGTCACCCCTTTGTTTATATTGCTCCTGGTAGTAGCATAAGCCATTTGTTCATGTCTTTCATCTTTTACTTTTAGTATAAGCCATTTGTTCATGGTTCCCTCGCTTGTTTATATCATTCTGATAAAACAGACAGTTAAATATAGATGTTAGGGGGCAAGTCTTTCTTTCCCGTGGGCTTGTCTATGATTTAAACAGAGGAAGCAGCGACCAAATGGTAGAGTGCGAGAATGGCCGTTTGAAGGAGGACTCCCACTGGGACAGTTGCACTCAGTCACTTCAAAGGAAACGCTGCGGGAAGAGCAGGGGACCAGAGGTGACACCTTGACTGCAACGACCAGAAGAATTGTGCTTTATGACCCAAGGATACCAGATGGTCTCTAACCATGATCCAGAGACTATCAGAAGCTGTTAAAGGAACTATATTTACGATCAAGGACTGTTAACTGGACTTTGCTTTATGGCTTGTATTGGGAACCCTGATGTATAAATATCCACGCTTCTTGTGTTCAGAGAGAACTTTGGCTTCCGCTTTCAAGGGGTCAGGTTCTCCCATAAGCTTGTGAGAATAAAGCCTGACTGTATTTTGACTCATACCAGCCTATAGAGGTATAATTTCCGACTTCATTTTGGTGCCGAAACCCGGGAAAAACCCCGGATCTGTTTGTGGGACTCTGTTTGCAGACCCAGGTTGAATGGCCACAACCTGTGCACTGGAATAGAGTTCTGAACCTAGTAGGGTGAGTCAAACTACAGTGGGCTGATCATATGTGGTGCGAGTGTGTGTGAGAGTGAAAGACATCTGAGCTGAACACATGCGGACAAGGAGGCATTTGTCTGTTATGGATTCTCAAGTGAGTGTAAAGACTGGAGAAAAGTTGCCTGAGATGTGATGTTCACACGTGAGTGAGAAAGAAACTGTTTGTGTGAGAAAGAAACTGTCTGAGTGATCACTGGAATAGTGTAAGCTTAATAGTGTAAGCTTAATAGTGTAAGCGGTGGTACGGAGGGATTTGATCACCCCTGACAGGTAACACCGGACTCTGATAAGAGCGACCTAGGAGTGGGAGAGTGAGAAGGGAAAATAGAAGGCTCCAAGTGGTGAGTATAAAACTTATCTGTATTATGGTGGGATCACAAGCACAAAGACAGTGGGGACTACCGGAATCCCTGATAAATGAGTGTATGACTGAGAGGAACAAATTCATTAAACAGATGAGAAAAGGGGGGTGGAACTTATCCTACCCTCTGGGCCAACAGCATAAGTGGTTGGGTAAAGAAAAGAGAAACATGACAAAGAAAATAGCAGTATTGTTAATACATCAGTTAGCTGGACTAATTGAGCAAGTCGTTGCCTCTACTCAAAAGTGGAGTGAGGATAAAGAAAGGATTAGGGAGTTAGAATGCAGAGTAAGGGAACTGGAGAAACAAAACCAAGTATTAGAAGAAAAGCAATGGAGAGGGGAAACCATTCCTCTACCTCCTTATGAGTCCACACAACAGGGACTAAACACTCTTCCAGAGGAATGGGACACCCTAGAACACAACTTAGTGCTAGTAACCCGAGGGGGAACAGATTTGCAGCCAAAAGCAAATTATGAACCCTTCACCCTAGGTGAGAGGCAGCAGATAATGGTTTCCCTGGGTAAGTTACAACCTAGAAGCGCAAACACTAAATTCTGGGAAGAATTAGACACAATTTGGGTAGGACATCTATTACACCTGAGAGACGTACACCAGCTGGTCAGGGCAGCCTGTCCAGTGGATAAGTGGAGACAGGGAGCAGGTGGACCCGCCGCTCCTCCAGCACAGGGTTATAGTGGGGGGCGGTGGACACATGTAGTCGCCCTACCATCAGAGATAGATGCCCAACAGACACCCTTCGCCCAGTTTAAGGTAGAAATTTTGAGAGTATTAGGGAATGCTCCCACTAACTGGAGCAGAATGACCACAACGAAACAGCTAAAAGGAGCTTCTGAATGTGGGGGATGGTTGTCCCAGGTACATCAGGAGTGCTCTGGACAAGGAAACCTAGGTCAAGGGGATCGGGCGTTCATCCAGGCTTTTAAGGATGAATTCTTTAGTGTTCACCAAAAACTCCTTAAAATGGGAATTCTCAGTACCCCGAACTATGATGAGTTGGTAGAATGGGCTAATGGCATACCTGGCGGTGGATAGGAGAGATCTTAGTTTTTGTATTTCAGTGTGTTTGTGTGATCTGGTTTCTAGTCGAATGTAGGTGGTTGTTGTATTAAATTGAGAGCAGGAATTGTTGAAACCTTTGTTCTTGTGGAGTGTTTATTGCGGGTAATAAATGACCTTAGTTTAGCCTCAGGAGTGCTGGGGAGGTGTGAAGACTGTTAAAGATTAAAGTGATAAGATTTCTTGCATTTACTTCTGTTTTGAGTTTTAATTACAGTTTGGAAGAAAGAAGAATAAAAGTGACTGTCTTAATCCAAGTTCTGTATTCTTTTAAATGTTTTACTTACATTTCAGTTTAAGATGTTAAGTTTGAATGAGTGGTGGAAGCTTCCATGTGTGCCTGTGTGTGTTTAACAGAGTTGTTTGTTTTGATGTGACTTTACAACAGTGGGTTTGATACAGAGTTTAAATAAAATTAGAAGATAAATTGAAGTTTCAAAATCAAAGTACATAAATTGAAGTTGGAAATAGCCAATTTGAATTTTGAATAAACCTGTGTTTGAATTTTGTTAAGAAAGGATTTAAACCTTGGAGGGAACCATGTGCTCTCTCCTTTGTCTTAAAGTGAAGATTATGAGAGAGTTAGTTGAGAAATTGGGAGAAGAAATTAAGTAATTTGATGGAAAAGTAGATAAGCAAGAACAAAAGAATGAGGTAAATGTACTGTCTATGAGTCAGTTTAAAATATATTAAGTGAAGTGAAATGAATTGTAATTCTGCTTATTTCAAGTTCCAGCAGGAGATTAATCAATTAAATCTTAGTTGTTAATGCAAATTGTCCTTACAAATGTCTGATAGTTTAATGTTCTGTAACCTGGTTAAAATTATGTACTGCCATTGGAATTGTATGTGTTATCTATTGTTCAAAGTTTGCCAAATATTGAGCACTGTCAAGCTTAAAATCTAGCCAGTTAAAATCAAACCAAAAGGTTTCTGATTAATTAACTAGTTTGTATTGTTTGTACCTACTTTGGTTTTGATTTGGCGCCTGTTGTTTTCCTCGAGTGCGGGGGGGTTTGATCTGGAGCTTAGTTTAAATTGGAAACGGATTGGATTAAAGGGGTTTAGATATCACAGTTATGGTGTGTAAAGTATGATACAACTGCCGCTTGATTATTTTTATTATACAGTATAGCACTGCTATATCGACCCGGAAATAAAATCAAATTCTGAAAAGCCTTCACCAATTTTGTATAATATAGTTATATATTATATGTTGTGTATTGATAAAACATCATTCTGTAGGAGCTTCCTGTTTTCCTCGCCATACAAATGATTAAACTAGAGATAATGTCGGGGTATAAAGATTGGAGCTGTATGGTATGTGATTTTAATGGGGAATGCGATGTTTTTGATGAGATTATATACAAATGAATAGATGTCCAACTGTAGCCAAAAAACCAGTGTAAAGTGTTATTTAATTCACACTAAGCTTTCTATGGAAGGGGGTGTGTAGTTAATTGTATAATGTACTAGCTAAAGCCATACAGACATCGGGAAAATTGTGGACAGAGATATTCCCCACTATACTGATGAGATTAAGAATTACCACAAACCGGACAACCGGATTAACCCCTTATGAATTAATGACAGAATGGGTGATGATGTAGGTTCACTAAAAGATGAATTCAGGAGATATGTTTTGGAACTAAGCACCCAACTTAAAGGGATGCGCAAATTGGTAAAAGACAATCCGGAACAAAGAAACACAGAGAGAGAGAGAGAGCTTGAAATGCTCCCTGACAGGCGGGAAGTTGCGTCCAAGTAAAAGCACTACTTGACAAACCTGGGTTCGCCCCTCAATGGGAGGGCCCCTATAAAGTTAAAATTGTGTAGTGTGCTTAATTCACAGATATGTGAGATGGTTGACCTCCAAGCAAGCTGAACGGATTCGCGGGCAGTGGCGCGCAGGCGGTATAGCCTTTGGACCATTGTATAACGGTCGCGCGGGTTATTACTTAAGTGATAGGATGATTTTCTTGCTGCTTCTCACGACCTTTGCCCTGCTAGTTACGGAGGGGAAGTATAGATGGAATTGTGTAGACTTGAGGATAGAGCATCGCAAGCATGTAACGATGGCTCTGTCTATTGTAACCTTCCGACACATGGAATAAGTCCCTGGGAGGTTACCCGTAGGGACCGCTGCTTGGGATTCCTTAACCATGCCATGTTGTTAACTCTGTTGGAGGGGCGAGGTGATTGGGGTCTCCCATGCATGTAATGTGGTGTAACTGGAATTTTTGATGTTTAGCTGAGGGACCGGGATGGATCTGTACCCGGCAACAGCAGAGGGCTCGGGAGGATATGTACATCAACACGAGATTTGGTCGATCCAAGCAATCGTTGTACCAATCCTCTAACATCCGACCCTATCACATGAACACTTTCATGTATATGTCTCACTTGTATGTATTGCAGTCAAAACTCTGAGCAAGTGCTGGGTCTGCTTACATATTCCCATGCACGAAGGAAAGGGGGGAAAGTCCTTTATTCCCTATCCCTTTGTCATCTCCGGGAATAGTAGAGGGGATTTCGAATCAGAATGGAACCCACGATGGGACAAGGAAAGTGACATTTAAAACCCCATCAGGCATGTTGTGAAAAACCAACAAGGGGGGATCTATCTGCTTGTAAGAAACGGAACCATACTTATTGGCCGTAGCTACTGTACCCAGCAGATTAATGTCACCAGTGGTGCCTGGCTCTTGGCGCAACAGATTACAATCCATTGCCCCACTGCTGCTGTCCTGGTCAGCCTCTCCTCTACTTATATGAGCAGCATGACTGCATATAATGGTACCTGTTGTGTCTGTGGAAACAATGCCTACCCATGGCTTCCTTGGGATTGGGTAGGATCGTGTTATTTAGCATATGTGGTACCCTATATTCACCATTACTGAGACAGAATGGTTCTTTATGATAGCTTTCCCACTTTATGGGACAGCAAAAGCAGCACAGGAACTTATACATATGGCCTCGACCTTGGAGAGAGTTGCGAATGAAACTAGAGACGGGTTCGAGGAGGTGAGCACAGCCGTCTCTGAAGTATCAGCTGAGGTTGTAGCTATCCGGACTGTTGCTTTATAGAACCGATTGACACTTGATTATGTGTTGGCTTTCCAGGGAGGAACGTGCGCTATAATTGAATCTGAATGCTGCACGTATATCCCAGATGTTTCGGAAAATATAACTCATTTGGCAGATCATATCAAACGAGTGGGTATGACAATACAAGGTGAAGGGAGCCAATATCATAATTATAACCCTTGGGATGGCTGGGGCAATGGTTCAGGTCGTGGGAATCATATCTGAAGCACGGGATAATTGTATTAATTGTCATTGTTATCGCATGTTGTATTTGTATGGCATTATTGAACGCTTGTTGTAAAACGGTAACAGCCCGAATTATGCTGAGTGCAAGTGTACAGGCAGAAGGGGCAGACTTCCTGATGAAGGAGGTAGGCCCATATGTAGTGGTTACATTTGGCTCTGAGTTGGTCATGGGGCCATGTTTGCACTTGGCCTCTGACCAAAAGGGGGGATTGAAGAAGGGAAAGGGTTAATGTTTTTTTTGTACTCAATGTATTTTGTGCCTAAAAGGTTGAACTTTGTACCTGGAATGTATCACAAACATAACTCTTACTTGTGGCTAGTCACCCCTTTGTTTATATTGCTCCTGGTAGTAGCATAAGCCATTTGTTCATGTCTTTCATCTTCTACTTTTAGTATAAGCCATTTGTTCATGGTTCCCTCGCTTGTTTATATCATTCTGATAAAACAGACAGTTAAATATAGATGTTAGGGGGCAAGTCTTTCTTTCCCGTGGGCTTGTCTATGATTTAAACAGAGGAAGCAGCGACCAAATGGTAGAGTGCGAGAATGGCCGTTTGAAGGAGGACTCCCACTGGGACAGTTGCACTCAGTCACTTCAAAGGAAACGCTGCGGGAAGAGCAGGGGACCAGAGGTGACACCTTGACTGCAACGACCAGAAGAATTGTGCTTTATGACCCAAGGATACCAGATGGTCTCTAACCATGATCCAGAGACTATCAGAAGCTGTTAAAGGAACTATATTTACGATCAAGGACTGTTAACTGGACTTTGCTTTATGGCTTGTATTGGGAACCCTGATGTATAAATATCCACGCTTCTTGTGTTCAGAGAGAACTTTGGCTTCCGCTTTCAAGGGGTCAGGTTCTCCCATAAGCTTGTGAGAATAAAGCCTGACTGTATTTTGACTCATACCAGCCTATAGAGGTATAATTTCCGACTTCAGTAGCGCTTTTCAGAATTGCTGATATTTTTGCAGGCAGAGTGCGAGTGGGGGCGCCTGAGAACGGGTCTAAAAGTCGAATCTGAAACACTCCCAGTTTCAAGTCTGCCCAGCACTTAGAATCAAAATGGTAAAATAGGGCCCATTGAGTGGTTATTATCTGGAATACACTGCCTGTGACTATAATGAAAGAGGATCATTTATAGCGTTCAGAAGAGAAGTGAAAAATTGTATGAAGAGAAAATAATTGCTAGGCTACAGGGAAAGGCTAGGGAAGTGGGGCGAGCTGAGTTGTTTCTGCAGAGATCTGACTTAGACATAAAGGGCTGAATGACTTCCTTCTGTGCTGCAATCTTCCTATGATTCTAGGTGGAAGTGGGTGTGGTCAACAAAATGAAATTTTATGCCAAGTCTTCAGTTGACATTGCCAAGTGAAAGCATGTAGATGAGGAGGACAAAGGGGCCAAGGAACAGAGGTAACAGTGTGGGAGCAGGAGGAAATTGCATTGATACCCTGGTACCAATTAGATAGATCAGAATCAAACAAAGCAAGAGCAGCCATGATGAACTGGTCAGCAGTAGAGGCAATCGAGGAAGTTGGTATGACTGGTCATGTCAAGAGCCATAGAGAGATTAAAAGGAATGAGGGGGGAATGGTACACCACAGTTAAGCTTAGAGAATTGTTTAAGTGCCTTGGATTAGGGTAACGTCAATGTTATAGCATGGGCAGAAATGTGACTGAAAATTCGAACATGGAATTATCAGGAAATGTGCACATGGAATTGTGAAGGACTGGAGAGATCATAGAATCATAGAAACCCTACAGTCCAGAAAGAGGCCATTCGGCCCATCGAGTCTGCACCGACCACAATCCCACCCAGGCCCTACCCCCACATCCCTACATATTTTACCCACTAATCTATGCATCCCAGTTCACTAAGGGGCAATTTTAGCATGGCCAATCAACCTAACCCGCACATCTTTGGACTGTGGGAGGAAACCGGAGCACCCGGAGGAAACCCATGCAGACACGAGGAGAATGTGCAAACTCCACAAAGACTGGGGATCCAGTGTCCATTTGAAAGGATAGTAGAATTGAGGGATGTCAGTGGTGAAATTTAGGCCAAAACCTCAGTAGAAAGCATTATTTACGGTGTCATCTAGACCGTGGACTTGGCAGGGAAGCTGGATGTAACCAACCATTTAGTAAAAATAGGGTGAATAGCGTGTATTTTCTATTCATGGAATGAATCACCGACATGGACAGCATTTGTTCCCAATCCCTAATTGCCTTTGAGAGCAGTTGAAAGTCAATAATATTGCTGTGGGTTTGGAGTTGTTAGCGGACAACAAATTTATGAAGTTACGTATATAATATGAAACAGGCCAAACTGCAATCAGAACCCCTCCATTAAAGATTAAAAGGGACAGATCCAGACAAGCAGGCAAAAGGCATGCTTTTAAAATGCAAACAAGGTCTAACACACAAAAGGGGGCCAGACAGGGTGGCACCAAAGGAAACTCATCTAATCAAATCAGCACCACTGACCTAATCAAGTGATATCAGGAAGCCTTCTTAGCCTCAAAAGACTTCCTGAGATCAGCCAAACACCCATTGTTCAAGAAACCCTGGAGATTCTAGTCCATTGATAAACCCATCGGACAGAAACGATTACCATACCTAAACATTGATACTGTACTTAAAACATCAAACAGAATGGTCAGAGTCAAATACTGTAAACAAAACATTAACATTTGAATCATACAACGTGTCAAAGTTTGAGTATAACTGTAGCCCATTGCGGCGGGCTTTCAGAGTGCTTTCGGGACAGTGCTGTTTTGTATGTCCTGATTGCCTCTCCGTCGAAGTTAATAAAACTGTACCGCTGTTGAACCTGACTCTGAGTCCGAAGTGGTCGTGTTCGCCCACTTGCACTAACAGAGTCATCTGTAGGCCAGAGCAGGTAAGGACAGCAGATTTCCTTTCCAAAATTACACCAGTGAATCAGATGGATTTCTAATGACAATCAACAGGAGTTTCCTGGCACAATTTTGAAGCTTGTGTTCAGTTCCATAATTGACCTTAAATTTAATCAGCTGCATTGTGGGATTTTGTCCCCAGTACATTAGCCTAGGTCTCTGGTTTATTAGTCCAGTAATATTACGACTCTGCCGCCCTTTACTTTATGGAGGGATATAGTAAATGATGGTGGGAGGGAAGCAAAATCAAAGATGAGAATACAAGATGAGATGGAGGTTTAAATCCACTGAGATGAGGAGTCAGTCATTGCAAAGGCTGAGGGAGGAAAAAAAGGAGGATATCAGTGAGTAACTTCAAATAGGGCTTGAGGATTGGGTGGTAGAAAACATGGAATTTAAAGGTTAGATGAAAGGCGTGGAACAAAGTAGAATGCTTGACAAATGAGAAGATACCAAAGGAGTAGTGAGAGTGATTTAATGATTAAGGACAGGGGTTTATGTGAGCAGTAGATGGTTATTATGACCAGGGGACATGTCCAGGAAATTTAGAAATGCATAGGCATAAAAGTTGCTCACTAATCTAAACAGGATAATATAAGAAGTAAAAATAGGAAATGCTCGAAGTACTCAGCTGGTCTAGCAGCAAGAGAGATAGGAAAAAAAGTTAAGCGTTGAAAGTCAGTGACTTTTGGCAGAACTTGAAACATTTAGAAATGTAATGGTTTTTAAGATAGGCAGAAAAAACTAGGAAAGGGAATAGAGTCCAAATGGAAAAGCTTGTGATACCTAATGACACAGGTAAAACAACAGGTTGTTGTTTGGTGAACTGACCTCTAGCTGGTGGACCAGAATTCCAACTCTTTGATACCTCCCTTCCTCCCACTGGACTAAGATCCCACCACCAAGCATCAAGCCATCATTTCTGGTACTGTCACTGACCTCGTCTCCTCTGGAGATCTACCGTCCACAGACCCCAAACTCACTAATTTCTACCTCTTTTCCAAGATCCACAAACAGGATAGGTCTGGTCCACTCATCAATTCAGCCCGTTGTCATCCCACAGAATTGATTTTTTCCTATCTTGACTGTATTTTTTTCTCCCTTTGTCAAGATTCTTGCCACTTGATCCATGACACTTCAATGCTTTCCATCAGTTTGTCAGTTTTCAGTTTCCTGGCCCTATCCGTCTCCTTTTCACTCTATATGCCCAGTCTCTTTATCTCCATCCCCCACCAGATTGGTCTGAGGACTCTCTGATTCCTCCTTGTACTGAGGCGCAACAAGTTCCCATCCACCACCATGAGATTCCTCTGCCTGACTGAAATTGTTCTCACATAGTACTTTTCCTTTAACTCTATCACCAGCTCCAAATAAATGGTGTTACTATGGAAACTGCTTGCCTTTTCATGGAATACGTGAAATATTTTTTGTTCTAATCAAGTTCCCCCACACCCTTCACTTTTTTACTGAGACATTGATGACTATCAGTACCTTTTCCCATTGTAAGCACTGGAAATGCAACTCCTGTCCATTTACCACCTCCCTTTCTAATACCCAAGGCCCCAAACATTCCTTTCAGGTGAAAATGAAATTTACTGTTACGTTAAATTCAGTCCACATGATGTTGTCACCTCTATATTGGGGAAACCAATATTGATTGGCTGCTCACAGTACGGAACATTTCTGTTCAGTGCGTGTGTGAGTGGGTGACCTTGAGTTTCTAGTCGTCAGTCATTTGATCCTCTGCCTGATCCCAACTCTGACCTCCCTCTCACACTGTTCCACTGAAATTCAAAGTACACACTTCATCTTTCAGTTAGGCACTTTTGAACTTTCCAGATTCAAGGGATGGGATTTTACGGCCTTGCTCGTCCCGAAACTGTAAAATCGTGCCCAAGGCCAACGGATCTTTCCATGGTCCACCCCTTGCCCGCTCTGATTCCCGTGGCGAGCAGGATGGTAAAATTCTGGCCAAGGTCTGAGTTCAACAATTTTGGATCACAACCTCTAACCTTTTTTCTTTGGATGGCTGGTGCTGCAGATTCTACTTTCCCCAGTTACACCGAAGAGTACCTTTTGATTCTTCTCCCATTATCTCATAGCTGTTTGTGGGAGCATGCTATGCAGAAATTGCCTGCTTGTTTTTCTACGTTACAAGTGACAGTACTCCAAAAGTACTGTGAACTACTTTGGAGTATCCTGAGGTAGTGATGGACTCTCTTGATTAACTCTCGAAATGAACAATCTGACTTTCCTTAATCGAACTTCCTACAAAGCATCAATGTTGCACTGAAGCTGACAAACAAAAGCAAACATTTGTTGTATCTGCAGTGATGGAAACATTTGGTTATGTGTATACTGTCTTCCTGTTGAGAAGGCTTTTTTTTATTCATACGTGGGACATAGGCATCACTGCAGATACAATGAATGTTTGCTTTTGTTTGTCAGTTTCAGTGCAACATTGATGCTTTGTTGGAAGGTCGATTAAGGAAAGTCATATGGTTTATCTAGAATAGCAGTAGTATCGATGGTTAAAGAACTGGTTTCTGTGGTGAGTTTCAGTTGCTGGGAGCAAGGTTTAAGTTAGGTGCGGAAGTGAAGTTTGTTTTGGATATGGTGCAACAATCTTACGAAATGATATTTTTTAAACATTGGCAGGAATATCAGCCAATTTGCCGAGACTTATTTAAATGTCCTTAGTGGGGTTAACAATGAATTACAGCACATTGCCTGCCAGAATTAGCCAAAATGGAATGTTGGTTTTCTTTTATTATCTTTTATGGATTGTTGTTCATCATTTTCATACATGATTGGGGATCAGGAATTGGAAGCATAATTTCCAAATTTGCAGACACCAAATTGGAAGACGTAGTTAACAGAGAGGAGGAGGGTGACTTTGAGCCTGTGTTAGGGATTAGGGATTGCCAACGCAGGTGGAAAATCCAGACAGAATCGGGAAATAAGATTCTCTCCAGAGAGATTGCGTTTCTACATTTTTCAGGCCCCTTGCCGGTGATTTATAAGATTCACACCCATAAAGGCGTGAACTTCATTTTAATGGATTTCCATACATTTTAATATAATTTCCAGCCACCCAGCACATGACTCCCTCCCTCATTGAATATTGAAACCTTGCTGACGTGATAGTTTACAACAGGTTTTGAAAGACATGATTCAGTTGATTTAAATCACGGCACAAAACATGACAGCAGAGGCTTACAGAACATTTTGACAATATATTTTTAATGCATAACACTTCTTTAATGGAAAAAGATACTATAATCCATGACAGTACTTGCACAATGGTGGTCAATGCAAGGCTTAACTTACTTTTGTGAACAGACCCTTATGATGAATCAGAGCACTAAACAAAAATACTTACCTTGCAGAATATTCCTGACTTCTCAGGAGGCTTCCCCAGTGGTTGGCGCATTTCTTTTCGGCTTCCAAAAGTCACACCAGTACATGAAAATAGTGTACAGAAGAAAAAACAATTTCCCTGTGGTCCTCACAATGGGGCCCCTGATCTCAGAAGAGTTGAGTGTGCACATTTTGCACCCAAGACCTCCCTGACCCTACACTATTCTTGTATGAACTTTTCAGGGGCAGGGGAAAGTTGCTTTCCCAACAGAAAAATACAAAGTTCAACATTTTGTGACCTGACTTGCACCTACATTGGGAACAAAAATTCAGTCCCAGGTCTCCATACTGTGAAAAAAAGGATATAGTTGCACTGGCAAAAGTGCAAAAAGGTAATAAATAAACACAGGTATCAAACCTATTAGAATGACTGAATAGAATAGAATTATTTTCTCCAGAAAAGGTAAGACTGAGGGGAAACTTTTAGAGGTCTTTAAAATTATGAAAGTGTTCGTTAAGATAGACGTAGAAACCTTTCCACTAAGATGGGAGACCAAGGGCTGTAGGTATAAGAAATTTACCAATAAATCCAGCAGGGAATTTGGAAGAAACCTCTTTACTCAGAGTGATAGAATGTGGAACTCATTCCTGCAAGAAGTAGTTTAGATAGTGATCTAAAGGGTTTGACAAGATAACTGCTGGGAGGCTGTTTCCCTGGCTGAAAAAATCTAAAATTACTGTCATAGTTTTAGATAATGTGTCAGCCATTCAGGACTGAGATAGGGAGTGGGATAGCTTGATCTTGGTTTCGGACAAAGCTCGGCACAACATCGAGGGCCGAAGGGCCTGTACTGTGCTGTACTGTTCTATGTTCTATGAGATGAGAAGAAGTTTCTATTAGTGCCTGCAGACTTCAGTTAGTTCCCAGTTCACAAGTCGGCTGTTTCCAGTAAATTACAACCAGCCACAGCCAAAGCCAGCTGACAAATTGGGTGCAGCTGATTTCTGATTGGACTTTCCTGGTGCTCCAATTGTTCCCAGCACATACTGGTATTTCCAATTAGATTTCGGTTACAGCATTCAAGCGGTTTAAACTGATTTTTTCCATCTGTGTGAATATTCATCTTTCTCTCGTCCAGAGGGTTGTGGATGCTCAGGTATTGGGTGTATTCAAGATTGAGATCACCAGATTTTGGATGCTAAGGGAATCAAAGGATATAATAATAAAGCCAGAAAGTGGCACTGAGGTCAGCCATGATCTTATTGGATGAGGGAGCAGCCTCCAGGGGGACATTGCCTACTTCTGCTTCTGTTTTTCATGTTATGATATTTTCAGTTATATTGATGCATTTATAAAGAAGGTAAATGTGGGAGTTTGATGGTCTTTGATCCAGAAACAGATCCAGAAATATTATAATTACTTTAAAATGTTCAGGGCATCTATAATTGTTATTAAAATGTTGAAGCAGACTTTTAAGCATTTGTATCACTTGTAAAGAAATCAATTATAATTTTTGGATAATAAGAAATACAGGTTCATAATGACCTGACAACCTTTGACCTGGAAACAGTACCAACAGGAAATTAAAATACAGGTAGCTAAGGAAGGAAGTTAAAATACAGACTGTGTGGCACACAGACTCAAAGGATTAAAGGAAGGTTTGGAGAGATGAAAGTCCATCAGCAAGCCAAGTTGGTGAGTTGGATTCCTGAGCATTCGAAATGCACTTTTGGGAATGCTGCTGCTATTCTTTCACTTCAAAACGACAGAATGCCCAGGATCTGAAACACTATGCAAATGTAATGGTGGATCTGGTAGATTCATGCTACCATGGCTGATGGAAACTGGGAGTGGAAAAGGTTCTGGAACAAAGTGCGCCATTAAGGGAAGATTGCATGGACAGAACCCTGTTAATGTGGAAACTACTGTCTGCAGAGAATCAGCTAAATCATTGAAAGAAAGGGACTGAAATTCTGCTTGGGAGAACTGTGTTGTCGAGAGTGGGGGGCCACACAAGTGGAGGGGGCTTCCTTTTAACTCTGGGGGATAGTCTTTGTTGTATCTGCTATTCCATGTGTAATTTATAATTTGCAAAAACTGTGTTTTGCCTGTTGACGTTTATAATTTACACAGGTCCAGAATTTTGCCATGACAGAGAGGCTTTCCAGCATGGTGAAAATCCAGAAGATGACCGAAAATTCCAAGTCTCATCCCTGAACCCAGAGTTTCCCATCTTCCCGGGAGCAAGACTGGATTTGGGGCAGAGTTCATACATGCATGATTTGTGGAGGCAGCTGACCATTTAAATCACTAAGAGCTTCCACTAAAATGAGATTTTGAAAAAACACAAATGTGGAATCCAGAGTGTGCAGATTTGAACAGGCAACACGGGTCTGAACTTGGTGGATGTGTTTGGATAACCCTTTGGATAATTACAAGACACCTTTGAGAGAGCGGTGAGGCATTCTTTGGGAAGTGAACATGATTTACACAAATCACTGGAGCTGTCAAGCTATCCGTAAGCTGTCTGGCTGCGAAGAAATGACTAAGAAACTGTCTAGCTGTCAAGGAACTATCCAGCTGTCAAGGAACTGCCCAGCTGTTGAGAAACTGTCACGGAACAATCCAGTTGTCAAATAAATAGTAAGAAGCTGTCCAGCTGTCAAAGCTATCCAGGAAATGTCAAGGAACTTCCAAGGGTAAACGCAAAAGATGGTTAGTGGAAGCATGGGTTGTCATGAAATGGTACCAAGTTGGTATATGGGAATCATGGGAGAGGTGATTCTCTCATCTCGCTGCGCTAATTTTTAGTGCAGCGGGCTGGGAGAATCGTGCGTCGGCTGAATATTTAACATACTATTTAAATGCTATTAGTGGACCCGGGACTGAATTCTTCAGGATAGCTGGCATTTCTCAGCTCTCCAGGAGTATTTCACTCTAGCGTGGTTCAGACTAGCTCCCCACCTTCGGGGAACAAGCGGCCTGACCCCGCTGGAGTGAAGGGGGTGTAATCAGGGCCCCCCAGGGGGTTGGGCAGTCGGGGGGTTGGGCAATGGGGGGTGGTGCTCCCTGGGCATGGGCACCCTGGCAGTGCCAGCCTGTGCCCATGGCACTACCCAAAGGGCAAAGTCTCCATATCCAGGGGGCACCTTGGCACTGCCCATTAGGCATGGGGCAGTGCCAAAGGGCGAGGACTGGGGGCAGGTCTGATGGGGGCAGGGACTAGGGGGCAATCAGTTGGGGTGGGGGGGGGGGTCCTGCTGCCACTCTGCATTGGGATCCAGTTGGGGCAGGAGGGAGGCCAGGGATTGGGGGGGGGGGGGGCAGGGGGCGGGGATTGTCACTGCTGGGAGGGGAGGGTGGGAGATCAGGCAGTCTGGGATGGGCGGGGGGAGAACGGGAGGGGGGGGGGATGCTGGCCCGTGAATGTCCGTGGGGTGGTTGGGGGGGACAGCACTGCAGGGACCCGGGCTGGCCAGCAATCAAACTGGCCAGCAAACTGCAGACTGACAGTTCAGGGCCACTGCGCACGAACAGAGTCCTGCTGGTTTCAGCCTTTCCATCATGAATAGGCCCCACACCCTGAAATTTAATGATAATCACACTGGTGGCTTCTGCAGTGCACAGAGTGTGGGAGATTCTAGTGTGAGCTCCCACTGAAAAGACCAATGTGATTTACTCCAGTTTTCCCACAAATCCGATACTTAGAACTTTTTTGGGAGCATTCAGGCCAATGGGGTGGGTATAGGTGCCCTAATTTGGTATTGGGCTCATGGTGGGGGCCATAAATTTGCATTAATGGGGCATGGGGATATAGTGAGTGCTGGAGGAATGTTTTTTATAATTTAATATTTATTTAAACTGTGCCAGAATACAGAAGCAGGCTTTGCACCCAGCAGCCTGCCCATTCATTCCAGGGTTGCCCGCCTTAACTTTTGTTTCAACCTGGCCCCCATGACCGAAAATCTGACATGCTGGCAGACATTTTTAAAGGTAGAATTTGCCACCTGGGAAATATCTCCACTCGGGGAACTCAACCTGAGGACACAAATCTGGGCCATTGATTCTAATTGGTGTTGCAAAAAGTGAAATCTTATTCTTATTCTTCTTTGGGGTTGTTTGGTAAATTTATTTTGTTTTATGGATCCCCACAGGGATCATTACAGTGGAAAGTGAAATAAAGAATATGTTAATGAAGAAGAGGCTTGGGTTGAGCACAGTTTCTCCTCTGAGCAGGTGAGATGTGGTCATCAGCTTTGGTTTAACATCAGAGTGGAGAAATCTTTGCTTCGTGCAGGGCTGATTGTCCTCAGACCTCGAGCCTGCATTATTTTATATTTGGTGTATTTCAAGGTTCCATTATGATAACGCTTGACAAACTTATTTTTTGGTTGGAAGAAAGATCATCACACATCATTTCAAATAAAGCCATGTGATGTAAAAGTGTCACACTAATACATTTGATGTGATTCTTAATATGGAATCTTGTGATTGAAATAAAAAATAAGTTAGTCTGGGCGATATGGTGATACTGGAAGTGTATTTAAACAAGATGGTGGAAATTGGTGCTTTATGTCAGTAATAGATATCTAGGCTTGGATCGCACGACCTCACTCGGATGAGGCTCGTAAAATCCTGCCCGAGACAACTGGAGAATTCCGTTCTACGAGCCTCTCCTGCCCCGAGCCGGTAAAATTCCGGAGAACCAGAAAGTGAAATTTTAATGACAAAGGGTTGAAGAAAGTAAGTTAATAAGAGGAAAAACTGAATAAGTGAATTGTTGGCAATTAAAACTATATAATTCAAAAACAAATATCCAGAATCTTTGAATACTTATATTATTATTAAAGATACGTCAAGAAGGTGGCACTAAGGAAGGAAATAAATAGTAGAAAGAACTGATTAAACCTCTATTTTCCCCTTCCTTCATTACCTCTCCAAGGCTCTCATGGGTTTGTTACCAAGTTTGACACCAACTGTGCGACTTCCTTTCTGCTTTATCCCCGATTCTTGTCCTCAGCATTTTTCAGTATATGTCAAATACTTTATAACCCCATATCTGTGGATTTCATCCCTCCAGTATTTACATTTCAGTCGTTGTATTTTCTTCTTGTCATATCGCATTGTCTGTCACCTCACTCAGCACTACCTACTATTTTGTAACCATCAAACAAGGAGTGTGAGCATTGTAATTTAATTGCTTGGTCAGAGACTCCATTTCTTACCACCACATTTATGGTGCCAACAATGGGAACAGTCAGTTATCAATGAAAAAATAACAGCATGTTAAAAATGAATACAACTTTTACAAAGGCTATCAAGAGTTTAAATTCGACCTTGCTTATTTATCTTGTAAGCATCCTATTGCCATGCACCCGTTGCCATGCAATTTCCCCTCCCAGGCATTTGGCAATCTCCGGAACAACATAACCGTCTCTGTAAAGTCAGGTGATGTCAGCATACTCACAGTCAATGAGGTGTTAACTATGTTAATAACTGATGTAATGATTAACACAATATTGGAGAACTAAACCCAGCATGTGGTGAAAGAAGGACCAGGGAAAGATGTTATTTATTTAATATTGAATCTGAAGATAGTGGAAAATTGTGAGGCAAGGAGCGAGAGAGGAATTGCTTCCTCAAGCAATATATTAGGTATTTTTCACTTCCAATATAGCAATCTAGGCAGAACTGATTTCACTTTGTGCAAATCAGCCAGGAGCACTCCAACTTGTATTCATGTGGCTATGTGAGAACCCCTGGGATTATCTTTTGTCCTGTCAATCATCTGATTGTAAGTACTAATGTCACAGCAGACAAATAGCTTCAATAGCTCTGCCAGGTGTCAACTCCCCCTGCTCTGCTGACAAAACCATCTGAGGCAACTGGGTTTGTGAGTTAAGAGTGTATTGATTTGCAGATGTAGGTTACTACCTCAAACCCCACGTTATGCATACTTTCAATGTGTTGTGTCATCCATTAGATCTTGAAGTTAATGTTTTATTTTGATGGTGTGCACTATTTACTTTTTGAAGATGCATTAGCTCACCAGAGACCTTGTAAATGCACACCAGCTTAACAAAAACAAATCAATTGGCAGTAAAGACACAACTGATAGAATGGATGCGAAAGTCAGTAAAACACAGCAGCTGAATCTCCAAATCATGCCAATAAGCCCTGGTCCACTGTAGTATTTTACTGCAAACTATTATTTCTGTACCCCTCAGTATTGAATACTAATCTTCAGATTTGATACACCGTGATCTGTACACAAATTGGCCACTGAATTCCAGATAGAGCAAGTAAGAGAATGCTCAGAGTTAGCATTAGGCTTTTTTGTATTTCAGTCTCCAGTATTGTCTACAAGTTAGCGTCCAGACTTGGTTGGGAAAAAACAGTCTACACCCTTACCCAGATTTCATAGTTGCAGTAAAATGACAGTGCTAGCCTTTGACTTTGAAGGAAGCTGCCACAAAGATCTAGTAATCTGAGTGCCGTGAATTTTCCCCTTTCCCAACATCAACTTGAAACTGGTGCCAAATAAGGCCGATCTCCAGGCATCCAGCAACAGTACTGTCATCAAGCAGGGTAAGCAGCCAATCAGATTGAAGTATTCTCACAGACAGCGAATCAAGAAGTAAAATGCACTGAATTTTTCACTTTGACTTGAAATTTTACGGAGAACAAAATGAATGATTATAACATATACATTGGTATTAAGATAGAAGTTGGAATATCATAAACAAACTTATAAAATTCCACAAATATAAAATTAGTTTTCCAGGGCCAGAAAGGCTGTTAACTGTAAATATGAATTTCATTCACCGTTAAGAGTCTAGTTACATCTCATTCAAAAGGGTGTAACTTTTTCAAGAGTTTCACAATGAGATCAATAATGTAAAAGTGCAAGTTTTCATCTGTCCAATGATTTCTACTTGATTATACTCTGGGGTAAACAGCAATTTAGTCAATGCCACATTCTATAGTGAGGCATAGAATCACTGACAGCAACTTCTGGATTTCCATACTTAATTGCACAAGTGTACACTGGAGAAGTTATTGTCAATTTCAGAGGAGAAACATCACCAAATGTTGTCAGGTCTGCTGTCATTATTATTGCAAAATTTGGGTCCATCTGTTATAAACACAGCCCATTCGCCTACGCAATGGATTGTGGAATAGCCTTGACACTAGTAGTGCATTTCTTGCTACTGGAGACAGAAAACAAAAAGAGCAATATTAATTTCAAAAACATAGTATTGGGGTGCACGCTCTGACATGGCATACAAACAAGGAGCAGGAGTAGGCCATTCAGCCCCTTGAGCCTGCTCCGCCATTTAATAAGATCATGGCTGATATGATAGTAACCTCAAATCTGAATCCCGCCCACCCCCAATAATCTATCACTCCTTTGCTTACTTCTGCCTTTAGAATATTCAAAGACTCTGCTTCTATTGCCTTTGCAGGAAGACAATTCCAAAAACTCACAACCCTCTGGGTTTGGAAGGTGCTGCCTAAGGAACCTTGGTGAGTTCCAGCAGTGCATCTTCTGCATGGTACACACTGCTGCCACTGTTCATCAGTGGTGAAGGGAATGAATGTTTGTGGAAGAGGTGCCAATCAAGTGGGCTGGATGTGAGCTTCTTAAGTGTTGTTGGAGTTGCAGTCACCCAGGCCAATGCAGAGTGTTCCATCACACTCCTGACTTGTACCTTGTAGATGGTGCACAGGCTTTGATGAATCTGGAGGTGAGTTACTCACCACAGAATTCCTAGTCTTTGACCTGCTCTGGGTAGCCACAGTATTTATATGGCTACTCCAGTTCAGTTTTTGTTCAATGGTAACACCCAGGATGCTGATGGTGGGGGATTCAGTGATGGTTATGCCACTGAATATCAAGGAGCGATGGTTAGATTCTGTTTTATTAGTGATGGTCATTGCTACCACTTGTGTGGCATGAATGTTACTTGCCACTTGTCAGCCCAAACCTGTTGTCCAGGTCTTTCTGCACTTGGTCATGGACTGCTTCAGTACCTGAGGAGGCGCGAATGGTGCTGAACATTGTGCAGTCATCAGCGAATATCTTACTTCTATCCTTATGATGGAAGGAAGGTCATTGATGAAGCAGCTGAAGATGGTTGGGCTACAACACCATCCTGAGGAATTCCAGCAATGAAGTCCTGGAACTGAAATGGTTGACCTCCCATCACCACAACCATCTTCCTTTGTTCCAGGAATGACTCCAATCAGTGGAAGGTTCTGCCCCTCATTCCCATTGACTTCAATTTTGCTGGGGCTCCTTGATGCTATACTCAATCAAATGCTGCCTCAGTCTCTCCTCACCTCTGGTATTCAGCTCTTTTGTCATTTTTGAACCAATGCTTTAATGAAGTCAGTAGCTGAGTGAACTTGGCAGAGCACAAACTGAGCATCAGTGAGCAGATTATTGCTAAGCAAGTGCCACTTGATCATAGAAATCATAGAAACCCTACAGTGCAGAAAGAGGCCATTGGGTCCATCAAGTCTGCACCGACCACAATCCCACCCAGGCCCTACCCCCATATCCCCACATATTTACCCACTAATCCCTCTAACCTACGCATCTCAGGACACTAAGAGGCAATTTGAGCATGGCCAAGCGACCTAACCCGCACATCTTTGGACTGTGGGAGGAAACTGGAGCACCCGGAGGAAACCCACGCAGACACGAGGAAAATGTGCAAACTCCACACAGACAGTGACCCAAGCCGGGAATTGAAACCAGGTCCCTGGAGCTGTGAAACAGCAGTGCTAACCACTGTGCTACCGTGCCGCCCGATGGTACTGTTGATGACCCCTTCCATCACTTTACTGACGATTGAGAATGGATTGATGGGGCGGTAATTGACCAAGTTGGATTAGTCCTTGTCCTGAGCAATTTTCTACATTGTCGAGTAAATGGCAATATTGTAGCGATACTGGAACAACTTGGCTCTGGGCGTGGCAAGTTCTGGAGCACAAGCCTTAATTACTGTTGCCAAACTGTTTCCAACGCATTTACATCCTTTCTTAAATAAGGTGACCAGTACTATACACACTACTCCAAACGTGGTCCTGTGCATGATGGAGAATTTATTAGGTTGACACTTTCCAAGATGTTAATGACTGACACAACAAAACTTTAACTTTCATGTTTACAGTAAAACAAAAGGTTTTAGAAGATATAAAGAAATAGGGAAATAAAATTAAATTATAAGGAATAAAAAACTAAAATCTCCTAAAAGGGTATGAATGAGGAAATTTGAGTAAATAATTACGAACAGCCCCTTGGGAGAAAAAGATAATTAAGAATAATGGGTCTCCTTTAGGCATTCAATATAGTGTTGACTTTCTAAAAAGATATAATTTCTCATACTAGATGATAAATTATGATTAATCCGTACAAATTTGTGAAAATAACAGCATTATAAACATCATTAAAAATTGAAGGGTTTGATTTTTTATGGTGTTTGAATTAGATGGGAGGCATTCAGGAGTATTTATCAAGTTAGAACGGAAGTAGAGAGGGTTGTGACAGAATGTTTTTACAACTCATTGAGCGTAGAAGCTGTATCAGAAGATTAAAAATCGGCTATATTTTAATGAAAATGAACACATTGGTCAAAAGTATACTGTTACAAGTTATACATTTTAAATTAAAAGACCAATAAGAATAATTTGTGTATGTTATGAAGGAAACAATTAAAGTAAATCAATGGAGATAAAGGTAGCAACTACCTGAATTTAGTAAATTGGCAATACTGAATCAATTAAATGGTGCTTTTTGAGAACATAACTGGACTGATTTACAGTGTTTGATACATATCTGGACTAGAAAGTATTCGATGAGCTCCTTCAGAATAAGCCTGTGACAAAACCTGTCAGATTAAAAGAAAAAGCTACTAATTGGCGCAATTCTCCCAAAAAATTTCAAAATGTTGTCCCCGGCGGGAAAAGCAGTGCGATTCCCACCAGGTGGGTTGCTGTGATCCAGTTCGCAATCCACCCACTTCGACATTTCTTTGGTGCTTGAGGTGATTCCTGCTGGAAAAGGGAGATGCGGGACTTATAGAAGTCAGCACAACCGCTTCTCAGAGATTGGGGAGCCATTTTTAAAAGGCGCCCTGATCTCCAGACAACCCGACAGACATCCCATCCCACTCACCGGCAAAGATGCCCTCCCAACTGGCTGGCAACCTGGTGTCCTCATCATGTCTGGTCTCCTTTTGTGGAGACTAGTAGTGATTCCTGCTGGCTTCACATTGTGCCAGTGGGTGGGAGAATTGAAGGGGTCAGGTGAATTCGGCTTGAAGCCGATTCTGCATATTTAAATTAGGTTTTAAATAAATTAATCTGGTTCACCCCATCAATGGGCACACACCAGATTACATTGGCATGGGGTGGGGAGGATCCCAAAAGGGATTTGTGTGTGCGGGCCAGAGCATCGACCCATTGGATGGGGATTAGACAGAGCTTAGAGGACAAATAATTGTGACCAGCAGAATGACCCAGCAGTAAGATATGTGACTTCCGCTGTTCACACAAAGCTTTACTCTCACCAGTTGATTAAAGAACTGATAATATTTTTGAAGTGACAACTATATATTACATTCAAGTTATAATTTTATATGATCCTTTAGCTGATTGGACATCAGTACGTGGTGAATTCTGCTCATAACATATTCCTAGGATGTATCATCCATTTGGAATATCCTGATAATTTTCCCAATTTAGTCCCCTTCAGTGTACAACTCAAACTGATTTAAATATTCTCTGGCCTTTTTAACAAAAAGGATATAATTGATATTGGGGTTTGCTCAGTGAAAATCTATTTTTTTCCTAAAGTGGCAGTAGTAGAAACTCATAAGCTGGCTGTATATATTTTTTATTGTCATCGGTGGTACTAATGGCAGTCGTTAAATGAAATTTTTTGGCAGAAAACAAGCTCACACAATAATTACACAAAATTAAAAGTCCTACTCTGTTGTAATATCTGTCAGGAATGGCTGATAACGGAGTCATTAAGAAACAATGGAAGTAATCATTAAAAGGACAGAATAACAGAAACCAGCAGTTGAAATTTTTAATCATAAATTTCAGTATTTAAAATTGCTTGTATGCAGTCCAACTTGATGTTGACCTTCATACCACTAGAGCATTATAAAATGTGATTTTACCAGCTTACCCAAGCATATTATTACCTGCAAACAGGCTGGAAAAAAGATCATAAAGTACCATTAATTTTGAGGGCATATTGTAATTACTTTAATTTTAAATAAAAGTACTATTTGTGAGGTCTAATGGACAATGTGTGAATAATTCATTTTTCTGATATTTCTTCAAGTTAGTGATTTGCACTAAGCTACAGTTGCATTGAGGCTGACAGCAAGTGACTAATTCAATTTGATTTATTATTGTCACATGTACTAGTATACAGTGAAAAGCATTGTTTCTTGCGCGCTATACAGACAAAGCATACTGTTCATAGAGAAGGAAAGGAGAGAGTGCAGAATGTAGTGTTACAGTCATAGCTAGGGTGTTGAGAAAGATCAACTTAATACGAGGTAAGTCCATTCAAAAGTCTAGCAGCAGGGAAGAAGCTGTTCTCGAGTCGGTTGGAATGTGACCTCAGACTTTTGTATCTTTTTCCTGATGGAAGAAGGTGGAAGAGAGTATGTCCGGGATGCATGGGGTCCTTAATTATGCTGGCTGCTTTTCCAAGGCAGCAGGAAGTGTAGACAGAGTCAATGGATGGGAGGCTGGTTTTCCTGATGGGACTATTCTCCATGTGTAAGGTTAGAGAGGGAATGTCAATGTATTGTTCTACTGACCAATGTAACAGCTGAACTCTGTCTTATCCCCATCAGTGTCCTACATGTTAACACTTTCCACCAGAAGTCATTGAACTGCAGGAGACTTAGCTGATTTTATCCCTATTACTCTGAGGACAGCAAGGTAATTCCATTCTTGCCCCCTCTGCTACTGAGATCAATAAACACAGACAGAAAATTCATTGAATCTACTCTACATTTGACATTATCACCATATTTATCAAATAAGTGGTGATGCCCGAGTGATAGTGTTTGATAGATGCCAAGATTGCTGCAATGTTGTTTCAATGTCATGAAATTGGCAGCAAAATTTGTTATGCTACTGGCTCTGCCAAGACAGATTCTTAGATTAATCAATATGAAATAGGCCATCATGTTCATAGAAATTTAGAGAACCAAAGAAGTCACTGTAATAAAAGGACACTTCACATAAGGCAGGAACAAACTGTAAAGAAAATTTCCTACCCTACTTCATATCCAGAATAGCAATTTTAATTATCAAAAAAATGAACCTCTTTGAAGCAAATATGAACTGGAGAGTGGAGTGGTTCTATCAGGAGGAAAATATCGTTACTTTTAATACATTCTGAAGAGTAGTTACGCTCAGGCTAATTTATGCTGGACCATTTCTATAAGCTGTAGAGTCAATGACACTTCACTTTGGGAGTGGGAGTGGGGGTGGGACGGGTGGATCCAGAGGTTTCTTTAAAATTCCTTGAATCTCAGTTTGACGTACTGAAACAGTCTTATCAGCAGTATCCCGGAGTTGCCATATTTAAGTTGTGCTGGAGTGGATGAGTTATATCGATAGACAGAGCAATGAGCCACTGTGGTTCAACTAACTTGCTTCCAATAAAATGAAAGAAAACTAGTAAGTAGCATCTTTCACAAAGTCAGGATGTTCTGAAACACTTTACTGCTGACAAAACACTTTTGAAATGTTATCCTTGTTGTAATTTGAAAACCACCTGCTGTATATACATTTGATACAGAGTAATTGTTGTGGTATGTCTTTATAAACACCAATTGTTCGTAAAGGTGCAATTGATCCCTCAGCCAAACAGCATTTTTGCTGTTAGAAAATGCCTAGTGCCACCTCTAGTGTAGGGATGACCACATCACCTCCATCTTCCATGAAGAAAAGCAGCATATTTTTTAACATTCTGATTTATCTTCATATCCAGAGGGAGCATCTCAATTCCCCACATTGAACTATCTCTGCCATAGTCTGCTTACTCATTTCATCAGTTTATGTCTCTTTGTAAATCCCCCTCTCATTTACACGACATGAACTTCCTCTTAACTTAGTGTATTCTGTAAACTTAGAAATTATATTTTCTATTTCTTCATCCAAGTTATAAATATGAATATGCTGAAAAGTTTCAGTACAGACCCTTGAGGAATATCAGTTGTCACTTCCCAATAATCAGAGAATGAACCTATTATCCCTTCTCTCCATCTCCAACCTCCCAGCTAATTACATGTCACAAGGTTCCGCCAATTCAATGTGCCCAGCAAATAATAATGGCATGGTTAACTCTTGTAAAATTAAATGCATCATGACTGCTTCCAGGGAAATCATTATATCTATCATATTATTTTTGGTATATGCATTATATTGAAAACTCTGATGTAAATCACTTTGGGAAACTCCATTGTAAGAGTGTCTGTGTTTCTATTAATCCTGGCCATGACAAAGTTTACTGTGCTTTATTAGGACTTTTAAATATTGGAGGTGCCAAAACACTTCTCTCATTGTTACTCAAGCCTGTAAACTCTGTACTCAAGCTATCTCCGGCTCCCTCTACTGGAGTTTTATCTCCTGTTATATTTTTTGTTTACATTATTTATGTTTCTTTAAGTTGCTGCAATATGTATCCTAAAATATATTTTTTTATTGGCTCAGTATTGACACCCTGCTCCAGCTCTTTCTAATGATTGTGACACTCACTCTCCCAAAGCTTGTGAGGAGGGATGAACTGGCTTCTTTTCTTTTTCAATCCCCTTGGTTGATTGCATCAAGATTAATTTAAAAAGAATCCTTCCATTGCGGATACCTTTACCCAGTGTAATATTTATGTTTTAAAAGGAGCTGATTTAACCAGGCTTTCTTGGGTTAAAGAAAGTTTATTAGCTACTGAATAAGAGAAAAATGATAAAGCATAAAAATGAGAATTAAATCCTAGAGTAAAAAAGAAATATGAATCAGTCTGTGATTTAACTGTTAGGAGTAGATTGTGGAACATTGTGGCCATTGCAATTTGTGATTCTGATCGTGCAGACTTCAGCAGGTGAATATTCGATTTTGCGATTCCAATGTTCTGCAGTTTGGCTGAGAAGCAGCTCTGATTCCTCTTCATCAGCGGCTTTGGTGACTTGGGTTGCTTCAGCAATCAGAGGGAGAGAGCTACCTGCAAAACTTGCAGGAGTCTTTTGCCTTTCCTCCTGTGTTATACACTGACACATTCAGCACTAGTCAACCTTCACCAGTTGGCATGATCCCCATCTTTGTATAGTCCTAAAAGGCAAAAATCCACAAACTGGCAGATACAATACTCAACACCCCTCCCCCTTTATTTTTAAGGCTTCCCAGCCACAGACAACATAACAGGTCATCCCAAAAAAAAGACAAGTGAATCACACCCTGTCTCCAGACAAGGATATATAAAAAGCACGAAAGCCATACAGAAAACAACTGCCATCTCCCATGGAGATAATGAGAGCTGATTATTATCTCAGCAGGGATGATATCCTGTGAGCAATGTCTTAGTGCAGAGATCAGTTCAATTCAGGAGGCCCATACAAGTTTTGATAAAAAAACAGCTGGCAGGTTTACTTTGAGTGTGCAATGTACAGGCTTCAATTCCAAACTACCGGCAGGCTGTGGAGGCTACAGTGACATCACGGAATGATCACATTACTGTCCTCTTAAAGGGGCCATGTCACAGCAATTCCCCAAATGACAAATAATCCCTCCCCCTTTACTTTTAAGGACCCCCCACCTCCCCCTTGCTCTTCGATCAATTGCAGAGGTGTTTTTACATAGCATCACCAATCTGCGTACAGGTTAGGCTAGGCAACTGGATTGAACACAATACGATCAGTAGGGGAGCTGATTGGGAGGCTGTCAAGCCCTTGCTGGTTGTATCTGTTGCTTGGGCGTGCCGGTAGATATTTCCTCCCTTGGGGAGATTACTGTATTGTTCCCAATAATTGGCAGCAGCGATGAGATCACTAGTTCTAACAGCTTCGATCACTGGCTGCGCTGTTTTGAAACTTTCCTCACTGCCTCCGCCTCCGTTGTCCGGACCGAAACCGACAAGCTACACGTGCTCCACACCCGGGTAAGCAATCAAGTATTCTTGATGATTAGAGATGCTGAAACTTACGAGGATGCGATCGAACTTTTAAAAGGCCAGTACAACAAACAGACGAATGTGATCTACGCCAGACATCTTCTGGCTACTCGCAGACAACAGCCAGGAGAATCGGGCGACCAATTCCTGCGTGCATTGTGAGCACTTGGCAGGGCCTGCAACTGCAAGGCCGTAACAGCCGCCCAAAACACTGAGGACTTCATCAGAGATGCCTATGTCACGGATATCAGGTCAAACTATATCCAACAACGACTGCTGGAACAGGGTGGGCTGGATCTACAAAAGACTGTAGCACTTGCCGACTCGTTAGAGGTGGCCTACCGTAATCTTGAGGCCTACACCCCCGACCACAGGGGCGCATCGTGGACGCCGCAGTCGCCGCCACCTCTGTACTCGGGAGGGCCGCAGGCCTACGCCACGACACGTCCCACCAATGACCTGACCGCTGCGGCAGTCTCTGGAGGCCCGAAGTGCTACTTCTGCGGCCTGGGGAAGCACCCCCGACAACGCTGCCCGGCGAAGGATGCGATCTGCTCCGGGTGTGGAAAGAAGGGCCATTACACGAAGGTATGCAGGGCGAAGTCGACCTCCAAGCCCAGTAGCGCCGTGTGCGACCTGCGGGGGCCGCCATCTTGGGTGCCTTCAGCCGCGTGTGAGTCGTGCGGGCCGCCATCTTGGATGCCGTCAGCGGCGTCGCAAAATCCAACAATGGCTTCGGTTACGCTGGACCAATCCAGGCCTCACCAGCTCGCCAGGTCCATGAAAGGCATCGAGGTAAACTGTCTATTTGACTGTGGGAGTACGGAGAGCTTTATTCACCCGAACACAGTGAGTCGCTACGCCCTTTCAGTACTGCCAGTGAAGGAAACGATCTCCATGGCTTCAAAGTCCCACTCGGTGGATGTCCTCGGGTACTGCGTGGTGACCCTGACTGTACGGGGCACAGTGTACAAAATCTTCAGGCTCCTCGTGCTGCCACAACTCTGCGCTGCCGTACTCCTGGGGCTAGATTTCCTGTGTCACCTTAAGAGTGTCACCATGGAGTATAATGGGCCTTTTCCCCCGCTCTCTGTTTGCAATCACAAGTTCTTAGATCACCCACCGCACACCACCTGCAGCCTCTCGACCCTTAAAGTCGCCCCTCCCTCACTGTTTGAAAATCTCACTGCAAAAAGACTGCAAGCCCATCGCCACCAAGAGCAGATGGTACAGTGCTGGAGACAGGGCTTTTATCAGGTCCGAAGTGCAACAGCTCCTAGGGGAGGGGATCATTGAGGCCGGTACCAGTCCCTGGAGAGCCCAAGTAGTAGTTGTTAAGACTGGGGAGAAACATCGCATGGTCATTGACTACAGTCAGACCATTAACCGCTACACGCAGCTGGACGCATACCCCCTTCCCCGCATATCTGACATGGTTAATCAGATTGCACAATATCGGGTGTTCTCCACCTCGAATTAAAATCTGCACACCACCAGCTCCCTATCCGCCCGGAGGACCGCCAATATACTGCCTTCGAGGCGGACGGCCGCCACTTATCACTTCCTTAGGGTCCCCTTCGGCGTCACCAACGGGGTCTCGGTTTTCCAGTGTGAGATGGACCGAATGGTAGACCAGAACGGGCTGCGGGCCACCTTCCCGTACCTGGATAACATCACCATCTGTGGCCATGATCCGCAGGACCACGACGCCAACCTCCACAAATTCCTCCACACTGCCACACTCCTAAATCTGACCTATAATAAGGAGAAGTGCGTATTCAGCACACACCGCGGCATCCTTGGTTGTGTTGTGGAAAACGGGGTAATCGGTCCCGATCCCGACCGCATGCGTCCCCTCCTGGAACTTCCCCTCCCCACCAGCCTCAAAGCACTGAGGAGATGCCTGGGCTTCTTCTCGTATTACGCCCAGTGGGTCCCCATTTATGCGGATAAAACCCATCCGCTTATCAAATCCACCTCTTTTCCCCTGATGGCAGAGGCCCGCCTGGCCTTTGACCGCATCAAAGCAGACATCGCGAAGGCCACGATGCACACTGTAGACGAATCCATCCCGTTCCAGGTGGAGAGCGATGCGTCTGACTTCGCCCGAGCTGCCACCCTTAACCAGGCGGGCAGACCCGTGGCCTTCTTCTCACGAACCCGCCAAGGCCCTGAAATTCGACACTCCTCTGTCGAGAAGGAGGCCCAAGCCATAGTGGAAGCTGTACGCACTGGCGCCACTATTTAACTGGTAAACGATTCACGCTACTCACGGACCAATGGTCAGTTGCATTCATGTATAATAACGCGCAGCGGGGCAAGATCAAGAATGATAAAATATTGAGGTGGAGAATCGAGCTTTCCACCTATAATTACGACATCTTATACCGGCCCAGGAAGCTTAATGAGCCCCCAGACGCCCTGTCCCGGGGAATATGTGCCAGCGCACAAATAGACCAATTGCAGACTCTCCACAACGACCTCTACCACACAGGGGTCACCAGGTTTTTTCACTTCATTAAAGCCTGTAACCTGTCCTACTCCATTGAGGAAGTCAGGTCTATAACCAGACACTGCCAAGTCTGCGCAGAGTGCAAGCCGCACTTCTATCGGCCAGACAGAGCACACCTCATAAAGGCCACCCGCCCTTTCGAACGCCTAAGCGTCGACTTCAAAGGCCCCCTCCCCTCTTCTGACCGCAACATATACTTCCTCAACGTCATTGACGAATATTCACGTTTCCCCTTCACTATTCCCTGCCCGGATATGACCTCAGCCACGGTCGTCAGGGCCCTGCACAGCCCCTTCACCCTTTTCGGTTTCCCTAGCTATATCCATAGCGACCGGGGATCCTCCTTTATGAGTGATGAGCTGCGACAGTACCTGCTCTCCAAAGGCATAGCCTCAAGTAGGATCACCAGCTACAACCCCAGGGGGAACGGACAGGTAGAGAGGGAGAACACGACAGTCTGGAAGGCTGTTTTACTAGCTCTGAGGTCTAAAGGTCTTCCAGTCACCCGCTGGCAAGAGGTCCTCCCTGATGCACTATACTTGATTAGATCACTCCTTTGCACAGCTACCAATGCTACCCTTCACGAAAGAATGTTTGTTTCCCCCAGGAAGTCCTCCTCGGGGACCTCAATCCCATCGTGGCTGGCATCCCCAGGCCCTGTCCTGCTCCGGAAGCATGTGGGGACCCATAGGTCGAACCCCCTGGTCGAAAGGGTCCAGCTCCTCCACGCCAACCCCCAATACGCCTATGTGTCGTACCCCGATGGGCGGGAGGACATGGTCTCCATTCGAGACCTGGCACCCACAGGTGCCCCAGGGACCACGACGACCCACAACCCCACACCCCCGTATACAGCACGCCTGAGCCCCCCAGGAGCCGCCACCACGCACCCGACAATCGGAAGGGACTACAGACGACTCGGGCGACTACGGCCTGGCGCCAGAACCAACACCGCAGCCACCTGAACCGACACCACAACCGGCTCTATGGCGGTCGCAGCGGCAGATCAAGCCCCCAGAGAGACTGAATTTGTAAATTTGTAATTCTGTAAATATCGTTCCACCCACCTCACCCCCGCCGGACTCTTTTTTAAAAGCAGGGGGTGAATGTGGTAAACCACTGTTAAGCTTATTGCCTGTGTGTGTGTGTGACATGCCTGGGCATGCCCCTGCCGGCCCTGCCTGAGACTCCTCCCCCCCTGGTCCAGGTATAAAGGTGACTGCTCCCCACCCCCTTGCCTCAGTCTCTGGACCAGTTCATCAGCATGGGTGTGCTCCAAGTCTTTTGCGAATAAAACTAGTCTTTGCTTGATTGATAGTGCATCAACCAGCAACTGGTCTGCATGGTGTCTCCAAACCAGTTCATACTTGGTTTGGACCTTGTATGATACGGGGCCAGTTCAAGCCAAGACAATTGCAGATGCCTACTCCTCCAGGGTAGTATAGCTATGTGTAAACACTCACTCCTCCATTGGTAAAACAAGTGTCGTTTAGCACTCACTTGTCTTCTGGTTACTTGATTTCGCTCTACTACCGCTGATGTCTTTGGGATCTTAACAGATCAAATGTCATTCACAGCTTCCTCTTCATGAATAGCAACACGGGTGAACTCTGCATGGCCGCATGTATAGTATTCCTGGAGGATGCCATAAAGCTATTGAGTCACCAGATTAACAAGCCTTGATCTCAAGAAGCTTTCAGTGTGTGTTTCAGGGATTTCACAAATCATTCAACTAACTCATTAATAGTTGGATGCTAGGGCACTGATTTGATATGTTCATAGAAATCATAGAAACCCTACAGTGCAGAAGGAGGCCATTTGGCCCATCGAGTCTGCACCGACCACAATCCCACCCAGGCCCTACCCCCACATATTTACCCGCTAATCCCACTAACCTACGCATCTCAGGACTCTAAGGGGCAATTTTTAACCTGACCAATCAACCTAACCCGCACATCTTTGGACTGTGGGAGGAAACCGGAGCACCCGGAGGAAACCCACGCAGACACGAGGAGAATGTGCAAACTCCACATAGACAGTGACCCGAGCCGGGAATCGAACCCGGGACCCTGGAGCTGTGAAGCAGCAGTGCTAACCACTGTGCTACCGTTGGATACCGTTGGATATCACTCGCCTTAAAGTAATCTTCAAACTCTTGCGACGTAAACTGTGGCTCATTGTCACTGGCAGTTTGTTCTGGAAATCTCCGACCATGCTGCCTAACTAAACTAAAACCCCTTACCCTTCCAGGGACCGTATCCCTCCATTCCCATCCTATTCATGTATTTGTCAAGATGCCCCTTAAAGGTCACTATTGTATCTGCTTCCATTACCTCCCCGGCAACGAGTTCCAGGCACCCACCACCCTCTGTGTACATCTCCTTTAAACCTTGCCCCTCGCACCTTAAACCTAATTGACTCTTCCACTCTGGAAAAAAGCTTCTGACTATCCACTCTGTCCATGCCCCTCATAATCTTGTAGACTTCTATCAGGTCACCCCTCAACCTCCATGGTTTCAGTGAGAACAAACCAAGTTTCTCCAACTTCTCCTCATAGCTAATGCCCTCCATACCAGGCAACATCCTGGTAAATCTTTTTTGTACCCTCTCCAAAACCTCCACATCCTTTTGGCAGTGTGGCGACCAGAATTGAACACTATATTCCAAGTGCAGCCGAACTAAGATTCTATAAAGCTGCAACATGACTTGTCAATTTTTAAATTCAATGCCCCAGCCGATGAAGGCAAACATTCTTGACTACTTTCTCCACCTGCGTTGCCACTTTCAATGACCTGTGTACCTGTACACCCAGATCCCGCTGCCTATCAATAATCTTAAGGGTTCTGCCATTTACTGTATATTTCCCATCTGTATTAGTCCTTCCAAAATGCATGACCTCACATTTGTCTGGATTAAACTCCATCTGCCATCTCTCTGCCCAAGTCTCCAAGCGATCTATATCCTGCTGTATTCTCTGACAATCCTCGTCACTATCCACAATTCCACCAACCTTTGTGTCGTCCGCAAATTTACTAATCAAACCAGTTACATTTTCCTCCAAATCGTTTATATATATATTACAAATAGCAAAGACCCCAGCACTGATCCCTGAGGAACACCATTTATCACAGCCCTCCATTCAGAAACGCATCCTTCCACTGTTACCCTCTGTCTTCTATGACCGAGCCAGTTCTGTATCCACCTTGCCAGTTCACCTCTGATCCCATGCGACTTCACCTTCTGTACCAGTCTGTCATGAGGGACCTTGTCAAAGGCCTTTCTGAAGTCCATGTAGACATCATCCATTGCCCTACTCTCATCAATCATGTTCGTCACTTCCTCAAAAAACTCGATCAAGTTAGTGAGACACGACCACCCTTCACAAAACCATATTGTCTCTCACTACTATGTCCACTTATTTCCAAGTGGGAGTAAATCCTCTTGAATAATTTCTCTGCCAGTGACGTAAGGCTCACTGGCCTGTAATTACCTGGATTATCCTTGCTACCCTTCTTAAACAAAGGAACAACATTGGCTATTCTCCAATCTTCTGGGACTTTCCCTGTAGCCAGTGAGGATACAAAGATTTCTCTCAAGGCCCCAGCAATTTCCTCCCTTGCCTCTCGCAGTATTCAGGGGTATATCCCATCAGGCCCTGGGGATTTGTCTACCTTAATGTTTCTCAAAAACCCCAATAGCTCCTTTTTGATCTCAACATGACCCAAACTATTTACACACCCTTCCCCAGACTTATCATCCACCAAGTCCTTCTCCAGACTCCTGATCCACCAAGACTTCAGACTTCTGCGAAGCATCCTTCACTGCTTGGTTTGCTTCCTCGCATTTGGGTGTCCAATGCCAAGACTGTTTAGTGCACAATAGATTATGTAGTGGTCTCATAAAGGCAGCTAAATTGGAGACAAATTTACCATAATAGTTGACAAGACCTAGAAATAGCCTTAATTGCTTCACGTGCTTTGGACATGGAGCTCTCATGATATCTTCTGTCTCCTTTGGTGCTTTATGTAGCCCTTTGTTATTAATTGAAGTTCGGAAGAAGTCGCATTTCTCTTTCTTGACATGATGGTTATGTACTTCAAGGCATTGCAGCATGGATTCCAAGCTCATCAAATTTTCCCAGTAACTCACACCGGCAATTAAAATATCATCAAGATAATACTATACCCTGGGTAACTCACTCAATATTCGGTTCATTGATTGCTGAAATAATGCCACGACATTGTAAAAACAAATTTATTGTTTATTTTATTGTAAAATTGTGCTGTGTGGAAATTGCTTGTTATATTTATCTACATTACAATAATGTCAGATCTTGAAAAGAACCTCAATGGCTGGCAAGTTCTTTGGAAGCCTCGACGACATAAAAAGCACTATAAAAATATAAGCTCTTTTTCCCTTCAGCCAGTAATCAGACCAAGATCATAATCATGAACTTTCCACTCCACACTGTTGTTTCACCAGCTGTGACTTGTAAGGTCGTTGCGAAAAAAGTGTTCGTTGCTCGTGTCTGAAACAGACGGAAGTTTCATTAAGTTTCATTAACACATGAAAATAAGGATTCTCTGATGAGTATAGACGCTTCAATGTTGTCTTGAATTACAACATAGGACACCTGCTGTGCAAAGCCTAGCCCACTCGACAGTGTACAAAATAGCCAAACCAGTGATTCTTAAAAGGAGGGCATTTCAACACTGTCGGAGGAATGTATTCTAAAGAATTTGTGTAAGATAAGGAGGTGCCCTCTCCTGTGCCTCTGCACAAATCTTTCCACCAGCTGCAAGCCCTCCATGGCTCACCCATGCGTAGACCTGCCATTGAAATTACTGAACTCACTTGGTTCCAGGAGCAGCTTCTGGATTTTCCACCATACCCCCCCACCCTCTCCCCCTCTTCCGAGACTTGCTCACAATCAGTGACTATTTAGCACTGGCAGCTTGCCATTTTACTTTCATGAGGTCCAACCATGAAATAACTTTGGCCTTTGATGAACTTGCTGTGCTCTCTGTGCTCAATTGATGAACAAAGTCACTTGAAAATCAAACCCATTGGGCCATAACTTCCCGGTTCCCCAGTGTTATTGATTTTGGGAGTATCCCAAAGATGTGTGGAAAATCCCTCTTGGAGGTTCCTAGGTAAGAGTTTACCTGGCAATTGTCCAGAAGGGCTAAATTCACATGGACAATTGTGCTGGGCTGGTAACCATCTGACAAAATGATTCAAAACATTAACTTAAGATGGTTCAGCCATATTTACCCTGAAAGAGTTGGAAGTAAAAAAAAGCACCTCTAACTTCAGATTAACTATTTTAAACACTCAGACCGAGCTTTGCATGGTGCATACCCCACCCACATAACCCTCCCAGGGAATCTCGCCCCACTCAAGGTATTCGCCACCTCCCACCCGCAGAGGATTCCGCCCCCCCCCCCCCCCCCCCCCCCCCCCCAACCCAACTGGGCCTGACCACATCAGCCTGACCATCCCCCCCGACTCGAATGACCCCCCTGCCGACCTGATGCCCAAACAATACCCCTCCCCTCTCCCCCCCGCCACAGACTTGATTCAGTCCCCACGCCCCCACCCGCACCCATCCTGATGTCCGAAACCCCATCCTCACATTCCATTCACTTATCTTAGAAAGTTTCCTTTTCGGTGCGACCTTTAAACTTACCTGCTTTCTGGCAACCATGCTGGAGAAAGGGGGCATGTCCTCCATTGCTTTGCTCCTTTTGCACTTTGTCGCTGGAGCTGGAAACGCATTTCTCTTCTTCAGCCTCACCTGACCTGAGTCAGGAAGATTGGGTGGGATGGGTGCTTTACATCTTAAACACAGGTAAATTGCTACTGAACGGCAACCTGCCGCTGATTGCCACTCTGAGCATGTTACAGGCCAATGTTTTTTCCTCTTGTCTATGATGAGGTTATTGGAAATTAATTGGTCAGAACTTGTAGCCAAAGCTTGCACATTAATATTAGCCACTCGGAGCAGATATAATGAACCTTTAACCTAGTAAGGACTTAAGGATTGGTGGCTAGACGCGAAGATTGGCAACAAAATTACGAAGCAGAAGTGCAAAACTGAAGAATTTGCTCAGAGGGAATCTGCAATCCAGCACTTGTGTTGAGAGTTGCCCTTTGCCTAGTGTCAGTATTATTATTTAGAGTATCTGCTTTGAAAGGTATTAGGCTTCTATTTCACTGAAAATAAAAAGGGGCATTTTTTTTGTTGTTTCCAACAATATACCTTTTCCCTCATTGCCAGAGAAATAATGTTGCTATTAATTTATTGATCTAATGTAAGAGATTATACAAATATTGTTCATCGTTCATAGGCCACAGAGGGCTAATTATTCATCTTGGTGAGGGTAATTTACAGTGCCTTCTTCTTCAATGATGTTACTGATCATTTTTTAACCTGACCTGATTACCACATGATGAAAAAGAATGACTTATGACAAATTTTCCAATTATTATTCCACTATAGCTCAGACCACAGTCAGAACACACTTCAGTTTTGATCCATCTTAAAGCAGTAACCTTGGGAAATTATAGTAATGTCAATATCAAAAACTGTCCATTTATTTGCTTAGTCATCCCATGCTGAACAGTTAAGACTAACTTGTGGGGCATGGTATTTGTTAATTAAAGTCACTTATGATTACTCGAGAAAATAAAATTGTTAAAAAATGTATAATTTATTAATATGCATATCACTATACCCACAGTCCAAAGAAAGAAAGCACTTTCACTTACAAAGCTCTTTCATGACCTCAGGATGCTCCAAAGCGCCTTACAACCAATGAAAAATCTTTTTCAAAGTGTTATAATAACATTGCAGCCAATTCATGCACATTTCCAGAAACAGTAGTTAGGTAATGGCCGAATAATCTGTTTCAGGACAGAGGTACAAATATTAGTTACAATTACAGGAAGAAAGCTTTTGCTACCAAATAAACCTGTTGGACTTTAACCTGGTGTTGTTAAACTTCTTACTCCTTTGAAATGTCAGAGAATCTTTTAAGTCCACATGACACTGCATCCAAAAGACAGCTAGCGCAAAATTAGGATCATAGACTAATCTGGGATAGTCAGCACGGATTCGTGAAGGGCAAGTCGTGCCTCACAAATTTGATAGTATTTTTTGCAGAGGTAACTAAGTGTGTTGATGAAGGTAGGGCAGTTGATGTCATATACATGGATTTTAGTAAGCCGTTTGATAAGGTCCCCCATGGTCGGCTTATGATGAAAGTGAGGAGGTTTGGGATAGAGGGAAAGTTGGCAGATTGGATAGGTAACTGGCTGTCTGATCGAAGACAGAGGGTGGTGGTGGATGGAAAATTTTCGGATTGGAGGCAGGTTGCTAGCGGAGTGCCACAGGGATCACTGTTTGGTCCTCTGCTCTTTGTGATTTTTATTAATGACTTAGAGGAGGGGGCTGAAGGGTGGATCAGTAAATTTGCTGATGACACCAAGATTGGTGGAGCAGTGGATGAGGTGGAGGGCTGTTGTAGGCTGCAAAGAGACATAGATAGGATGCAAAGCTGGGCTGAAAAATGGCAAATGGAGTTTAACCCTGATAAATGTGAGGTGATTCATTTTGGTAGGACTTATTTAAATGTGGATTACAGGGTCAAAGGTAGGGTTCTGAAGACTGTGGAGGAACAGAGAGATCTTGGGGTCCATATCCACAGATCTCTAAAGGTTGCCACTCAAGTGGATAGAGCTGTGAAGAAGGCCTATAGTGTGTTAGCTTTTATTAACAGGGGGTTGGAGTTTAAGAGCCGTGGGGTTATGCTGCAACTGTACAGGACCTTGGTGAGACCACATTTGGAATATTGTGTGCAGTTCTGGTCACCTCACTATAAGAAGGATGTGGAAGCGCTGGAAAGAGTGCAGAGGAGATTTACCAGGATGCTGCCTGGTTTGGAGGGTAGGTCTTATGAGGAAAGGTTGAGGGAGCTAGGGCTGTTCTCTCTGGAGCGGAGGAGGCTGAGGGGAGACTTAATAGAGGTTTATAAAATGATGAAGGGGATAGATAGAGTGAACGTTCAAAGACTATTTCCTCGGGTGGATGGAGCTATTACAAGGGGGCATAACTATAGGGTTCGTGGTGGGAGATATAGGAAGGATATCAGCGGTAGGTTCTTTACGCAGAGAGTGGTTGGGGTGTGGAATAGACTGCCTGCAGTGATAGTGGAGTCAGACACTTTAGGAACATTTAAGCGGTTACTGGATAGGCACATGGAGCACACCAGGATGATAGGGAGTGGGATAGCTTGATCTTGGTTTCAGATAAAGCTCGGCACAACATCGTGGGCCGAAGGGCCTGTTCTGTGCTGTACTGTTTTATGTTCTATGTTCTATAGAATCCCTACAGTGCAGAAGGAGGCCATTCGGCCCATTGAGCCTGCACCGACAACAATACCACCCAGGTCCTATCCCCATAATCCTACATATTTACCCTGCTAGTCCCCCTGAAACTAAAGTGCAATTGAGCATGGCCAATCCACCTAATCCACACATCTTTGGACTATGGGAAGAAACCAGAGCACCTGGAGGAAACCCATGCAGACACAGTGAGAATGTACAAACTCCACACAGACAGTCGT
Source organism: Mustelus asterias (assembly GCF_964213995.1). NCBI lineage: Eukaryota > Metazoa > Chordata > Chondrichthyes > Carcharhiniformes > Triakidae > Mustelus > Mustelus asterias. Next base: position 30,920,440 of record NC_135817.1, on the reverse strand, counting down.
CTGAGGCCAGAATTGAATCCGGGTCCCTGGTACTGTGAGACAGCAGTGCTGACCACTGTGCCAATGTGACACCAGCAGTGCACTTCTGGAGTTCAACAGTACAGCGAATACCCTCATTGCACAGCAGAACACAGGCTCAGCAGTGGAAGTATCCCCACTGGTACTATTTAAGGGGGTCATCATCGGTTTACAGGTTGTTTGTTGGTTAATTTCTTTTGGCTGTTGCTTCAATTTCACGTAGATTTGGTGCTTTCTTGACTTGAATCAAATTGCAAAATTCCACATGAAAGCCTTGACAGTTCTGCTGAGATGGAACCACCGGTGAGGCAGACTGAACTTTAGATAATAAATCACAATCTTCCATTGTTGAAGCAATTTCCAACAATAATTACATTTGCTATCGAACTGGCTGGCACTCTGACCAGAATATCTTCCAGGAAATGTTGGCGTTTAGACGTTCTACTCGAAGATTGGAGAAAGCAACAATCCGATTTACTGTTTATATTGAAAATTGTACCGTTTGAGGAAATTACAGGCCATAATGTTTGTACAAGGTAGTCTGCATTATCTAATTAAAAGTCAATGGCCCAGATCATTTGGTTGCAATAGCAGAGAATGCTGAGACGTTCATTGCTATTCAGGGCTGCAATGACATACACTGGAACCAAGAATTTGATGTTCGCCAGAAGTGAGTGAGCAGGAGGGCATGCTGGTGATTCTGCGACGAGCTGTAAGCGTGTAAACTTGGGCTGTGGCCCAATACTTAAACTCATTTTTGCACTGATTTATTTAGGGCTGCTCTTAATAATCATAAAGCCTGGTTCAGGAACACACTACTCTTTTAAATTATTAAAAATGTAAGATCAATCTCTCACTCTTAGCTCTCCCGCACCCCTTGCTCTCGTCAACTGCTCCCCAGCCCACTGATATGGGTCCCAACATCTCCCCTTTCTCCTGTGTCAGCACTAATTCCCGCCCCCCCCCCCCTGCTTTCCTTACAACCTGGCTCCTTATTACCCCACCCACCACCTTGCCACTCCACCAGCAGTTCCGGTCAGCAGCACTCTTCCCTCCCCAGCCAAACACCCCTGGTACAATTTACAACACCGCTCCTCCTCGCACCCTGAAAACCTCAATCTGGCTAATGTCAGAAAGAACCAGGGGTGTGGGAAAGTGGAGGAGGGGAGTGAGCAGTGCCACAGGAGTTGGGCAGGGGTGAGTGGTGAGCAGAGCTAGGGGTTGCAGGGGGCTGGGGCTAGAAAAACATTGAACATATTTCAAAACTCTTGAGGCATTTGTAAACACCTTTGAACATTGGAAAGCCCTTACAAGCATCCGAGAGCACTTGAAACCACTTGTAACCACTTAAAACATTTCAATAAAATTATAGCAAATAAAAGCAATTGAAAGTGTTTAAAAGATTGCATTAACAAAAAATGCTTAAAAAATTAAAAAAAGAACCCTACCAGAACACAACAACATTGCTGGACCTCAAGAAAGATGCCTTCCTCCAATGATGTCAAAGGGGGCTTGGCTTTCTTGTATCTGTACTTCACCAGTAGGTCTCATAAATCCCTTTGGCTATTGTTCCACCTCCACCTTGCAACTGGAAGAGGGAGTTCAGGCTGTAGCCAATGCAATAGTTAAAATTACACTTTTGAATGCAGTCACCGCTATACGCCTCCATTTTGCTGCTGTGCCGAAAATCTGGGCCACAATGTTTCCATCACACATTAGCTACAGTTTTATGTGGATGTGTTAAGGATTTTCAAGATGGGTAATTAGTTTACCAATTCTTAAGAAGTGGATCAAATAAAACATTTCTGGCAATCTGTTAATTTATCAAAACAGGTGAAGAGGAATCTCAATAGAGCATGTACCTTTGCAATGCTATGTTGATTCAATTTTATTACAATTGCCCAGCTCTTCTCTGCCTGGTTGACGCTCTGTAACTAAAAGGCTGAAAAAATATTTATTTTTATTGACAGCTTCTATCTCATGGAGGATTCAGGCATCCAACAGCCTGCTCAGAAAACTCTGCTCACCTTTTGACAGCTGTGACAAAGTCCGCCAGAGTATGCTGACACAATCTATAACATTCTCAAAAAATCAATGATGTTCTAAATCAAACAACCCACAACATTCTCAAAATAAGTCAATTTGTGCTTCCCTCAATGTTAACGGATGCATTAAAAATGCCAGGATCCTGATCTGTACCTTTGCCAAAATCTAATCATTTCTTTCTTGGATCGTATATTATCTGTGTACCAGATTTTGTTGAAATTCATCCATTGGACTTTGAGATATACTATTTATGGACAAGCAGACAAAAAGGTAGAGGTGAAAATATTACCTCTGCCCATCTTCAGCAGGGAGGAATAGTCCAAGAACAAAGGATAGCATTGTGTCAATCCTGTGAAATCATTTGGAAACATTTTTTTAAGCAAAGTTTTATCAGCAACCTTCAACAAAAACAAGTTAATGAAGCATGCGTTGAGAATTAGAAACTTGGAAAATTGATGACACACAAGAAGACGTTATGGCCTATGGCGTTTCAGATACATATCCAAAAATCTCTTAAATGTTATGAGGGTTTCTGCCTTTATTACGCTTTCAGATAGTAAGATCCGGACCCCCACCACCTTCTGGTGAAAAAAATTTCCTACACCTCAATTAAATCTGCACTTAGCCTCCTCTGCTCCAAAACAAAACAGGCCTGTCCAACCTTTCCTCACTGCTAAAATGTTCCTTTCTTATCAATATCCTTGTTAATTCTCCCTGTACCCTCTCAAGTCTGATCCTTCCTGTGGTGACCAGAACTGTTGCAGAACACTGTGGCCTGGCTAGTGTCTTATACAACTCTAGCATAACCTCCATGCTCCTATATTCTGTGCCTTTGCTAATAAAGGAAAGTATCTTGCATGTTTTCTTAGCCACCTTATCAACTTTGTCCCGCTACCTCGTATTGTTTGTGGACACAATCCCTCTGTTCCTCTATACTTCTCAGAACTAGAATCCTAACATTTACTGTATATTGCTTTGCCTTGCTTGCTGTCCCCAAATGCATTACCTCACACTTCTCTGGATTGAAACCTACTTTCCACTTTCCTTTATCGTGCCAGTCTATTCATATCTTCCTGCAGTCTACAGCTTCCTTTCTCACGATCAACACATAACCAATTTCATCTGCAAACCTCTTAACCTTGCTCCCTTCATCAAAGTCTAAATCACTGATCTATACATGAAAAGTTAAGGGATCTTGTAACGAACCATGTGGAACCAATGTAGAAATAGTCTTCTAGTCACAAAAACACTTGCCGACTATTACCCTTTCCTTCCTGCCACTGAACTAATTTTGGATTATAGGTCAAGAAGAAACAGAGCATCAACTGGTTGATGAAGACCTTTGCACTTTCTGCCATCATCACGTCAGATGCCTCACCTAAACAATAATTTGGTGATTCCATTCTTACTTGGAACTTTCTGTGGCCTACTCTTTTCAATAACTCTTTTCTGTGATTATAGACAGCATTTTATATAGATCCCAATATGGTAATGAAGGATGCTGTGGCTTTCCATGATTGTCACAAGATCTTTCCTCTGTTCTCTGTGGTGACAGGCAGAATAGTAAAGAGGAATAATTATGCTTTTAAAACTAATACTAAATTTAAATGCCTTCGTTCACCATGACATAACAACTTCTATTGGTGGCATGAATAATGGTTGTGGATGTCAAAGCTTTCTATTAAGTGGCCACTGAGACTCCAGTGTAGCGATGGTAATTTCTATTTACTTGCTTCCGTTTTCAAATGTATATTCAGCAGGCTCAGAAATGGCCAAAGATATCAGCAAAATGCAGTGTAAATGTTTAAACCAGATATCCAACAATGCCTAAAGATTGCACGCCTATAAGCATTGATCAGCAAAGCTCTCAGCCCATAATCTGAGATTAATAATAGAAGTACTTCTGTAATCATCTCCCCCTGATGCGTATATGTACAATTACAAGGTGCAACATCAAACTCTGCATTGGAAGCACAGTCAACATTGCAGCTCAGCTCAGCAGTGGACCATGAAGGCTCCCTACACACACAACTTCACAGATAAAAGCACAAACGCACAGTTTGTATCTCTAAAGCACTTGACAATAGGATAAGAAACAGGTCTTACTACTGAATTTCAAAGGGAATATCCAGATCTTAAAATAAATCCTAAAGCAACATAGACAAGGCTGCAAACCTCTGATCAGAGGTGGATCACCTGGAGGGAATTCTCCCTTCCCCCTACCGGCGGGATCAATAGCAGGTGGGATGGGAGAGAATTCGGTGGGAGTCCCAAAAATTGGTTTCACGCTGGCTTGAAATTACAGTGGGATCTTTTGCTGGTGCCCACCATGATGGATCGGGAATCCCGCTGGAGGCCAGCTTAAAACTGATTTGTTTCCCGCTAATGGGATATTGATAATGGTCTGACCAGAATCTGCCCCCCATACACAATTTACCATAACAGTAGCAGCAGCAAAACGCTCTGGTCCATCTGGACCAATGTGGCGTGCAAAAGCCAGACTTACCTTTGGGCCTTGCTCACATCACGGACATCCCAGGAGAAGACGGGAGCCTGCAGCCACTGGCTACAGGAAGACATTTCCTGGAATGGAGGGTGGATTCTCATGCCCTCGGTGTCTGTCAGAAGGTGGGAGGTCTCCACACAGCCAAGCGTTGGTAGGGATGTGGCAAAGGGCGGGGGTGGGAGGAAGGTCTTTGGGAGGGGTGGGTGAAACTGGGAATGGGAGATGGAACAAGGTGTTGGGATGGGTGAAGCTGGGAGCGAGGGAGAATGAACGTGTATAGGTAAGTGAAGCTGGGATTGAGAAGGAATGAAAGTGTCGGGCTGGGTGAGGCTGGGAGTGAGGGGGAATGAAAGTGTCGGGCTGGGTGAGGCTGGGAGTGAGGGGGAATGAAAGTGTCGGGTGGGTGAGGCTGGGAGTGAGGGGGAATGAAAGTGTCGGGTGGGTGAGGCTGGGAGTGAGGGGGAATGAAAGTGTCGGGTGGGTGAGGTTGGGAGTGAGGGGGAATGAAAGTGTCGGGTGGGTGAAGCTGAGAGGGAAAATGAAAGTGTACGGGTGAATGAAGCTGGGATTGAGGGGGAATGAAAGTGTCGGGGTGGGTGAAGCTGGGAGTGAGGGGGGATGAAGGTTTCAGGGTGGGTAAAGCCGGGAGGGGTGGCAGAGAGTTTGTAGGCGTGTAGGTGTCCAGGGAGAGGAAGGGGTAGTGGGGGAGAAGGACAAAGCTGAGAGGACGGTCATGGGTAGGAAAGAGTAAGGAGTGCTGCAGGAATAGAGAGGCAGGAGTATGGGGAGAGGGGGAATATCGAGGTGAATATGCAAGGAAGGGGTTGGCTGAATTAATGTCTGCCTCCTGGGGAGTGAACTGAGGCCGGGCGTGGAAGGATGGAATGGTGAGTGTGAGGGGGCAAAGGGAGCCGGTAGCGTGAGAGGATGAGGATGCGTCGATAACAATAGAAAGGGCGGTGAGCGTGAGTGGTGGGGACTTGGAAGCAGACATGGACCCTGAGGGTTGGAAGGAGGAGGCCGGGGAGGCCAATGTAGATTGAGGTGGGGTGTTCAGGGAGGTAGTGATGGTGAGGGGGGGGGGAGGGGAATGTGCGGGGAGTTGATGGATAGCTTAACGGTCCCATCTTTCCAAAAATGAAAGTTACCACGGCCATATATTGGACGGTCACAGGTGCTGCATGGGAGTTCAGTTAGTGGGTGGGTGGAGATGCTGCACAGCTCAGCTAAGCGACTGAAAGAGAAGCCCAACAGGCAGCATTGCAAAAGCTCGGGACAGTCAGATGAGTGTGATGGTTGGAGGATGCACATGCACAGAGAGTGCTTGCACGAGGCTGTGAAAGGCCCTGTCACAGACACTTCTCCCTCCAGAATCACTCGTGCCGTGGCTGTGTGCACGTGCAGCTGAATTGTGAGTATTGGGCAGGGAGGCTTCGCGTATCCGATATAATGACACTGAAAGACAGTGACAGTGTTCACCTGTGCAACCACATGTGCTCAAAATTTCTTCCGTTTTCTAGGCTTACGACCACATCCAGTTGCTGATGCATCCACAAGAAGGGTGGAGGCAGCTTGGAGAGCCGCCCTTGCTCTCCTACTCCTTGATTGATCATAACAGGGTTTTTTGTCATTTATAAGGGTGAAACTATTAATTCAATGTTTGTGCTTAATCATGTAGATGCTGATTACAAAGAAACCAATGTGGCAAACCTTTTTAAATTTAAAACACAAAGGGGTAAAGATATAAAGATAATTAAACACATCCTGACCCCAACACATCCTGACCCCATCCGCTCCCCTGACACACACACATGCAAATTGACAATTTAGGCAGTAGGAGGTTACTCTTTGGCCAAATTAAAAATCAATGATGAATGGCAAAAATAGAAAGTTCACTGTTTCAGAGTCCTTTGCTTGTATCCGTGGCTGAGGCAAGATTCTCCACAGTGGAGTTGAAGTTACAGTCAATTTAAATCCAATGTAAACTACAATTTTTGAAGATAGTTTCTGTTTTAAATTTAATCCAACTTTTTGAAAAGTAATGGTTTTTGCACGTGATGTTCTTTTCATTTGAAAATTCTTTACTTCTGTGACAGGCTTCAAGATGTAAAACTTAGGGGAGAGATGGAGGGAGCTGATGTTACCACTTGCTTAGCAGATTTCTTCCTGACTTCTGTTTTAGCAGTTTGGATGTTGTATTAAAAGCTAATTCAGAATGGCTATTCTTGTCCCATAGTGACCTCAGAAGTTAATTGATTTGCTCATACCTGGACACACCTTGATTATTATTATAGCCTAGGTGATTAGTTTATTTCATGTCCCAGCCATTAACTCTTGAATGATCCATTTCTCTGCTGTGCAGCAAAATTAGCTGTCCAGCTGCTTACAGACTTTGTCCCCTTCAAGCGATCAGACAAAAAATTTTGGAGTTTAACATTAGCTTATTACAAGCTATAGCTAGGGTTCCAGTACACCAACCAGTGGCGCAGCCAAGATCCCTGAATATGGCATTACACAAGTTGAAGTTTAAGTTTATTTATTCGTGTCACAAGTAGGCTTACATTAATACTGCAATGAAGTTACTGTGAAAATACCCTAATTACCACACTCCAGCACCTGTTTGGGTACATTGAGGGAGAATTTAGCATAGCCAATGCACCTAACCTGCCCATTTTTTGGACTGTGGGAGGAAAACCAAAGATGTACATTTGCACAGAAATTATCTATATCCACTCACAACTAAGATGTAGAGTTGCCGGCGTTGGACTGGGATAGGCACAGTAAGTGGTCTTACAACACCAAGTTAAAGTCCAACAGGTTTATTTGGTAGCACAAACTTTCGGAGCACCGCTCCTTCATCAGATGAGTGCCCTCACCTGAGGCACTCACCTGATGAAGGAGCAGCGCTCCGAAAGCTCGTGCTACCAAGTAAGCCTGTTGGACTTTAACCTGGTGTTGTGAGACTAATTACTGTACTCATAACTAAATTTTGAGATTACATAATGTATAACACAGGGTAAAGATGTCCAATTACAGCTTGTGCACGTCTACCTAATTATGATAGTACCAAGCATACATTTCTTTCTATTTAACTATTACCTTCCAGACACAATTATGATAGCTATATTTCTAACCAATGGTATATCAACCCCTCATGTCCTCCATGATCATTGTTCTTTGTTGCTCAGATACTAACAAGCTGCAGCTGTACATAATTCAATGGAGGCCTTGTATGTATGCTGTTTGACTGAGGCCTTCCTTGTAACTAGGAGTCTGATGGTCCTTGACTCTTATCTGGGTCTGCTTTAATCAAGACTTTGTTTTCTCATGGCTTCCCTGTGTGACTGAGTTTAGCAGCTCGCAGCTTATGTGATTTGTAAACTTGTAATTATTAACCCTTTCAATCTTGATGCATTCCCTGCCGACTCTCTGGATGATAGGTGCCAATTCTGAAAATGAACTCCTCTGTCCCCTCTTGAAAGATAGCTTTCTTTATATGTAATTGATGAGGACCAATTACAAGTTTCAATAATTCTTTGAAGCAATTCTTCACATCAGCAGATGTGAAGTTCCATAGGAGGTGGTCTTAGTGTGTCTTAATTGTGATCCACATTGGAATCTTACAGAAAGGACAACCTATAATACCAGACTACAGGTGACCTGTGGCAGCCATTATAATCAGTATCATTAGTTGCTTTGTAAAAGTCCACACGTTATATCATTGTGACAATTCGTAAATGCATAGCTCAGATATGCAAGATATATAGTACTAAACAGGGCATCCTGGCTAGATGGGAATCATAGAATCCCTACAGTGCAGAAGGAGATCATTCCGCCCTTAAGCCTACATCGACAACAATCCCACCCATGCTTTATTCCCGTAATCCCACATATTTACCCCTTGACACGAAAGGACAATTTAGCATGGCCAATCTACCTAACCTGCACGTCTTTGGAAAAACTGGCAGTTCCCCAAGACCACTTGAATAATTTTATTGTTCTATATTATTCATTCCCCACTCCCACCCCTCTTTATCTGTGAGAATCCTGAAAAAATCTCTGGGAGCCAATCTGCCCTGGCAGAGAGTAACGTTGAAACCTTGCTCTAAATTTTATTGGTAATTAGATGACCTTCTGAAACATTGCATACAATAAAATTTTAAATAGGAAAATTATATAATGGAATTGAGTGAAATTGAGCAACTGTCTTTTACCAGCTTGCTCATATATGGAATCTCCGGCTTGTCCAAGAAACCGAGGCGTGTTTGGATCCAGGCTCTCCATTTTGTTGATCTTCCAGCTTTCATATTTTGGTTGGTAGAATTAATTTTTGTTTTGTTTTGGTATGTAAGTGCATTAACTGCTTTATGTGTTTATTGTGCATTATGATTTTTGAATCTGATTGGTCTCTGTTATCCTTTGATAATATCCTCTGGTTAGCCCAGTTCATTTAGAAAGGATTTGGAATATTATAGTCAAGCAATTATATATTCAGATCAACACGGAATATATAAATAAAAGTTCTCAGCTTGACTAACCTGAGGAGTCCCATGTTTATTCAATTTCACAATCAGTGATTTTTGCAGTAAATGCAGAGAATTTTAACAAAAAGATCAAGTATAAATATAGCCTCAAAATGTGATAGATCATTTTAATCTGCCCATCATTGTTATTGGACATTTATATTTGCATATCTTCCACATGAAATAGATTTGTCAATCATTGCATCTTTAAAGTGGCGACAGATGGCTTATTTCACTACAGGAACATATCTTAGAACTGCATCAGCAAAAACAGACACATTTTTTCCAAAGAATGGTCTATTCCCAGAATATTGGGCATCAAAGACTTTACATGTTATGCACCCAAACACAGTCTACTGCAAAAGAATAGCCATTACTCAATGAACGTGTCAGTGTTAAAGTACTACCAGAAAATCAAACGTGGACTTGCCAGAGTGGGCAGCCAAAACTTTTCATTCTCAATCAATCATACATTGCAAAGAGAGACAGAATTGGCATTGGAGACAGTGGTTACTCTTTGAGCCTGTGGATAATGGCACCCTCAGGATCCTAATATTCCAACAGAACAGTTATGAAAAAACACATGGGTTAGCTAAGAGACTCCTAGACAAAGATTTGGGGTACTCAAAGCAAATTGCTGATTTTTGGGTCATTGGTGGGGTGTGCTGCGGTGTGGAAGGGAAGTGGTTGTGTTGGAATTATATGGGTCTGGATTTTGGTTCTGGGGTCCTGACCCTGTTGTAAAGTGCATTTCTGGATCGTGATTCCACAAAATTTGACATGAGTAGGTCAGTTAGTGGCCAGGGTGTGTGCCTACAGTCCAAATAAGGTGGCAGATGTGCTACCGTGGTTGGAAGGCCAAGAGAAGGCCATCCAGCCCGGAGAGGTTGGTAGCCTGGCTGTCAAAGGTGGGTGCTGCCGATATAGTTAAGACAGTGAGGTCATCTGAAGATGGAGGCACCCTCTGAAAACATGTAGGTAAAATTGGCTGCAGCTGTCAGACGACTCAATGCGGAGAGGAATCCCCTCCATGCGGTGCCCTCTGTTGCAGTCGTGGCCATCTTGGTATGTTGACTGCGGGTGTGAGGGAAGGGTTAAAACAATGTTGGTCTGCTGCCTTGCTGCATTGACTGGGCTTTGGCTATCACAATGCCCAACTGGAAAATTTCAGTAGATCTCAGAACATTGGTCTTAATATGCCTTTCAATGGACAGATAGCGGTCACCCCACATCATGAACTCTCCCCTCATTGCTCCCTCCCCCCCCCAAATTGACCAGCTGCTTATCTAAAAAATGGGTCGTAAGTAGGAACATACTGGCAAATCAGCATGCCACTCTCTGATGCCAGTTTTCCAGCCCCCTCCCCACTCCAGTCTTGTCTCTGGGAATCAAAAATTCTGCTTATAGTGTGCTGCACACTGCTGAAAATTGTTGTAGGCAATTGTTATGGAGGCCTTATATTTGGACTTAGTGACAAGTTGTCGGAAAAAACGATTGTTGGAGCTCTCATTACTGGCCTATCTTGACTTTTGTCTTGCAATAGCCCTTACAATATTCACCACAACTGATTTACCAACTTGACAGATATAAGAAACTTACTATATACACATACAAATATATAATTGCACTGGTTAATTGTCTTAATAAAAGCAACATTAGGGGATACTGCATTTATATTTCCAACAGCAAGTATCAATTAAAAATGAAAACATTCAAAATAATATTTAATTTAAATGGTCCACTCAAACCATGTGACTTCTGCACTGTACAATCAGGATTATGGTATTCAGCTAACCAGTTTAACGTTGCTTCCCTCGTATCATTATGGCCCAGATTTTGCTGTCAAAATAGTGAGTTTAATGGTGTTCAACATTGTTATTGTATAAATTGTCCAGCTACTAGACGTGAGATAAAGATATCCTGTGAACTATACATTGCCACAAATTGCTGAACAATTTTAACCTTTCCACCATTAGCCTCTGGAAGGCAACAGCTCTTCCTTGAGCTTTAAATGAGTTTCAAGAAATTGCTGCATTTGCGCATTAATTGCAAATTAAACTCACGGTAGAAAGTTAGGGACAACACATAAAAATGTATAAACCACTTTAATGATGAGTTTTATGTCCCTGCAATGCTAATGAAGTTCAACGGCCTACCGAGGGAACAATTTAAACTGTGGAATCTCATTCCTTAACATCGTAAATTGTTGTTAGAAATCTTTTAAATTTTTAATCTTAAAATTATTTTTTTACTTTTCTATTCTGTCTCTTTCTGTGTCATTTAATCAATCTTTCTCTCTCTCTTGAACTTTAAGGCACTCTATTTACTTCTCAGTAATTTATTTCTCAATCCTTAAAGTCTCATTGATTAAGAAGATAGACTGGTCCCATCATTCATCAAGGTCGAGATGCTCTGCTATTAGCTTACACTTCCAGCAACTTACAGGAAAGATGTTTTCAAGCTGAAAGGTGAGGGAAAATGTCTAACGGGTCGTGCCATGAAATGCTGGGCCATTTGTTACCTGTCTTCATATCAAAATCCAGCAAATCAGGAAAGTGCTTGGCCCATGACACTGACAGATATTCTCTTCTGAAAATGAAGATTAAAGTCAAATTAAATTTGCCTTGCGCCATCCAAAATATATGTGTACTTTCTGTAATGTATTCTAATTATTGTTTTATTTGTTCTGTCATTCTAGTTTGATGTTGCATGGATATAGGGACAGAAAACTGATTTTCTATTTCATATTTAGATTATTCAAAATTTGATCAATTTTACTACATTTAATTAAATCCCTACACAATATGATTGATAGGCCTATGAAAAAATTTGCTTCTCTATGTACAATATTGGGTTGATTCTCTGGTTACATTTTAAATCGGCACTATCAGCTGTTTAGATTAAGTACATGACACCAATTCATCAGTGTCAGGTTACAGCACACAACATGGCTATCCACTAAACATTTTGCTTCCTTCTATCAAAGCTTCTTGTAGCAGGCTATCCTTTACATCCTCTTGGGTATCTTTATAGAATAACCTACCATCTAACATTAATGTGACAATTCAGGTTTGATTTAGAAGATCTATAGAGTAAAAGTCCAATCTAAACTCCAGCATTGCATAAGTACACAGAGGGCCCGATTTTACCATTTTCATTCTAAGTGCCGAATCTGGGTGCAGTACAGATCCGACTTAGAAATCCGCTTTCAGGCGCCCCCATACGCTCTCAGCCATCTCCAGTCCGATTCACGCTGTGGGCGGGGCTTAGCGCTGCCGGAACGATCGGAGCTCTGAACTGCGCATGCGCAGTTAGAAAAAAATTGGAAAAAGCGTGCCCGTGTCGGATCGCTCCCGAGCCGCAGAAAGCAGAGAAAGCGGCCCAGCAGGGACAAGCAGGATCGAGGGTGTATCTCGGGGTGGGGAGGGGTGCAGATGGATCTCTGGTGGAGGGGGGGCAGATCGATCTCTGGTGGGGGTGCAGGGGGGTCTGCTGCCCCTCTGCGGGTGATTGGCGGAGGAGGTGGGGAGCAGGGGTGGCGATCGGCCTGGGTAGCGGGGGGTAGCGAGGTGGATAAGGGGACAGTGCTGTGTGTGTGTCCCCCTTATTCACCCCCCCACTACCCAGACCGATCGCCACCCCTGCCCCCCTCCCCCCCACTGATCGCCCGCAGAGTGGCAGCAGACCCCCTGCCCCCCCACCAAAGATCCATCTGCCCCCCCAACAGAGATCCATCTGGCCCCCACCAGAGATCCACCTGCCCCCCTCCCCAAGATACATCTTACCCGCCTCCCTCTTCCCCCCCCCCAAGACAACGATCTGGCCCCCCCTGCCCCCGCCCCCCCCAAGACAACGATCCGGCCTCACTCCCTCCCCCCCCCCCATGACAATGATCTGGCCTCATTCTCTCCCCCCCACAGACAATGGTCTGGCCTCACTCCCCCCCCCCCCATACAACGATCTGGCTCACTCCCCCCTCCCCCAACAACGAACTTGCCTCACTCCCCCCCAAGAGAATGGTCTGGCTTCACTTCCCTTCCCCTTCAGAGGAACATCTGACCTGCCTCTCCCACCACCACAGACAACGATCAGCCCTCCCCCCCCCCACCAGAGATACATCTGACCCGTCTCCTCCTCCCCCCCCCAACCAGACAACGATCTGACCTCACTCCCCTCCTCCCCCCTCAAACCAGAGAATGATCTGACCCGCCTCCCTCCTCCCCCCCACCACTGATCTGAGTCAGAGAGCCGTTGGAAGCTCTGATCGCGCCCTTCAGAGGCTGGAGCACCCGACTCAGACTTTTATTTAGCAGGTCCCTAAAAGCGCGGTTCCGGATCGGCAAATGCGGTGGTAAAGGGGGAAATGCTGATAGAGTTGGGCGGGCAGTTCATTAATTCAACTTAAATGGATGCAAATGTATTTAAATCATCGTTGCACCCGATTTGGGCGCGGAACGGATCCCCGCCATTTGCGGGTCTCGGTAAAGTGGCGCTCTGCGCATTCGCGGGTGCAGATCACGATAAAGGCCTCACACCCGACTTTACCACGATTTCGCGCCCGAAAACGGGCGCAAATTGTTGGTAAAATCGGGCCCAGAGTAAGGCATACAAAAGGTATCAATTTTTGGACAATTGTATGTAAGTCAAATCCACAGGACTTTAATTAAAAATTCATCATTTTTTTCTCCTTTGCTTTGATGAATAATCATGATCTGACAACACTGGGATTTATAACCCAAGGTATTCACTTGCAGGATATTTGGTCATTGAAGCAAATAAATTAAACAGTTTTCATTAGAACTGCTATTAATATATCTCCCTCCGCCCCCCATTCTCTAACATATGTTTCATTGCAATAACAACCACTGGAACAGTGTCAAATATTGATGCATAAAGTAACCTATTAATATTCTAAAATTGCTAATGAATGAACAATGTTTACGTTGAATGATCTAATCTGCAGCCCTTATTTGCTCTTGTTATGTGTACATTTACACTCATATTTATCCTGCTTGGACACACAGTGGTGTGCAGCACCCTCCGTGGTTTGTTGCACATTGCCTGGTTGTGCTACAAGACACTATTTCCAATTCATGTCTGACTTAATAGATACTATTTTACAACAGACACTAGTCTCTAATTAGTAAATCATATGTTGTACATGTATGCATACACACTGTGCTTCCCCAGTCAACTGCTTTGTTTTTCCTTTACTAACACTTCATTTTGACATAATTTGGCCACTTGGTCCCTTTGCAGCAGTTTGGGCTTACATCCTAGACTTGGAGCAAAGCCTAAAAAATGTGAGATTACAGGAGCTGGTGTTGTGTCTCTTGTCTTCAATTCGTGAAGCAGTCAATTTGCTTTGGGGTTTCTTTCTACCTTCATAGAATCATAGAATCTCTACAGTGCAGAAGGAGGCCATTCAGCCCATTGAGCCTGCATCGACAACAATCCCACCCAAGCCCTATCCCCACAATCCCACCTATTAACCCTGCTAGTCCTCCTGACACTATGGGACAATTTAGCATGGCCAATTAACTTAGCCGGCACATCTTTAGACTGTGGGAGGAAACCGGAGCACCCAGAGGAAACCCATGCAGACATGAGAGAATGTGCAAACTCCACACAGTCAACTGAGGCTGGAATTGAACCTGGGTCCCTGGCATTGTGAGGCAGCAGTGCTAACCACTCCGCTGCTATGCCACCCAAACATATTCACAAGTTATTTTCCATGCATTCAAAGGCATTACAGTATAAGCTTTTTATAATAGATTGCTTTACACATTTGAGTTTGCTCCATTATGAGTGGTTGTTTGACATTTATAATTTTCTTGCACATTCTTGCTATTGCAGGTTTTGATACAGGTTTTTCTATATTTTCACAGCGGTACCAGTTGGATCTGATATAGAGCTGGTGATTAGCTGGTAATTATAAGCATAATATAGTTCTGTCTTTTTTTAATTGCAAGCTTATTTTACCTGCACTCCTCTTTAAAGTTGAACCTACTATAACAAACATTTTGGCCAAGATATTCTGCTGTCCTTTTGGCATTATAGATGCCGTGTTCCCTTAGAAACGGTATCCACAGCACACAATTCTGGTGCTAGCCGTGCTGAATGCCGTTTTAGTGGCATTGTTAGCCCACTGCAGGAAGCGTCTACTATAAATATGCAGGGTAGGCAGATTATGATATCAATCAGTGTGTAACAATTAGCCTAATGCTGGCATTTAAAAAAAATAATTCACGGGATGTGGGCGTCGCTGTCTGGACCAACATTGCTCATCCCTAATTGCCCCTGAGAAGGTGGCGGTGAGCTGCTTTCTTGAACCGTTGTAGCCCATGTGTTGCAGGAACACACACAGTGCTGTTAGGAAGGGACTTCCAGAATTTTGACCCAACAACAGTGAGGGAACAGCGATGTATTCAGAATGAATCTGTTGGAGGACAGATTGCTTAACTGATTTGATACTCTATAAAACCCTTTCAACATGACCGTGTTGGCTACAATATGAGCCTGCAAGGCAGTGAACATAGAACATAGAACAGTACAGCACAGAACAGGCCCTTCGGCCCACGATGTTGTGCCGAGCTTTATCTGAAACCAAGATCAAGCTATCCCACTCCCTATCATCCTGGTGTGCTCCATGTGCCTATCCAATAACCGCTTAAATGTTCCTAAAGTGTCTGACTCCACCATCACTGCAGGCAGTCCATTCCACACCCCAACCACTCTCTGCGTAAAAAACCTACCGCTGATATCCTCCCACCACGAACCCTGTAGTTATGCCCCCTTGTAATAGCTCCATCCACCCAAGGAAATAGTCTTTGAACGTTCACTCTATCTATCCCCTTCATCATTTTATAAACCTCTATTAAGTCTCCCCTCAATCCCCTCCGCTCCAGAGAGAACAGCCTGAGCTCCCTCAACCTTTCCTCATAAGACCTACCCTCCAAACCAGGCAGCATCCTGGTAAATCTCCTCTGCACTCTTTCCAGCGCTTCCACATCCTTCTTATAGTGAGGTGACCAGAACTGCACACAATATTCCAAATGTGGTCTCACCAAGGTCCTGTACAGTTGCAGCATAACCCCACGGCTCTTAAACTCCAACCCCCTGTTAATAAAAGCTAACACACTATAGGCCTTCTTCACAGCTCTATCTGCTTGAGTGGCAACCTTTAGAGATCTGTGGATATGGACCCCAAGATCTCTCTGTTCCTCCACAGTCTTCAGAACCCTACCTTTGACCCTGTAATCCACATTTAAATTAGTCCTACCAAAACGAATCACCTCACATTTATCAGGGTTAAACTCCATTTGCCATTTTTCAGCCCAGCTTTGCATCCTACCTATGTCTCTTTGCAGCCTACAACAGCCTCCACCTCATCCACTACTCCACCAATCTTGGTGTCATCAGCAAATTTACTGACCCACCCTTCAGCACCCTCCTCTAAGTCATTAATAAAAATCACAAAGAGCAGAGGACCAAGCACTGATCCCTGTGGCACTCTGCTAGCAACCTGCCTCCAATCCGAAAATTTTTCATCCACCACCATCCTCTGTCTTCGATCAGACAGCCAGTTACCTATCCATTCGGCCAACTTTCCCTTTATCCCACACCTCCTCACTTTCATCATAAGCCGACCATGGGGGACCTTATCAAACGCCTTACTAAAATCCATGTATATGACATCAACTGATGTCATATGAACTGAGATGTTCTGAGGGCAGCTTGAGTTTCCATGGCAGCACCTGGATGTTGGTTGTTTTTGTTTGTTCTGCAAACGAAGTTGAAAGATTGGCCATTAAATGCTGCATCAGTGTTGGCTCCAGTAGTGCTGTCATGGAGTTGGCCCCCGCTTCAAGTTGGAAAGGATGGACTCCACCCTCTCTACAAAACCGTATACAAAGAGGGTGCTGAACCTCCAAGCTCCTTGCAATTAACCGCAGGCCCTAAACATTTCATTCTACATACCTGTCAGCCTTTTTCTATCGCTCCCCTGTCAACTTTCTCATCTGAGTCCACTGCAGCAGAACTCGTACATAACCACATTCTTCGGTGAGCTGGCACCTATGCTATCCTGGTCTCCTGCGTAGCTGCAGCCCACACTTGCTCCATGTCTCATCACAGATCTCATTTCCAAACTCTTCTATAAAGTATACTCATCTTTGAGTCAAACGCTGCGAGTGTGAGAGTAAGTGATGGTGTTTCTTCTTCATTACTGGCTTCCAATGCTTCCATTTTCTCTACTGTTGCCTGGCGACCAAGTTCTTTGGTGTCTCAAGAAAGCCACTAGTGTAGTGAGGGGGAAGGGGAAAAGCAATAGGTTCATGCTTACACCATCTGCAGCATGTAGATCAAAATAGATTGTAGAGTAGGGGCAAGTGGGATGTGAGAAGGAGGATTAAGTCTGAGGATGCTGTCAGCTTTCATTGTTTCAGTCCTACCACTTGCACAGCCTCACACATGGGTGCTCCCTTGATGGTGAGCACCATTTCTCCATCGGCCCATTCTTGTCCCCTGCTGGTTCGATATTATTGCCTACAGTTGTGTGCCATCCTGTCCTGCAAGTCGGGGGGGAGGGGGGTGTGGGGGGGGGGGGGGGGGATGTGGGGGGGGGGTAGTCTTAGCGAATATGGTCCAATGTATTTGGGTGAGTAGCTGTCATAGTTGAATAGTCTGCAATGTATGCAAGCTGTGAGATGTGGGGGTGAGGCATGCAGTGGTTCCAGAAGTGTAAAAGTGAGGTGAAGCTATGAATGTTATTTATGTGTCATGATTAATGGTGATTGATGATAGGTTAGGGATGGGGTGTGTTGAGAAAGGTGTTAGACTAGGAGTGTAGTCGGTGAGATCTGGCATTTGAAGATGAATTCACTGACCTTACAGAACTGCAGCTAGGTCCTTGGTGCTGAAGCTCTGGCTTTGACCACCACATTTCCTTCACACATCTTTGTGCCCTCTTACAGACAGAGAACATCTCTCGTGCTGTCCACCTCCTCCATAGAAGCGTCCAGCACTCTGCCCTATATTCAGTGTTCTTCTCACACAAATTCTGTTCTCTAGCCAGTTCCAGCACTTGGTCCAGCCAGAATGCACCTTCTCGTTAAGGAGTATAGTCTGGCTTTAGTACTGAGGCCTAGATTTAAGTGGTACTAGTGTCCCACAAAAGTTGGACCCTCCCTGTTGAAATGTAAAACCAAACAGCAGTGTGTTTAGCACTGCTCCATGTAGCTATCGTGCAAGTAAGCAGGCTGTGTTCTGTTTGCATTGGAAACCACAAGCGTGAATTATTATGCATTGTGATACTGCTCCTGTTTTTATACCCTGTCCAATTTCATAGCTGAATTCCCATAGGCAAACCTTGCCATCTAGTCTTTACACAGCTGTTGAGACTTTTCCTCTTGTTGTGGTTCAGCCTATTGATTTGCTGGAAGCATTCTGCTTGAATTATTACTTCACGATTTTGAAAGTCTCTGAGCACAATATCTTGCATAAGGAAATTTTTGTGGTGCACCTTTTAAAAATGGTTTAAAATAGGCACTTTGTTCAAAGATACTTCATTTGAAATAAAGTGCTTTTGAATGCCATGAGGTAATAAGAGGGAATGTATATAAATGCACATCCTTATTTCTTTCAAATTATAACCAATCTTATGTAAAAGTTGATTGTTTGTAGTTTTCTCACATCTAACACCACAATTGTTGAATATGATCTGTGTATCAGTTATGGTTAATTCATAACAACTTATTTCTGTCGTGGACCATGTGCACTAAATTAATTATCTCCTAATGGTTACACTATTGCACACTATTTCCTCAAAACCTCCCCTGGTCTCACGTTGCAATCTGACGAGAGGCTGGGCAACCCCCCAGGAAAACTGTGGACATCATGCTTGCGATTCTCCCATTCCACTGCGGTAATGTTTTATTGCAGCAGATCGGGAGAATCACATGGGGGTGGGGGGGGATGCACAGGATTCGTGTGAGATTTCCGTGCCAGAAATCGGCAGGGCAGCGGGGCTAGCATTTAAATGATCAGGGGCCACCTGGCGGGGTCAGGCGGTGGTACCCTCTGGGCATGGACACCCTGGCAGTGCCCTAGAGGCAAAGTGCCCATGCCCAGAGGGCATCTTGGTGCTGTCTACTAAGCATGGGGCAGGGCTTAGGGGCAGGGCATATGGAGACGGGGATGGGAGTTCCCGTGGCCATTCTGCCACTGGGGGCTGGAGGGAGGCCAGCGATCAGGAGGGACAGGGTGTGCCAGGAGAGTCTGCCTGCGAGAGTGTCTACACTGTGGGGAGATGGGAAGGATTGGCACTGCACTGCGGGGGTGTGGGGGGCTGGAGATCGGGACGGTCCAGGACTGGGGTGGGGGAGTGGGCTGTCGATGCTGGCCTGGGAATGGTCGGGGGTGCACGATCAGGCCGTGGGGGAGTTGGGTGGGGCAGCATTGCGGGGATCTTGGGCTGGCCAGCAATTAAGCTGATCAACAAACAGGAGGCTAACACTACGGGGCCAATGCTCATGCGCAGAGGTTCGCTGATTTCAGCGTCTCCAGTGGGAATAGGCCCCTCCCCTGAAATCTAATGATTTTCATGCTGGTGGGTTCTGCAGTGCACCGAGTGTGGGAGATTCTAGTGTGAACTCCCACTGAAAAAACCAGGGTGAATTACTCCAGTTTTCCTGTGAATTCAACACTTAGAATTCCGTCCCCGTTCCATTGCATCTCTGCCATTTCCAGGAATTTCCTAGCTTCTTTCTATTGTGAATCCTAATAGAAACTCAAATGTTCAACATCATATTTTGGGCAGTTTCAACTAAATTCTTTAATATGACAGTAATTTTAGACCACTTTAAATGAATGGTGTGGCAATGTAGTTAAGCTTATGAAACAATATCTCGCTACTTTTAACCTTGAGCTGTAATTGTATTATATGTATGGATTTGCCACTAGGCTGTAGTTCAGTACAGAAAAACATCAACCACTTTGACGATTTAGTTTGACTGCAATTTCAAACTCTGCAGCAAATTATTTGTAATAGATCTGTTTTGTAATGATTTCTGAACTATCAGTACACTTCACCATGTAAAATAAAATGTTCTTTACGTTTGCATGCTGGTATGAATTTTTAAGGAATTATTAGAATTAACTGTGCTGCCTCCCCTGTTGTATAAAATATGATAAGCGTTGACATTTCGTGCTGCAATTATGCTACACTATCACTCTCTGTTCAATGGAACATGAAGCAGAACCTGTAAAGTTGGAAGAAGTCCTGTGGGCTGCTACGTGAAAGCACAGAACAATTTTTTTAATGTTCGGATACTGTCTGCCTACCCAAATAATACAGAAGAAATTGAAATGCTTAGAAACTTGTTAAAATGTAGGAACAACCAGTATTAATGGTTGAAATAAAAGCTCTGATGAAGGGTCATCCAGACTCAAAACAGTGGCTCTATTCTCTCTACACAGTTGCTGTCAGACCTGCTGAGATTTTCCAGCATTTTCTGTTTTTGTTGTCGTATCAGTGGTCAGTTTGAGTTGAAGCACAGGTCTCAGCACTGAGACCATTACTATTTCTAATTTATACAATTTGAGGTAGATTAAGGAATTCATTGCAAATTGGCCAAATTGCTGGTGGGGTAGTGGAACTGGAAGAAGCAGTTCAGTAATCACAGAATGAGTTGGACCAGACACATCAGTGGGAAAAACAACTGGAAATTTATCGTGGAGCATTACATGTCAGAAGGAAAACTCGACAAAAAAAGTTAAAGTTTATTTATTAGTCACAAGTAAGGCTTACATCAACACTGCAATGAAGTTATTGTGAAATTCTCCTAGTTGCCACCGTCCAGCGCCTGTTCGGATCAATGCATTAATCAGCACGTCTTTCAGAATGTGGGAGGAAACTGGAGCACCAGAGGAAACCCACGCAGACATGGGGAGAATGTGCAAACTCCACACAGACGGTGACCCAAGCTGGGAATCAAACCCAGGTCCCTGATGCTGTGAGGCAGCAGTGCTAACCACTGTGCCATCGTGCCACCCACAACACGCATACACCATGAATGGTGTTGAAACAGCTAATGTTGAAGCCGAAAGGGACTTCGGAATAAATTCAGTGCTAAGCATGTCTAGCAAATACAGATGAGCTAAAGATGGGATTTTGAAATGCAGAGTATAAATTGGAGGAGGTCATCATCAAACGTATAATGCTGTGGTCAGACCACGTCTTCAATATTGGATGGATAAATGAAGATGAATCAATTGGCTTTGGTCATCCATAATTACTTTGTGATGGTGTGAGCAGCAAGATTTGGAATTTCCTCTGGGTACCCCCAACCCACAAGCTGTACCCATAAAAATGTCCATTCTACTATTGTCCACTTACATGCAAATTATCTGTCCATCTCATTAACATAAGGCAGGACATCGAAATGGATCTAACCAAGCAAAATTCAGTATAAGTAAAGC